>NC_079189.1:369309480-369909480 GCF_029499605.1 Hyla sarda | reverse complement strand
CGCGAATATTCGCGAATATATGACGAATATTCGTCCATATATTTGCGAATATTCGCAAATTCGAATATGGCCTATGCCGCTCAACACTACTCAGTACACATTGCCCGACAGAATAAGATGCCTCTGTTTCTGTTCTCCCTGGATACGGAGAAAGCCTTCGACCGGGTGGATTGGAGGTTCCTGGCGGCCACGCTTTCCCAGATAGGCTTGGGGGTTGTTATGAGATCATGCATACTGGCACTTTACTCTTGCCCCCAGGCCCAAATTCGCCTCAATGGCCAACTATCCTCTCCGTTTACTATAAGGAATGGTACTAGGCAGGGCTGCCCCCTATCCCCGCTCCTCTACGTGCTCTGTATGGAACACCTCCTGGTTGACATACGACAAAATCATGCCTACATCTCATTACAAATGCTCTGCTTATGCAGATGATCTCTTATTATATCTTTCATCCCCTTTGACTACCCTCCCCTCACTAATGGCTGCGCTCCGCTCCTTTTCTTCACACAGTAATTACAAATTAAATAAGACCAAATCAGAAGCGCTTAATATTTCCCTGCCTGACCATCTTGTACACTTCATTAAATCTAATTACCCCTTCAAATGGCAGCCCACCTCTTTGAAGTACCTGGGGATACAGGTTCCCTCAGACCTGGCAGACTCCTACAGGCTCAATTTCCCCCCACTACTCAGGACCTTGAGGGCAGATGTGTCCAGGTGGGGGCGTAGAGACATCTCGTGGATAGGCAGAGTTAATGCCTTCAAAATGAACGTCCTCCCACGGCTTCTCTATTTGTTTGCTGGGATACCTGTACACCTTCCTCGCTCTTTTTTCAGGGAGGTCTCCACGCTCCAAACTGGCTTTATATGGGCAAATAGACACCCACATTTGGCGAAGAAAATTCTCATTAGACGTAAGAATGATGGCGGTCTTGCTTTCCCGGACCTCCTGCTGTACTACCAAGCAGCAACTATTTCTAGAGTTCTGGACTGCTTTCATCAGACCAGAGACAAACAGTGGGTGGACCTGGTGAGTGAAGAGGCCAATGTAGACCCTAGGACCCTATTGTGGCAGCCTAAACCTCCTACGGTGGGTAGAATGGGTCGACCTTTACCCCCCATCCTAGACTCCATAGTCCGTATGAGTATTTCCTACCTTAGGAAATCTTCCTTGTTCTCTAGAGACGGGCCTTTGCTACCTCTCTTCGGAATAAGGAATTCCCCCCAGCTTATTGTGCCCCCTTCTTTCTCGAATTTCATTGGTCAGAGGGTATTACCTTCCGCTCGGTCCTCTCACCGACCGATCTCTTTCCTCTCTCAGATTTACTGGGTAACGGGGCTCTTTCACCACTGCAATCCTTCCAATACATGCAACTCCAACACTTTTATACCACGCATAAACATAGATTTAACTTACACCGCCCCCCTTCTCACTTTGAGAAATTGTGCCTTTCTTCATCTCCGATCCATAAGAAAGTGGGTTCTATTTACGCACTCCTTTTGGATGAGATCTCGGAAGAACCCCTCCCTTTTCGTGCCTCCTGGGAAAGAGAACTTAACATGACTTTCTCAGATGAGGTGTGGTCCAGGGCCCTAACCATGTGCCATCGTACGTCAATCTCCTGCAAAGCGCAGGAAACAAACTATAAGATACTTACGAGGTGGTACCGCGTTCCTGCGTTGCTATCCCGTATATACCCAACAGTCTCGGATGCCTGTTGGAGGTGCGGTGGGGAGAAGGGTACGATGTCACATGTTTGGCTAACTTGCCCGGCCCTTCATACCTTTTGGGCTGCGGCCCTAACTATTATGTCCCACCTTGTTTCTTGCTCTCATAACAAGACACCAGACATGATCCTCTTCTCCATACTCCCACCACAGTTACCCCGACACTCAGCTAGACTACTACATTGCCTTCTTCTAGCAGCCAGAATAATACCCAAGCTATGGAAATCGACCGCATCTCCCTCGATCTCCTCCTGGTTCCAGGAAATTTCGAGAATCTGTAGAATGGAGGAGCTCACAGCTGATCACACACGGCATAACGATACATTTCATGGCATATGGAGTCCTTGGGTTTCCTTTATGGCCTCTCCTGAATTTCTTAGCCTAAATCTAGTCACTGAATGAGAAGTATGTCTCTTACGTTGTGCTTTCTTGCCGGGGTCTGGAGGTCCGTGCCCATCCTTCCACCACTGGGTAAGTCAATGCCTGACTGATAGTAAACCTTCTTTCCCTTCCCCCTCTTCTTGTTTCTCGTTGCTCCACTTTCTCTACGGTTCTCTGCACTTTTCATTACTTAATATTTCCTTTTCTCTGTCCCCTGTACCTCCTATGTCATTCAGACACTACAAGCCATCCTTTTACATGTTTTGAGATTGGGTTGCCGGGTCTCAGGTATTGATTTTTGCTATTGTCATTAAAGACCTCAGCTGAGGTAGCATTCATGGTCCACATTGTGCCCGCTTGTTATTGCCATAAGATGTTTTTACCACACTGACTGGACTCTTACCATCAGATGTAGACCTGCGGAGACTGTTTCCATGCCGAGAGTTATCATATTACCCGATTCCCTGGTTGACTACTGCTTTTCAGCTGTTGCTTGTTATGATGGTTGTGCTTACTGTGCATGTTTCTTGTATTCTTATATTTCAAATTGAATAAAACTTTACTTTGAAAAAAAAATGAAACCCTACTTATATAGGTTAGATGATGTTGTACTTTTGGAAAAAATCATAACTACATGCAGGAAAATTTATACATTTAAAATTGTCCTCTTCTGACCCCTATAACTTTTTTGTTTTTCTGCATATGGGGCTATATTAGGGCTCATATTTCGTGCCATGATCTGAAGTTTTCATCAGTACCATTTTTGTTTTTGTTAGACTTTTTGATCGCTTTTTATTAATTTTTTATGGTATAAAAAGTGACCAAAAATACCCTATTTTGGACTTTGGAATTTTTTTTGCGTCTACGCCATTGACTGTGTGGTTTAATTTACAATATATTTATATAGTTTGGACATTTACGCATGCGGCGCTACTACATATGTTTATTTTTATTATGTTTTTATATTTTTTATATGGAATTTAGGAAAAGGGGGTGTTTTAAACTTTTAATAAGTAAGGGGTTAATGTGTGTGTTTTTTAAACTTTTATTGAACTTTTTTCACACTTTATTAGTCCCCTTAGGGGACTTTTAGGAGGAATCATTAGATTCCATTGGTTCCATTGATCTGTGTGATCTGCTCTCGATTGATAAAGCCTGGTCGTGCCAGGCTTTATCGATGCGAGAGCTGGGACCTGCACGGAAGGAGAGGTAAGCCCTCCAGCTACCTCCAAAGTGGATCGCCCACCCGTGATGGCGCTGTGGGGGGGGGGGGCGATCAACCCCACTGGACCACCAGGGAGTATTTACAGGGTTATTTAGACGCCACTGTCAACTTTGGCAGCAGCTATCTAAAGGGTTAATAGCCAACCATGGCGACCGCCGCATGTCGGTTATTAACGCTGGCCCTCAGCAACAAAAATCAGCTAAGGGCCGGCCGGTATGATGCGGGCTCGAGTCGGGAGCCCGCGCCATACCCGGTTAACGGCACATGGACGAGTATACACGTCCATGGTCGTCAACCAGTTAATCATCACCGTGAGTGTTTGCTCCAGAAGGAATAACAGCATAGTATCACTAATCTCACTGTTGCCCATGCTGACAAACTGTGTTGCCTCTTTGAAATGCCCATTGAAAGGCAACAACCATATTTGAAAAGCTGCTAATGCCTCAGCTGAAAGTCACACTGGCTCCAAAGATTGTCTGCTGCATTAGAAAGTCTGTTACCACTTTGCACTGCTGGTATAGGTGGTGTAATGTTAAGTTCCACCATGTTGGAATTAGAGATGAGTGACTTCTATTTGCCTGATTCGCAGAATTTTCCCCCAAAATTTGTTTCGGTCCTAATTTATTTGCGGCGAATCGCTATTAAAAAATGTCTATTTCTGGCCTACAGAGAGCCTCAATAGGGGTATAGAACACTTTGCCTTGTCCTAACACACATAGGGTGTGTGCTGGGTTAGTGAAATAATACTGTTATTCAGTATGACATGCAGATTAGAGGCATTGCTATTAGAACCATTGTCGCAGAACGGCACAATGACAGAGCCTGGAGGTGGCATCAGTATGAGGAGACCATATAGTGGCTGAATCACACAGCGTGGAGGTGGAGGCAGCATGAGAAGAACATATAGTGGCCTAAAAGCCTGTAGTCGCTGGCAGCATTAGGAGACCACATAGTGGCTGAATGACACAGCCTGGAGTTGGCGGCAGCATATAGTGGCTGAATGACAAAGCCAGGAGTTTATGGCAGCATGAGAAGAACATATAGTGGATTAATGACACAACGTGGAGTTGGTGGCAGCAGGAGGAGACCATATAGTGGATTAATAACACAGCCTAGAGTTGGCAGCAGCATGAGGAGAACATAAAGTGGCTCAATGACACAGCCTAGAGTTGGTGGCAGCATGAGGAGAACATAAAGTGGCTGAATGGCACAGCCTGGAGGTTGCGGAAGCATAAGGAGACCATATACAGCCGTCCCTCAACATACGAGGGTAATCCGTTCCAAATGAACCATCGTTTGTTGTAACCATTATATGTTGAGGGATCCGTGCAATGGAAAGAATAGGAAGTTGTACTGTCCCCACCGCTCCGGACCATCACCGCTCGTCCCCGCTGCCCTGGATGTTGCCCTCCATCGCTGTTGCCGCGTCCCCGTGGTGTCACCGACGCTCCGGACGTCTCTGCTTCTCCGAGATCGTCGCTCTCATGTCGCCGCCATCACGTCACTATGCACGCCGCTCCTATTGGATGACAGCACGGCATGCATGGCGACATGATGACGACGATGGAGAGCACCGGCGATGCAGGGAATCCCGAAGAGGACACTCTGGAGCCCCAAAGACAGGTAGGAGACCATCGCTGGAGCACATGGGGCACCATAAATGGCTATCCGGTGGCAGCTGAAGCAGTCAGCTCTGCCGGATAGCCGTTTATGCGATGGCCCCGACATACAAAAGCATCGCATGTTGATGCTGCCTTCAACATGCAATGGCCTCTGAGAGGCCATCGCATGTTTGAATTATGGTATGTCGAGGCCATCGTAGGTCAGGGGTTCACTGTAGTGGCTGAATGATACAGCGTGGAGGTGGCAGCAGCATGAGGAGACCATATAGTGGCTGAATCACACAGTGTGGAGGTAGCAGCACCATGAGGAGAACATATAGTGGCTGAATAACACAGCCTGTAGTTGGCAGCAGCATGAGGATAACATATAGTGGCAGAATGACACAGCCTGGAGGTAGCAAAAGCATGAGGAGACCATATAATGGCTGAATGACACAGCCTGGAGGTGGCAAAAGCATGAGGAGACCATATAATGGCTGAATGACACAGCGTGGAGATGGTGGCAGCATGAGGAGACCATATAGTGGCTGAATGACACAGTGTGGAGGTGGTGGCAGCTTGAGGAGAACATATAGTGGATGAATGACAAAGCCTGGAGTTGGCGGCAGCATGAGGAGATCATATAGTGGCTGAGTGACACAGCCTGGAGGTGGCAGAAGCATGAGGAGAACATATAGTGGATTAATGACACAGCCTTTACTTGGCGGCAGCATGAGGAGACCGCATAGTGGCTTTATGACACAGCCTGGAGGTAGAAGAAGCATGAGGAGACCACATAGGGGATTAATGACACAGCCTGGAGTTGCCAGTAGCATGAGGAGACCACAAAGTGGCTTTATGACACAGCCTGGAGGTGGCAGCAGCATGAGGAGAACATATGGTGGCAGAATGAGACAGCCTGGAGCTGGCATCAGCATGAGGATAAAATATGGTGGCAGAATAAGACAGCCTGGAGATGGCAGCAGCAGCAGCATCAGGAGTCCTGATGGTGACCCGGTGACAGAGTGGTGCGGCGGGTGGCAATACCAGTACCCAGTGATGAAGGTGGCTGAAAAAAGGAGAACTTGGCATCAGATGTGTGGCATCAGGCGGGTGGCAGGATCAGAATAGTAGCTGAGGCAGGTAGGCAGAAGAAAACGGTCTCTTTTCTAAAAGTGTTAGTGTGCACAAGTAAGTATTGAGGCTATGCATTACGTAAAACTTAACTTTTAATAGTATACTTAGGATAAAATATATGGACCCAAAATGTTTCTTTTAAATAAAACTAAAGCAAAGGTGTGCAAAAAACACCATGTGTCCCCTACACCACCAAGTATTGATGTGATGCAAAGACCTCTAAATGGTCCATTGTAACTGGTGGGGGTCAAAACTTCCACTTTAAGGCCCTACACTCGTATTATTAATTCCCTTCTTGGCAAGTGTTACGTCCTAAAAAAGGGAGGCCCCACACAAGAACCTCTCCCTATTTCCACCTTCAAACACTGCCATTTCCCAGGGTTTTTAGGTGGAAATAGGGATTGGTTCCTGTGTGGGGCCACACTTTTTAAGACAAGTAACACTTTCTTCGAAAAGGTGGATGAGAACAACCTATTGTCCGTTGTAGCAGGTGGGGGTAAAAACTTTCCCTGTAAGGCCCTACTCTCGCCCTATTATTTCCCTTCTTGGTAATTGTTACTCACCCTAAAAAGGGTGGCCCCACACAGGAAACTCTCTATTTCCACCTAAAACCCTTGGGAAATGGCAGTGTTTGTAGGGAGAAATAGGGAGAGGTTCTTGTGTGGGACCGCCCTTTTTAGGGCGAGTAACACTTGCCAAGAAGGAAATTAATAATGTGAGAGTATGGCCTTACAAGGGAAGATTTTACCTCCATCAGTAACAATGGACCATACATTGTTCCCTTCCACCTTTTAGAGGTCTTTGTATCACATCAATACTTGGTGGTGTAGGTGGCACATGGTGTTTTTTGCACACCTTTCCTTTTGTTTGATTAAAAAAAAAAAATAAATTTTGGGTACATATATTATATCCTGAGCATATTATTAAAAGTTACGTTTTACGTAATGCATATCCGCAATACTTACTTGTGGTCTGATGCTGAGGAATGTCTGTAACTGAAGAGTAGCGCCTTAAATATGTTTAGCACTATCCATATTTGTGAAGTGTTGGTGTGGCACCATGGTCAATCTACTCTGATGCATCAGGCATTGGTGGGTGTAAATCCTGGCTGATCCATGCCTGATTCATCTTCACAAAGATCAGTCTCTCCACATTTTTCATGGACAGACGAGTTCTCCTTGGGGTTACTATGGCCCCCACTGCAATAAACACCTGCTCTGATGGCACACTACTGGCAGGACAGCTTTTCCAGGGCAAACTCTGCTAGTTGCGGCCAAAAATCAAGTTTGGTTGCCCAGAAGTCCAGCAGATCTTCAAGGTGTGTTGGCATGGTCATGTCATGGTATGCCACCACCTGCTGGTTCAGGTCCACCTCCAGGTCTACCTGCTGTTAATGAGTTTCTTCACTATGCGGGTGAAGAAAGCTACTCATCAGCAACTGTAGACTCAGGCTGCTGCTGATGGAGCTTGTACTGCTCCTGCCACCCCACCCTCCCCAGCAGTCATAGCAGTGGAAGGTAAGCGCAGAGGGCCCCCCGAGATGATGGACGATGGTGCAGATAGGCATCAGCCAACTGACCACGTAAGATGTCTCTATAGTAGGTCAGTTTGTCCTCCCTCTTAGTTGGTGTAAAAAAGGCCCCCATTTTGTGTCGGTAGCGAGGATCCAATAAAATGGAGAGCCAGAAGTCATCCGCTGCCGAATGGTGGCAATTCGGCGATCACTATGCAAGCAAGTGAGCATGCATAGTGCCATTTGTGCAAGTGACTCGGAGGGACCACGGCCTCCATCTCCACTGCATACTGCCACGATGTGTCTGGGTCCTCTTTCTCGCCTTCCTCATAACCCTCTAGCTGCTCCTGCTCCTCCTCTCCTGCCAGATGACTAGAAAAACCGCTCATATCATGAAGCCTAAACTGTGCTCCACTGTGCCCCCTCCTCCTCCTCCAGTTCAGCCCCCACATATGGCCCGGAGATGTAGGCACCATTTCTCCAGTGCCCTGACCAGCCATCGTTTCCAACACGTGTAGTAGTAGATGAAGCAGTGGAATGACATTGTTTATCCCGTAATCCTGGCGTCTGACTAATAATGTGGCTTCCTCAAAGGGCCTGAGCAAACGGCAGGTGTCACGTATGAGCTGACACTGGTTGACATTGAAGTTACACAGGGGAGTCCCCCTATCTGCTTGGATCATCAAGAAATCGTGATGGCTTTTCTCTGTTTGTATAGTTGGTCCAACATATGGAGGGTGGAATTCCAACGCTTGGAAACGTTGCAAATCAGACTATGTTGGGGGATGCCGTTCTGACGCTGCAGCTTAAGGAGGGTGTGCTTTGCGGTGTACGAGTGGCTGAAGTGCATGCAAAGTTTCCTTCCCATTGTTAGGATGTCTTGCAGATGGGGGAACACTTCAGGAACCACTTAACAACCATATTGAACACGTGTGCCATGCAGGGCACATGGCTCAGGCTTCCTTGTCACAGCGCATACAAGATGTTTTCCTGTTGTTGTTCCCCATGGTCCCCATTTCCAGTTTTCGTGGAGTGCCCTGCATACATGGTATGCTGGAGGGGCACTCAGACTTGTCCGTGCAGTGGAGGCTGAGGACACAGTGGAGAATGAGGAGGCGGAGTCGCACACTGTCACAGGACCAACAGCCTGAGAGCGTGGAGGAGGAAGCGGTGTAACCTGTCCAAGTTGCTGTTGTCGCTGTGCAGGAACCACATTCACCCAGTGAATGTAAAAAGAATGTAAAGGACATGTATTGTCCCTGAACGTAGTTACAGCTCCACACGTTGGCGCTGCTGCGCACTTTGGTACAGGCTCAAGGACTGGCCCACCTTCTGTTCCACAAAATTGTGCAGGGCTGGTACTGCCTTCTTCGCAAAGAAATGAGGGCTTGGCCCTCTCCACCTTGGCTCGGCACAAGCCATCAGTTCTCTGAAAGTTGCAGAGTCCACCACTTGAAAAGGGAGGGACTGCAGCACCATCAACTTGGACAGGAGCACATTCAGCTTCCGAGCCATTGGATGAGTGGGCGCATACTGTGCTGAAACAGGGAGTGGCGTGCCACTAGGTGATGCAGCAGGCTGGACCACCACATCGGAGCCACAGTTCTCCCAGGCCGCTTTTGGTGACGCTGCACATGTTGATGCAGGGCCATGGTGCCAACATTGGGACCCTAGCCATGCTTCACCTTCTGCCGACACATCCTGCATGTGGCCAGGTCAACATCCTCCGGATGCTTGGTGAAAAACTGCCACACCGCCAGGTAGCTGATTTTTCACCAACAGTCCACATTGATTGACTGCTACTGCCGCCGACTCCAGGAACCCCTGTTTCACTCCCTCCGGGAAGGTAGGCTGCCATGAATCAGGTGGTCTACCCCAGGCACGTTTAGCTCCAGACTTTCCACTTCTGCCACCATGCTGACTACCAACCATGCTACCACCTTGATGGCTCAGCTGCTGCCTCACGGGCAACCTGCAACCCTTTTCTCCTGATGATGATGAAGCCATTTTTGCACCAGGCTCCCAGGTGCGATTGGCTTCATCATCATCGAGTTGTGTCTGCACGTCACTGATGTCCTCCTCAGGTTCCTCAACAGTGTCTGCTTCAGGAGCCTGAACGCTTGCAACACCACCTCCCACGTCACTCTCCTAATCACTACTTGCCCGCCTAGCGGAGGAAGCGGCGGATGTCTCCTCCACTTCTTGGCTGGGCAGTAGTTGCTGACTGTCCTCTAGATCGCCCTCACTAAATAGTGTAGCTGAACCCACAGCATAAGATATTTCTGTGGGAGAGGGAACAGTGCAACACACTGCTCTCTGTCCCTCTCTGCAATAGAACGCTGATGTGACTGGGAGGTGAATCGCTGCTGTAAAAATGTTTTTCTGTGCAACACACTGCTGTCTGTCCCTCTCTCTGTGTAATAGAACGCTGATGTGACTGGCCGCAAGATGGCTGCTGATTATATAGGACTGTGACATCACAGGGGTGGCTGGCTGCTGATAGGCTGCATATAATTCAGGTTCATCCTGCCTACTCTTGTTCCTGCCTTCCCGGGATTCCTTGCACCATGTCCTCACATGTCGGTCTGCCATTTTAGATGCCCTGGAGCCTACACCGCACTAAATGGAGTTTAATGAAGCGATTCACGGTCATATTCGCATTAGTTGTGAATCAAATTTTTCCTGACATTCGTAACAAATTCGGATTCGTCAGATTCGATTTGCTCATCCCTAGTTGGAATGTCACAAATGAAGCAGTATTAAGGAATCATCGGGTAACATTTTGGTGTTGTAGGTCAAGAAAGGTATGTTTAAAAGCAAAAGAACAGCTAAACAAAAAGCAAACTTCCCAGCACATAGCCAGCACATCCATGAATTCTATACTATACAAGTTCTCAAGAAACTTTGATAACAAGATTGAGCAGATGTGCCATACAGGAAGAGTGTATCATTCCACCTAGACGCAGTGCTTTTACAAATTGGTAGTGTTGAGCGGCATAGGCCATATTCGAATTCGCAAATATTCACGAATATATGGAGGAATATTCGTCATATATTCGCTAAATTCTCATATTCGTAATATTCTCGTTTTATTTTCGCATATGCGAAAATTCGCGTATGCGAAAATTAACATATGCGAAAATTAGCATATACAAAAATTAGCAAACGCGAAAATTTGCATATGCGAAAATTTGTATTTGCAAATGTTCGCATATGCGAAAATTCGCACACCAGTCTCACACAGTAGTATTAGAGCCTTCTTTACACCACACAAGCTGGAAGCAGAGAGGGGTGATCACTGTGATGTGTACTGTGGCAAAAAAAAACCGAATATTCGTAATTACGAATATATAGTGCTATATTCGCGAATATTCACAAATTCACGAATATGCGATATTCGCAAATAAAATTTGCATTGCGAATATTCGCGAGCAACACTACAAATCGGCAACCACGTTTCCCAATGTCAAATTACAAGTAGAAAGAAGCGTGAAACTTCATGTTGCAGACTGGGCAGCAAGTTCTCCGCAGTGTGACTTTTCTTACCCAGACTTAGCAGATGTTATACAGCATGGCAATGCTTGACTTTGCAACAATGAATGGAGGGGGCTACAGTCTTCTCTGTGGGGGGATACAAGATTTCTGTAGAGGAGCACCTGGATGATGAGGAAGAGGAGAATATATTTGGCAGGTGTCAAAAATTAAACCAGATCACTCAATTGTGGAGGTGTCATTACTCTTTCATGGCCACGTTGCCGTGAAGCCTTGTTCTGCAGGATGTTGACCCAGTGGGTCATAATAGGACCCAGCCATAGCTACTACTCCAAGTATCTGCCATGGTATGCAGTTTGCAGCACACCGACAACTGTATGAAGTGGTCCACCCTCTCTGCCATATAATTATGCAGGGAACAGCTTTTTTCGCAAAATAATGCCGACTACGTATACACAACTTGGGATGTACACACCCCATAAGTTGCCTAAAGGCTGTGGCATCTCGTACCACCAACAATTTGGCCAGATGTGAATTAAGGCACACTACACCAGGGTGACTGGGCGAATAAAGATAACTGACTGGATATAGGAGGAGGACTTGTTACTGATGAGGACAAGACTGAGAATGTTCAGCCCGTGGATGAGGATTTGGAGGAGGAGCAACAAGGGCAAGGTTTTCCATACATTGTGGGGCATCACAACTGTCCCATGTGATCTTGTGATGCTGCTAAATGTGGCTACATAGAGACGTAGTCCCTATACTCGTACCCTGGCCATGGCTTTCCTTTCTGCATCTGGTCAGGTAGAGAAGAATTTCCGCATGGCAGAATAACTGACAGGTACACCACCACCTCACTGTGCTCCTCCTCAGGAAGTTTTTTTCTTGAGTTTACAGATGCAGTAACATTAGCATTGCTGTCTTCTACTCCAGAACTGATCAGACCAGCAGGCCTATGTCTGTTACTTTGACAGGTGCTCAGGCTGTACCTCGGCTATGCCCTTCTTCTCTGACAGTAACACTACCCTCTAAACATGTCACTTCCTCATCTGGTTCCCACGTCCTGCCTAACACTACATTATCATTGTCAAACTCCTCATTGTCCATGCCATTTCTCTTAGCATGAACATCTGATGTCTAATTATTGGCTACTTGTTCCCCCTCAGCATATTCAACATGATGTCTTACAGCTTCCTCACCACGCCTACCAACACCATTATCACTGGTGCTATGTTGGGCCACTGCTTCCACCTCCTCTCCAACACACTCCAAAGGTCGAGTGTCCTCACACAACTCCTCCTCGTAGCTAATGCTATCCTGCTTAGCACTAGGTGGGGGAGCAAAGACAGAGATGATGAGAAATCCATTGACAGCTGGCACAACATCATATTATCAGACTTTTCTTACGCCTCATGAGAAGACATCAAACGAGTCAACCAGTCCATAAGGACCTTACTAAAACAAACAAAAAAAACTGGAAGACAGTGAGAAATTTTGCTTGCCTATGCAGCAGCTACTCCTACCACCAGGCACCTGGCTGCTGCTGCTACCTGTACTGGTGCTGGTATCGCCACCAACATTCTTACTGGCAGAGGACATGGCATGGGTGCTCTGTCTTCTACCTTGTCCAACAATTCATTTGCCAGACATTATATGTTTTTTTGTTGAAAAAGATTTGAAGGTTATTTTTATGTCTTTTTGGGGTGATTTGTTACTCTCTTACTAACTTCAACTTACACTCTCAGCTTACACTCTCAATGCTAGAAATGCATATTTATGTGAAACCCAGCTACAATTGCCATGGTTTTTATTAAACCCAAAAAATAACTTGTTTTTTGATGGCTATGCCTTGTTCACTCGCAATGCTTTTAAATGCATAGTTTTGTTAAACCCAGGTACAAATACTATGTCCCTCATTTACAAAGCTCAAACCAACTAGTTTTTGTTGGGTTTTTCCAAGTTATTTTTGCACATAGAGTCTGAGACATGTCTTAATCAGTGTGCACCAGGAAAATCCGACAAACCCAGCATTGCATTGTGAAAAGCCAAAAAGGGTGTAGTCTGTCACAAAGGGGACTTGGTAAAAAAAAAGGGGCGTGGTTTCACAACCTGTCCTATTTACTATTAAATTCACAGAAAATCTGTGAACAAATAGGTAGAAATTCCCACCATGTGAATCAGGCCTGCTAAAGTTGTTATTACATCCATTATATATTTAAATCAGATAACTTCTCAATTAAATTATTGAAGTTGAGAACTAATTAAACTGGTTTAATGTGTACCAATACTAATATCCTTCAGTAAAGGACATTGCTATAAATCCTGTTGATCCACGATATCCAAGCCTCAGGTAATAATTCTGTAATAATGGCATTAATAGTACAATTATTTACCGTACATTTTATTATGATAAAAAGCACCAGTAGTTTTTTAGATGGCCATTATACCTAATAACATGCATATAATCTCATTAAAGCATACATAGTGTATTATAGTCACGTTATGAAAGGACAAGACAAGACTATAAAAAGTCACACAGCCAACCTATGAATTGTCTCACATACTAAAGTCCAGATAAACAAAAATTGTGAAGGAGAATGCTCAGGTTTGTTTAGTGTAGATTACGTGTGACCTTCAAACTTTTTATTTAACACAAGAATTCTACTACAGTTTTCTAATGTATTTTCTTTTACATTCAATGCATACCCTGCATGCACAATAGGTGGTCCTTTTGGATTTTGCAACCTACTCATTTGGGTGTCTGGGCAGAGGCAGAAATCTCTCACACACGTGCTGGGAAGACTGGGGGAATAATCTGCACTCAAGGTGGCCATACACGTTCAATAGCTGTCAGACAAATGCTTTTTTTTTTACACTCTCATATACACATACTTTCTTGATTTAACTCTGTGTGCATGTGTTTTAAACAGGGGTGAAAAGTAAGCCCCTTCTAGCTACGGTTTTTCTCCATAGGTATTGGAATTCAATCCTTTTTTTAAAGCATTATTTACTATGGTTTTACAACTATTTAAAAAAACAAAATGCTGGCTATCCAGAATTTCGGGATACAGTGTCCAGACAAAAATTCAGGGTGACTACCTTAATATTTATACCTAATTATGAACATTTAGAATTTCATCAGCTGTGTTTGGAAGAAGGTGAATGTTACTGTAGAGACCCTTTAAACCAATGGCCAATGCTTCTTTGGAGCTTCATATCTGTGAATTGTGCTAAATCAGGATACCTTGCATCTTCCTGGCTTCACTGGCAAAAGCCAAATACAGCCAAAGCAGGGATGTTACACAATTTGTGTAGCTTCCATTGACTTTAATGGGATTGAACGTATGATGCAGATCGACAAGCTACATTATTTATGTAACTCTCAAAAGTTACAGAAACAGCTTAGCTTATAAGGCTACACCATTTGCACAACTTCCATTTTAGTTAATGGAAATTATGCAAAATGAAGCTTCCTGACCACTTTCTATGGCAGCAAACAGGCCAGAGGTGGCTGGGGGGATGAAAATACAGGATGAGACTACCTCTTTAGCTTCCTTTATGGGTGACAAGTGATTTCAGACTTTGGGGGAGATTCATCAAACCTTGTGCAAAGGAACAGTTGAGCAGTGACCCCTAGCAACCAATCAGATTGTGTCTTTGATTTTTAAAAATGCCTCATAAAAATGAAAACTGGAATCTTATTGGTGTCTTTGGGTTGATAAATCTCCCTTTTCTCTGTTCTATAGTCAGATAAAAGGATCTTTTAGGATGTATTGTGTTTGCCCTTAGATCTACATGTATGGAGGAAGTCAATATCTCAGTTAGATAACAAATAAGAACAAGAGCCAAGCAAAGGATAGATTTCATCTGCAGGTGGAAGAGGAAGGTTTTGGGATTGGTGATGTCATTGGTCTAGGATCCCCTTCATGTAGGCTACCAGGCCTAATATTGGGGGCAGCCCATCAACATAGCAACACAAAAGAGCAGACCAACCACCACCCGGTGTCAAAAAGAGGATAGGTGTGTTACAATCTATATATATATATATATATATAAAACTCAACGTGTGTGTGTGTGTATGTATGTGTGTATGTATGTGTGTATGTTCCACAAAAACTTCCAAACAGCTAAAGATATTAACATGAGACTTGGCACACATGTTACTTATATGTCAACAACAAACATAGGATAGGTGATTTAACCCTCACTCACCCCCATTTGCCAGGGGCGGGGTTTATGTTTAAAGTCCTATACAAGTCTATGGGAAATATATGTTACTGCATGACTTCCAAATGGCTGGAGATATTTCAATAATACTTGGTCACGTGTTACTTATATGTCCACTTAAAATTTAGGATAGTTTTTTTAACCCTTAACTACCCACTTTTGTGAGGGTCGGGGGTTTTGTTTAAAGTCCCATGCAAATCAATGGGAAATGTATGTTCTCACATAACTTCTGTACGGCTGGAGATATTTCAATACCTGGTACACATATTACAGGTCGGGATATGAGGACGGGATGAGAGGTCGAGATAGGAGGTCAAGATAGGAGGTCAAGATAGGAGGACGGGATGGTCGAGATAGGAGGTCAAGATAGAAGGTCAAGATAGGAGGACGGGATGGTCGGGATATGAGGTGGAGATAGGAGGACGGGATAAGAGGTCGAGATAGGAGGTCGGGATAGGAGGTCGGGATAGGGGATTGAGATAGGAGGACGGGATAGGAGGACAGGATAGGAGGTCGGGGTAGGAGGTCAAGATAGGAGGTCGTGATAGGAGGTCGTGATAGGAGGTCGGGATAGGAGGTCGAAATAGGAGGTCAAGATAGGAGGACGGGATAGGAGGACGGGATAGGAGGACGGGATAGGAGGACGGCATAGGAGGACGGGATAGGAGGACGGAATAGGAGGTCGGGATAAGAGGTGGAGATAGGAGGTCGAGATAGGAAGACTGGATAGGAGGACTGGATAGGAGGTCGGGATAGGAGGTCGGGATTGGAGGTCGAGATAGGAGGACGGGATAGGAGATTGAGATAGGAGGTCGGGATAAGAGGTGGAGATAGGAGGACGGGATAGGGGGTTGAGATAGGAGAATGGGATAGGAGGTCGGGATAGGAGGTCGAGATAGGAGGACTGGATAGGAGGACTGGATAGGAGGACGGGATAGGAGGTCGGGATAGGAAGTCGGGATAGGAGGTCAAGATAGGAGGACGGGATAGGAGGTCAAGATAGGAGGTCGGGGTAGGAGGACGGGATAGGAGGATGGGATAGGAGGACGGGATAGGAAGACGGGATAGGAGGACAGGATAGGAGGTTGAGATAGGAGGTCGAGATAGGAGGACGGGATAGGAGGTTGAGATATGAGGTCGGGATAGGAGGACCGGATAGGAGGACGGGATAGGAGGTCGGGATAGGAGGACAGGATAGGAGGTCGGGATATGAGGATGAGATGTGAGGATGGGATATGATGACGGGATAGGAGGTCGGGATATGAGGACAGGATATGGGGTTGGGATATAACAACAATCTATGAGGACGGGATATGAAGTCAAAAGCTTCCTCATTTGTTTATTTTCCTCCCCAACAAGGAAAAACCGGGCAATGCCGGGTACTCAGCTATTCTATCTATATATATATATAAAACTCAACATGTGTGTGTGTATGTATGTATGTATGTATGTGTGTATGTTCCACAAAAACTTTCAAACGGATAAAGATATTAACATGAAACTTGGCACACATGTTACTTATATGTCAACAACGAACATAGGATACGTGATTTAACCTTTACTCACCCCCATTTGCCAGGGGCGGGGCTTATGTTTAAAGTCCCATGCAAGTCAATGGGAAATATATGTTACCGCATAACTTCCAAACGGCTGGAGATATTTCCATAATACTTGGTCACATGTTACTTAAATGTCCATTTAAAATATAGGATAGTTAATTTAACCCTTAACTACCCCCATTTGTGAGGGTCGGGGTTTTTGTTTAAAGTCCCATTCAAATCAATGGGAAATGTATGTTCCCATATAAATTCTGTACGGCTGGAGCTATTTCAATA
The DNA here is from genome assembly GCF_029499605.1 of Hyla sarda. Classification (NCBI taxonomy): domain Eukaryota; kingdom Metazoa; phylum Chordata; class Amphibia; order Anura; family Hylidae; genus Hyla; species Hyla sarda. Next base: position 369,892,341 of record NC_079189.1, on the reverse strand, counting down.
CCTGGTACCCATATTACGGGTCGGGATATGAGGTCGGGATGGGAGGTCGGGATAGGAGGTCGAGATAGGAGGTCGGGATAGGAGGTCAGGATAGAAGGACGGGATATGAGGATGGGATAGGAGGTCTGGATAGGAGGACGGGATAGGAGGTCGAGATAGGAGGACGGGATAGGAGGTCAAGATAGGAGGTTGAGATATGAGGACGGGAAAGGAGGACGGGATAGGAGGTCGGGATAGGAGGTCAGGATAGGAGGACAGGATAGGAGGTTGAGATGGGAGGACGGGATAGGAGATCGGGATAGGAGGTCGAGATAGGAGGTTGTGATAGGAGGTCAGGATATGAGGTCGGGATAGGAGCTCAAGATTGGAGGACGGGATAGAAGGTCGGGATAGGAGGTCTGGATAGGAGGACTGGGTAGGAGGACGGGATAGGAGGTCGAGATAGGAGGACGGGATAGGAGGACAGGATAGGAGGACTGGATAGGAGGACTGGATAGGAGGTCGGGATAGGAGGTCGGGATTGGAGGTCGAGATAGGAGGACGGGATAGGAGATTGAGATAGGAGGTCGGGATAAGAGGTGGAGATAGGAGGACGGGATAGGGGGTTGAGATAGGAGAATGGGATAGGAGGTCGGGATAGGAGGTCGAGATAGGAGGACTGGATAGGAGGACTGGATAGGAGGACGGGATAGGAGGTCGGGATAGGAAGTCGGGATAGGAGGTCAAGATAGGAGGACGAGATAGGAGGTCAAGATAGGAGGTCGGGATAGGAGGACGGGATAGGAGGATGGGATAGGAGGACGGGATAGGAGGACGGGATAGGAGGACAGGATAGGAGGTTGAGATAGGAGGTCGAGATAGGAGGACGGGATAGGAGGTTGAGATATGAGGTCGGGATAGGAGGACCGGATAGGAGGACGGGATAGGAGGTCGGGATAGGAGGACAGGATAGGAGGTCGGGATATGAGGATGAGATGTGAGGATGGGATATGATGACGGGATAGGAGGTCGGGATATGAGGACAGGATATGGGGTTGGGATATGACAACAATCTATGAGGACGGGATATGAAGTCAAAAGCTTCCTCATTTGTTTATTTTCCTCCCCAACAAGGAAAAACCGGGCAATGCCGGGTACTCAGCTATTCTATCTATATATATATAAAACTCAACATGTGTGTGTGTATGTATGTATGTATGTATGTGTGTATGGTCGGCATACAAAAACTTTCAAACGGATAAAGATATTAACATGAAACTTGGCACACATGTTACTTATATGTCAACAACGAACATAGGATACGTGATTTAACCTTTACTCACCCCCATTTGCCAGGGGCGGGGCTTATGTTTAAAGTCCCATGCAAGTCAATGGGAAATATATGTTACCGCATAACTTCCAAACGGCTGGAGATATTTCCATAATACTTGGTCACATGTTACTTAAATGTCCATTTAAAATATAGGATAGTTAATTTAACCCTTAACTACCCCCATTTGTGAGGGTCGGGGTTTTTGTTTAAAGTCCCATTCAAATCAATGGGAAATGTATGTTCCCATATAAATTCTGTACGGCTGGAGCTATTTCAATACCTGGTACCCATATTACGGGTCGGGATATGAGGTCGGGATGGGAGGTCGGGATAGGAGGTCGAGATAGGAGGTCGGGATAGGAGGTCAAGATAGGAGGTCGAGATATGAGGACGGGAAAGGAGGACGGGATAGGAGGTCGGGATAGGAGGTCAGGATAGGAGGACAGGATAGGAGGTTGAGATGGGAGGACGGGATAGGAGATCGGGATAGGAGGTCGAGATAGGAGGTTGTGATAGGAGGTCAGGATATGAGGTCGGGATAGGAGCTCAAGATTGGAGGACGGGATAGAAGGTCGGGATAGGAGGTCTGGATAGGAGGACTGGATAGGAGGACGGGATAGGAGGTCAAGATAGGAGGACGGGATAGGAGGACGGGATAGGAGGACGGGATAGGAGGTCGGGATAGGAGGTCGGGATAGGAGGTCGGGATAGGAGGTCGGGATAGGAGGACGGGATAGGAGGTCGGGACAGGAGGTGGGGACAGGAGGTCGAGATAGGAGGACGGGATAGGAGGTCGGGATGTGGGGTTGGGATATGACAACAATATATGAGGACTGCATATGAAGTCAAAAGTTTCCTCCTTTGTTTATTTTACTCCCCAACAAGGATTAGGAAGGAAAAACCGGGCAACGTCGGGTACTCAGCTAGTATATATATATAAAACTCTATGTATGTATGTATGTATGTGTGTGTGTATGTTACAGCATCACTTCCAAACGTGTGAAGATATTTCAATAAAACTTGGTACACATGCTACTAATATGTCAACTACAAACATAGGATAGATACATTAACCCTAACCCACCCCCATTTGCAAGGGTCTGGGTTTTTTATTTAAAGTCCCATTCAAGTCTATGGGAAATTTATGTTCCAGCATAACTTCCAAATGGCTGGAGATATTTTGATGAAACTTAGTAGACATGTTACTTTTATATCAAACTAGCTAAGTACCCGGCATTGGCCAGTTTTTCCTTCCTCACCCTTGTTGGGGAGGAAAATCAACCAAGGAGGAAGCTTTTGACCATCCCCATATATTGTTGTCATATCCCAACCTCCTATCCCGTCCTCATATCTTGACCTCATTTCCCGTCCTCATATCCCAACTTCATATCTCGACCTCCTATCCCATCCTCATATCCTGTCCTCATATGCCGTCCTCACATCTCAATTTCATATCCCAACCTCCTATCCCATTCTCCTATCCCATCCTCATATCTCAACCTCATATCCCATCGTCATATCTCAACCTCATATCCTGTCCTCATATGCCGACCTCATATCCCGTCATCATATCCCGACCTCCTATCCCATCCTCCTATCTCGACCTCCTATCCTGTCCTTCTATCCTGACCTCATATCTCAACCTCCTATGCCGACCTCCTATCCTGACTTCCTATCCCGTCCTCATATCCTGACCTCCTATCCCATCCTCCTATCTTGACCTCATATCCCATCCTCATATCTCGACCTCATATCCCATCCTCATATCTCGACCTCCTATGCCGACCTCCTCTCTTTGTGAGATGGGGTGTGGCTTGCAAGCTGAATTGACACAGTCACCAGGAGATGCAGAGCAGAGCTTGTGGAGTAAGGTACTGGAAGTCCCATATATTAGCATGGGACTTGAAACAAAAACCCATCTTTTATGTAAGGGTGTAGGTAAGGGTTAATTTAACTATCATATCTTTTTATTTGACATATAAGTAATATGTGTACCAGGTATTATTGAAATATCTCCATCCGTATGGAAGTTATGTGGGAACATACATTTCCCATTGATTTGCATGGGACTTTAAACAAAAACCCTGACCCTCCCAAATGGGGGTAGTTAAGGGTTAAATTACCTATCATATGTTTGTTGTTGACATATGAGTAACATGTGTGCCAAGTTTCATGTTAAAATCTTCAGCCGTTTGGACGTGATGCTGGAACATACACACACACACACACACACACACATACACACACACATTGAGTTTTGTATATATATAGATAAAAATATATATAGTTAAATTAACCCTAACCTCCTCCCTTATGTGAAGGATGGGTTTTTTGTCTTAAGTCCCATGCAAGTATATAAGACTTCCAGTACTTTACTCCAAGCTCTGCTCAGCATCTCCTGGTTAGTGCATCACTATGGCCACACCCCTCCTGCATGCCACACCCCATTTCAGAAAGCCATGCCCACCATTTAATCCACACCCATTTTATTTTCTACCCTTTTTCTGCATTGGTCCATCTTGCAAGTCATGTCCACTTCCACAAGGCATGCTTTCTTCTATTTTCGGCCTACAATCTCTTCATCACAACTCAGCCCCACCTGAGGATGGGATATGAAGATGAGATATGAGGACAGGATATGAGGGCGGGATATGAGGCAGGATATGAGTTCAGGATATAAGGACGGGATATGAGGACGGGATAGGAGGTCAGGATATGAGGACGGGATATGAGGTTGGGATATGAGGGTAGGATATGAGGTCAGGATATAAGGATGGGATATGAGGATGGGAGATGAGGACGGGATATGAGGTTGGGATATGAGGCAGGATATGAGTTCAGAATATAAGGACGGGATATGAGGACGGGATAGGAGGTCAGGATATGAGGACAGGATATGAGGTCAGGATATGAGGTTGGGATATGAGGATGGGATATGAGGGTGGGATATGAGGTCAGGATATAAGGATGGGATATGAGGTTGGGATATGAGTTCGGGATATGAGGACGGAATATGAGGACGGGATATGAAGTTGGGATATTAGGATGGGATATGAGGTCAGGATATGAGGACAGGATATGAGGATGGGATATGTGGATGGAATATGAGGAAGGGATATGAGGTCGGGATATTAGGACAGGATATAGGACAGGATATAAGGACAGGATATAAGGATGGGATATGAGGACAGGATATGAGGGCAGGATATGAGTTCAGGATATGAGGATGGGATATGAGGTCGGGTTATGAGGTTGGGACATAAAGACGGTATATGAGGATGGGATATGAGGACAAGTACTTCCTCCTATGTTGCTTTTCCTCCCCACAAGGATTAGGTAAGAAAAATCAGGCAACACTCAGGGTACTCAGCTAGTCTACTATAAAAATGCAGATTCTCTTAATGATGACACATTGCTTGCTTTAGATCTCATACACGCAGGAATTATGAAAATACCGAGTAAAAGTATAATGCCAATTATGTGAACAGAATAAACACAAGCAATACAAGGAAGAAAAATGCAGGAAAATGCAGGTGCCTTAGATTGAGAGTAAGGCTTTGGTACATAATAAACTGAGAATGACTTAAATAGGTAGAAATAAAAATACATTGGTATTTATAAATGTATAAAAAAATAAGTATTTAATTCCCATCTTGTTCTATTTGTTTTCAAAGGAGACTTCCTGGAACATCTTGCATGGTAACAATAGGCTTTTTGTTTATTTCTTACTCTTTACTACCTATATAATACTGGAGACACTGGAGAAATAATGTATAGGTGTCCTGGGGGTTAATACATCAAAATTACCAAACTTCCCAAACGAGGTCAAAAACATGAAGGAGCTTCAAAGGGAATAAATCCGACTGAAAGCAGTAGGTGTTATTCACAAAGAAGCTTCTAGCTCCAAAATTGTTCTCCCTTCCAAGTAAGGTTTATAGGGACCGAAAGAGTTAATAAAATCTGCAGCAGAAGAGAAAAAAAACCTAAGCAACAAACAATATCAGCATTCCAACTTGGAAGTTAACAAGGCTAAAAGATCACCGATGTTGTCATTACGATCACTCACTCTGTGAAATAAATTAACATTCACGGTGGGATCCCCATTTGTTTTGTACAGATAGTAATAGAGTTGTTATGTAAATAGTTACAGTTACATCACCACCTCATGCCAGCCTGGTGGGCGCCACGTTACCAAACAACAGCATTTTCATTTCCCAGATTTCTGAAATAGTACGCTTGTATAGCTCTGAAGCAATATACCATTTTCTACAATTGTGGGAAATACAGTCCCATAGATAAACAATGAGAAACAAATCCTTCCTAATCTGCACAAGGCATAACGAGTATCGAGTGTGTCGTATAAAGATATTTTCATGTTACGTTAGTTTTTTCATGCAAAGCAATAGGTTAAGAATGAATAATGTAGTGACTTTGCTCATCAATGTCCTGTCCTGGCAGAATTTGGAAGCTTTATGAATGTGGTAGGTTGGTTACTATATTATCAAACAAGACAACTGTATGTCCTCTGTTCTATAATACTCAAAAACACTGCAGCACTGGGTATAAGTCCCAACATATACATACAGGAGCATAATAAGGGGGGCTCAATTCTGCCTTTATACACATTATAAACAAGCCTAGGATGTGTTGTCAATGTAGTGACCATTTAACCGTTTCATGATGCAGCCTATTTAGATTTTTGCGTTTTCATTTTTCCCTCCTCTCTATCTGAGAGCCATAACTCTTTCAATTTTCCATCTACAGGGCCATATGATGGCTTTTTTTTTTTATTAATTGTACTTTGTAATGACAGCACTCATTTTTAGAGATGAGCGAACTTACAGTAAATTCGATTCGTCACGAACTTCTCTGCTCGGCAGTTGATGACTTATCCTGCATAAATTAGTTCAGCCTTCAGGTGCTCCGGTGGGCTGGAAAAGGTGGATACAGTCCTAGGAAAGAGTCTCCTAGGACTGTATCCACCTTTTCCAGCTCACGGGAGCACCTGAAAGCCGAACTAATTTATGCAGGATAAGTCATCAACTGCCGAGCCGAGAAGTTTGTGACGAATCGAATTTACTGTAAATTCGCTCATCTCTACTCATTTTACCCAAAAATTTATGGCAAGACAAAAAGAAATTATTTTTAGATGAAATTGAAAAAAAAATGAAATGTTGCTACTTTTTTGGGAGTTTTGTTTCTACACATACTGTAACAGTAAAAATGACATGTTATCTTTTTACTATAGGTCAATACGAATACAATGATAACCAAATTAGGCAAGGCTTCTACACAGGTTATTTCTGGCGTTTTTTTTTTTTTTTTTACTGCCACTGCAGTTTTTGAGCCAAAGTCAGAAGTGGATGCAGTAGAAAAGATGCAGTAGAAAAACTTGTATGAAAACCTAGGCTTATAGAGGTTTTACTACTTCAAAAAAATGTTTAACTTTATTTAAGAAAATAAGTAAAATGTCTTTATTCTGACTCCTATGACACTTTTATTTTCTGTATATGGGGCTTTAGGTGGGCTATTTTTTGTGCCTTTTTTTTTTTCGGGCCATTTTTGTTTTGATGGGACTTTTTGATCGCTCTTTATTCCATTTTAATTCTGGCGTTTGGCATTTGGCAATACCAAGTAAACATGTTTACATTATATGTACACACACACACACACACACACACACATATATATATACATATATTTTTACATTTTTTATTTATATTGCCCTGCACTGTACTGTCTGTCATAATCGGTGACTCCTAGCTGGTGACACCAGGCACCAGGTATAAAGTAAATTAAACTTGCAAGCACGTTTCATAGTGTGCAGAATACATTAAACAGGTAATTTGACGATTTCACATTAAAAAAAACTGAAAAAAAGCAAATAAAATTTAAAGCAGATGTACCTGTACTTTCCCCCCTAGAATTTATGGTGATGTTTTTTTTTTTTTATGTCTAGCAGTGTCTACAGTATATTCAGTGTCTATGTTTATATATCCCCTTTCATGTATCACATTATACTAAGAGATTTTTTAAAGGGAAAGTGTCATCAGAAAGTGACCTATTGTTTAAATCAAATTTTGTTTTATGTTATATTATATTATGTTTTGGTGATTTTCTAATTTTTGCTTTTCACTTTTTCTATCATTAAATAATCCTGAAATCTTACAGTTTTCAACCTGTCCACTAAGCCTTAAACTAAGCTGAGGCTTTCTGTTCTGTCTGTGAGGGTAAGGAGGAGGCCGATGAAAAGTGATCAGTACAGAATTACATGGAAAAGGGACACCAGCAGGGGACCATGCCCCATACAAAGCAATAGGTTCTGGAGATGATCATTAAGACTATGTCCTTGGGTTTGCAGTAAAGCATATCATGTAATACTGTTGAAAGCAGCTCCGGCAAAACTGAAGCCTCTATATGTTCAAAAAATAAATAAAATAATTACAATCAGAAAATAGAAACAGTTTAGGAAAAAAAATAGAACATGTTTCAGCATCAGGCACTAATCGGCAATACATTCAATTTAAATAGTACAGCAAAGGACAGAACAACCCAAGATTTTACAATTTACCACCATACCTAAGCATGTTTAACTCCTTAAGTACTCAGCGTTTTTCAGTTTTTGCATTTTCATTTTTTCCTCCTTACCTTTTAAAAATCATAACCCTTTCAATTTTCCACTTAAAAATCCATATAATGGCTTATTTTTTTTTTTACCACCAATACTACTTTAAAATTACATTAGTCATTTCACCCAAAAATCTATGACGAAACAAAAAAAAAAAAATCACGGTGTGACAAAATTAAAGAAAAACCAAAATTTTGTAACTTTTGGGGGCTTTTGGGACTTTTGTGGGTTTCTACGCAGTACATTTTCTGGTCAAAAAGACACCTTATATTTATTCTGTAGGTCCATATGATTAAAATGATACCCTACTTATATAGATTTGATTTTGTCATACTTCTGTAAAAAATCATAACTACATGCATGAAAATGAAAATATAGACGTTTAAAAATGTCCTTTTCTGACCCCTATACCTTTTTTTATTTTTCTGCATACAGGGATGTATGAGGGCTCATTTTTTGCACCATGATCTAAAGTTTTTATTGGTATCATTTTTGTTTTGATCTGACTTTTTAATCACTTTTTATTAAATTTTTTATGGTATAAAAATTGACCAAAATACGTCATTTTGGAGTTTTTTTTTTTTTACGTGTACGCCATTAACGATGCAGTTTAATTAATTATATATCTTTATAGTTCGGACATTTACACATGCAACCATACCAAATGTGTTTATATTTATTTTTATCTACATAGGTTTTTTTTATAGGAAAAGCGGAGAGATTCAAACTTTTATTAGGGGAGGGGTTAAATCATATTTATTAACTTTTTTTTACACTTTTGTTTGCAATGTTATAGCCCCCATAGGTTACTGTAACATGCATTACATTGATTGCAGGCACTGATCAATGCTATGCCATAGCATTGCATTGATCAGTGTTATCTGGGGTCGACCGCTCAACCTGAATCTCAGGCTTGGAGTAATCAATCGCCAATCAGACACGGATGAGGCAGGTGAGGGACCATCCTTGTGCATCCCAACTGATTGGGACACCGCTGTTTCACCAGATCATTTTTTTACTTTTGAAGCGGCGATCAACTTTGATGGCCCCATCCAAAGGGTTAATAACAGACATAACCGGGATAGGTATTAGCCCTGGGTCCAGGCTATCATTTGCCGCCGGGACCGACCAGATATGACGTGGGGTCACCACGTGACCCCGCATTATATCGAGGGAGTGGTCGCAGGACGTACAGGTATGCTCTGCATCCTTAAGAGGTTAATATACAGTCATGGCCGTAAATGTTGGCACCCCTGAAATTTTTCAAGAAATGTAAGTATTTCTCACAGAAAAGGATTGCAGGAACACGTTTTGCTATACACATGTTTATTCCCTTTGTGTGTATTGGAACTAAACCAAAAAGGGAGGAAAAAAAGCAAATTGGACATAATGTCGCACCAAACTCCAAAAATGGGCAGCACAAATTCATTGGCATCCTTTCAAAATTGTGGAAAATAAGATTGTTTCAAGCATGTGATGCTCCTTTAAACTCACCTGGGGCAAGTAACAGGTGTGGGCAATATAAAAATCATACCTGAAAGCAGATAAAAAAGAGAGAAGTTCACTTAGTCTTTGCATTGTGTGTCTGCGTGTGCCACACTAAGCATGGACAACAGAAAGAGGAGAAGAGAACTGTCTGAGGAAAATATCAACAATCTCAAGGTTACAAGTCCATCCCCAGTGATCTAGATTTACCTTTGTCCACAGTGCGCAACATTACAAGAAGTTTGCAACCCATGGCACTGTAGCTAATCTCCCTGGGCATGGACGGAAGAGAAAAATTGAAAATAATTATGAAACGCAGGATAGTCCGGATGGTGGATAAGCAGCCCCAAACAAGTTCCAAAGATATTCAAGCTGTCCTGCAGGCTCAGGGAGCATCAGTGTCAGCGCGAACTATACATCGACATTTAAATGAAATGAAACCCAAGAGGACCCCACTGCTGACACAGAGACATAAAAAAGCAAGACTACATTTTGCCAAAATTAACTTGAGTAAGTCAAAATCCTTCTGGGAAAATGTCTTGTGGACATTACAGACCAAGATAGAGCTTTTAGGTAAAGCACATAATTCTACTCTTTACTGAAAACGGAATGAGGCCTACAAAGAAAAGAGGTTGTTTTGCTGCCTCTGGCACTGGGTGCCTTGAATGTGTGCAAGGCATCATGAAATCTGAGGATTACCAACGGATTTTGGGTCGCACTATACAGCCCTGTGTCAGAAAGCTGGGTTTGGGTCCGAGATCTTGGGTCTTCCAGCAGGACAATGACCCCAAACATACGTCAAAAAGCACCCAGAAATGAATGGCAACAAAGCGCTGGAGAGTTCTGAAGAGTCTTAAAATTGCTGTTGGGAAAAGGCGACTTTCCAATAAGAGAGACCTGGAGCAGTTTGCAAAGGAAGAGTGGTCAAACATTCCGGCTGAGAGGTGTAAGAAGCTTATTGATACTTATAGGAAGCGACTGATTTTAGTTATTTTTTCCAAAGGAAAAGTTCAAAGGTTCAAATCTAGATCTCTGGGGATGGACATGTAACCTTGAGATTAATGATATTTTTCCACAGTTTTGGTTCTCAAGTCCTCAGACAGTTGTCTTCGCCTCTTTCTGTTGTCCATGCTTAGTGTGGCACACACAGACACACAATGCAAAGACTAAGTGAACTTCTCTCCTTTTTATCTGCTTTCAGGTAGGATTTTTATATTGCCCACACCTGTTGCTTGCCCCAGGTGAGTTTAAAGGAGCATCACATGCTTGAAACAATCTTATTTTTCCACAATTTTGAAAGGGTGCCAATAATTTTGTCCAGACCCTTTTTAGAGTTTAGTGCAACATTATGTCCAATTTGCTTTTTTTCCTCCCTTTTTTTTTGTTTAGTTACAATACACACACAGGGAATAAACATGTGTATAGCCAAACATGTGTTACTGCAATCCTTTTCTGTGAGAAATTCTTCATTTTCTTCAAAAATTTCAGGGGTGCCAACATTTACGGCCATGACTGTATATATATAATTATTTGTGGTTTTATGTTTTTAAAAACTTTTTGTTACTTTTGCCAAAAACACATTCAGAGCTCCCTGTTTCTCAGTACTGCTTGATACTACCTTTTAACCCCTTAAGGACTTAGGACGTATGAGTACGTCCTAAGACCGGTCCCTGTCTATAATGCGCTATTAACCCTTCCGATGCGGCGCTCATAGTTGAGCGCCACATCGAAAGTGAAAGTAAATGCTTCCCGGCTGCTCAGTCGGGCTGATCGGGGTCATCGCGATAAAATCGCGATGCCCCGATCAGCTACCCGGAGAAAAGAAGGTCCCTACCTTCTTCCGTCGGCATCCCGGCTCTGATTGATTGCTCCATGCTCCAGTTACAGGCTGGAGCAATAAACCGCCGATTACACAGTTTGTTGCCATGCAACGGCAAGGCAACAATCTGTGTATGCAATCAGCCATCGCAAGCTCATAGGTCCCTATAGGAGCTATGAGCTCGCCAAAAAAGTGTTAAAAAAGTTAACCCTTTCAGGTATTCCCATCTGATTTAAAAGTTTAACCCCTTAAGGACCAAGGACGTACAGGTACGTCCTTGGTCCTGCTCCCGTAATATAACGCAGGGTTACACGGTAACCCCGCATCATATCACGGCGGGCCCGGCGTTATAGTGAAGCCGGGACCCGCTGCTAATAGCGCGCAGTGCCGATCACGGCGTTGCGCGCTATTAACCCTTTAGCCGCGCGCTCAGGCTAAAAGTGAAAGTAAAAGCTGCTGGTTAACTCAGTGGGCTGTTCGGGATAGCCACGGCGAAATCGCGGCATCCTGAACAGCTTACAGAACAGTGGGAGGGGCCCTACCTGCCTCCTCGCTGCCTGATCGCCGAATGACTGCTCAGTGCCTTAGATCCAGGCATGAGCAGTCAAGCGGCAGAATCATCGATCACTGGTTTCCTATGAGAAACCAGTGATCAATGATAAAGATCAGTGTGTGCAGTGTTATAGGTCCCTATGGGAGCTATAACACTGCAAAAAAAAGTGAAAAAAAAGTGAATGAATATCATTTAACCCCTCCCCTATTAAAAGTTTGAATCACCCCTCTTTTCCCATAAAAAAAAACTGTGTAAATAAAAATAAACATATATGGTATCACCGCGTGCGGAAATGTCCGAATTATAAAAAATATATCGTTAATTAAACCGCTCGGTCAATGGCGTACGCGCAAAAAAATTCCAAAGTCCAAAATTGTGCATTTTTGGTCACTTTTTATATCATTTAAAAATGAATAAAAAGCGATCAATAAGTCCTATCAATGCAAAAATGGTACCGTTAAAAACTTCAGTTCACGGCGCAAAAAATGAGCCCCATACACGGAAAAATAAAAAAGTTATAGGGGTCAGAAGATGACAATTTTAAACGTATTAATTTTCCTGCATGTAGTTATGATTTTTTCCAGAAGTACGACAAAATTAAACCTATATAAGTAGGATATCATTTTAATCGTATGGACCTACAGAATAAAGATAAGGTGTCATTTTTACCGAAAAATGTACTACGTAGAAACGGAAGCCCCCAAAATTTACAAAACGGCGTTTTTTTTTCAATTTTGTCGCACAATTATTATTTTTTTCGTTTCACCGTAGATTTTTCGGCAAAATGACTGACGTCATTACAAAGTAGAATTGGTTGCACAAAAAATAAGCAATCATATGGATTTTTAGGTGCAAAATTGAAAGAGTTATGATTTTTTAAAGGCAAGGAGCAAAAAACGAAAATCCATAAACGGAAAAACCCCCGGTCCTTAAGGGGTTAAATCACCCGGCATTTCCTAGTAACAAAATAAAACAGTGTAAATAAAAATCACCGCGTGTGGAAATGTCCGAATTATAAAAATATACCGCTTTTAAAACTGCACGTTCAATGGCGTATGCGCAAAAAAATTCAAAAGTCCAAAATAGCGCATTTTGATCACTTTTCATACCACAAAAAAGTGAATAAAAAGTGATCAAAAAGTCTGATCAGAACAAAAATGGTACCGCTAAAAACTTCAGATCACAGCGCAAAAAAATGAGCCCTGATAACTCCCTGAACACAGAAAAATAAAAAAGTTATAGGGCTCAGAAAATGACAATTTTAAACGTATAAATTTTCCTGCATGTATTTATGATTTTTTTCTGAAGTGATACAGAATCAAACCTATACAAGTAGGGTATCATGTTAACTGTAAGGACCTACAGAATAAAGATAATGTGTAATTTTTACAGAAAAATTTACTGCGTAGAAACGGAAGCCTCCAAAATTTACAAAATGGCATTTTTTCTTCAAGTTTGTCGCACAATGAATTTTTCTTCCGTTTCGTCGTGGATTTTTCGGTAAAATGACTAATGTCACTGTAAATTAGAATTGGTGGCGCAAACAATAAGCCATAATACAGATTTTTAGGTGCAAAATTGAAAGGGTTATGATTTTTTAAAGGCAATAAGGAAAAAACGAAAATGCAAAAATGTGAAATCGCTCAGTACTAAAGGGGTTAACCTCTATGAGGACTATAACATTGTTTAAAAAACAATAAAAGTTGAATTACCCCCCCTTTTCCCATTTAAGTAAATAAAATATGTAAAAATAAACATAAACATATGTGGTATCGTAATATATATGGTAAATGAAATGTTACTTTCATCGCATGGTCAATGGTGTATACGTAAAAAAAAATACCAGATCTAGAATTGCATATTTTTGGTCACTTTGTATACCCTTAAAAAAATGCATTAAAAGTGATCAAAAAATCCCATCAAAACAAAAATGGTACCGATAAAATTTACAGATTACGATACAAAAAAATTAGCCCTCCCACATCCCCATATACGGAAAAATAAGAAAGTTATAGGGGTCAGAAAAGGACATTTTTAAACATGCTAATTTTCATGCAAAAAGTTATAATTTTTTAAAAGAAGTAAAACAAAATCAAACCTATATAAGCTGGATATGATTGTAATTGTATGGACCTACAGAAAAAATATAAGCTTTCATTTTTTACCAAAAAGTGCACTGCGTGGAATTGAAAGCCCCCAAAAGTTTTTTTGCCTCACAAATATTTTTGGGGGCTTTTGCCATAAATGTAGTAATGAAATGATTGATTTCATTACAAAGTTAAATTGGTGGCACAAAAAACAAGACCTCATTGTCAGGATCCGGACTGGTATGCGGAGAGGACACTGGTGGTGGATCCTCTGTGTCAGTGAGGTGATGGCGTGGGCCGCACCAGGGGAACGGAATTTAAGGGGTTACTGGTTTTCACCAGAGCCCGCCACAAAGCGGGATGGACTTGCAGCGGCAGGTAACCCCCAGGTCGTTCCACCCGATAGCGACTCAACCTCAGTGACAGCTGAGACAGGCGCGGTACACAGGGACAAGGCAAGAGCAAGGTCGGACGTAGCAGAAGGTCAGGGCAGGCAGCAATGGATCGTAGTCAGGGGCAACGGCAAGGGTCTGGATACACAGGCTAGGGATACACAAAACGCTTTCTCAGGGCACTAGGGCAACAAGATCCGGCGAGGACAGGAAGGGGACGTGGGTTTATACACATTTTAACTTGATTGGGCCAGGCACCAATTAGTGGTGCACTGGCCCTTTAAATTTCAGTGAGCCGGCCCGCGCGCGCCCATGGGAGAGGGGCTGCGCGCGCCGGGAGGAAGACACAGCAGGACCCGAGTGGTAAGTGACTCGGGATGCGATCCGCGGGCGGGGATGTCCCGCCACGTGGATCGCATCCTCGCCGCAGGCAGGGAGACAGCGCTCTCGGTCAGGGACAGTGACCAGAGCGCTGCTACAGGCCAAACGCCATGAGCGCTCCGGAGGAGGAGGGGGACCCGGAGCGCTCGGCGTAACACTCATATGGGTCAGTAGGTGGAAAGTTTTAAGTGTTATGATTTTTAGAAGGGGAGGAGGAAAAAAATGAAAAATGGCCCAGCCCTCAAAGGATTTAAGAAGTTCAATAAAGACAAAATTGTTTTACCAAGAGTGCTGGATGAATTCTTCATTGCTTGCTAAAACAGGATGTAAGACATGATCCCCTGCTGACACCACTATAATAGACATGGCACATTTTAGGCTTGTATAACCTCCTAGAAGCAATATTTTTCATAATGTTCTTATGTGTAATGCTAAATATGGAGCTGTAACAAGGATATGGCTTGTTTGTATGACGCGTTGTTTTTCCCGTTACATAACAGAGGTGTTAAGGATGAGTCACGCTCGTACACAGCGTACATGTTGTTGGTGTACATTAATTACATGGACAGGGCTGGCTTTGTTGTAGGGACTCTATATCTTTACATGGAAAATGAAATACAGCCTAGAGTGGTGCAAATAATTGTAAACATTTCCAATGAAAACAGAATAATTGTCTATCGTGGCTGCTCCATGTGAAGTCAATCGAATGCATTTGTTTGTATTTGTATGGGAAGCGAAGATGCTTATTTCATATGATCTTGTTTGTCAGGTTAATGAATCTAGTTTTACCGTCATTGCCTTTCTCTAAGGAGGAAAAAGTTGGTAGAAATAGAAAGAAAGTGTATAATTTATTTGGAATCAGGAGTCTCCATCTCCAGCACAGATTTAAACTCATGGTACAGTAGCCATGAACAAGAATGGATTAAAGAGCTATGCTACCACGCTGACTCTATCAAAGCTTGACTCTGTATATCTCCATTATCTGAACAGCTCTGTTAACCAAACCTATTATCTTTCCCCCCTTGGTTATCAACTTGAGAAAGTGAAAGCAACTTTCTATAATGGCCCACAGACTGATGATTAACATTTTACATGTCCCAGCTGGTAGGTAAAAGAACTGTTTAGTGGACATTTAGGATGCCTAAGAGGAGGAAGCGAGAGTCAAGTTGCTTTATTAAGTTGCGCTGCTTCATTAATCACCATCTTTTTTTTTATTGCACTGCTTACAGCCAAATTCATTGTACATTTCCGGAATAAGGTTGAATCAAAACCGAGGGGGCTTAATGCACCTTGACATCTGGCCCAGCAGCTGGCTATCCGCTAGATCATTCTTAAGAAGTGTCTGGAGTCACATTTGTTTTGACCATTGCAGTTCTCCTGAATAAAGCAACTGCAGAGGGCAATGAATTATCACAAAGTAGCTTCTTTCTAAAACCCTAAGTTATTTGGACCCCTGCCAGCAACAGCACTTCATGAGTATGTACAATCAGACAATTCAACTGATTTAACTTTGCCACTCCCGGAGTTTCATTGCACTTAACCTAGGATATAATGTATTTGTGAAGGGATTAAGGGCATTTCTTGTCATGCTTTGTGCTTTTCTTACCAATGGGAATGTTCATTACAGTCTCAACTAGGGCACCCATTCTTGTTAATTTACCACTGTATTGGTTTACTGTGACGAGAGGCTAAAATGCTATAAAGGCAACTGCAAATTAGGTTTAAACAAAGGTTAACTCTTTCAAAACTAATAAGTCTAGCCCGCATACTAGAACAAATAACCAAATTATTAGGAAATGAATGACAAATGCATGGCATAATGAATCATATGAACTTGGCCAAGGCCTGTTACTATTATTTATTGGCATACTCATATCTGATGCATTAGCCATTGGTACAGCTGATTACGTTAGAGCACATAAAAGTTGGCCAGAGTGAGCAAAAGCTGGCTACCCAATATTGCACCTCAAGGCAATTATGTTGTGGCACTTGAATTCATTTGTACTGACACAGCTCTCACACTTGGATTTGTGCCTGTATGGGTATGAGCCTGTATCTGCTGCAAGATTACCTACTTAATCTATGCCATCATATTCCCCTGTAATTGATTTTATATTGGCTGTACAACCAGCATTTTTCTTTCATCATTTAAACATGAAACCATTACATTCCTCCTCAAAAAAACATCTCTCAATTCATCCTCTTTGTCTTGTCCCAACACACTTCTCTATGAACAACATGTCTACCTTAAACTCTCCTACTACCTCTCATTCAATTTGCTCTTCGACCATCTGCAATCTGGCTTCTGTCCCTACCACTCTACTGAAACCACCTTAACCAAGGTGGCCAATAATCTGTTGACTGCCAAAGCATCACACCAATATTCTGTGCTCCTTCTCATTGACCTTTCCTCTGTCTTTGACACAGTCAACCAACAACTTCCTCATGCTACAAACTGTCTCATCCCTAGGCATCACAAACGTATCCCTTTCCTGGATTTCCTGATACCTTGCACATTCAGTGTCTTTCACTCACATGCTCCCTCCTTACCTTGCTCTCTCACTGTTGGAGTCCCCCAAGATTTTGTCCTGAAGCCCTTACTTTTCTCCATCTATACCCTTGGCATGGGACAGATTATAGAATCTATAAATAGAAAAATACCAGTGCTACGTAGTTAAACAATATATTTTATTTAAGGAAACAGGAGTAGCAACAAGAAGGGTATTGTAGGGCTCACTTGGCCATTAGTACTCCAGATGGTTATAAAGATGTAGCTGTAAAAAATAATATATGGGAATGTATAAGTATGCAGTGTTTACAAAAGTGTGTATAGTACTATATAACAATAAGGTTATGTTTTCATACCTATTGGGACAATGAACTTGTTTGACTGCTGATGTTCCTATGAAGGAAGCTGCATACAGGAGGAAGGTGCAAAAAAGAGCAAACCTGAATAAAAAGTAAATTGATATGAATATGCACTGTTCTCCTAATTATATAGACAAGGAGGTAAAATAACTTTTAAAATGCAAATTCCAATACTACAATCCGTACCTGTTGCTGTCACAGGAAGATGGGACAACAACAGAAAAGGGCACTTCTCCAGTTCTCCGTAGTTGTATGTTCTGCAGATGGTTTGCAGTGAATATGTCTACAAATAACGTAGGATTTTTTTTAAAATATACAATGAAAAAAAAGGAGAAAAGGGGAGAGCTTTCCAATAGAAACCCTTTTTCTCAATGGCAAGCTGAATTAGAACCTGGTCCTCTGGAAACGTTTTATTGATGATGTGGTTTTTATATGGAATGGAAGTGAGGAAACATTGGCACAGTTTTTAATTAATATTAATAAAAATGATTTTTATTTGAACTTCACCGCCACCTAAAGCACTTCACAGCCACCTACAGCCATCAAAATTGTGTATAGTACTAAATATTGTACAACCATCAATATTGTGTATAGTACTACATCACAGCCACCTACAACCATCAATATTAAAGATAATAAAATAGTAACAAAAACCTTTTATAAGCCCACAGACAGCAATAGTTTTATACATCGATGCAGTTGCCATTTACCACTTTGGTTGCAGAACATACCCCATAGACAATTTTTACACCTCAAACGCAACTGCACGTATGTGGAAGATTACCAACATGAAGCAGAAGCCTTATAACAAAAATTTTGGGAAAAGGGATGTGAGGAAAAACATTTACATAAAGTAAAAGAAGAGGTAATGAAAATGAAAAGGGAAGAAGTACTCATGCAAAAAAACAAGTACAACACACAACTACAAGGAATATGGAATTATTAAAAACATCAAGAAAGGATGATAACCACACAGAATATAAAATAGCTGAAATGGGTATTCCAATAATCACCACATACAGTAAGCAAAGCTACTTAGTAAAGAAAATAGTAGCGAGACATTGGGATATCTTAAAAAATGATAAGACAATAGTGGAACTTATACCCAAAGTTCTGAGATTTATTTTCAAAAAAGCTCAAAACATAGGGAACTACGTGGCCCCCTACTATTAAAAATCCACAAATGAAAAAAACCACATACCAAAATAACAAAAATACCCAAACATAACACATTGGGGGGAAAAAATGGTTTCTTTCCCTGCAAAAGCTGTAAAGCATGCAGGAATATGAACAATAAGAATCCAGTCCACTCCTTTTTGCACAATGAAAAAGAAATAAAAATAAAACACAACAGAAAAACACAATTCCTGTATAACTGGATGAGTATTTTTTGCAGTACATTTAACCTAACGGGCTAAATGGGGCAATGGAACTTTTAGGATTTTTATAAATAATTATTTCTGTTTGATTACTAATATATACATACAAATATATATATATATATATATATATATATATGTATATATATATATATATACATATACAGTGACCCCCCAGCCTACGATGGCCCCGACATACAATAATTTCCACATGCGAAGGCCTCTCAGGGGCCATCGCATGTTGAAGGCAGCATCAAAATACGATGCCTTTGTATGTCGTAGTGTTGAGCGGCATAGGCCATATTCGAATTCGCGAATATTCGCGAATATATGGACGAATATTCGTCATATATTCGCGAATATTCGCATATTCGTTATATTCCCGTTTTATCTTCGCATATGCGAACATTCGCGCATGCGAAAACTATCATATGTGCATATTAGCATATACAAAATTAACATACGCGAAAATTCGCATATGTGAAAATTCGCATGTGCTAATTTTCGCATATGCTAATTTTCGCATATGCGAATTTCCGCGCGCCAGTCTCACACAGTAATATTAGAGCCTTCTTTACACCACACAAGCTGGAAGCAGAGAGGGATGATCACTGTGATGTGTACTGTGAAAAAAAAAAAAAAAAAAAAAACGAATATTCGTAATTACGAATATATAGCGCTATATTCGCAAAATTCGCGAATTCGCGAATATGCGATATTCGCGAATAATATTCGAATTGCGAATATTCGTGAGCAACACTAGTATGTCGGGGCCATTGCATAAACGGCTATCCGGCAGCGCTGACTGCTTTAGCTCTGGTGATGGTCTCCTACCTGTCCTCGGGGCTCCGGAGCATCCTCTTCAGATCCCCTCCATTACCGGAGTTCTCCATCATCGTCATCACATTACCACGCACGCCATCCCGTCATCCAATAGGAGCAACGTGCGTAGTGATGTGATGACGGCGATGTGAGAGCGACGATCCCAGGCAGCAGAGCAGCAGGGACACCATGGGGATGCGGCAACAGCGATGGACGGCGACATCCAGGGCAGCGGTGATGAGCGGTGACGGGTCTGGAGCGGCAGGGACAGGTGAGTACAACTTCCTATTCTTTACATTGCACGGATCCCTCAACATACGATGGTTTCAACAAACGATGGTTCATTTGGAACGGATTACCATCGTATGTTGAGGGACCACTGTATATATATATATATATATATATATATATATATATATATATAGCAACAGGAGAATACAGCAGAACACTGCTAGCACAGAGATATAGATGAAACATGAGTATATAGATAAAACATGAGTATATAGATAGAACATGAAAAGCTATACAGCTGTAGTACAATAAATGAAAATATGAAACTATGAAATGGGGTACTTAGCTTGCAAATTTGGTGCCAAATAGCGTGGACCGTCCCACCACGGTAAGGTGACCTCATTCTGGGACGGACCCTACACTATGAATATGCCTCTGTGTGAATAGTCAGCAGGCATTGCAAGGTCTGAAACATCTAAGGCACCTTATATACACCTAATAGAGGTGGGTGGGGTGCAGGAGCCAACATGGAGGTAGCCACTCCCCCGTATGTGTAATACAACCAAAGAATAAGTTGGCCAGCACTATTGATTCCAAACTATTGTAAAAACCTAGCCTACAGATGCAGGTGCATATATATATATATATATATATATATATATATATATGTACCTCTTAAAATCTCTTGTTTACATTATAAAAGCAATCATTCATCCAGAAATGTAACAAGCAATATTACTAGCCAAAAAACAGTCCTGTTTTCTCAATGCAGCTGCTAAGGATATAAATTGTGGGTGAACACGGACCAAAGGCACTCCCAGACAAAGAAAACGGAGGGTTTTCGAAAGCGTCAGAGCTTTTTGGTCAAATATTTCATCCGTAGTGACTTCACTGACATAGCAAACATCTAATCACCTCACCTATACTGAGCGGCAGGAATGGGTTCTGTTAGGGACGCCACTGGCCGGGGCTGTCTCCCAGACCTCTCCATACAGAGAAAATAAAGGACTGGAGCTTCGCTGAGTACATTCCGGAACATAAAAATAAACATCAGATACATTTAATTAATACAGCGATAAGGAGCGAGCCGCACGCACATATAGTGAGTAACGGTGCACACACGCGTCCATAGCAACCAGCGGAGCGGCACGCTCACTGCGAAAAAACAGCATTACGGCAGACTATTGCACCAACATTGTAAAACTGCTTGCATTAAGCAAGCACATTACCAAATAACTGCAAACTTTATTTAGTATTTTTGTACCTTGTATTTTTAAAGGCACAGTCAGCAGCACATTGCACCATATTGAACGGAACACAACCCGGAAAGCTATCTACATACTTCTAAGCAAATTTGGATAAGCAGGACAATTTTTTGCACTCATAGTACGTGTTTTTTTTTTATTGGAAAGCTCTCCTCTTTTCTCCTTTTTTTAATTGTATATTTAATCCAACGTTAATCATAGACATACTTACTGCAGAACAGAGCAACTACGAAAAACTGAAGAAGTGCCGTTTTCTGTTGTTGTCCTACATTCCTGTGACAGCAACAGGTATGGATTGTAGTATTGAGATTTGCATTTTAAAAGTTATTTTACCTCCTTGTCTATATAATTAGGAGAAAAGTGCATATTCATATTAATTTACTTTTTATTCAGGTTTGCTCTTTTTTTGCACCTTCCTCCTGTATGCAGCTTTCTTCATAGGAACATCAACAGTCAAACAAGTTCATTGTCCTAATAGGTATGTAAACATACCCTTATTGTTATATAGTACTAAACACACTTTTGGAAACACTACGGCCAACATTTATCATTGTCTTTAAACTGTTTTTTGTGTCTACAAAAGGCACAAAAAAGGCTCAAGCAGGGTTTATTTGCACCTTTTTTGCGCCTTTTGGTTTACACATTTCTGCTGATTTTGAGTTGCAATCCACTGATTTTGGGAATACACATGATATGGAAGGGAAAAGGTGCAAAAAGGCAAAAAAAACACTGAAAAGTCTCCAAAACTACACCTTCCCAGACTTAGATTAGCTTTTTGGTGTATGTGAAGAGAGAAATTTCAGAAAATGTGTACCTGCACAAAATTTATCAAATGCTCTGCGATGATTTAATAAATCTGGTGCTCCTACACATTACCAGCAAACAAAACAACATAGAAAAATGCTTCACTTACACTTATAATGATAAACGCCGAACCATCTGGAGTATCACTGGCCAAGTGAGCCCTACATCAACCCTTCTTGTTGCTACTCCTGTTTCCTTAAATAAAATATATTGTTTAACTGTATAGCGCTGGTATTTTTTCTATTTATACATTTTTGGAGTCATACTCTACCTTATGGTCTACAGGGTTCCATAATAAACTTCCTGGCAGCTATTCCCCCCTCCTCTTTTTTAGGGTATTCCATTTAGGAAGCGCTGGTATAACTATTACTAAACTTTCTTAAACCCTTTAAGGAACATGGAAGTAGGCGTACGTCTAAGGACCCTGGTAGTTAAGGACCAAGGACGTATGCGTAAGTCCGTGGGAATTAAGGTCCCTGCCGCGCGCCGGGCGGGGACCGAACCGGGATGACTGCTGATATCGATCAGCAGTCACCCCGCGCAAATGCCCAGGGGGGTCATCAGACCCCCCCCCATGTCGGCGATCACAGAAAATCGCAATTGAATTCACACTTGCTGCTATTCCGGTGATGCGGGTAATGGGTGACCCGCTGACCCGGAGATACATGGTGATCGGGGGTGTAGGATACACCCCCAATCACCTCCTATATCTATGGGGGGTGGCGATTTCGTCACCCCCCCAGGATCGCTGCTATTGGCCAGCCAATAGCAGCCGGCAGGGGAGGGGTTAACGGCATCCTCCTGCAGCTCCCGCCACTGGCTGAGTTTAGTCGGCTGTCAGAGCTGTTGGAGGAAGCCAGGGACCCCCCCCCCTCTGCCGAGATCGGAGCCCCCTCAGGAGATAAGAAGCCCCGATAGAACAGGGAAATAATACAGCCCAGGGAAAGGTAGGGTAAAAAAAAGTGAAAGTAAAAAAAACGTTAAAACCCCCCCCCCCCCCGACCCTCTAATAGGTTCCCAAGAGTCCTCTGCAGTTTTTTCAGTGTGACCCAGGCCCTACTAAGGGTTCAGGGCACCGCGATTTCCCCCCCCCCCCTTTTTTGGCCGCAGCAGTTTTTTTTTTACCCCATATAACGGTGTGTGATTTTTAACCCCTTAAGGACACATGACGTTCTCATACGTCTCCATTTCCGAGTCCTTAAGGACACATGACGTATGAGAACGTCATGTGTTTTACCGGCCCCCCGCAACCATCTGGAGCGGAGCCGGTCCCCGATGCCTGCTGAAATCGTTCAGCAGGCATCGGGGCATATCGCCCAGGGGGGTCATTATGATGATACAATTCAGTCCAGCGATCTGCGGCGGATTCCGGGTCAATCGGGTCTCCAGTGACCCGGTGACCCGGAATTATTGGCTGATCGGGGCCGTCAGAGACGGCCCCGATCAGCCAGAGCCAGCAGGGGTGAGGTGGCACTGGTGCCACCTCACGATCGCCCTGATTCGTCGGCCGGATTACCGGCCGACCAATCAGGGCGCCTGCTGCGGGTGCCACTCCCGCAACCCGCTCCGCCCCTCTTCCGGAGGACGTGAGCGGGTGCGGGAAGACGACTCCCGGTGCTGGGGACCCCGATCCCCGGCGTCCCTGTTGGGATCGGGGCCCCAGGAGCAGCGGCGGCGGCGGAGACGACGAGGGACTGACCTGGTGCAGCGAGGATCGTTGGAGGTGAGTGACAGCCTCCTGCTGTTGCTTAGCAACAGCTCCCAGCATGCAAAAAGGGCATGCTGGGAGCTGTAGTTATGCAACAGCAGGAGGCAGACCACCACAACTCCCAGCATGCCCTTATGGGCATGCTGGGACTTGTAGTTTTGCAACAGCTGGAGGCACATTCTTTCTATGGAAAAGTGTACCTTCAGCTGTTGTGTAACTACAACTCCCAGCTTGCACAATCAGCTAAAGTGCATGCTGGGAGTTGTAGTGGTGCATCTGGTGGTTGCATAACTACAACTCCCAGCATGCCCGTTGGCTGTCGGTGACTGCTGAGAGTTGTAGTTTTGCAACAGCTGAAGGCACACTGAGTTAAGTAGTAAACCAGTGTGTCTCCAGCTGTTGCATAACTACAATCCCCAGCATCCCCAGCCAAAGTAGTATGCCTCCAGCTGTTGCATAACTACAACACCCAGCATGCCCTTCCGCTGTCCGTACATGCTGGGGGTTGTAGCTTTTGCAACAGCTGAAGGCACACTGGTTGCAAAACACTGAGTTTGTTACCAAACTCGGTGTTTCACAACCAGTGTGCCTCCAGCTGTTGCAAAACTACAACTCCCAGCATGCACTGATAAACCGTACATGCTGGGAGTTGTAGTTTTGCAACAGCTGGATGTTCCCCCCCCCAATGTGAACGTACAGGGTACACTCACACGGGCGGAGGATTACAGTTAGTATCCGGCTGCAAGTTTGAGGTACGGCAAAATTTCTGCCGCAGCTCAAACTGCCAGCGAGAAACTACTGTGAACCCCCCGCCCGTGCGACTGTACCCTGAAAACACTACACTAACACACAATAAAATAAAAAGTAAAAAACACTACATATACACATACCCCTACACAGCCCCCCTCCCCTCCCCAATAAAAATGAAAAACGTCTGGTACGCCACTGTTTCCAGAAAGGAGCCTCCAGCGGTTGCAAAACTACAACTCCCAGCATGCACTGATAGACCGTACATGCTGGGAGTTGTAGTATTGCAACAGCTGGATGTTCCCCCCCCCCCCCTCAATGTGAACGTACAGGGTACACTCACATGGGCGGAGGATTACAGTAAGTATCCGGCTGCAAGTTTGAGCTGTGTCAAATTTTCTGCCGTAGCTCAAACTGCCAGCGAGAAACTACTGTGAACCCCCGCCCGTGCGACTGTACCCTAAAAACACTACACTACACTAACACAAAATAAAATAAAAAGTAAAAAACACTACATATACACATACCCCTATACAACCCCCCTCCCCAATAAAAATGAAAAACGTCTGGTACGCCACTGTTTCCAAAACGGAGCCTCCAGCTGTTGCAAAACAACTACTCCCAGTATTGCCAGATAGCCGTTGACTGTCCAGGCATGCTGGGAGTTTTACAACAGCTGGAGGCACCCTGTTTGGGAATCACTGGCGTAGAATACCCCTATGTCCACCCCTATGCAAGTCCCTAATTTAGGCCTCAAATGCGCATGGCGCTCTCACTTTGGAGCCCTGTCGTATTTCAAGGCAACAGTTTAGGGCCACATATGGGGTATCACCGTACTCGGGAGAAATTGGGCTTCAAATTTTGGGGGGTATTTTCTGCTATTACCCTTTTAAAAAATGTAAAATTTTTGGGAAAACAAGCATTTTAGGTTAAAAAAATATATATTTTTTTACATATGCAAAAGTCGTGAAACACCTGTAGGGTATTAAGGTTCAAATTACCCCTTGTTACGTTCCCCGAGGGGTCTAGTTTCCAAAATAGTATGCCATGTGTTTTTTTTTGCTGTCCTGGCACCATAGGGGCTTCCTAAATGCGGCATGCCCCCAGAGCAAAATTCGCTTTCAAAAAGCCAAATGTGACTCCTTCTCTTCTGAGACCTGTAGTGCGCCAGCAGAGCACTTTTCACACCCATATGGGGTGTTTTCTGAATCAGGGGAAATTGGGCTTCAAATTTTGGGGGGTATTTTCTGCTATTACCCTTTTTAAAATTGTAAAAATTTTGGGAAACCAAGCATTTTAGGTAAAAAAAATATATATTTTTTTACATATGCAAAAGTCGTGAAACACCTGTAGGGTATTAAGGTTCACATTACCCCTTGTTACGTTCCCCGAGGGGTCTAGTTTCCAAAATGGTATGCCATGTGGTTTTTTTTTGCTGTTCTGGCACCATAGGGGCTTCCTAAATGCGGCATGCCCCCAGAGCAAAATTTGCTTTCAAAAAGCCAAATGTGACTCCTTCTCTTCTGAGACCTGTAGTGCACCAGCAGAGCACTTTTCACCCCCATGCGAGGTGTTTTCTGTATCGGGAGAAATTGGGCTTCAAATTTTGGGGGGTATTTTCTGCTATTACCCTTTTTAAAAATGTAAAATTTTTGGGAAACCAAGCATTTTATGTAAAAAAAATATATATTTTTTTTACATATGCAAAAGTCGTGAATCACCTGTAGGGTATTAAGGTTCACTTTACCCCTTGTTACGTTCCCTGAGGGGTCTAGTTTCCAAAATGGTATGCCATGTGTTTTTTTTTTGCTGTCCTGGCACCAAAAGGGCTTCCTAAATGCGGCATGCCCCCCAAAAACCATTTGTCGCTCCTTCCCTTCTGAGCCCTCTACTGTGCCCGCCGAACAATTAACATAGACATATGAGGTATGTGCTTACTCGAGAGAAATTGGGTTTCAAATACAAGTAAAAATTTTTTTCCTTTTTATCCCTTGCAAAAATTCAAAAATTGGGTCTACAAGAACATGCGAGTGTAAAAAATGAAGATTTTGAATTTTCTCCTTCACTTTGCTGCTATTCCTGTGAAACACCTAAAGGGTTAATACACTTACTGAATGTTTTTTTGAATACTTTAGGGGGTGTAGTTTTTATAATGGGGTCTTTTATGGGGTATTTCTAATATGAAGACCCTTCAAATCCACTTCAAAACTGAACTGGTCCCTGAAAAATAGTGAGTTTGAAAATTTTGTGAAAAATTTCAAAATTGCTACTGAACTTTGAAGCCCTATGGTGTCTTCCAAAAGTAAAAACTCATAAAGTTTATGATGCAAACATAAAGTAGACATATTGTTTATGTGAACCCCAAAAAAATATATTTTGAATATCCATTTTCCTTACAAGCAGAGAGCTTCAAAGTTAAAAAAATGCAAAATTTTCATTTTTTTCATCAAATTTTGGGATTTTTCACCAAGAAAGGATGCAAGTTACCATAAAATTTTACCACTAAGTTAAAGTAGAATATGTCACGAAAAAACAATCTCGGAATCAGAATGATAACTAAAAGCATTCCAGAGTTATTAATGTTTAAAGTGACAGTGGTCAGAATTGCAAAAAACGCTCCGGTCCTTAAGGTATAAAATGGCCTGGTCCTTAAGGGGTTAATCACGCACCGTTATATAATTCAGTCATACCAAACACACACTACATGCTCCCCTGCCCCCCCCCCCCCCCCACACACACACACACATCCAAAAATGGGTCATGGTCACTATCATCGGGGACTTTTTTTGTGTTGCCTCAAATGCACAGTGCTCTCTCTCCACCTGAGCGGTGTGAGCATTTGAGGCAACAGGTTAGGCACGGCCACACACATCACATTCCCAGAATGATGATTCAGAGCATAGGGTTTGGGGTGGGCATATTTTTTAGTTTTGGCTATGCTCTGGGTCATAATTCTGGGAATATAATCTGTTTTATAATTTTATGTCCCACTGTACCCCATTTTAGTTATTTAGTGTACCCCAGTTATTTACCCCATGTAATGCCCCTTGAGGGGGGGGGGGGTCCCACTGTACTGGCTCCATAAGAGAAAGCCAAAGCTCAAGGAGCCTGACTGATCTCCGGCACCTCTGAGACCGGTGTGCAAGTTGTTTACGCCCAGACATGAGGTATGTCCTGACTCCAAAGAAATGGATTTACACATTTACAATGATATTTTCTCCTTTTACCACTTGTGAAAATGAAAAATTTTTCATTTTCACATCCCACTTCATGAATATTTATGAAACACCTGTGTGGTGTTAAGACTCACTGTACCCCTTGTTATGTTCCTTGAGGGGTGTAGTTTCCAAAATAGTGGGCCATGTTTTTTTTTTTTTTGCTGTCCTGGCACCATAGGGACTTCCTAAATGCGATATACCCCCCCCCCTCCATTTCAGCAACATTTGCAATTGTGACTCCTTGATGTCCACACATGGGGTACTTCCATACTCAGGAGAGATGGGGTTAAAAATTTTGGGGGACATTTTCTACTATTACCCCTTGTAAAAATGTAAAATTTGGGGAAAAACCCAAAAATTTTAGTAAAAAAAAAAAAATGTCATATACATATCCAAAGTTGTCAAACACCTGTAGGGTTTTAAGGCTCAGCGGACCCCTTGTTACGTTCCTTGAGGGGTTTAGTTTCCAAAATAGTAGGCCATGTGTTTTTTTTTTTTGATGTTCTGGCACCATAGGAGCTTCCTAAATGGGACATGCCACCCAAAAACCATTTCAGCAACATGCGCTTTCCAAAAGCCAAGTGTGACTCCTTCTCTTCTGAGCATTGTAGTGCGCCCACAGTACACTTGAGGCCCACACATGGGGTATTTCCATACTCAGAAGAGATGGGGTTACAAATATTGGGGGGCATTTTCTCCTATTACCCCTTGTAAAAATGTAAAATTTGGAGGAAAACAAGCATTTTAGTGAAAAAAAAAATTAATTTACACATCCAACTTTAACAAAAAGTCGTCAAACACCTGTGGGGTGTTAAGGCTCAGCGGACCCCTTGTTACATTCCTTGAGGGGTGTAGTTTCCAAAATAGTATGCCATGTGTTTTTTTTTTTTTTTGCTGTCCTGGCACCATAGGGGCTTCCTAAATGGGACATGCCCCCCAAAAACCATTTCAGAAAAACTCACTCTCCAAAATCCCACTGTTACTCCTTCCCTTCTGAGCCCTCTACTGTGCCCGCCGAACATTTGACATACACATATGAGGTATTTCCTTACTCAGGAGAAATTGGTTCTTTCTCTTTTTACAAGAACATGCGAGTGTAAAAATGTAAGATTTTGAATTTTCTCCTTCACTTTGCTGCTATTCCTGTGAAACACCTAAAGGGTAAACACACTTACTGAATGTCATTTTGAATACTTTGGGGGGTGCAGTGTTTATAATGGGGTCATTTGTGGGGTATTTCTAATAAGAAGGCCCTTCAAATCCACTGCAAAACTGAACTGGTTCCTGAAAAATTCCGCTTTTGAAAATTTTGTGAAAAATTGGAAAATTGCTGCTATACTTTGAAGCCCTCTGATGTCTTCCAAAAGTAAAAACATGTCACTTTATGATGCAAATATAAAGTAGATATATTGTATATGTGAATCAAGATATAATTTATTTGGAATATTAATTTTCCTTACAAGCAGAGAGCTTCAAAATTTGAAAAATGCTAAATTTTAAATTTTTTCATCTAATTTTGGATTTTTTCTCCATGAATTGATGCAAGTATCGACTAAAATTTACCACTAACATAAAGTAGAATATGTCACGAAAAAACATTCTCGGAATCAGAATGAAAGGTAAAAGCATCCCAGAGTTATTAATGCTTAAAGTGAAAGTGGTCAGATGTGCAAAAAACGCTCTGGTCCTACAGTGGAAATTGGCCTGGTCCTTAAGGGGTTAAAGATTATAGAATCTAATGGCTTCAAGTACCTTTTCTACGCTGATGACACTGAAATCTACCTCTCTGGCCCTGATGTCTCCTCCCTCCTCTCCAAAATCCCAGATTGTATGTCAGCTATATTTTCCCTCTTCTCTCGCTTTCTCAAACTCAACATGGAGAAAAAGGAATTCATTTCCCCCCCATCCTGCTCTACCTTCCCATCTGATCTATCAATCACAGTCAATGGCTCCTCTCTCTGTTCAGCCCCACAAGTCCACTGCTTTGGTGTCACTTTCAACTTCCAGACCCTTCCAGGGTTTTCTAATTATGAATTTGTAAATGGAATACTTTTGTATTATTGTAAATTTTATTGTTTAAAAAATAAAATATGGAAAAAAAAATCTCTCTCTGTTACGGACTTGGCTTGTTTGACTTTGGTTATATATTTGTATGTGCTTTCCTTGTCTGTATATTTGCTGTGTTGTTGTTAGCTAACCCTTTTGTGGCCTGACCTGTTCCCTGACTTCCATACTGTGTTTGTTTGCTACTTTGACTTATATTGCAAGCTACTGTGATAAAATTGGTGAATAGTCTCACCTAGTCTAAGGTTAGGCTATCTTAGTATTAAACACATAGCAGAGACTAAGAAGCTATTTCCTGGTGGTCAATGGAACTCTTATTTGATGACATGTTATATTTCATAAGAATTAAAGGGGTACTCCGGTGGAAACCTTTTTTTTTTAAATCGACTGGTGCCAGAAAGTTAAACAGATTTGTAAATTACTTGTATTAAAAAATCTTAATCCTTCCAGAACTGTCCAGAGCAGCATATGTTTGCAATAGGAATTTTTTTGCTACTCTGGACAGTTCTTAAAATGGAGAGCACTGTGCTCATGATGTCAGCAGAGAGCTCTGTGTTCCAAAATGAAAATAATTTCCTTTGTAATATTCAGCAGCTAATAAGTACTGGAATGATTTAGATTTTTTTTTATAGAAGTAATTTACTAATTTGTTTAACTTTCTGACACCAGTTGATTTAAAAAGAAAAAAAAAAGTTTTCCACTGGAGTACCCCTTTAAAGCCAAGCCAGATTGAAAATAACTTTACCTCACTATAACACATCCAACTCATATCCTGTTCTAAAATAGGACCTGACAGCTACTTTAACTGTCTTATTTTATGAGGTTGTTATGTCTACAAGATGTGTCTATAGTAGTGGCTCATCTGTAAAAACACAAGAAATTATTTTAATTAATTTCTTTATTTATAAGGACTTACAAAGTCTACAAAATAAAGATGAGCTGGAATGTGCTTTTCAAGCAATAACCAAATTGGAGGCATCAGACTCAGAGAGTTGGCTTTTGTAATACAAACCACCCCATGGTGAGTATGATTATCTCACAGCACTCCTTCCTCCATCCATTCCCCCATGTTGAGTATGCGTTGCTTAATTGTTCCTGAATATTGGTATAATGATTCACTGTTCCTTATGTCAGTATTAACCAGCTGCTTGTATAACACATAGTTAAGTGTGTGCTTTTCCTTTACTAGGTAGAAGCAAATTGTGCACTAAGACTTAAATAATTATAAAACAAAAACCTTAAAAGAAAATGACTCCCATAAAACTCTACATTGTGCATTACCATTAACATTCCTGTTCCCACTGTGAATAAGATAACTGAAGTTACGGATGCCTTATTTTGTCAGATAATTGAAAGTTTACCCGTGCTATCCTGTGGTTCAGTTGTGGGATATAATAAAAATATATACTGAATCCCATATTTTTTATCTTTACCTTTTCAGTTAATATGCTTGGTAACATAAGAATGAAAGCAAATCAAAATTTAATTGTTGGGAAATTCATATTTGGTTAAAAGTAATGTTTGATTGATTTTTCTGCAGAGAAGTATTAATATTGAAAAAAATATAGAGATTTATTAGAATATAAACCTGAGACTTCATTCCTTTGCATTACAATTAGTGATGAGCGAATCGAATCTGACGAATCTGAATTCATTACGAATTTCAGGAGAAATTTGTTTTGCAACAAATGCGAATATCCTCGCGATTCTATCGCACAAATCGCTTCATTAAACTCCATTTAGTGCGGTCCAGACAAAAAGCAGTGTGTGTTTCATAGAAAAGCATTCTTACTGCAGCGATTAACCTCCCAGTGACTGTCTACAGCGTTTTATTACAGAGAGGGACAGAGAGCAGTGTGTTGCACAGTGTGTTGCACAGAACAGCAGCGATTCAGCTCAAACACAAATCCAAGCACTGATAGGGAAGTGAGTGAGACTGAGAGAGAAAGTGCAATTTTGAGTGTAGTACACAGTGACTGTGTGCTGCAGCACTGGTTTGTACTGCTGGTGTTGTGCACAAATACTTTTTTAAGCGTACTGTAGCGCATTTTCCTCCCCTCAATAGTGCATACCACATACATACATCTAAGTGGTGTACTATTTTGTTCCTGTTAAAGTCTCAAGGGCCTAGATACTCTGAAAGGCCAGGTAAAAGAACACACCGGCTGGGGTTGTACACAATTACTTTTTTTAAGCGTAGTGGAGCGTATTGTACTCCAGGAGTACTCCAGGAGTAGCAGAGGCCTAAATTCATCAGGCAGAGGTTCACAGCAGACTAGCGGAAAGTTGCTGAGAGAGGCCTGAGCTCTCGGTATCAGCTAGCGGTCGTGTCTTGACCAGCAACCCATCTGCTTGGTTAACATTACAAGTGACATCTGACACCCCCAGTCAACAGTCGGTGGGTTTCTTAGACACAACCCTCAGTTGGCATGGCCCGCGATCAGCCCCTGTCCTCCCATTGCCTCTGTCCTATTCTGAAGTATCTTATGCTGTGACTTAAGCTCCACTATTTATTTAGGATGATCTAGAGGACAGTCAGCAGCTACTGCCCATCCAAGAATTGGAGGAGACATCTGCCACTTCCTACGCAAGGCGGGCAAGTAGTGATGAGGAGAGGGATGTGAGAGGTGGTGTTACGAGCATTCAGGCTCCTGAAGCAGACACTGTGGAGGAACCTGAAGAGGACATCAGTGACATGCAGACACAACTCTATGATGGTAATGAAGCCGATCGCAATTGGGAGCCGGGTGCAGAAGGTGCTTCATCATCATTAGGAGGAGAGAGTTGCAGGCAGCAGCTGAGCCAGCAAGGTGGTAGCATGGTTGGCAGTCAGCATGGTGGCAGAAGTGGAAAGTCTGAAGCCAAACTTGCCTGGGGTAGACCACCTGCTTTGGGGCAGCTTACCTTCTCGCAAGGTAGTGAAACAGGGGTTCCTGGAGTCTGGGGCAGTAGCAGTCAATCAGCACGGAATGTTGGTGGGAAAATCAGCTACTAGGCAGTGTGGCAGTTTTTCATCAAGCATCCGGAGGAGGTTAACATGGCCACATGCAAGATGGGTCGGCAGAAGGTGAAGCATGGCCAGGGTCCCAATGTTGGCACCACGGCCCTGCGTCAGCAAATGCAGCGTCACCTTAAAGTGGCCTAGGAGAACCGTGGCTCCGATGTGGTGGTCCAGCCTGCTGCATCACCCAGTGGCACGGCTGCTCCCTGTTTCAGCCAGCCAAGGCTCCACCACCTCAGCTGAAGGGAGCTGTTTGTAATACCCATCTTCTGTCCCTCCAGATGCTCCTGCTCCTCCTACTTTCAATCAGTCATTCTGCCAGCAATCCATCGGCGAAGCCATTTCCAAGAGACAACAGTATGTGCCCGCTTATCCAACAGTGCAGAAGCTGAATGTGCTCCAGTCTAAGTTGCTGGTGCTGCAGTCCCTCCCTTTTCAAGTGGTGGACTCTGCACCTTTCAGAGAACTGATGGCTTGTGCCGAGCCGAGGTGGAGAGTGCCAAGCCATCATATCTTTGCTAAGAAGGCAGTTCCAGTCCTGCACAATTTTGTGGAACAGAAGGTGGACCAGTCCTTTAGCCTTTCGGTGTACCAAAGTGCATGGCAGCGCCGACATGTAGAGCTGTAACTATGGTCAGGGACAATACATGTCCTTTACAGCCAACTGGGTGAATGTGGTTCCTGCACTGCCACAACAACAGCAACTTGGACAGGTCATGCCGCTTACACCTCCACGCTCTCAGGCCGTAGGTCCTGTGACAGTGTGTGACTCCGCCTACTCATCTTCCACCGTGTCCTCAGCCTCCACTGCACGGTCAAGTCTCAGTGCCCCTCCAGCATACCATCTTTGCAGGGCACAGCGGTGTCACGCTGTTCTTCACATGGTTTGCCTTACCTTGGCCTTGAGTCACACAGGGGAGGAACTGCTAAAAGTCATTCATCAAGAAATTGAATCATTACTTACTCCACGTAAACTGGAAATGGAAACCATGGTCACTGACAACAGGAAGAACATCTTGTCTGCGCTGCGACAAGGAAGTCTGAGACATGCGTCCTGCATGGCACGCTTGTTCAATCTGGTTGTCAAGTGGTTCCTGAAGTGTTTTCCCCATTTGCAAGGCATCCAAACAATGGGAAGGAAACTTTGCATGCACTTCAGCCTCTCGTACATCGCAAACCACACCCTCCTTGAGCTGCAGCGTCAGAACGGCATCCCTCAACATAGTC
This sequence comes from Hyla sarda, assembly GCF_029499605.1. Lineage (NCBI taxonomy): Eukaryota > Metazoa > Chordata > Amphibia > Anura > Hylidae > Hyla > Hyla sarda. The sequence goes on along the minus strand of NC_079189.1, from coordinate 369,858,350 downwards.
GGATTTCCGACGTTTCCACACGTTTGAATTCCACCCTCCATATGTTGGACCAAATATACGAACAGAGAAAAGCCATCACCAAGTGATAGGGGGACTCCCCTATGTAACTTCAATGTCAACCAGTGGCAGTTCATACGCAACACCTGCCATTTGCTCTGGCCCTTTGGGGAAGCCACATTATTAGTCAGTCGCCAGGATTACGGGATGAACAACATCATTCCACTTCTTCATCTACTACAACACGTGTTGGAAACAATTGCTGGTCAGGGCATGGAGAAGTTGCGCCTACATCTCACGGCCACATGAGCCCTGTGGGGGCTTAACTGGAGGAGGAGGAGGAGAGGGATGGGCACAGTGCAGCATAGTTTAGGTTTCACGAGATGGACGGTTTTTCTAGTCATCTGACAGGAGAGGAGGAGCAGCTAGAGGAGCTAGAGGGTTATGAGGAAAGCGAGAGAGAGGATCTAGACACACCGTGGCAGTATCCAGTGGAGATGGAGGCAGGGAGTCCCTTCGAGTCACTTGCACAAATGGCACGATTCATGCTCACTTGCTTGCGTAGTGACTGCCGAATTGTCACCATTTGGCAGCGGGATGACTTCTGCCACTCCACCTTTGTGGAACCTCGCTACCGGCACAAAATGGGGGCCTTTTTTACACCCACTGAGAGGGAGGACAAACTGACCTACTACAGAGACATCCTACGTAGGCACTGTGCTGATACCTATCTGCTCCATTGTCCATCCTCTCGCAGGTCTGACTCGAGGGGCACTCTGCGCTCACCTTCCACTGCCATGGCTGCTGGGAGGGGTGGGGTGGCAGGAGCAGTAACAGCTCAATCTGCAGCAGCCTGAGTCTACAGTCGCTGATGAGTAGCTTTCGCTGATGAGTTGACATGACCATACCAACACACCTTGAAGATCCGCTGGACTTCTGGGCAGCCAAACTTGATTTGTGGCTGCATATAGCAGAGTTTGCCCTGGAAAAGCTGTCCTGTCCGGCCAGTAGTGTGCCATCAAAGCTGGTGTTTAGTGTGGCGGGGGCCATAGTAACCCCAAGGAGAACTGGAGAGACTGACCTTTGTGAAGAGGAATCAGGCATGGATCAGCCAGAATGTCCACCCACCAATGCCTGATGCATCAAAGTAAATTCACCATGGTGCCACACCAACACTTCACAAATATGGATAGTGCTAAACATATCAAAGGCACTGCTCCCCAGTTACAGACATTTCTCGACATCATACCACAAGTAAGTATTGAGGATATGCATTCGCTAAAACCTTTCTTAGGAGAAAATATACATACTTAATTAAATTTTTTTTTAAATCAAACAAAAGGAAAGGTGTGCAAAAAACACTATGTGCCACCTACACCACCAAGTATTGATGTGGTGGAAAGACCTCTAAAAGGTGGAAGGGAACAATGTATAGTCCATTGTAACCGGTGGGGGTAAAAACTTCCCCTGTAAGGCCCTACACTCGCATGATTAATTCTCTTCTTTGCAAGTGTTACTCGCCCTAAAAGGGCGGCCCCACACAGGAACCTCTCCCTATTTCTCCCTAAAAACACTGCCATTTCCAAGGGTTTTTAGGTGGAAATAGAGAGAGTTTTCTTTGTGGGGCTGCCCTTTTTATGGTGAGTAACATTTTCCAAGAAGGGAATTAATTGGGCAGGAGTAGGGCCTTACAGGGGAAGTTTTTACCCCAACCGTTTACAATGGACTATACATTGTTCCCTTCCACCTTTTAGAGGTGTCGAGAAATGTCTGTAACTGGGGAGCAGCGCCTTAACCCCTACAGGACCCATGACGTAACAGTACGTCCCGACACCCTGGGTCTTAAGGACCAGGGACGTACATTTACGTCATGGGCAGTTTTAGTCCCCGCCGTGCGCCGGGCGGGGATCGGAGCGGGATGCCTGCTGAAATCATTCAGCAGGCATCCCATGCAAATGCCCAGGGGGGTCATCAGACCCCCCCATGTCGGCGATCGCGGCAAATCGCAAGTGAATTCACACTTGCGATTTGCGCGATTCCGGATCATTCCGGGTCTATAGTGACCCGGTGACCCGGAATGTAAGGGGGATCGCGGGTGTCTAAGACACCCACGATCCCCCTGAAGCGATAGGAGTGAGGTGGCACGGGTGCCACCCCTCCTATCCCTGCTATTGGTGGTCTAGACGCGACCACCAATAGCAGATCGGGGGCGGGGGGTTTACTTTCGTTTTCCCCGTCCTGCCCTCCCACAATAGGCGGGACAGGACGGGGAAATGACGGGGACCGGCGCCGAAGATCCACTTACCGATCCGGGCGGGCGTCGGAAGCTGCAGGCGACGGAGATTGGCGGGCGGCGATGACGTGCGGCTGGATCCGACGGAAGCCGGTGAGTTGCCTAGCAACATCTGGAGGGTACAGTTTGAGACCATTATACAGTGGTCTCTAACTGTAGCCCTCCAGATGTTGCAAAACTACAACTCCCAGCATGCCCAGACAGCTGTTTGGGCATGCTGGAATATGTAGTTTTGCAACAGCTGGAGGGCTACAGTTTGAGACCACTATATAGTGGTCCCTAAACTGTAGCCCTCCAGATCTTGCAAAACTACAACTCCTAGCATGCTCAAACAACTGTTTGCTGTCCGAGCATGCTGGGAATTGTAGTTTTGCAACAGCTGGAGGACCACAGTTTGGAGATCACTTTGCAGTGGTCTCAAACTGTAGCCCTCCAGATGCAAAACTGCAAATCCCAGCATGTCCAAACAGCAATCAGCTGTCTCGGCATGCTGGGAGTTGTAGTTGCGTACCTCCAGCTATTGCATAACTACATCTCCCAGCATGCCCTTCGGCGATCAGTACATGCTGGGAGCTGTAGTTTTGCAACAGCTGGAGGCACACTGGTTAGAAAATACTGAGTTAGGTAACAGAACCTAACTGAAGGTTTTCCAACCAGTGTGCCTCCAGCTGTTGCAAAAGTACAACTCCCAGCATGCACGGTCTGTCAGTACATGCTGGGAGTTGTAGTTTTGAAACAGCTGGAGGTTTGCCCCCCCCCCCCCCCCCAATGTGAACGTACAGGGTACATTCACACGGGCAGGCTTACAGTAAGTTTCCTGCTTCAAGTTTGGGCTGCGGCAAATTTTTCGCCGTAGCTCAAACTTCTAGAGAGAAACTCACCGTAACACGCCAGTGCGAATGTACCCGAAAAACACTACACTAACACCTAATAAAGAGTAAAACACTACATATACACCCCCTTACACTGTCCCCCTAATAAAAATGAAAAACTTATTGTATGGCAGTGTTTCCAAAAGGAGCCTCCAGCTGTTGCAAAACAACAACTCCCAGAATTTCCGGACAGCCACTGACTGTCCAGGCATGCTGGGAATTTAGCAACAGCTGGAGGCATCCTGTTTGGGAATCACTGGCATAGAATACCCCTATGTCCACCCCTGTGCAATCCCTAATTTAGTCCTCAAATGCGCATGGGGCTCTCTCACTTTGGAGCCCTGTCGTATTTCAAGGCAACAGTTTAGGGCCACATATGGGGTATCTCCGTACTCGTGAGAAATTGCCTTACTAATTTTGGGGGGCTTTTTTTCCTTTTACCCCTTAGGAAAAGGAAAAGTTGGGGCTACACCAGCTTGTTAGTGTAAAAAAAAAAAAAATTACACTAACATGCCGGTGTTGCCCTTTACTTTTTATTTTCACAATCGTTAAAAGGAAAAAAAGACCCCCAAAATTTGTAACGCAATTTCTCCTGAGTATAGAAATACCCCATATGTGGGTGTAAAATGCTCTGCGGGCGCATAATAAGGCTCGGGAGTGAGAGCGCACCATGTACATTTGAGGTCTAAATTGGTGATTTGCACAGGGGTGGCTGATTTTACAGCGGTTCTGACATAAACCCCCCCCAAAAAATACCCACATGTGACCCCATTTTGGAAACTACACCCCTCACGGAATGTAATAAGGGGTACAGTGAGCATTTACGCCCCACAGGTGTCTGACAGATTTTTGGAACAGTGGTCCGTGAAAATGAAAAATTTTATTTTTCATTTGCACAGCCCACTGTTCCAAAGATCTGTCAAACGCCAGTGGGGTGTAAATACTCACTGCACCCCTTATTAAATTCTGTGAGGGGTGTAGTTTCCAAAATAGGGTCACATGTGGGGGGTTCCACTGTTCTGGCACCACGGGGGGCTTTGTAAACGCACATGGCCCCTGACTTCCATTCCAAACAATTTTTTTCCCAAAAGCTCAATGGCGCTCCTTCTCTTCTGAGCATTGTAGTGCGCCAGCAGAGCACTTGACGTCCACACATGGGGTATTTCCATACTCAGAAGAGATGGGGTTACAAATTTTGGGGGGTCTTTTCTGCTATTAACCCTTGCAAAAATTTGAAATTTGGGGGGAAACACACATTTTAGTGAAAATTTTTTTTTTTTTTTTACATATGCAAAAGTCGTGAAACCCCTGTGGGGTATTAAGGCTCACTTAATTCCTTGTTACGTTCCTCAAGGGGTCTAGTTTCCAAAATGGTATGCCATGTGAGGGTTTTTTGCTGTTCTGGCACCATAGGGGCTTCCTAAATGCAACATGCCCCCCAAAAACCATTTCAGAAAAACGTACTCTCCAAAATCCCCTTGTTGTTCCTTCGCTTCTGAGCCCTCTACTGCGCCCGCCGAACAATTTACATAGACATATGAGGTATGTCCTTACTCGAGAGAAATTGGGCTACAAATACAAGTATACATTTTCTCCTTTTACCCCTTGTAAAAATAAAAAAATTGGGTCTACAAGAACATGCGAGTGTAAAAAATGAAGACTGTGAATTTTCTCCTTCACTTTGTTGCTATTCCTGTGAAACACCTAAAGGGTTAAAACGCTGACTGAATGTCATTTTGAATACTTTGGGGGGGGTGCAGTTTTTATAATGGGGTCATTTGTGGGGTATTTATAATGGGAAGACCCTTCAAATCCACTTCAAACCTGAACTGGTCCCTGAAAAATAGTGAGTTTGAAAATTTTGTGAAAAATTGGAAAATTGCTGCTGAACTTTGAAGCCCTCTGGTGTCTTCCAATAGTAAAAACACGTCAATTTTATGATGCAAACATAAAGTAGACCTATTGTATTTGTGAATCAAAATTTTTTTTATTTGGAATATCCATTTTCCTTACAAGCAGAGAGCTTCAAAGTTAGAAAAATGCAAATTTTTCAAATTTTTCATAACATTTTGGGATTTTTCACCAAGAAAGGATGCAAGTTACCATAAAATTTTACCGCTATGTTAAAGTAGAATATGTCACGAAAAAACAATCTTGGAATCAGAATGATAACTAAAAGCATTCCAGAGTTATTAATGTTTAAAGTGACAGTGGTCAGATGTGCAAAAAACGCTCTGGTCCTGAGGTATAAAATGGCCTGGTCCTTAAGGGGTTAAACATGTCCGCACTATCCATATTTGTAAAGTGTAGGTGTGGCACCATGGTCAATCTACTCTGATGCATCAGGCATTGGTGGGTGGACATTCTGGCTGATCCATGCCTTATTCATCTTCACAAAGGTCAGTCTCTCCACATCTTTTTAGACAGACAAGTCTTGGGGTGACTATGGCCCCGCCACACTAAACACCCGCTCTGATGGCCCACTACTGGCCGGGCAGGACAGTTTTTCCAGGGAAAACTCTGCTGGTTGCGGCCACAAGTCAAGTTTGGCTGCATAGAAGTCCAGCGGATATTCAAGGTGTGCTGGCATGGGTCAAGGTATGCCACCAGCTGTTGGTTCAGGTTCTGCTCCAGGTCTACCTGCTGCTAATGAGTTGCTTCACTATGCGGGTGAAGAAAGGTACTCATCAGCGGCAGTAGACTCAGGCTGCTGCTGATGGAGCTGGTACTGCTCCTGCCACCCCACCCCCTCCCCAGCAGCCATGGCAGTGGAAGGTGAGCGCAGAGGCCCCCCGAGTAAGACCTGGGAGAGGATGGACAATGGCGCTGATAGGCATCGGCCAACTGACTACGTAGGATGTCTCTGTAGTCTCGGTTTGTCCTTCCTCTCAGTGGGTGGAAGCGAGGTTCCAATAAGGTGGAGAGCCAGAGGTCATCCTGCTGCCGAATGGTGACAATTCAGCGGGCACTGCGGAAGCAACTGAGCATGCATCATGCCATTTGTGCAAGTGACTCGGAGGGACTCACTCCATCTCCACTGCAAACTGCCATGGTGTGTCCGGGTCCTCTGTCACGCATTCCTCATAATACCCTCTAGCTTCTCCAGCTCCTCCTTCCCTGTCAGAGGACTAGAAAAACCACCCATTCCACGAAACCCTAAACTGTGCCCTCCTCCTCTTCCAGTTCAGCCCCCACAGGGCTCATGTGGCCAGGAGATGTAGGCGCCACGTCTCCAGTGCCCTGACCAGCCATCGTTTCCAACACATGTTGTAAGAAATGAAGCAGTGGAATAACGTTGTTCATCCCGTAATCCTGGCGAATGACATAATGTGGCTTCCTCAAAGGGCCTGAGCAAACAGCAGGTGTCACATATGAGCTGCCACTGGTTGACATTGAAGTTACACAGGGGAGTTCCCCTATCCACTTGGATCATCAAGAAATTGGTGATGGCTTTTCTCTGTTCGTATAGTCGGTCCCACATATGGAGGGTGGAATTCCAACGTGTGGCAATGTCGCAAATCAGACTATGTTGGAGGATACCGTTCTGACACTGCAGATCCCATTGTTGGGATGTCTTGCAAATGGGGGGAACACTTCAGGAACCGCTTGACAACCAAATTGAACATGTGTGCCATGCAGAACATGGCTCAGCCTTTCTTGTCACGGTGCAGACAAGATTTTCTTCCTGTTATCAGTCACCATGGTTCCTATTTCCAGTTTTTGTGGAGTAAGCCATGCTCCGATTCCTTTATGAATGACTCTTAGCAGTTCCTCCCCTGTGTCACTCCATTCGCCAAGGCAAACCATGTGAAGAACAGCATGACACCTGCACACATGTGTCACGATGCCGGCTGGCAGGTAGTGGATCCTCTGTGCCAGAGAGGGTTTGGCGTGGACCGTGCTAGTGGATCGGTTCTAAGTCACTACTGGTTTTCACCAGAGCCCGCCGCAAAGCGGGATGGTCTTGCTGCGGCGGTAGTGACCAGGTCGTATCCACTAGCAACGGCTCAACCTCTCTGGCTGCTGAAGATGGGCGCGGTACAAGGGAGTAGGCAGAAGCAAAGTCGGACGTAGCAGAAGGTCGGGGGCAGGCGGCAAGGTTCGTAGTCAGGGGAGATAGCAGAAGTTCTGGTACACAGGCTTTAAACTCACAAAACGCTTTCACTAGGCACAAGGGCAACAAGATCCGGCAAGGGAGTGCAAGGGAGGAGACTAGATATAGCCAGGGGACAGGGCGGGGGCCAATTAAGCTAATTGGGCCAGGCACCAATCATTGGTGCACTGGCCCTTTAAGTCTCAGGGAGCTGGCGCGCGCGCGCCCTAGAGAGCGGAGCCGCGCGCGCCAGCACATGACAGCAGGGGACGGGAACGGGTAAGTGACCTGGGATGCGATTCGCGAGCGGGCGCGTCCCGCTGTGCGAATCGCATCCCCAACGGCCATGACAGAGCAGCGCTCCCGGTCAGCGGGACTGACCGGGGAGCTGCAGGGAGAAAGACGCCGTGAGCGCTCCGGGGAGGAGCGGGGGCCCGGAGCGCTAGGCGTAACAACATGGTATGCTGAAGAGGCACTGAGACTTGTCCGTGCAATGGAGGCTGAGGACACGGTGCAGGATGAGGAGGCGAAGTCACACACTGTCACAGGACCAACGGCCTGAGATCGTGGAGGAGGAAGCGGCATGAACCACATTCATACAGTGGGCCCTAAAGGACATGTAGTGTCCCTTACCATAGTTACAGCTCCAGACATAGGTGCTGCCGTGCACTTTGGACACACCGAAAGACTCAGAACAGCAAAAAAATAACACATGGCCTACTATTTTGGAAACTACACCCCTCAAGGAACATAATAATGGGTACAGCGAGCCTTAACACCCCACAGGTGTTTGACAACTTTTTGTTAAAGTCTAAAGTGTAAATGAAAAAAAAAAAATTTTTCACTAAAATGCCGTTTTTCCCCCAAATGTTACATTTTTACAAGGCATAATAGGAGAAATAATAGTATGGAAATACCCCATTTGTGGATGTCAAGTGCTCTGCTGGCACTCTACAATGCTCAGAAGAGAAGGAGCTCCATTGAGCTTTTGGAGAGAAAATTTGTTTGGAACTGAAGTCAGGGGCCATGTGCATTTACAAAGCCCCCCATAGTGCCAGAACAATGGACCCCCCACATGTGACCACATTTTGGAAACTACACCCCTCACAGAATTTATTAAGGGGTGCAGTGAGCATTTACACCCCACTGCCATTTGACAGATTTTTGGAACAGTGGGCTGTGCAAATGAAAAATTGAATGTTTCATTTTCACGGACCACTGTTCCAAAAATCTGTCAGACACCTGTGGGGCGTAAATGCTCACTGTACCCCTTATTACATTACATGAGGGGTGTAGTTTCCAAAATGGGGTCACATGTGGGGTGTCCATTGTTCTGGCACTATGGGGGCTTTTTAATCACACGTGGCCTTCTATTCCGGACAAATTTTCTCTCCAACTGCCCAATAGCACTCCTTCTCTTCTGAGCATTGTAGTGCGCCCGCAGAGCGCGTTACATCCACATATGGGGTATGTTCTTACTCAGTAGAAATGGGGTTTCAAATTTTTTTTCCCTATTTTCCCTTGTGAAAATGAAAAATTTAGGGTAACACCAGCATTTCAGTTAAAAAATTTATTTTTTCATTTTTCCAACCAACTTTTATGAAAATTCGTCAAACACCTGTGGGGTGTTAAGGCTCATTATACCCCTTGTTACGTTCCGTGAGGGGTGTAGTTTCCAAATTGGGGGTCACATGTGGGTATTTATTTTTTTACGTTTATGTCAGAATCGCTGTGCCACCCCTGTGCAAATCACCAATTTAGGCCTCAAATGTACTTAGTGGACTCTCACTCCTGAGCCTTTTTGTGCCTCCGCAGATCATTTTACGCCCACATATGGGGTATTTCCGTACTCAGGAGAAATTGTGTTACAAATTTTGGGGGTCTTTTTTTCCTTTTACCTCTTGTGAAAATAAAAAGTATGGGGCAACACCGGCATGTTAGTGTAAAAAAAAATAAAAATTTTGTACCCTAACAGACTGGTGTAGACCCCAACTTTTCCTTTTCATAAGGGATAAAAGGAGAACCCCCCCGCCCAATTTTGTAGTGCAATTGCTCCCGAGTACAGAAATACCCCATATGTGGCCCTAAACTGTTTCCTTGAAATACGACAGGGCTCTGAAGTGAGAGAGCGCCATGCATATTTGAGGACTAAATTAGGGATTGCATAGTGGTGTTCTACGTCAGTGATTCCCAAACAGGGTGCCTCCAGCTGTTGCTAAACTCCCAGCATGCCTGGACAGTCAGTGGCTGTCCGGAAATGCTGGGAGTTGTTGTTTTGCAACAGCTGGAGGCTCCGTTTTGGAAACACTGCCGTACAATTTTCTTTTTTTTTATAGTACTGGGAGGTATTATGTAAAAATATTGTTGAAGGTCAAATGATCAGGTAAGTATAATGGTAAATCCAACATTAAGAAAGCATTCAGCAGTGAAACTATGTAGATACAAGTATATGCGAGGACGTCTTCCATATATTAGGAAGCAAACGTAAAATTTTGCTCTGACCCCTGAGGATATTGAAGTTTAATCATTATTGTTAATGGCTCACAAGGATAAGAACCAACTGAGATGTTATTCTTCCATTCAAATCAGGTTCATTTACTTCAAAGAATATGACATTACCACTATAACGTTTTAATGAACATATCTTGTCTACATGACATGAGATATTTTATCAGAATGGAATAATAATAAGGGATTATAAATCACTTGGGACCGGGTGAATTCATCAGACTGTCATTACCTGTTTGACTACAGACAGAGCTTTATAAACAATAATTTCAGCTAAGAAAACAAAGTTTCTTTGCAGTTAAATAGGATTTAGAAAGGTATTTTTAAAAGTTGATTCCTGTTTCTTTCTTGCTAGAAGTTTTAAGTAGATCAGTCAAAAGAACTTCAACACCAAGAAACACACAAAAATAAGAAACAGGAAACATTTGCATATTCAGTAGAAACTTTATATAAGAACACTCCGGGGATCAGATCAAACAGAAAGGATATTCTTCCAACATGAATTAATTCCCAAATCTCACGTTCAGAAGTTGTTTTCTTTTAAACAAAGGTTCTCACTGTGTTTTTTTTCTTTTTTGCTAAAACTCCTTGGTATATGGCACCTCATCAAAAAAAAAAAAAAAAAAAAAAAACTCAAGCTCTTGTTTTAATGGATCACTGCAGTGTTATTTTTGGGAATCACTGTAAGTCTCTTAGTGGGTAATATTAATGTCAAGGATTATTATTTAGGATTTACTGTCATTTGAGTTAGCAATGGGTACTAGTCAGCAAAGTATATTTGTTAGTATCCGAGACTATTAAGTGGATGACTCTCAGGTGACCACTTTTTGGTGTGCTGTTTGAAGTGGCTGTTTACAACCAATTTGTTTTAAAGCATATGCTATTTGAAACAAAGGATATGCTATTTGTATCGAAGGATATGCTATTTGAACTGTCTAGTTGCATCTATTGCTAAAATATGGATTCCCCTAACCCCATCCTGTTGGGTGATGTTTTTTTTCCAAATCTATCTTTTAAACTGAATGATGAGATGGGTGTGTTCAGGTTTTTTAACTGTAAAAATGAAATACAAAGCAGGAAACAGATCTTGAATGGAGGATACTTATAAAAGAAAAAACTGAGACTATTTTGTGCTATAATGCTACTATGATGTCTGTTTGTGCAATAATGTTACTATGATGTTTTTTTGTGCTATATACTTCCAAGTCTGCTTGAACATGCACTTTGTATTTATCTTGTGATATTTTATCTGAGTTTTAGCCATGGTTAGTCTTGTTTATTGTGTATTTTAGTCTACATCAGTTGGTTTTAGGATTAGTATGTACGTTCTGCTTAGTCTAACACACTGTGTTAGTCTAGTTTTACCTGTGCTCTGCATTTATTATTCCTGTTTGGTATCCTGGTATGCTGGAGTCTATTTCGAATCATCTGTTTCTGGTCCTTTTGTGGAGTGGGGTGTCCAGTTTGTTTGTTCTGTGTCCCAGCATGAACAGTGTCCTTTGTTCCTGAACAGTTTAGTGTCTTGCTTTCAGTTCTTCCGTCCATCCCCTGTGTCTCTTGAATTCTGCTGTATTCTTGTTGCATACCTAGTCTTGTTCATTTTATCATGTCTGCCGTTTATCTGATATCTGGTTTTTGAACTGTTTGTTAATACACTATTTTGTGCCCTGTTGGTATTTGTATCCGGTCTGGTATATCTGGTTGTCTGGTAGTTTTCCGTTTCTGGCCTGTGACTACTATGTATATTATTTCTTTTTACGCCACTGCACTTTAGCACAGGCAGGGACCGACTACAAGTTGTCGAATCGCCACTTAGATCATTCGGGCAAGTAGGCAGGGAGAGTGTCACTTGGGACAGCTTAGGGCTCACTCTCCCTGTCCCCCCTGTCGGTCATGACAAAGATACTGTTATTTTCATACTGTAGCCGAAGGTGAAGAAGTGACTTAGACACAGAAAAGTTGCAAATTTTTAAGAAAAATGGGCTTTTGAATTTTTTTTTTGATTTTTTTAGCCAATAAAATTGCATTGACAAATGTTATCCATACAGTACATACTAGGTTAGAGCCTCTTAATCCACTGATGTAAGGGGCACTGCCAGTAATCAGAAATGAATGAGGGCATACATGGTGGCAGATAGATAAATGCAATTCCTCTATTGCTACAGGAGAAAAGCTGTTGCTATGAGTGTCTGACAGTGGCTTATCCTCTTCTCCCTTTTGAAATATGTTTATGGATTCCAAATACACAGTGACAGCTATGCAATATATTTTGCCACATCTAGCTATGGGGGTATGGAAAGTACAATGCTAACCCTATGTTTAGGGGCTAAATAATCACATGCCAACTCCAACATTGTTCTAACCATTCCATGAAGATTGCATGCTAATTAACGTTTGCCTATGAACTTCAGTTGGCATTCAATAGTTAAAATAAATAAGCACTACAAAAAGTTGCAGTGTAGGCCAGGCTGAACCATGTCCCAATCAGCCTGCCCTGAGAGGCGAGGGCGTGTCACAGAGCCTCAGTGCACACAGAAGGCTGATTGACAACACCAGGAGCATGCACAAAGCCCATCTTGTCCTCAATGCACAGAGCCCTGCTTGTCCTTCCCACACTTCCTGTATTTTGTGTCTGCACCGAGACACACAGGTAATAGCTGCAGGCCAAGACAGCATTTTTTGACCCAAAAATATACACATTTTTCTAATCAATGTATACTACAAATTTACATGTTTTTCTCCACATTATATAAAATGTTTTTGGAAATGACAGTGTCCATTTCATTATTTTACACAATAGCATTGGATTATATTTGCCTTAGAGGTTGTTTGGACAATTGTTCATTGATTTCAAATGTATAATTTTTTTTGCAAGAATATACTAAAACCATAAACATTCCTTTTAGTTTTGAAAGATCAGAAGAAAAATCGGCAACTCACCGCAACCAGCTGAATGAATTCTTCTTTTTATTGCATACTCACAAATATGTTACATGGGAAGAGGGTAGTGGGGGGGACACAGGATGGCGACCAAGCTCCGTTTCGCACGGTGATCGTGCTTCTTCCGGCCATCATAGCCTTCATGGCCGGAGGAAGCACGATCACTGTGCGAAACGGAGCTTGGTCGCCATCCTGTGTCCCCCCACTACCCTCTTCCCATGTAACATATTTGTGAGTATGCAATAAAAAAATAAATAATTCAGCTGGTTGCGGTGAGTTGCCGATTTTTTCTTCTGCCCTTTCAAGATGTCTTCCTGCACTATTGTTTATCAGAGCACCACCTTCAGCATTTTTAAGTCTAAATCTGCCATTTCCTCACTGTTCCATACTTAGAAAGGGAAGCAGTGCCGTGCTGGCGATCTATGAACTGTGTCTATTCCTTTTAGTTTGACAAGTACAATGGTTACAACCTTGAAACACTTGGTGATAGACTTGTAGGGTTGAGAAGCCATTGGAATTTTATTAACAGTTTTTTGTAGTTTCAAGGTAAAAGATAGCCCCATGGCTGTGTTCAGTTGTTTGGGGAGTCACATCTGTATCATAATACCTATGATTTCACTGAATTTATTTAACATCTTTTTTAAATTTACATTTAATCCTTAAAAGAGTGATCCTGCGAAAACTACTACAGAATAGGGCATAAGTATCTGATCGTAGGGGAAGGTGGGGTCCAACCGCTAGAATCAGTTCCCTGAAATGGCACCAATCTCTGAAGCGACCTCTGGAACGGGACCCAGGCTCTCATTCATTCTGAGTGCTGTCCTCTGGTATCTTCTGCACGCTCATACAAATGAATGGAGCATGTGCCGCTTTAGGACGTGCTCCTCTCTAAGAGCCGGGGTCCCATTCTGGAAATCAAACCACCAGTAATCAAATACTTATACCCTTTTCTATGAAAAGATCATTTAAATTTGACAACCACTTTAACAGAGTAATTTCACAAGAAAAATTATACTAACATTGAAGTGAATGAGAGCACAAAACAAAGTCATAGATGACTGGACATTTACCAATTTTAAATCATTTAATTATGAGAAATAAGTTTAAATTATGAGAAATAATCAGTATTTTTGTTTTACACATTTACATCAAATCTATGGGGGGATTATTGGTATAACAGTATGACAGTTTCCTGGCATCCAAAAGTCCCATATTTTCTTGGATGTAGAATTTTGTACAAAAAAAAAATAAAAATTATTAAAAAAGGTGTTAATTGTGTCAGAAATCTACTCAAGATAACGCACAAGGTGCAACATTTTCTTTTATTTCTGATCCATAAAAACACAAAGGTTTAATGGTAAGCTGTGCCTATCGTGTTTGTTCTGCTCAAGCTCATGGCTGGCGCATTAATAGTGTGCCTCATAATAAATCTGGCACTTCCTATTCCATTGCAGTTTCAGTTAAGACCAGCATGAAACATAACTTTTTCGGGATCCCATATGAAAGAATCACTTGAAAACCTTGTGCAATCCTAAGTCTGCATGAATACATGGATGTTCGCTTCTAAACACCACACCATGTTACATAAATGTCTTCTATTTTAGAAAGAATGAAATAATCCCAAGCATCTTTTTTTGGTTTTATATATATATATTTTTTTTAATTTTCATCAGCATTAAAGGAAGGAACATTGATTGTCATTTACAGAAAACATTCAGAAATCATGTGTGCTTTATAATAAATGCTAACAGTTCAGAAAACTAATGACAAAAGACAAAATCTATTACATTCTAAATTAACCATGGATGGCTTTGCTTCAAAACCGACGCTCCATGAACAAAAATAAAAAGGCTAGGACAAAAAGTAAGCAAAAGGAAAAATAGACCCTGCGACTTAGAATTTACTCATAGCATAGACTTAAGAACTAAGTAACAAAAGAGTAAATGAAACATTTAATATATCACATTACTGTGCTGTAAGCCTCACTGGCAAGTAGAAAGGAATACACTATTTTACATTTAGATTCTAAAAAAAATCCACTGTACAGAGCATACATACAGAAGTCAGTCTTTTTTTATGATTTTTTAGAGAGTAGTTTTCTATACAAGGGTTTCAGGAATCTGGAGATTGTATAACTAAACATCTGCAATCCTGAGATGCAAGGGTTGGAGTTAATGGGGTCTTTGTCCTTCATAAGTCAAGGTATTGTGGTTCATCCTGAACATTAGGATTACTTACTGAATTCAAGTGAAGGGTTAAAGGGGTTATCCAGGAAAAAACTTTTTAATATATATCAACTGGCTCCAGAAAGTTAAGCAGATTTGTAAATTACTTCTATTAAAAAAATCGTAATCCTTTCAGTACTTATGAGCTTCTAAAGTTAAGGTTGTTCTTTTCTGTATAAGTGCTCTCTGATGACACGCGTCTCGGGAAACACCCAGTTTAGAAGCAAATCCTCATATCAAACCCCTTCTAAACTGGGCGTTTCCCGAGAGCACTTAGACAGAAAAGAACAACCTTAACTTCAGAAGCTCATAAGTACTGAAAGGATTAAGATTTTTTAATAGAAGTAATTTACAAATCTGTTTAACTTTCTGGAGCCAGTTGAATACCCCTTTAAGTGAAGGTGCAAACTTTGAAAAAATTAGAGAAAAGGTAAAATTGAACATGGGTCTTAATAAGATACTTGGGTCCACTGACATTTTCTACATCATAAAATGATGAAATAATAAAAAAATGCCAAAATAACCCAAAAAGTTTTAATGTTGTTCATTCAAAAATGAAATAACAACAGTAACTATTTATATTTACAATTTACTATTTATATTTATATCGAAATTATAGGTTTCAAATCCACATACATTTTTTATTTTTTTTTTTTAAGTGTAGAACAATAGGTTTTTCAATAAAATCCTTCTTTGGAAGAGCAAGAATGCAGGTAATTGATTCTACACCATCATAAGAGTATATTTCAGACAGAAAAAAAGGTAAAAAATAGCTTCAATTTAATCTTGACCCATCTGATTTTCACTATTGTATTTACTTTTATTTTTTATTATTATTATTCTATATGTGGTGCCTAGACATCAATTATGGTTAGGCTCTGTTTACTAATGTCATGACCTCTGTTTTAACAAGATCTATGTTTAATACAATGATCTGTTATGATCATCTTGATCTAGTTAGTATCGGCCTGTCAGGCATAATTTTTTTTACTGATTAAAATACTATTCAATGCTATTTTGCAACGAAATCTGGTGGAAAATCTGTAATGTGAATAGAATTTAAAAATAGATCTACATGTTATTGCTTTTCCTGTGGCTAATGTATTGCTGGATATTTCTTTACTAGTAGAGCATTTTCGGCTATATCTTTGTTTCTGTAGGATGCAGTTAAGGCACTACAGATAGAAAACGTGTCACACTTCTTTGTATGCCAAATGTAGCAGAGGAGTAGTAACTCAATGTACAGTAGGTATGGTTATGATGACATAGTTATATCACTTTATTCTTAGATTTACAGATAAATTATGTTAATACAAAAACATTTTATTTTAAAGGTCTGTTTATCTCAAGTATAGATTTCAAGACCTTTTAGGTTTAAATACCAGTTTGACATTTATGGCTTTCAGAGTAGGAAAAAATAAGCCATTTCACATGAATTCTTATGTTTGTATTACTTGAATTATTTTTTCGTTTTTATTGGTTTAATATATTCATTTAAATACTATTTTAGAAAGTGTGGTAAAAAGGATTATACTATTTCATGATTTTTTTTACTGCACAATAACAGAGTTTGCAGTAGATATGTTAAGTACAATTATATTTAAAATTGTCGAAAAGACAAAATTGCGAAAAACGATTTATTATAAAAATAATTCTCAGAATCATAATAATAAAACACACAAATGTATATTTGTTATTATAATTGAGGGAATTATTTGAGTTATAGCTCAAGAAATTCCAGTGCAGCAGAATCCCATTGCTGGCAATGGGATTCCGCTGCACAATGCATACTATAGAATTTTAGCGGCGGAACGTTGCTGAAATTTCGCCATAAAAAAAAATGGTCTTGTCCATTCTTCAGGTGGAATGCAGTGTGAAAGAAACTAAGGCTGTGAAAATGACAGTAGATGCTGTTTTTGCAATGAACATGCTATTTTACAAACCGTTTTGTTTAAGTATAAAGATATTCCTCATTGTAATGCATCTAGCAATTGTTTTGGTAAAGACCTCATATGGCTTAGGGGTACAGCTAAGATAAGAAGCTGTCAATAACTCACTTCACAATTCTATATATGTATATAAATATTTAAATTTTACTCTGATATTGAATATGCATTTGTAAAAGAATTCCAATGTCAAATTTTCAACCTACCTTAATTCAAATAAACTCATGCAGGTACATGTTAACATTGACATTTTGCTTCTTGGGGATTGTCTCTATGACTGGGCTGCTCAGGCAATGTAAGAATGACAGTCGTATTATAACTAATATGTAATATGGCACAAGTGTATTCTAATGCAGTGAATGATTATAAAACCCATAATAAAACAGGCCAAATATATTTATTGTGACAAGAACAACAGACCATATTACAAGAAAAATACTACTACAACCACACTACTAATATTAATAAATGTAATAGCTGGTGTAAAGTGACTCTCTGAGAAGATGGGTTGATATCCCGGCCTTGAGTCATCAGGGTGGTCCCTGCCCCACTGAGCTTGATTGATAGATCTCTTTCTATACCTAAACAGGGAGTGATCTATCAATTAAGGCTGATGGGGTGGGGCGAGGCTATCAGCGACCACCCAACGACTGGGAGTTTGGGCAGCAGGTGATGACCGGTCTTCTTTAAAGTCTCTTGTATGTTTCCCCAGTGACAAGCTATACACTGTAGGTAGTCATTTCTCCTGTAGCACCACCAGAGGGGAAAGAGGACATTACATATTGCTAAATCTAATTTGTTGTCTGCAAAATATATGGTTATCCTGGGACTTCCAAAGTGAGATATACTCTTTGAAACCACTCTATCGCCCCCTCTATTGTATTTAAGCAGGGTGTCACAATAGGAAAATGGGTTTTCTAAACTAGAGAACCCTTTATTTCAAACTTAACCTTATGAAATCTGTTTGTACTGCAAATAAAGGTGGGATATAAAATGATCAGGCTTCCCCATCATATTTAAAACTACTTACATAGTAACGGATTGAGTAGAAATTTTGCAATTTTCAATGTACATTCAGGTTAACTACATTATATTAGTTTAGAAACAGGGCTAAATTATATGGATTGATAAAACTAAGTCTCACTTGCCCATGATGATTCCACCTATTATTGCTGTAGTAGAATCTCTTTGGTGCTAGAGGTCAAGACCCTATAAACCTGTTCAGTAATGGATTATACAGCATGGGAAAAAAGTTTGATCACATGAGATGTGATATACGTGAATATGCAAATGCTATGACCGCGTTCTCCAGTCTGAATTGCAAACAATAAAGAATAAAACAAGACATCATTGGAAAAAAGGCCAGAGGATTAAATTACAGGCCAAGTGAAAAGGAAATTATTAAAAATATTTGATTTTAAGAACGTTACATCACGGTTGTTTTCTGAAATTTAAAATGTTACTTTTTATTATACACATAATAGTCCATAGTAAAATAGGAATCATCTCATAGACTGCAAATGTTGTATACTGTTACATGACGTAGATGTGGGCTACGTTTTCCCAGGTTCCTGTCCTGGGGGACATGACATATAGATAGTGTTTAGACAACCTTGATCCAATGTCCTTTATAATAAAATAGAAAAATATTTTATCACAAAACATTTGCTATTAGGCTGTACATCGTCGACACATTTGTATTTTAATTAATCAAGTCACTGGACAAGGAATCATCAGTCAACTTCCAGTGCTGTAAAATTCTATAAAAATTGTGCTTTCATTAAATATGTATTATCAGACTCATATGTAAGAAATAAGCATTTTCTAATTAAGTATTATTAAATATATGGGTGCTATGGTGTTACTTGCTGTTGCAGAATTTAAAAGTGGTTTCCCAACAGAAGAAGTGATGACATAATAATAGGACGTCATTGCTTTTTGATTAGTTTGGGTCCATACAATACTCAGTATAAAGAGGTGGTAACTATGCGTAAAGGGGTATTTCCATATACAAAATTATTCCCTACACACAGGATAGAGGAAAACAAGCTGATTAGGAAGGGTCTGACTGATCCTGAAAATGAAGAAAATTCTCTCCCAAATCAATGGAGTGCACCACAAAAATAAGGAATAGAGTGCTGGTCCTCCAAGGGCATTATGCTCCATTCATTCAGGTTCCCTTATCTACTACTTAAACCATCAACGATCAGAGGAAAGGAGGGTAATTGGAGGCTTGTAATCCCCTATTCTGTGGATAGGGGACATGTTTTAGAAATGGTGATACCCCTTCAGGTAATGTAGCTTCTTCATAGTTTTTCTCTACATAGAGGAGGAATAAAACTGGCCCAATTAAAATAGCTCCATTGACTGAAATAAAGGGGAGTTGTAATTTTAGTGCACTGGACCCACATTGTGCAGAGAAACTGCTAAAGGATTGGGGAGAGTTCTAGAGTTCAAATGAATAAGGATTACCTTTACCCTGCTCCTTTTTTTAAGATCATTTTCTGTTTCCTCCCTAAACAAACTGCAAACTACTGTATGACACAACCGATGTATATTAACCCAGCCTCGAATGAGTGAAATGTTTAAGAGTTCATGTATGCAGTGTATCACTGTCAGCGAGCCCCTTCCAAGGTGCATGACAATCATTTCACATAAATTTGGGCAGGTTGAACCTTGTATGGCAACTTTAAGGGGATACTTTATTTAAAAGTGTTTGGTAAATAATGATAACATACAAGGGCAGGTCTAGTGCTCTTATCTCCTAATATATAGTTTGTAACATATAAACATCTTGACCGTGATGCTGCTCTATGGATAGGATATGTATGTGAAGCTAAGGATGCCTTCCTTGAAAAGAACAATCTTATGAACACTTTCTTGCCATTGTGGTCCTATAAAACAAGTTTTAGGATCCGAATTAGGGGATAAAAAAATTGCACAGGCTTTGTTTTCAAGGTGATATTTACTAAATAGACCCCATTATAAATGATATTTTTATTTTAGATTACTTTATTATAATAGCTTGTATATCTCCCTCTGTAATCAGTGGGATTAAAAAATCCAGGAGTAGGATGAATAACTGCAAAATTACTGTAGTAGGGGAAAGAGGGCCCACTAGGGCAAAGTTCTAAGCTCACCTTATGGATAGTGCAACTCTGCCTCAAACATTTACTGAGTACATGGATTTAATCCTTTTTAATGTATTTTAGCTATACAAGTTTACTTTGGTTGATTAAAGATACAAAGGCATCCAGCAAAGGGCCACAAATGGCTGCTCCATGGATGAAGGCTGCACCATCATTCTTATTGTTTCCAATTTCTGAATGGCATTTGGTCCGAATGTTCACACTGAGGAATTGGAGAGGAACTTCCACGAGTAATTCTGCTCGCTTATTTCTCTCCAATTCATTCAGCAGTGCCAACCCCCATTGATTTGAATTGAATTTTGCTCCCCCGTTCACACTGAGGGATTTCCGCATGCCAAATTCTGTTCCACATGAAGAATGAACATGTTCTTTCTTCATGCGGAATCCGTGTCTAAATTCCCATTGACCGCAATGTTAATTTTTTTCTCCACCGAATGCATTTTCACGCGGAATAAAAAAAAAAAAGGAAATTCTAATTGGTGGTTGTGGTCTAGGAAAATAAAAAAAAAGTTTCCTCCTATAATTCGTGCAGAAAATCCATGCGCAGTTCTGAATCAATTCTGAGCAAAGTCCCCTTGAATTCCGCGTGTTAAAAAATAAAAAATAAATTTAAGCGAGAATTCCTTGCCAATTCCTTAGTGTGAACATACTCTTAAAGGTGTATACCGGTGCTTCAGTGTTCTGAACATTTTTTCAGAAGGCTCGGAACCGGAGGCCGTGATCGTGACATCACGACCACGCCCCTTGTGACGACACACCACACCCCGTCCATTCATGTATATGGGAGGGGGCATGTCGGCTGACACGCCCCCTTCCATAGACTTGAATGGAGGGGGTGTGGTGTGACGCCATGAGGGGGCATGGCTGTGACATCACAACCACTGCCGCAGGAACCCAGAGTTTGTTTACAATGCTCAGCAGCGGGTCCCCCGCGATCAGACATCTTATCTCCTAGGATAGGGGGTAGGGGATAAGATGTCTTGCAGCGGAGTACCCCTTTAAGCATTGCATGCCAAAGTGCAGGACTTTGGAGAGACAAATTCAGTCATAATAAAGGATACATAAATGTTATCACAAAACTAAGGTCATCTGAAGGTAAATTTTCATACGCAGTGTATGTTGAGCATCTCAAAGCACACACAAAGAGTGGATTGGGATATCAGCAACCGTAAGATATAATTACTGTTCATATTCTTCAATAAAGGTAAAAATATTTTTAGATATTGATTGGTTTAGAGCAAGAATACGTTGAATTGCATTTTATTCCCCAAAGAGGCTGACAATATAATCCCCTTGCTTCTGATTTGCTAAGCTCACAGTCTAATCAAGACAGATACAAGTGATTTTTTATGAGCCGGTTTTAAGGCAGACCAGCCTTTAAGGTATAGTCTGCTCGCTGTAGTCTCCCATCTGTCCTTGCCTGCTTCATAATCCTTTTGAAGGTTGCTACTTCAGACAGGAGAAAATAAACAGATAGTAAAGTGGAGAAGAGAGGAAATTAATTCTATTGAGGCCCAAAATATGCTTATGAGTCTGACCTTAATGTGGGTTTTCTGAAACAAAGGAGCTATTTTGTTAATCATTCATTTAATTCAAAAATAAAAAGCGGCAGATATTCTTTACACAAAATTACAAAAGACAGCATACATATCCACAATTTTAACAAGTTGGTAATGTGCATTTACAATTATTGCTGCTGTGTTTTAACCATCTTAAAGCACAATTACGAGCCATTAAATTCAAACAGTGCAAACTATGTATAAATGACACCAATCACTCTCCATCAGTTTGTGTTCGCCTGGTACATTCCCCAAGTGCATGCATTGAGTGAGATATATATATGTAACAATAATGGAACTGTTTTTGGGAGCCTGTGATTAAAGGATTATTTATCTCTGCCTAAAACATGCAGATGTTGTTCAACTTTCTAGAAGTAAGGCAAGATTAACTTTACAGGTGATGAGACTAAAGCACTTTTCACACTTATCCAACCAACTAACCAATGACCAACTAAGTCATAAATGGTGGGCTGCGGTGAGATGTCAGATGGAAAAGCACCAGGGCTGGCTGGTTTATAGTGTTGCTTTTACTACCATAAAAAGTGCCTATATGTCATCATCTTACAAACGGGGCTCCTTAGCACTGACTTGACTTCTATGTTAATCTGGGTTCAGTTTACTTGTTGTGGCTGGTGAGGCCAAAGTAATGGAAACTTAATCCATGTGAATGAATAATTTCAATGGATATAAGGCATTTCAGTTTTGAATAAAATACATGTATCATATGCTGAGGAGTAGAAGGTAAACTGTATTTTTCACGGTTCATTTAAGTAGTATGTCAATGTACTTCAGATTTATTTAACAAATCACAGCTTATTATGTAGAAGTAGAGGACTTGGCATAGAAACTGTATTATTTTACTAGATAGTTGGAGTATACATCAATTCCGATCTATCATTGTTTGATGTATGCATTTAATAGTTCTGTTAAGAAATAGTTATTTGTCCTGCTTTAGCTAAAAGGTCATGTATTAAAGACAAAATGTTGTCAGACTTTTAGATTTTACCTTGTAGTAGGAGGCAATGCATATAAGTATTATACTGATACTGATGCAATGAATGGACCTGACCTGATGATTTGCTAATAAATGTATGTAAAAAAGTGTGTAACTGATTGGAATGGTTTAAAGTTCTTGGTATACTGTTAGTGCATCTGCTATTTGTCTTTTACTTAAGATCACTAATTTTCAACATTGTAGACATTACTAGTTATACAACGTAAGCAGGTGCCAGGTGGTAATTTCAGCAGATAGTATTAAGGGCTACCATTTTAAGGGCTTCTCTATTGGTATTAGCACCATATGCTCCTTGTCACGCTTTGGTGCATCTTAACTTTTTATTATTAGGTAGACATTCAAAATACAAATACCATATACCTTTAAAAGCAAATGGCAAACAAAATTCAGTGATAGTGGTTACTATTGTCTATACTTGGTTTCAGTTAGTAGTTACTAAAGGAAAGCTGCCATCATGACTAACCCTTTTGACTTGTAGTGTACCTGTCATAAGACATGTAAAACATTTTAATCGGTTGGGGGCTCAACCGATTGTGCTGAGACCCCCAGTGATCTGGAGAATGAGCTGGGATAAGCACATGGTAGCATGCTTTATCCCCTGACTCTCAGGGATCTTTATCGTGCTACCCCATAGAAAGAGCTTATGAACTTGCATCATGAACTTGTTTATTATGGGAGAAAATTTTCTGTATGACCATGTGTGGCAAACAGAATATAAGAAACAATTACTTTACCAGCCATATGACTTTTCCAATGAATATACCTGGTTGACTGTTTGTCGTACATAATGCGAATGTTATAAAGGAGATCTACAGTTTTTATTTGAAAAACTGAAATTGGTGGTCCCTCAGAAATGCTAAAAATATTTTAGAGTGCCACATAGTGCAAGGCAAATTTTGTATTGCTTCAAAAAATGCTAAAAAAGTTTGCCATCAGTATTTTAAGAAATATCAAGGATTTGACTTGTGAAATCCTTTGACCATGAGGTTATTAGTGATTTTGCATCTGAGCTACTAAAAGATTTGTACACCTGATTATTTTCAACTGTTCGCTTAGAAAATATGGTCATTTGAAGGAAAGTTGCATATGTCCTTAACTCCACTTCACATTATGTAACAAGAAACATCCCTGAGTGGTCAACAGTGCAACTTCTGCATCGAGCAGTGATTGTCATCGTAAAGGTTAAAAGTTACTAAGATTGAGGAAATAAAATAATTGACAATTCTTTCATCGTTAATAACACGCAACCCTTTAGCCATACCATTATTTAATGTGCCATAATGCTATTACAGTGTTTATCAAGTATTGGTTGTGCTTTTGTCAGAAAGTGCTTTCTTTTAGCTACCTTAGCAGCTCTTTATAAAGAATCAAATAACTAATGGCAAAAAGATGTAGGCCCAGGTTTAATTACTATATGCTTTATATTGTTTTTACTTTTTATTATACTATAAGCATTCTTTGCTATGTTTTGCTGTGAGAAAAATATGAAACAAATTACAAATTGACATTTGATAATACTGTGCTAACCTCTCAAAAGGAAAATCATGGCTTCATCATACTAGCCCGTAATAAATCTGAATGTCTATGTGGTACTGTATGACTGGGAAAACCATTGAACAAATTGTTTTATTGGCCACTGTGCTATTACCCTGGTGTTCTAGCAATCTGCAAAGTAATCTACCATTGACATGGAATATGACCATTGGAAGTAATTCTTGAAACAAAATGCCCACCAAAGTGACATTTACTGGAAATAGGATTAGGCCCTTGTTGTAAATGAAGACATGGCATACATCTGTCTGTAGAATCCCTGGCTATGTCATTTACTGAATAGCCGTTACAACATTGTCAGACTTTTGTCAGACTGAAGACAGGTCTAGAAGTGATTACAAATACCTATGGCTTGTTAGATGGTCCAAGGTTAATCTAGTGTATGTTCTCAATAGATGTCTTTGTAGAGAGATTGCTGACATTGACCACATCTTCACCAGTCATGGGAATGGAATTATTTTTCATTTGAGTTCATTTTGTATTTCAGAATTTAAAAGTTCCTTATTACTTTATTTTCATATTCTTTATCTTATTGAAAGGTTCTGACCTATCACAGTATGTCAGTAGCAGAAATTATTTACATCCTGGCAATAGAACTTTTCAATCTGCTTATCTACCATGTTTAGTTAAAGGGAGCCTGTCAGTGGTTTCACGCTGCCGCAAAGCACAGGCAGGCATAGTTAAGACAACCTGCTATGATTCATTTATGCATTTCAGAGAAATAATAAGTTTAAACAGGAACAAGGTCACTCCTTGCCCTGCCGTGTATCTGGAGCAACCTATCTATTCGGCCTCACAGGGCGGAGAGCAGCTGCAGGGATTGCCCCTCCATGCTAGTTGTCAAGTCCTCAGATGTTTTAAGCCTGTAATCTTTTATACTAGCCATGGCTATAATTTTAGCCACAAGTGGGTGTGGTTTGGTGTAAAAGATGTGTGGCCTGAAGTCACATCTTATTTATAACAAGATACGCCAGCCACTGGAACTAGTCTTGATGACTAGTAAATCCTGGTGTGGCCCTAAAGGAGCCCGTCTGTGCATAATGCTCTCTAAACCGATGACAGGTTCCCTTTAAAGAAGTGCATCTCAAACTGTGTAATAGGCCTCACTTTTAAGTAGCCTACCATATGCTGGTAAGGGGAAGCTTGTAAGGTAGCTTTAATAGCTTAATTGATCCTTTTTATGATTAATGTACCATAATCAGGGAAAGTGATGACATCCAGACATCCTCATGTTCTGGCTGGTGAGACCCCAGTAGCAAATGGTTGAGAAACCATAAGTTATAAAAGTTCATCCACCTAAAAGGGTTAGTTATATTTAAGTACAATTCTCATGGATTGTATTATTTTCCCCAGGAGTGTCTTTGAAAACCACCTGCCAATGGGATCATTTTTTAATTTGTACTTACTTAACTAGTAAGTACAAATCTGCGCCAGAATTGAAAAAGCCCGACTAACTCTCCATTTTACTAAGAAAACCCGGAAAAAGGGGCATGGCTGTCTGGGAAAAGGGGTGTGGTCACAGAAAAAGGGCGTGTTTCTGACATTTTCACAAAATTCCAACATATTTACTAAGGTTTCCACAGAAAATGTGGGGGATCTGAGCTGAGGAAAACCCTACAGATCAGAACATGTGTAAAAAAAAAAAGCTAAATATAGGGAAAGTGGAAAATGTAGGGAAACCTTAGTAAATACCATGGAAAAAAATTGAAGGGAATTAAAACTCACAAAGAAACCTACACTCCACTCTTAGTAAATCAGGGCCATTGTGTATATTTTTTCTCTGCATTTTTCTTATTAATTAGCTTCATTGGAAGTCATAAGTATGGTAATATTATGGTATATGGTGCAAAACATACATTGAGCATGAAGCAATGGTAGATGACCTTAGCAAAGCTGCACATTTCCAGTAACTTATATATTTATTGCTCTGTGTGCTACATATTATTAGACAAGATACAGGACTGTGTAGGCGACACCTGTGTCATTCTGACTTTATAAATACAGTGAAAATAAATAAGGATTAATGGTCGATTGGTTCAATCGCTCACGAGACAAGTCATATTGCTACTATACCTACTTAAACACCCTTTTGTGCAGATAGTATATCAGCTGAATTTTTTTCAGGGTGATAACTTTCAAGTTACAACCATATAAATGAATTTTGTGAGCCTGCTTTTAAACACTGCCTGGATAAATTGAGTGAAACTCAGTCTGGTATACCCGATGGCACAACTATATCTGTTTTTAAGGATCCGAGGTATCAATGCAATTGCTCTGTTTCTATGTGCTTAAATACAGCTGTATATCTGAAGTACAAAGTTACATACTATGAAAAATTCAATAAAAATATAAATTTTCCTCAAAACTATATCTTGTTATTTTATCATTTACAAGAGCCTGTACCGCCTTTCAAATTAGTCAACTGCCTATGTAGAAGGATATTTGTTTCTGTATGGGAGTGTTGTGTCATTTTCAACCATTACACACCTGGCATGCTTTTTTTTTCTGTACATAACCCAATGTGACATTTTTTTTTTACCATTTGGTAGGTATACAATACATTGGCAATTATTGTTCAAACAATGGCTTCTTTGATTGAAACTTGATTGCCCAAACATAAATAAAATACATAAATTCAAGGGGAAAACACAACATTATCAAAGTAAGACAGAAAGAAATCTAGCGGAGCTTGATTGTACAGGATTACACCACGGCAAAGGTGCAGTTATTGGTATATATATATATATATATATATATATATATATATATATATATATATATAAATATATATATATATGTATATATATATATATATATATATATATATATATACCATTACCATCTACACATGCATCTAAAACATAGAAAGAAGTCAAATTCACTTAAATTAGAGAAAGATGAAACAGTAATCCAGAAAGAAGAGTAATACTGAAGAAGTATATGCTCATAATGATATCTACAATAAAATTCTATAAATTGTCGTCTCTCAAATTATATATAAAAAAAAGTAAATACACCCAGTGTTCTATATATTAAGATAAATGCTTCGGCTACCAGAGGGCTTTGCAATACCTTTTTATTTTCCGCAGTGGCCTCTGGCAGCAAAAGTGTTAAACGGTCAGTTCCAAAAGAAAACCAAACAGTTAATAAGAAGAAGAGAAAGAGACAGCCCCACTCAGAGGTGCATATTTACATTCTTCAAACTGTAGCGGTGAAAAATAATTCTAGTAAGTGCAGGACATTCCTAGTGCTGCTGTAGTGATGGTTGTTTTTTATTTTGTGGTTTTCGTCAGTCCTTTTGAGCACATTTCTTTTGTCTTAGTAGTGATGCATTCCAAAGCTAAGTGAGAAATCCCACTCTCTTCACTTGCAGCCAGTGTTTGAGTCAGGGTTAAATAGCTCCTTGTACAATGGAGGAAAAAGAGTATTCACTATCTCTGGGTGAGATTGCTTAAATACCTGCAGCTTCTCTCCATGTAAGTTGCAAAGTGCGGTTATGTTTGGTATCTTGGCTATTAACTGTAAAGAGATGAAAAAGAGGATTAATATTACAACCCATATTTGGACCCTAAGGTGGGCTCAGCTAATGGAAAGTAATGTAAAAATAAAGAAAGCGTTCATAAAATTGGGAGGACTATTGCATGGTTTGTTTTGGTTTGTAGAGGAGGTCAAATCGGCTAAGTACAAGTTGGCCACTGTGCATGGTTTTTTTTTTTCAAAAAAAAAATAAGCCTTTGCTGATCCCCTCTATTAGTGTCTTAGAATATCTCTTATGGGAACAAAATGTAAGGTTGCATATATATCCAGAAATACGGCTCAGTAACTGGGATATTGCCATTGGGTCAGGCACCCATTTATTTTTGAAGACCAGATGGGGGAACGCTGCAAAGTGGAGCGGTGAACAAAGCAGGTCAGTGAAACGCGTTGGAGGGTGAGGTGGGGGAGCGCAGGTGACCAGCTGTTTGCATCGGCACATGTAAGCTACTGATAATCTATTGTTTACATATTATTTGCATTGGGCACTGTCTGAGGGCACTGTATTGGTAGTTACACCAAGCCATTAGACGTGTATGAATTTAGTATTTGCTCTCCATGTTTTGCTATATGATATATATTAACTACATTTTTGGTTGCACTATGCACTTTCCATGGATTTAAAGCGGCAACGGCCAAATATACCATTGATATTTACATTTTTATATGTCCCCCTCAGTCTGCCTGCCCTTTTGTCATATTAATTAATGAATTTTCTTCCATTGTGCATATATATATTAATTACTGTTCATATTTATTGGTGCTTCATATAGACAACCCGTTTGGGAGTCGTTATTAAGCTATGTCTGGCCACCTGTGCTCCCCCTTTTTGCTTTTTAAACATGTCTTGTGTCATATGTTTTTTATGGGTTTCATTTGGGGTTTTCATTTTTTGTCACATCATACATTTTTTCTGTTAATAAAGATTTTCAATATTTTTCACGTTACGCATTATTTTGGTTGTTATTATTGAGGTCCACTGTAGGAGTATATACAAATATGTAGTACAATATTATATTGATAGCTTTTTACATAATATAATATTACTAGGAGATCCACCTTTATTTATTGGCATACAACATTTTATACATGAATATTTCCAAATATTCATATATTATTACTATTATGATAAATGTATGTATTGTACTTTTCCTGATGTGTTGTACTTCAGTATTTTATAGGTAGTCATAATTTAATGTATGCTTACATTAGATTAGTAAATTCCATCATAATCCTTCCTTGAGACAAAAGAAGATATTTATCAGTATAGGTGCAAAAAAGATTGAAGGGGCTGCCATTAGAACAAATCAGGTTTCACCTTTTTCCTCGTACTTGTGTTGATCCCCATCAATGGGTTATGCTGAATGCAATCTTTGTACAACACTAGGGCATATATGAACCTATCTCTTTCTAAATATATGTATATGTGTGTGCGTGTGTATTTTTACACATAAAACAAGACAAAGATTTCAAAAAGAGACATAAGGTCTTCTCATTTGGATTCACCAAGAAAACCCATGAGTGATGATCAGAGATTGATGTGTGTTGAGAGATATTGAATATATGTGACAACTGACTAGTGTTGCTCGCGAATATTCGCAATTCGAATATTATTCGCGAATATCGCATATTCGCGAATTCGCGAATTTCGCAAATATAGCGCTATATATTCGTAATTACGAATATTCATTATTTTTTTTTATTTTTTTCACAGTACACATCACAGTGATCATCCCTCTCTGCTTCCAGCTTGTGTGGTGTAAAGAAAGCTGTAATACTACTGTGTGAGACTGGCGTGCGAAAATTCGCATATACGAAAATTAGCATATGCTAATTTTCGCTTATGCGAATTTGTATATGCTAATATTCACATATGTAAATTTTCGCATACGTGAAAATTCGCATATGCGAAAATAAAACGAGAATATAACGAATATGCGAATATTCGCGAATATATGACGAATATTCGTCCATATATTCGCGAATATTCGCAAATTCGAATATGGCCTATGCCGCTCAACACTACAACTGACAAGGTGTAGATGATGCAGTCAGAATGGTGAATGAGAGATCAAGAAAGATTAATTTTCCACACTGCTTTCCCACACATCTGTATGGCAGTGATACTGTGCATGTAGCCTTTTTATAAATAGTCATTTTTGATTAATTTAACATTATCAAGCTACACGCATCCTAATGAACTGTAAACCATGTGTGAACTTTATGACATTGCATGAAAGCAGCAGACAGGCCCAGGATGCATAATAAAATAAGATTAAATATGCCTTTGTCTCCAAAATTGAAACAACCAAAAAATAGAAGTCATTGATCTGTACAGTAATATGTTCTATACAAGTTATTAATGGGTGTACCGGTAAATAGCAAATCAGCCTATTACTGTCAGTCAATGATCCCAGAGAAGAAACACTGTATAACATTAAATCAAATCAAAGTTTTGGGAAAGTTTGTAGATAATCCATGTGGGAATTGTAACACTGGTCAAGATGGCCATTGGCTAACCTTTATACAAAATATATAAGAAACAACTAAATAAAGTAAGGCAATTATTTTGGATAACTTAAATATGTATATATTTGGTTTCCAACATAAAGTAATCAGTCCTGTGCTTCTGTTCTGCTCCGCTCCGATGCATGGGTTTACTTCCTGTGATGTTGCTCTCTTTCTCTGCTCTTCTGATGATGTTGTGAACAAACTCAGAAATTCATCGCTCGAGCAGGGCGAGCGTGGAAGTAAGCACAGGCATCATGGACGGACCGGAATCACAACACAGAAGTTCAATGTGAACACAGCTTCAAATCCTGTGCATCAAATATGTGCAGGATACTATACAAACACCATTAATGTGCACCTGTCATTTACAAAAAAACTTTTTTATATAATTTAGAAAATAACATTATATGTATATTTATAATATACCTTGATGCAAAAATTGTCCATATTCTTGTCCCTGCAGCTATTGCCTGTGTATCTCTGTGGGGAGACTAAATACAGGAAGTGTGGGAAGACGAACAGGGCTCTGTGCAGTGAGGACAAGCAGGGCTCTGTACACTAAGGACAAGCAGGGCTCTGTGCACTGAGATCTGTGCACTGAGGACAAGCAGGGCTCTGTGCACCGAAGACAAGCAGGGCTCTGTACACTGAGGACAAGCAGAGCTCTGTACACTGAGGACAAGAAGGGCTCTGTACACTGAGGACAAGCAGGGATCTGTGCACTGAGGATAAGCAGGGCTCTGTGCAGTGAGGACAAGCAGGGCTCTGTACACTGAGGACAAGCAGGGCTCTGTACACCGAGGACAAGCAGGGCTCTGTGCACTGAGGCTCTGTAACATGCTCCCAGCTCACAAAGCAGGCTGATTGACAAGCCAGGAGCCTGCACAGAGCCCTGCTTGTCCCATCCACACTTCCTGTATTTGGACTCCTCAGAGAGACACACAGGCAATAGCTGCAGAGACAGCCTTTTTTCACAAAAAAAAAATACACATTTTTTAACCAATGTATATTACAAATATACAAATAATGGTATTATCTACATTATCTACATCTACAAAATAGTTTGTGCACGTGAGCTTTAAAGAGCTGGTTAACTACAAACAGTCCTAAAATAAGTACACTCCTTCTTCTGTGTCTACAGCTTCTATGCAGACCTATGAGTTGCCATGGTTACAAACTACAAGCAAACCCTGTGTAGTCTACTCCTCCATTTTTTACCTGCCCTCTTATTCCTATGAACATGCACTCAGTTTGTTGGCAAGAAGTAGTAGACAACAAGAATACACTGCACAAATAGGTTTTTATAATCTATAACCACAAAAACAAATTGGTGCGCATAAAAGCTGTTCACACAAAGTGGTACTATATATGCTGTCATTCATTTTATACTTTGGAATGTTAGATGCATGGAAGCAGTAAAAAATAGTTGCTACAATCCATTGTTTGGTGAATTTCACCATATAAAAATAAATAAATGAAAAGTGAATAGTAATAAAACAAAATAAAAGATAAGATAAAAATAGAATTCAGAATAAAATACAATGAAAAGGTTGCCTTTCTTGTCAATGTGCATATGTACAGTGTAGTGTTTGTGATGTGAAATGTAGTACCTCAGAACCCCGTTAAAAAGGTTTAGTTAAATCTGAATAGCCCTGATGCCTTTTAACACTGTTATGTGCTATCACACAGCCTACAGTCTCAAGAACAATATTTTCTAGACACTTGTCAGGTGCTATTTAAGTTCAATATGTCATGGCTATATTTCTACATGAAAACGCACTTCTTAGAACTAGCACGTACCTTTGCCAATGTCTCATCATCTAAGTGGTTCTTCTGAATCACATGCTGAAGTGCAAAATAAATTCTTTCTTGAAGCTTTTGAACTTTCCTTGGTTCTATGAGCCATGGCC
The DNA here is from genome assembly GCF_029499605.1 of Hyla sarda. Classification (NCBI taxonomy): domain Eukaryota; kingdom Metazoa; phylum Chordata; class Amphibia; order Anura; family Hylidae; genus Hyla; species Hyla sarda. The sequence goes on along the minus strand of NC_079189.1, from coordinate 369,826,247 downwards.
GCTCTAAAAAGTAAAAAAAAAATTTAAAATTAAAAAATATATGCATATTATTGATTTATTAAGTTGAAATTCCAACATCATCTTAAAAGAATGTATACAACAGGAGAAACATTTTATGGCTCCCTTTATTGAAAAATTATACAATAAAAATATCATGTTAATTAAAGGAGATCTGTGGTGTATAACACTTATCCCTATCCGCAGGATCATGGGGGGTCCGAACTCTGGGACTCCACCATGATCCTGTTCGGGGCCCCGGCTCTTCCGCAGCTCTCCCGTGCAGGAGACAAGTCAGCCGCAGCATGACGCTGTGGTCAACACTCTTCCTCCATGTATCTCTATGGGAGAGGCGGAGATGCAGCATTCGTGCATCCCCACCTCTCATAGAGCTGTATGGGGGGGGTCGTGTCATCGACCTCAGTGAGGTTCACAATACACGCATCATAAGCCATGCACAGATGCGCCAACACCTGGACCCCGCACAGGAGATCGCGGGGGGAAATGTGTTATACACCTAGGTCCTCCACTGGTAAAACAATTTCTTTAAGAAGGTGACCCCTAATCTGAACCTTCTTGTAGACTATTCTTCATGAGTATGGGTGGTCATCTAAAAGAGGTTGTACTGTAGTTATATGATTTAGGAGGTTATAAACTTTCTGGTAATTACTTCACAATATACAGTACAAGCAGGTGTCATATTTTTATAGATTATTTTCTACAAAGATATATAGGAGGGTACTAGCATACTTGCTTTGCTACAGGTAAACTGTAAAATTCCATGCAACTTACTCAGTTGCACTGTATATTTTGTATCTTTTATTTTTTTTTTACATTATATAAGAATGAAATAATACAAGAAATATGTAGGGCAGTGGGACAAAAAAGTTTAGTCAGCCACCAATTGTGCAAGTTCTCCCACCTAAAAAGATGACAGAGGCCTGTAATTTTCATCTTAGGTATACCTCAACTATGAGAGACATAATGAAAAAAAAATCCATAAAATCACATTGTCTGATTAAAAATGTTTTTTTTGTTGCAAATGATGGTGGAAAATAAGTATTTGGTCACCTACAAACAAGCAAGATTTCTGGCTCTCACAGAACTGTAACTTCTTTAGAGTCTCCTCTGTCCTCTACTCGTTACCTGTATTAATGGCACCTGTTTGAACTGGTATAAAAGAATAAAAGTATAAAAGTATAAAAGACACCTGTCCACAACATCAAACAGTCACACTGCAAGCTCCACTATGGCCAGGACCAAAGAGCTGTCGCAGGACACTAGAAACAAAATTGTAGACCTGCACCAGGCTGGGAAGACTGAATCTGCAATAGGCAAGCCGCTTGGTGTGAATAAATCAACTGTGGGAGCAATTATTAGAAAAGGGAAGACATACAAGACCACTGATAATCTCCCTTAATCTGGGGCTCCATGCAAGATCTCACCCCGTGGTGTCAAAATGATCACAAGAATGGTGGGCAAAAATCCCAGAACCACACGGGGGGACCTAGTGAATGACCTGCAGAGAGCTTGGACCAAAGTAACAAAGGCTACCATCAGTAACACACTATGCCACCTGGGACTCAAATCATGCAGTGCCAGATGTGTCCCCCTGCTTAAGCCATTACATGTCCGGGCTCATCTGAAGTTTACTAGAGAGCATTTGGATGATCCAAAATAGTATTGGGAAAATGTCATATGGTCAGATGAAACCAAAGTAGAACTCAACTCGTTGTGTGTCGAGGAGAAAGAATGCTGAGTTCCAAAGAACACCATACCTACTGTGAAGCATGGCGTGGAAACATCATGCTTTGGGGCTGTTTTTGTGCTAAGGGACCAGGACGACTGATCCATGTAAAGGAAAGAATGAATGGGGCCACATATCATAAGATTTTGAGTGAAAACATCCTTCCATCAGCAAGGGCATTGAAGATGAAACGTGGTTGGGTCTTTCAGCAGGACAATGATGCCAAACACACCACCCAGGCAATGAAGGAGTGGCTTCATCAGAAGCATTTCAAGGTCCTGGAGTGGCCTAGCCTGTCCCCAGATCTCAACCCCATAGAAAACCTTTGGAGGGAGTTGAAAGTCCATGTTGCCCAGAGACAGCCCCAAAACATCACTGCTCTAGAGGAGATTTGTATGGAGGAATGGACCAAAATATAAGCAGCAGTGTGTGAAAACCTTGTGAAGACTTACAGAAAATGTTTGACCTCTGTCATTGCCAACAAGGGGTATATAACAAAGTATTGAGATGAACTTTTGTTAATAACCAAATATTTTATGGATTTTTTTTCTCATTATGTCTCTCATAGTTGAGGTATACCTATGATGAAAATTACAGGCCTCTCTCATCTTTTTAAGTGGGAGAACTTGCACAATTGGTGGTTGACTAAATACTTTTTTGCCCCACTGTATGTATATATATATATATATATATACAACCGTTACCCGGTTTTTCCTTCCTAATCCTTGTTGGGGAGGAAAATCAACAAAGGAGGAAGCTTTTGACTTCATATCCCATCCCCATATATTGTTGTCATATCCCAACTCCATATCCTGTCCTCATACCAAAACCTCCTATCCCGACCTCTTATCCCGACCTCCTATCCTGTCCTCCTATCCCGTCCTCCCATCCCGTCCTCCTATCCCGACCTCCTATCCCATCCTCCTATCCCATCCTCCTATCCAGACCTCCTATCCCGACCTGCTATCTCGACCTCCTATCTCGACCTATCCCGACCTCCTATCCTGACCTCCTATCTCGACCTCCTGTCTCGACCTCCTATCCTGACCCCCTATCCCGTCCTCCTATCCCGTCCTCCTATCCTGTCCTCCTATCCCGACCTCTTATCCCGACCTCCTATCCCGACCTCCTATCTCCACCTCCTATCTCCACCTCCTATCCCGACCTCCTATCTCCACCTCCTATCCTGTCCTCATATCCCATCCAAATATCCCATCCTCCTATCCTGACCTCCTAACTCGATCTCCTATCTCGACCTCCTATCCCGACCTCCTATCCCGACCATCCCGTCCTCCTATCTTGACCTCCTATCTCAACCTCCTATCCCGACCTCCTATCCTGACCTCCTATCCCGTCCTCATATCCCAAATTGTAAGATGTGTACCAGTTATTGAAATATCTCCAGAAGTTATGTGAGAGCATACATTTCCCATTGATTTGCATGAGACTTTAAACAAAAACCTTGAGCCTCACAAATGGGGGTAGTTAAGGGTTAAATTAACTATCCTATATTTTAAGTTGACATATAAGTAACATGTGACCAAGTATTATCGAAATATCTCCAGCCGTTTGGAAATTATGCAGCAACATATATTTCCCATAGACTTGTATGGGACTTTAAACAAAAACCCCGCCCCTGGCAAATGGGGGTGAGATAGGGTTAAATTACCTATCCTATGTTTGTTGATGACATATAAGTAACATGTGTGCCAAGTTTCATGTTAATATCTTTAGCCGTTTGGACGTGATGCTGGAACATACAAACACACACATACATACACACACACACGTTGAGTTTTATATATATATATATATATATATATATATATAGATGTGACACTGTGGCAAGGGAAGGGTGTATTTCCCTAAGTAACCCTGGAGAAACCTCCACCTGTGGCCTAATTAATGAGGTAGCAGAAAGGGGAAGTGTGTTTAAAAGGAAGTCAGACAGAATAGTTGGTGCTCTCCCCAGAAGAAAGCAAGGTGGCTGTAGGGGGGAGGCAGGGATCCTGGTGAGGAACACACAGCCCAAACTGTGAGTAGCCACAAGTGTGGATGAGACACACAGAAACAGGTTGCAAATGCTGTGTGTGAACAGTGTGTAGAAGGTTGCAGGAGGCAATAAGTTTAACTGGCTCGGAAAAAACCCCCAGTTGATAGTCTGGGCACGCTGGATTGTTTAGTTAGTGACTAGACGGTCTAGGGTTTTGTTTGTTCATTTCTTATGTTTTTAATTTATCCTGCAACCTGTCTAATAAAGCTGGCAAGGAGCCAGACTGCATAAAGAACTGTTTTTTGCGTGTCCTTTGGCTGTGTCAAGGATGATCCCAGAGCTATCCCCAGGGAGAAATCCTTACTATATATATATATATATATATATATATATATATATATATATATATATATATATAAGCATTAAATAAGGTATAAATGACCACATTTTAAGGAAAAGTAAAATGTTGACAGCAGAAAGGCGGAGGATAAAAACATCCCAATGACCACTTTGTAATGTTTTGTAGCCATTAGAATACATCCCAACCCATTGGGTCAAATGTTTTTTCTTTCCTATATTACAGGGGTTTGCCTATATCTTTACTTTTGCAGCTCTTCCAGCCTGTTTGCAGCAGAAGCCGGAAGTCAGTTTGCAAAACTCTCATTGACTAAAATGGCCATTCAACAAATGGTATAGCCCCACAAGCCAAGCTTTTTACATAGCTCATATTAAGTCAATGGATGTTATAAATTGCATAACTTCCCTGCTTTAGTTGCTTTTAGCTTTCTCAACCACCTCCAGGTGCTGAAAACAGGCCAGAGGATTCGGAAAATCCGGAAGTAAGTAAATGAGACAACCCCTTTAATGTCTCTTCCTTAGATAAAGCGCTTTACTGATTATAACAGTGTGAAGTCCTGGACCAAAAATTGTAGTGTCATTGATATTATAATACCTTTTATTCAGTTTCTCCATACTGTCTGCATACCACCCAATATTTTAAGTCTACCTATTCACTAAGCAGGGCCATTTACCAATCTCTGTCCTATTCTAACCCAGTGCCAGCCAATCATCCCCTTAATTCCACAATGGCCCACTACACTCACCTCAAACCTTACCTCCCTATATGGTTATTGACAGTCATTCTGAACTATTTTACTATGGGGGACTCCCTGAATAAAATATTCTACAGTAAAATGAACAGCCTCCATCCACGTTACAATGAACATTCTGGATGAATAACACTGGATTTAAAGGGATACTGTCTAGAAACAACGAGGGGGACAAAATGATGGGGTGCCTATTATTATTTTTTCTTTGTATATTATCATTTGTTGTGTCGATAAAAAGGAAAAAGGAAGTTGGCATATCTGTGTTAGGAATAGGATAAGCTGTTTGAGCACCCAAAGTGGGTGTTTTTGGTTGTGCCTCTATACCATCCTTGGTCCTTAAAGTTTAGTAAGATAGCAGTTGGATGGACAATGATTCATCCCAGCTACCCTGATTCAACTACAAGTTTGTCTTTGCTTAGCATGTCTGTAAATATGTACAGTTGTACAGTTCTGTCATATCACTTCATCAGCTTCCCGGACACAGTGTTTGAATGGCTATAGAAAAACATTTCAAGGCAATCGCGCCCAGCCAACAACGGGGACTTTTTTTCGGCCCTGAACAATGGTCAGAATAACATCAAAATATTTACAGATGACAATTTTTCAAATAATTTAATTTTTGAATGAACATTGTCACCAACATAACTTACATCCTGAAGGATATGCTTATTTCAAAAATAATACTTGAGTGTATATACTTGAGATTTTTTTTCTGGTAAATTTGTACATATTTTATAAAGGATTAGGCTTAATTAAAACCAGGGCAATAGGCAAAACAAACACCCATAGAATAGAATGGATTAGTAGTCTGCCTTCACTTAGATTACAAATGCTGGTCTCTCAGAAGGAACATTTTTCAGTCAGCTAAATGAAAATTCACCGTGACAGTCTGTGGTTAAACAATTTAATCATAAGAATATCCCCAGAAGGATTCTCTTTCACTCCCTGTCTCTAATGCTTTCTAGTTAGCAACAAGGAAAGAGGATTTGATGTAAGAAGACTGGAGACTTAGAACAAATGTATTGACAAAAAAGAGGATGTGTTACTCTGCAGAGAGAACAACTCCTATTGTTATAAGAGGCTTGGATGTGTTTACGACACTTTGGTAGACAACCACAATACAAGAGACTAAAATGGAACTTATTTTATATTGTAGATAATTAAGAACAATGTACAAACAAGAGTCAGAGCATAATTCCGAGTCTTTACTCAATATATAAAAGCAGGAGCTCTGGTAGGGTAGGTGGGTATTGTGAACATGTGCCTGGATGTAACATTGAGGTGTTATGTTATCTTTTCCTGACATAGCCTGCAACACAATAGTGTTGCTCGCGAATATTCGCAATGCGAATATTATTCGCGAATATTGCATATTCGCGAATTCGCGAATTTCGCGAATATAGCGCTATATATTCGTAATTACGAATATTCGTTTTTTTTTTTGTTTTTTTTCTTCACAGTACTCATCACAGTGATCATCCCTCTCTGCTTCCAGCTTGTGTGGTGTAAAGAAGGCTGTAATACCACTGTATGAGACTGGCGTGCGGAAATTCGCATATGCGAAAATTAACATATGCTAATTTTCGCATATGCGAATTTTCACATATGTTCATTTTCGCATACGCGTATGTTCGCATATGCGAAAATAAGCCGAGAATATAACGAATATGCGAATATTCGCGAATATATGACGAATATTCGTCCATATATTCGCGAATATTCGCGAATTCGAATATGGCCTATGCCGCTCAACACTACAACACAACAAATGTTACATATGTCATACAGCCTTGTGCTTGTGAACTAACTGTAAAAGGTTCCCTGTGCAATGACTGACATACAGAGTGCAATTACATGTAAAACATCCACATTTAATAACCACTGCCCCCCAGGCTCTGTTCGCACATTATAAACAAAATTGCAAAATATGTCTCATAATTATGGATAAAATATGCCCATATTTTTATCTGATATAGTTGTGTAAGGTATTACGACTTGGCTTCATTCACTTCCATTTAACTAAGCTGCAATGCCACATGCAACCTGAGGACAGCTGTGGTGCTGTTTTTTTGGGGGAAAATCAGCCCTGTTTTTCTAATCCTGTATAGTACCTTTAAATAGAAAAGTAAATGATATCATACCCCCAAGTTCTGAAGGTAGACACCCAGTGTGTAGTGCCACATAGTATAATTAAACCTGAGCTTTTGCGTGCAATTTTCCCCTAAAGAGTAAACATTTGTAAAAAGCATAAAAATGCATATAACTAAAGGACAGCAAAAGAAAGCAGAGCCTAAGATACACAACTCTTCCTAAAAATGAAATTCATGATATATAGAGTTCATACATGTTTTATGCCTCCCTATACGTGGACATATGTTCACCTAACCACTAGAATTTAAAAGACCAAAAATCTTCATAATTCAGATGCCGTAAAAACATTGAGTCAACAAACCATCTGACTGGGGGGGATTAGAGGTGCAACGGTTAACCTTCTCGCCCCTTACATAGAAAAAAGACATCTCCTAAATGTAGATGACATTTATCTAAAGCTACAAATACAATTCCTGGAGTTTTAGCCCTGATTTTCACAGGAACAAGAACTGTAATCCATGTGTAGGATCAAGTCCTAGAGAGATCTCTTGGAGAGTTTCCTAGCTCGTGTGAAGACATAGCTTGTTTTGGACTGCCCAGGTTGGAGACAGTGGCCTTAGGATCTTTTCATGCCAGGTTTTTCTGTTACCATTGGATCCATATGTCTCAAGAACATAAATACGCTTGTAATGTATCTGTTATTGGATAGATAGGTTTCTATAAAAAAAAAAAAATGTGGTATGAAAGGAGCCTAACTCCAGAGATTAAGTGTTACTAAGACTCGGTTGAGAGAGTGGCCTAAACCCAAGTGGCCTAAGATAAAGGCACAGCCGTTGGGTCAGTTGTGTCTTAAACAAAGGAGCCTACTGATGGTAAGAGAGGACATCTGTGTGTTTCATCACCTCTTCTCAGCTGTGCAATGAGATCTTGTACAGAAAATCAGCAATTTGTACATAAAGAAAATAATCTCTGGGAAATGTAGACATTGGGAGACTAAAGGAATAGTGGACAACTTATAACACCATGTCAGACAGACTGCAATAACAGAAGTCCTGAGTTCTTCCTGGTACTCTTTATAACTTATAAACTGTCATTTCTTAATTTGTTGAAGGGCACTATTGTTGATCCTGAAGGTGTACATATGACATAGTGTATGTCAAGTATACCGTGGTATAAAGAGCAAGCCATAAGATATATAGATCAATGAATTAAAGGGGTACTCCACTGGAAAACATATTTTTTAATCAACTGGTACCAGAAAGTTAAACAGATTTGTAAATTACTTCTATTTAAAAATCTTCATCCTTCCAGTACTTATCAGCTGCTCTATGCTTCACAGGAAGTTATTTTCTTTTTGAATTTCCTTTCTGTCTGACCACAGTGCTCTCTACTGACACTTCTGTCCATGTCAGGAACTGTCCAGAGCAGGAGAAAATGTCCATAGAAAACCTATCCTGCTCTGGACAGTTCCTGACATGGACAGAGGTGTCAGCAGAGAGCACTGTGGATAGACAGAAAGGAAATTCAAAAAGAAAATAACTTCCTATGAAGCATATAGCAGCTCATAAGTACTGGAAGGATTAAGATTTTTAAATAGAACCAATTTACAAATCTATTTAACTTTCTGGCATCAATTCATAAAAAAAAATAGTTTCCAGCAGAGTACCCCTTTAAGACTGGTCATGGACTCTTAGTAATGCTGCAATATATTTAAAATCACCTTAACCATTGGACTAAGCCAATCAATTCTGCTTATACTGTCTGGCAAACAGTGCAAGAGACACTGCCATGGGGCGCTGAGATCCAAATAACTCTCTATGCTAACTTGAAAGGGATAATAAAGTTAGATTTTCTTCTGTACAACTATTATGATTCCAGTCTGATCTGTTTATGAACAGGAGTTTTATTCTCATGTTTAACCCCTTAAGGACTCAGCCCATTTTGGCCTTAAGGACTCAGACAATTTAATTTTTACGTTTTCATTTTTTCCTCCTCGCCTTCTAAAAATCATAACTCTTTTATATTTTCATCCACAGACTAGTATGAGGGCTTGTTTTTTGCGCGACCAGTTGTCCTTTGTAATGACATAACTCATTATATCATAAAATGTATGGCGCAACCAAAAAACACTATTTTTGTGGGGAAATTAAAACGAAAAACGCAATTTTGCTAATTTTGGAAGGTTTCGTTTTCACGCCGTACAATTTATGGTAAAAATGACGTGTGTTCTTTATTTTGAGGGTCAATACGATTAAAATGATACCCATTATTACATACTTTTATATTATTGTTGCGCTTAAAAAAAATCACAAACTTTTTAACCAAATTAGTACGTTTATAATCCCTTTATTTTGATGACCTATAACTTTTATATTTTTCCGTATAAGCGGCGGTATGGGGGCTCATTTTTTGCGCCATGATCTGTACTTTTTTTTGATACCACATTTGCATATAAAAAACTTTTAATACATTTTTTATAATTTTTTTTTAAATAAAATGTATTAAAAAAGTAGGAATTTTGGACTTATTTTTTTTTTCGTTCACGCCGTTAACCGTACGGGATCATTAACATTTTATTTTAATAGTTCGGACATTTGCGCACGCGGCGATACCAAATATGTCTATAAAAAAAAATTTTGCGCTTTTTGGGGGTAAAATAGGAAAAAACGGACGTTTTATTTTTTTATTGGGGGAGGGGATTTTTCACTTTTTTTTTACTTTAACTTTTAAATTTTTTAACTTTTTTTTTTACACTTGAATAGTCCCCATAGGGGACTATTCATAGCAATACCATGATTGCTAATACTGATCTGTTCTATGTATAGGACATAGAACAGATCAGTGTTTTCGGTGATCTTCTGCTCTGGTCTGCTCGATCTCAGACCAGAGCAGGAGACGCCGGGAGCCGCACGGAGGAAGGAGAGGGGACCTCCGTGCGGCGTTCTGAATGATCGGATCCCCGCAGCAGCGCTGCGGGCGATACGATCATTCATTCAAATCGCACACTGCCGCAGATGCCGGGATCTGTATTGATCCCGGCACCTGAGGGGTTAATGGCGGACGCCCGCGAAATCGCGGGCGTCGGCCATTGCCGGCGGGTCCCTGACTGCGATCAGCAGCCGGGATCAGCCGCGCATGACACGGGCATCGCTCCGATGCCCGCGGTTATGCTTAGGACGTAAATGTACGTCCTGGTGCGTTAAGTACCACCGCACCAGGAAGTACATTTACGTCCTGCGTCCTTAAGGGGTTAAAAGGGTACCCCCCGTGGAAAAACTTATTATTATTTTTTTTTAAATCAACTGGGGCCAGACAGTTCAACAAATTTGTAAATTACTTCTATAAAAAAATCTTAATCCTTCCAGTAGTTTTTAGGGACTGTATACTACAGAGGAAATGCTTTTCTTTTTAAATTTCTCTTCTGTCACGACCAAAGTGCTCTCTGCTGACCTCTGCTGTCCATTTTAGGAACTGTCCAGAGCAGCATACGTTTGCTATGGGAATTTTCTTCTGCTCTGGACAGTTCCTAAAATGGACAGCAGAGTTCAGCAGAGAGCACTGTGGTCGTGACAGAAGAGAAATCCAAGAAGAAAACATTTCCTCTGTAGTATACAGCCCCTAAAAAGTACTGAAAGGATTAAGATTTTTTTTAATAGAAGTAATTTACAAATTTGTTAAACTTTCTGGCACCAGTTCATTTAAAAAAAAAAAGTTTTCCACTGCCCCTAGACATCTTATCCCCTATCCAAAGGATAGGGGATAAGATGTCAGATCGTGGGGGTCCCGCCGCTGGGGGCCCCCGGGATCTACCATGCAGCACCCACCTTTAGCGGCTTCCGGAACCGCTTGAGGTCCTCAGGCTGAGTCCATCTCGTCCACGAGTACGGAGCATAATGATGTCACGGCTCTGCCCCATGTGATGTCATGCTCCGCCCCCTCAATGCAAGTCTATTGGGGGGCGTGGCATCTGTCATAGGCTGTCATCTGTCCCATCCCATGGGCTTGCATTGAGGGGGCGGAGCGTGCCATCATACGGGGCGGAGCCGTAATGTCACTATGCTCCGTCCCCGTGATCGCCAGTAATCAGACCCAGAGCGAACACACTCCGGGGACTGATCACGGGGGTCCCCAGTGGCGGGATCCCCGCAATCGGGCATCTTATCCCCTATCCTTTGGATAGAGGATAAGATGTCTTAGCGCCGGAGTACCCCTTTAAACTTTTCTAACAAGTACAGATATGAAAAAAATGTTTGACAATCTTAGCTTTTTTTTAGGGCCTTCCTGATGTTTTTGTAGGCTGCTTCTTGTTATATCTTCCATTTAGGGCACTATGTCTGAATCGTGGATTTGAGCTACCGAAATAAACAAGTAATATTTGTGGTTAATATCAGACTGCGTACCTGGTGATATCAGCACGGCTGCAGAAAACAAGGCAATTTCCTCCTCAGTCAGCTGAAGTGAACATAAACTCTTTGCAAAGTCAAATGCTTCATTCACTAAATCATCAGAACCTGCGGGCCAAGCAAAGCGGAGTGAGAACTAGATGCTAATCACTGTTCAATTTTACTTGGAACACAGCTTGTAGTCCTGCCAGGGAAACAGGTGCTAGTAGAAAACAGTATTTTGGTTAGTTAAAATTTCAGATTTTCAATCAACATCATGTGGAGAAAAGAACAAAAAGACTAGATCTAATTGTCTTTTAAAATAGTTTTTTTTATGTCTATATTATACTCTTTTACCAGCGGTTATATTTTTTCATGAAAGTGCAGCACTATTTAGCATTGCTTTATTCCGGTGTAATTGACTGAATAATTGAAATGATAATTAGTATGATAATAATGCAGATAGGACCTAGAATGGCTTTTCACAATCACCTAGTGGAGGCCAAAAGTGCATCCACAGAATTCCATTGTTGACTACCAATGAAGCCCTGAGGGGACATAACTGTGTTCTAAAATATTATCAACAATAGTTCTCTACAAATGTACCTGATAAAACAACTACACAAACATGATACATATCATGCCAATGTTGTGTGAGCTCTGACTGCTTCATATAAGATAGAGAGATCTGGAGTGCATTTGTAAAAGGTAACAATTTACCAGATATTGGCCAAATTCATTAAGTTAGTATACAGATGTATGGGACAATAGGGCTCGTTCACATGCACACTAAGGGCTCGTTCACACGTTCACATTTCCTTTCAAACTTGCAGTATATTTCCTGCTGCGAGTTTGAAAGGGGGCAGGGTCTCCGCTGCCTGTCCACAGCAGATTTTCAGCAGCGGATTTATGCTGATGAAAATCCGCCGCAGACCCCATTGACTTCAATGGGGTGTGCGGCGTGTTTTCAGCAACTGAGATTTTGCAGCCAAAAACACACTGTGAGTTTGACAGGAAATCCGCTCGTGCATATTTTTGCTGCAGATTTGCTGTAGCAGATTTTGTTTCTCATTGAAGTCAGCGGGCAGCTAAATCTGCAGCAGATCTGCAGCAAAAATATATGGTACACAGACAGGATCTGTTGCACATTTTTCTGCAGCTGTATCAAAATCAGCTGCTTAAAATATGCAGCAAAAATATGCAGCAGATCCTGTACGTGTGAACGTACCCTAAGGGTCTGTTCACATGGGCGGATTACCTGCAGAATCTCCGCAGTGTATTTGCTGTGGAAAATCGGCAGCGGATTTTGCTACCATTGACTTCAATAGATCCGAAAGAAAATCTGCAAATCTTCCTCTACTGCGGATTTGCTGCTAACCCATTGAAATCAATGGTAGCTAAATTCTCTGCGGATTTTCCACAGCAAATATGCTGTGGAAATTATACAGGTAATCCGCCCACGTGAACTGACCCTTAGGGTGAATTAACATGTACAGTATGCTGTGCATATTTGATGCGCAGATTTTGAACCTGCAGTTTTTATGCTGCAGATTTCAGTGTAAACTAAACTAAACTAAACAGCATCAAATCTGAAGGTTCAAAATATCAAATATGTGCAGGATACTGTCCATGTGAATTCACACTGCTGGCACTATGTGCTGCTAATAGAAATACTTTTCATTCATAGCGCTGCAGGGGTATATGTATATAGATACGCTAGGGGGGGGGCATACATATAACTTTATCTGCCCCTCCCCCCAGCGTATCTATATACATATGCGCCGCAGCGCTATGTATGAAAAGTATTTCTATCAGCAGTATCGGGCGGCCGATGCTGCTGCTAGAATGCTTTTCACATATAGCGCTGCAGCAGCATATGTATATAGATGTGGAGGGTATATTATACATGAGCTGCGGGGGGCACATTATACATGCGCTTCGGGGGGTATATATTTATTAATGCGGCAGTGGTGGGTATATATTTATTAATGCGCCGGCGGGGGGTAGATATTTATTAATGCATCGGCGGGGGGTAGATAATTATTGATGCGCTGGCGGGGGGTATATATTTATTAAAGCTCCAGCGGTGGGTATATATTTATTAATGAGCCGGCGGGGGGTAGATATTTATTAATGCACCGGCGGGGGGTAGATATTTATTGATGCGCTGGCGGGGGGTATATATTTATTAATGTTCTGCAGGGGGCATATTATAAATGCGATATATGTCTGCCCCCCCTGCAGCGCTATGTATCTTGCCCCCCACAGCGCTTTTAATATAGATATGCCCCCCTGCTACTCACAATGTTAATTTTTAAATCTCCTGGCAGGAGCCCTGAATGGCTCCTCGGTGCTGGCCATTCAGGGCTCCCTGCAGGGATTCAAAAATGAAAGTTAAAACACACTATACATCACAGGGTTGTGGAGCATGCCTCCCGCTCCCCTGCTTAATAACTTCAGATCACATCGGGTCTCAGAAGTGAAACCCGGTGCGATAAATCCATCAGCCCCTGTACTACATCCCCCATCATGGAATAGACTCTGTTCCATGATGGGGGTGGTAGTACAAACACTATTGTAGCCTCCCCAGCTGTCTGCAGACTCCCGCAGCCAGGGAATTACTACTCCCATCATGGATAGAAGTCTGTTCCATGATGGGAGTAGTAGTAGTCCCGGCTGTGGGGGTCTGTAGGCAGAGGTGTTACGGCCATGCAGGAGGGATGTTTTAATGGGTCTTAACGGATGAATATTTATTCAGCTGTTAGCACCCGTTATTTCATCCATTAATATACATCCCTGTTTACACAGAAAATGGACGTTAAATAACGGATGAATGCTCATAGTGTGAAAGGATCGTAAGTATAAACACTTAGAAACAAATAATACAAATACATATAAATGTACAATTATCAGTTACCTAATGACTTGAACATCTGCATTCCTCCATATTTTCCTTCAAAAAGAACAGTGTTGTTTAATGGATTGAAGGCACGGCACATTCTTACTAGAACTACTTCCAAACAGCCTGGCAGAGAAAAAACACAACAGTTAAAAATTGGTACAGTAATGGGCACTATGGCAGGGATGTCTTTCTCTGGATTTTGTATACAGTACATGAACCTAAAACATGGATTTGACCAACCACATGCTTTTTTTAGCAGTTGAGCTGAGCCAGCTTCATATGTGGAGGGTGCTCTAACAGCTAACACTCACCTACTGTATGATCTTGGCAGTTTAACCATCTAGATGCTATGATCAATATTGATAGTGGCATTAAGACGGTGATTGCACAGATGCCACACATGCCATGTAAACTTTACCAATACAGTTTGCCACAGGCAGGCTGTGTTAGTAGATCACCGATTTCACACATCAATGCAATACATATGTGTGTCTCTCTCCCTAGTGATATATTCCTCACTGTTTACATATACAGGATTATAAAAGTACATAAAGAAGTATATAATGAATACATCTCTATATAGGTGAGAAAGCCAGCAACGGACCTTATTTGTTCACCATTGGATACTGCAAAAATCATATGAGAAGGGGGCGGTATTATGTAAATTTTAAATATATGATGGAAATACAATATCTTGGATGGGATTACCCATTTAAAGGGTACCTCTCATCAAATAAACTTTTGATATATTTTAGATTAATGAATGTTGAATAACTTTCCAATAGCATGTTAATGAAAAATATGCTTCTTTCTATTGTATTTTTCCCGATCAGTCCTGTCAGCAAGCATTTCTGACTCATGCTGGAGTCCTAAACACTCAGAGCTGCCAGCCTGCTTTGTTCACAGCCAAGCAGGCCGTGAACAAAGCAGGCTGGCAGCTCTGAGTGTTCTCCTTTGTGAACAAAGCAGACTGGCAGCTCGTAGTGTTTAGGACTCCAGCATGAGTCTGAAATGCTTGCTGCCAGGACTGGTAGGGAGACCCCTAGTGGTCATTTCTTCAAAGTGGAAAATTAAATAGAAAGAAGCATATTTTTTAATAACATGCAAATGTAAAGTTATTCTGCATACATTAATCTATAATATATCAAAAGTTTTTTTGATGAGAGGTACCCTTTAAGTAAAGGTATAATTTATTTTTATTACCAAATCATTGTAAGGCTGTGTCTATATGGTTGTCTAAATAACTAATTACATCAATATGAACCCTACATTGACATGAAGAACTATTTTGCTTAGACAGAACATTTTAAAATGTTTCTTATCCCAGAAAAATTAGGCAAAGATACTCAGTATAATGGGGTCTTCCTTCTGGATATAGAGAATAACACTAAGAGATCCAATAGATTCCATAAGTATTATTATTTGATTATATGTATCATTCTGAAATGTATCTGTTCTGTGTTATCCTTCTCTGTCTTACCTAAATATTGTTAATGGGTCACTGACAATAGACCCCTCATAATGCATTGGTAAATCTATTCTGTTAGAAATTCTTTGAAACAAACTAAGCAATATGGAACCGTCATTATTATTATTATTTAGTATAAAAAGCCATGCTATGTCCACATACAGCTGCAATAATTATGAATATGAATTACAAGCAAGTGCTGTGCCGTTCGCTATATTAATGTCATATTCAGAAAAGCACGATTTATTATCGCAACAAGCTGTTTAAAGTTCTCTCCAGATAAGTGGAATATGACCTTTTCGGCAAAAAAGCATTTCAGATGCTCAGTCCCCTTTGCACATGTTACACACTACATAGTACTTTTTGTATAATGTCAACAGTTTCATTAAAATTAACCTTTATCTTGCTCTTCCCAATAAATATACAGCAAGAATAAGTCTAATAATGCGCAGATTAACAAGATGAGGAGTTATTGTTACTTGTCAAATCATTTGTTTTATATGCTGGCCTGACCCTAAAGCTATCCATGCAGAGCTCGAAACGACTTGCCGATACAGCGAGACACCATATTTCTCTTTCTCTCTCATTCTCTATCTGACAAATCAGCTCCTTAGGAATCCCATTATTTTGGCTTATGTAAAATAGTAAATGAAATGTAGATAGCGAGTGGCCTGCTGACAAATTCTCAGCATGAAATTATTTTTTTTTGTTGTCAAAATTTGCCAAATAATATTCCAATACGTAGATTAAAATAAAGGGGCAATGTCTTTTATCTGTTAATATAGTTGACGTAGCAAATATAATGTTTATTAATAATAATAATAATAATGTTATTTTTATTCTTTTCTTAACATAAGCTGAAATTAAGCACAAATTTAAAATGTCTAAAAATGGTATCATCTAATACTGTAAAATACTATAGAACAGCATCTCAATAGTCACATGAATATAACACATACCAGCATTCCTCGCAAATGATTAGCACATAACATATACAAACTTAAAGGGGTATTCTGGCCAAATACATCTTATCCCCGGGGACCCGCCACTGGGAACCCCACGATCTCTGTGCAGCAACCGCATTCTATGCAGGGCTGCGTCTCTAGCCTCGGAAAGCTCCACGCCCCCTCATGATGTCACACCACGCCCCCTCAATTCTTGTCTATGGGAGGGGGTGTGGGTGTGGCAGCCCAGCGGCGGGCCCCCTGCGATCAGACATCTTATCCCCTATTCTTTGGATAGGGGATAAGATGTATTTGGCCAGATAAGCCCTTTAAAATGTAAGCTTTAATGCCATTTGCTTACCTGACTTAAGAAGCAATATTTGATCATTCTGGCATAGTTCCATAAATCCTGTTATTCGCTTTGCAAACTCCACAACATACTGTATTGCATGGGTAATCTGAATGGCACACTGTTGCCACAATGCTTCTCTTGACTGTAAGACACCAAAAAAAATAAAAAAAAGTAAGGGTAAAATAACAAGTAAACTTATAGTAGTAGTCTTTTTTTTTTTTGTACTTGCCCCAAGTTTTTTTTTTATCCTCCAAGTTTCTTTTTCACCCCCCTCCCCAAACCAAAGCCTTGCATTCACACCCCATTTTGAAGTAAAGTTTACACTCACCTAAATATTAAGGGAAAAGCGCAGACATGCAACCAAAAAGGTGATGGTAGGGACTAGGCTTGTTCAAACAAAATAAAAAACAATTTTGGGCTATGTTCACAAACAATTTTTTCTCCCATTTTTTTTGTACCAAAATTATTATTATTTGGCCTTTTTAAAGGGGTACTCCACTGTAAAACATTTTGTTTTAAATCAACTGGTGCCAGAAAGTTAAACCGATTTGTGAATTACTTCTATTTAAAAATCTTAATTATTTCAGTACTTATCAGCTGCTATTTGCTCCACAGGAAGTTGTTTTCTTTTTGAATTTTCTTTCTGTCTGACCACAGTGCTCTTTTCTGACACCTTTGTCCATTTTAGGAACTGTACAGAGTAGGAGCAAATCCCCATAGCAAACCTATCTTGCTCTGGACAGTTCCTGACATGGACTGAGGTGTCAGCAGAGAGCACTTTGGTCAGACAGAAAGGAAATTCAAAAAGAAAACAACTTCCCCTATAGTATACAGCAGCTGATAAGTACTGGAAGGATTGAGATTTTTAAATGGAAGTAATTTACAAATCTGTTTAACTTTCTGGCACCAGTTGATTTAAAAAAAGAAAATGTTTTCCACCGGAATACCCCTTTAACCCCTTAACGACGCAGGACGTATATTTACGTCCTGCGCCGGCTCCCGCGATATGAAGCAGGATCGCGCCGCGATCCCGCATCATATCGCGTCGGTCCCGGCGCTAATCAACGGCCGGGACCCGCGGCTAATACCACACATCGCCGATCGCGGCGATGTGCGGTATTAACCCTTTAGAAGCGGCGGTCAAAGCTGACCGCCGCTTCTAAAGTGAAAGTGAAAGTGACCCGGCTGCTCAGTCGGGCTGTTCGGGACCGCCGCGGTGAAATCGCGGCGTCCCGAACAGCTGATCGGACACCGGGAGGGCTCTTACCTGCCTCCCCGGTGTCCGATCGACGAATGACTGCTCCGTGCCTGAGATCCAGGCAGGAGCAGTCAAGCGCCGATAATACTGATCACAGGCGTGTTAATACACGCCAGTGATCAGCATAGGAGATCAGTGTGTGCAGTGTTATAGGTCCCTATGGGACCTATAACACTGCAAAAAAAATGTAAAAAAAAGGTGTTAATAAAGGTCATTTAACCCCTTCCCTAATAAAAGTTTGAATCACCCCCCTTTTCCCATAAAAAAAATAAAACAGTGTAAAAAAAATAAAAAATAAACATATGTGGTATCGCCACGTGCGTAAATGTCCGAACTATAAAAATATATCATTAATTAAGCCGTACGGTCAATGGAGTACGCGCAAAAAAATTCCAAAGTCCAAAAAAGCGTATTTTGGTCACTTTTTATACCATTAAAAAATGAATACAAAGTGATCAAAAAGTCAGATAAAAACAAAAATCATACCGATAAAAACTTCAGATCACGGCGCAAAAAATGAGTCCTCATACCACCCCATACGTGGAAAAATAAAAAAGTTATAGGGGTCAGAAGATGACATTTTTAAACGTATAAATTTTCCTGCATGTAGTTATGATTTTTTCCAGAAGTGCGACAAAATCAAACCTATATAAGTAGGGTATCATTTTAACCGTATGGACCTACAGAATAATGATAAGGTGTAATTTTTACCAAAATATGCACTGCGTAGAAACGAAAGCCCCCAAAAGTTACAAAATGGCGTTTTTTTTTCGATTTTGTCGCTCAATGATTTTTTTTTCCGTTTCGCCGTGCATTTTTGGGTAAAATGACTAATGTCACTGCAAAGTAGAATTGGCGACGCAAAAAATAAGCCATAATATGGATTTTTAGGTGGAAAATTGAAAGGGTTATGATTTTTAAAAGGTAAGGAGGAAAAAACGAAAGTGCAAAAACGGAAAAACCCTGAGTCCTTAAGGGGTTAAGGTTCCAAAAAGTTTACATATTTTTCCAGTTATTGAGTTGAATGGAACTAATGGTAGTGCACACATTGTACTATATACCAGCCTTTATTTTAGAAACAAGACAGACTTAGGCTGGGTCCACACTACGTTTTGTCCCATACGGGAGCGCATACGGCAGGAGGGAGCTAAAACCTCGCGCTCCCGTATGTGACCGTATGCGCTCCCGTATGTCATTCACTTCAATGAGCCGACCGGAGTGAAACGTTCGGTCCGGTCGGCTCATTTTTGCGCCGTATGCGCTTTTACAACCGGACCTAAAACCGTGGTTGACCACGGTTTTAGGTCCGGTTGTAAAAGCGCATACGGCGCAAAAATGAGCCGACCGGACCGAACGTTTCAATCCGGTCGGCTCATTGAAGTGAATGACATACGGGAGCGCATACGGTCACATACGGGAGCGCGAGGTTTTAGCTCCCTCCTGCCGTATGCGTTCCCGTATGGGACAAAACGTAGTGTGGACCCAGCCTTATTTGAGCAAAAGATGGCTACATATATTGGCTTTTGCAGGAAAAAAGATGGGAACAGAAAAACAGTATGTGAACATGACCTTGGAATCAGGGCACCAGAGGCTACACAATTATACAAAACCTTGTATTTTTTAACTCATTAACTGACCACAGGTATTTCTTAGTACAGCTGGGTTCACATATGTCTGGGGCATTAGGCTCAGTTTTTTGTTCAAAAACTAACCATGCCAGATACAACAACTGATGCAAAAATACATCAGTTGTTATGTGTTCTTTTCACACTATTTGTGCTAAAACATACAAGGGGAGATTTGCAAAACCTGTGCAGAGGAAAAGTTGACCAGTTGCCCATAGCAACCAATCAGATTGTTTCTTTAATTTGCACAGGCCCTTTTAAAAATGAAAGAAGCAATCTGATTGGTTGCTATGGGCAACTGGGTAACTTTTCCTCTGCACAGGTTTTGATAAATCTCCCCCACAGAGCTGTATAGAAAAATGCTTTTAGATGCATTCTCCCATCTGGAATCTACACAGGTTACAACTTATACATATGTAAATGAACCCTAACAGTATTTCTGTGATTGATATTTCTTTGGTATTGATTGACAACATTTTCTGCCACCATTGGTGGAACGGGGTATTACAATAAAAGTATGATTGGTATTACTTTATCATATTATTGTGTTACCCTCCCTTAAAACTAATTATTATTGAGTGATCTAAAACCATAGCCCTGCTGTGTTTAGTGCCAGTGCAACTATTCAACCTGGATGACTGAAATCATTAAGCGTCTGCAGTATGCTAACTAAAAACACAGGTAGGACTGCTAAAAAAAAACATCTTAGAAAAGCCTTCCCAACATGTTTTACTGTCCCTCCAGTGCCATCAGGGAAATAGTGCTAACGACTTTCCTGATGATGTTGTTGGGACAGCAAAATATGTTGGGGAGGCTTTTGTAATGTATTTTATTAGCAGTCTTAGCAGTGCTTTTAGTTAGTTAGCATACTGCAGACACTTCATAATAGTATCCATCTAGTTTGGATAGTTGCACTGCTAAATATGTACTGCACGACTGTAGTTTTAGGTCACTTTCAAGTGCATTCAATAAAAGCTACAGTATTTAAGTGTGGGCCACGTGATGAAAGGGTTTTTACCCCTGGGTCTACAGGCCTTGTGATTTGGTAATTCATTTTTCTTACCACAGACTTGGTCCGCTTGGGCTTGTTGTTGTTTCGGGTACATTGGAATTAACTCCCTGACACAAGGCAGACCATGTTATTGGACATTTGCTATTGTCTTTTCCTGAGTAACTGCCCTGCTAAAAAACAAGGGCTACTGAAGTGACTCAAGGGTATGATAGAGTAAAAAAAAAACAACGTTCTGTAGATAATGGAAAACCATCGGAACTCTGTTATGTTACCTCCTCTCATCTACAGTATATATGAGCAATTCTAAAAATAAGACCACAAGGGTAGACATTTTTTTTATGTGACCTTGCAGCAAAAAGCAGGGGTCATATTTTGCAAGTTGTCTTTTGGTAAAAAGATCTTGGCTGCATATTAATAAAGAATAGTAAATAAAAAATTGAAGATTTGTCTAGAGGATTTCTTTAAATGAGAAACCCCCTCTCTGCCATTTGGAGATAAGAGCCAGACTTTCTCCCACATGTTTATAAACCTGATTTATTGGACTGTTGTAAACAGGAATAAACTGAGGAGATGGATGCTGGTTAATCAAATGTACATAGATACAATGTGACATTTTCAGTGGGTTTTGATTCCGGATATTTCTCAGAAAGCCTTATGGGCCTTGATATTTTACAATTGACATAACTGTCAGGAAGAGTACAATTCACCATGACAACTTTTACTGGTGTCGTGAATTGGGCACATTGTAAAGCCTTTTTAGAAAAGCTGCCAGTATTATACAATGTCTCTTATACACATGCATCATATAAGCAGATTTATACATGTTTCACAAGCTATTGATACATTTAAGGAGGAAATCCATCGAAAATTAACTTATCACCTATCCACAGGGTATGGAATAAGTAGCTGGCATGCGCTCCTCGCTGAGAGAGCCGGGGTCCCGTCCAGGAGATCCCAGGGTCCCAGCGGTCGTACCCCCCACGATCAGCTACTTATCCACTATCCTGTAATTTCTGCTGGAGTTTTCCTTTAAGCCACAGTTATTGTTACTATACCTTGCTCTGGTACACTTTAATTTCTTCATAAGAATGAGTCTGCCAAGCTAACTGATGAAGCTCGTCCACTGTATACTGACACGTCTCCAAATGGGACTTTATGATATTTTGTGCAACTCGATCTGTGAAAATGATATAAATCAAACAATCACTATATAAATCTGTGCAAACAAGATAATTTAACACATTATTGCACACTTTGTTTCCTTGGCTCAAGAGCATAACCCTACATATGCCTACCTACTATTTCTTGCTATACTACATCCACTTTCACAATAATTTTTATATGGTTCTATGCAACTAAAAATAAACATGCTGTAACATTGCAGAAGTCTTAAAAAATGTCCAGGGCAGTCTATTTGGTGAAGGGGGTGGCCACAAGTCCTCTGTAAAGAGGAGACATGCAGATCTGATCTCTGAATACAACAGTGGCCTGTTCTAAATATTGCCATGACCTTGTGGACTGGCTAACATGGTCCATTATCCATCATGTTCATTAATATAGGTCTGGTATTATTTAGCTTGACAGACTTTTATTGAGCAATTAGATGAGTTTCAATGTCTTACTAAGGACAACTTCGAAAACAGTAAGATGTATGACTACTTAGGCTGGGTTCCCCTGTCCGGTGCCCTTAGGCATGTCCAACCATCCGGCATCAAAACTGAGACGTTGGATGATTGTGAACTGTCCCGATGAAATGTATGGGATCAGTTTTAGCATCAGACCCAGTCACGTCTGTCATATGTGCTCAGTGTGAACCTGCTTTCATCTGCGAAGAGCACAGGGCTCCAGTGGCGAATTTGCCAATCTTAGTGTTCTTTGGCAAATGCCGAACGTCCTGCATGGTGTTGGGCTGTAAGCTCAACCCCCACCTGTGGATGTCGGGCCCTCATACCACCCTCATGGAGTCTGTTTATGACACATGCACATTTGTGGCCTGCTGGAGGTCATTTTGTGTGGGTCTCTTCTCCTGCTCCTCCTTGCACAAAGGTGGAGGTAGCGGTCCTGCTGCTGGGTTGTTGCCCTCCTACGGCCTCCTCCACATCTCCTGATGTACTGGCCTGTCTCCTTCTTGTCGCAGCTCGCATTGATGTGCCATCCTGGATGAGCTTAACTACCTGAGCCACTTGTTGTCTCATGCTACCACTAGAGTAAAAGCACCGTAAACATTCAAAAGTGACAAAAACATCAGCCAGGAAGCATAGGAACTGAGAAGTGGTCTGTGGTCGCCACCTGCAGAACCACTCCTTTGTTTGGGATGTCTTGCTAATTGCCTATCATTTCCACCTGTTGTCTGTTTCATTTGCACAACAGCATGTGAAATTGATTATCAATCAGTGTTGCTTCCTGAGTGGACAGTGTGATTTCACAGAAGTGTGATTGAATTGGAGTTACATTGTGTTGTTTAAGTGTTCCCTTTATTTTTTTGAGCAGTGTATATATGTCTAAGGGTAACATTGTGTTTGCTCTAAGTGTCAATAGGGTATATGCCACAGCTACAGGGTGCACACACTAAAGGTAGAGGGCCTTTTACACCTGACAATAATTCTGTAAAATATATTAATATTTAATAAAGGATCATAATGCTTGACTAGCATAAACATAAATAGTTATGTCTATTTGAATCTTTTGTGATAGCCCAAAAAAATTTATTTGTCTGCATTACAACCCCTTGTGCGCACAGGGATCTGCCGGTTGTTAGCAGGCAAGACAGGAGTGAATACTAAAACAAGAAAAGATGTACAATCTCAAACACATATGAAAGTGTGAAAAAAAGCACAAGTACTGTTACATATAAATGTATGTCTTTAACATTGCACTACATCCTTAACCAATGCCTGTTTTTACCCATTTATCTTCATGTGTGAAAGGATCCTAACCATCCAACTGAGCCCCAGTGACACTTCCTAATTGTGATTACTGGTTCTGCCAGAACCCGTAGGGTTAATGCTTTCTAGCCCTGTTGTTTATCCTGGTTGCTGGGACTACGCTTCTGTGCTGCTGGGTGTGGTTCAGTTTGCTGAACCTATTAGGATCCTCCTGTTAGCAGCACAGGGATATTTAACCCCTTAACGACCAAGGACGTAAATGTACGTCCTAGTGCGGAGGGACTTTGCGCACCAGGACATATATTTACCTCCTGTACATGACTGTGAGCATCGGAGCGATGCACGGGTCATGTGCGGATGTCTGCCATTAACACCTCAGATGCTGTGTTCAATACAGATCACAGCATCTGCGGCAGAGCGGCTACATTGTATGCTGATCTGGTCACCCATGGCACGGCCGCGGGGATCAAATCAGCTAACATGGTGGGCGGAGGTCCCCTCACCTGCCTCTGCCACCTTCCCGGCTTCTTCTGTTCTGGTCTGAGATCGAGTAGACTAGAGCAGAAGATAGCCGATAGCACTGATAATAAACATATTTGGTATCACCTTGCGTAAATGTCCAAAATATTAAATTATAATGTTAATGATCCCGTATGGTGACCGGCGTGAATGTAAAAAAAAAAAAAAAAAAAAAAGTCCAAAATTGCTGCTTTCTTTGTCACATTTTTTTTTTTTTTAAATTTATTAAAACGTTATAAAGTTTTATATACACAAATGTGGTATCAATAAAAGTACAGATCACGGTGCAAAATAGAGGGATTTTAAGCTTACTAATTTGGTTAAAAAGTTTGCGATTCTTTTTAGGTGCAACAATAATAGAAAAGTATGTAATCATGGGTATAATTATAATCGTATTGACCCACAGAATAAGGAACATGTAATTTTTACCATAAATTGTACAGTGTGAAAACAAAACCTTCCAAAATTTGCTAAATTGCGGTTTTCTTTTTAATTTCCCCACACAAATAGTATTTTTTTGGTTGTGCAATACATTTTATGGTAAAATGAGTGATGTCAATACAAAGGACAACTGGTCGCACAAAAAACAAGCCCTCACACTAGTCTGTGGATGAAAATATAAAAGAGTTACGATTTTTAGAAGGCAAGGAGGAAAAAACAAAAATGCAAAAATAAAATTGGCCTGGTCCTTAAGGGGTTAAGTAAGCCACTTTCACTCATGCCTCACCTGTGAAATTTCTTACAACTGTAGCTACCATACTCTTTATATTATTCTCTTATCTAGTTCTCTGACCTTTTTGCCTATCTCTAGACTTCTCTTTGGCTCTCCATTATTTTACTCCGCAATCTTCTGGCTTAGACTGGGCTTGTTGGACTTCGCTTTCTGTTTGTGTGTGTTCAGCTTTATTTGTGTTAGTTTTGTGTGCCTCCATCTGTTTCTCTGACATCCTACTGTATTGCATTTTATTATTTTGACTTGTCACTGTCCCTCACTTATTTAGGAAGGGACCGCCTTCGTGGATGTGGACCCGTTATTTAGGATGGGTACGCAAGGAGGCAGGGACAGAGGGAGTGGGCAAGATTAGGGTTACACTCTATCTCTGCCCTACGCGACAGTTATCTTGTTTAATATGCCCGGTTACATTACATTGCTGTCAGTAACAGTTAAAAAGCAAACACTATTTCAAAGCTGATTGGTCATCATCGCATCTCCGAACTTCTTCCTGTATATGGATTGGCTTTGACTCCTATCAATTACAGGTTACATCCTAACTGCAGTTGGGTGAGTGTAAAGTTGCCCATAGCACAAGCTATAGCTGCAGATTGTATGTACAGTATGCTCTGGCATTATGGTGGCACTACAACCTGACTAGAGATGTGGCGAATTGTTCGCCGGCAAACAGTTCCCGGCGAACTAAGCTCGCCGGGTGAACATATGTGAAGTTCGATTCGCTCCCTATACTTTAACATTGCGGTAAACTTTGACCCTGTGAGCCAGAGTCAGCAGACACATTACAGCCAATCAGCAGCAGTCCCTCCCTTCCAGACCCTCCTACCTCCTGCAGGGATGCCATTTTACCTTCATTCGGCATGCTGCAGACTTAGAAAGTGGAGGGACAGAGAAGCTGCTACTGCTGTATAGGAAAGCGATAGCTAAGTTGCTGCTAGGTGGTGTATTCAGGGTCCACTTTACTCCTAAAGCACTAGTCTAACATCTGCTTTAAGGACAGCACCCAAAAAAGCCCTTTTTAGGGCTCAAATATCAGTCCGTGTGTCTTGCAACAGCTGGAGGCACTCTGGTTGGGAGGGAACCGCTGGTTAAAAGGGGTACTCCAGTGTAAAACTTAAGTTCCTTCAAGCAACTAACTACAATATTAAAAGGGCTATAAGTTCAGTCCATGTGTCATGCAACTGCTGGAGGCAACCTGGTTGGGGTTCTCTGCTCAAAAGGGGAACTCCGCTGGCAACCTTTTTTGCTCATTGTCACACTAGTGCAAATCAAATTTGGTGTGACAGTTGTTCAAATAAAAAATAAAAAAAATACCTTTTTTGGCTGTGAAATAAAACCAGTGCTGCCTAAAGGGGGGCTCTAACTATGTGCTGCCTAATATGGGGGAATCTATGTGCTGCCTAAAGGGGGATCTAAATATGTGCTGCCTAAAGGGGGCTCTATGTGCTGCCTAAAGGGAGGCTCTTACTATGTGCTGCCTAATATGGGGGAATCTATATGCTGAATAAAGGGGGGCTCTATGTGCTGCCTAAAGGGGGGCTCTATGTGCTGCCTAACATGGGAGAATCTATGTGCTGCCTAAAGTGGGGCTCTAACTATGTGCTGCCTACCATGGGGGAATCTATGTGCTGCCTAAAGGGGTATCTAACTATGTGATGCCTAAAGGGGGGATCTAACTATGTGATGCCTAAAGGGGGGATCTAACTATGTGCTGTCTAAAGGGGGCTCTATGTGCTGCCTAAAGGGAGGCTCTACCTATGTGCTGCCTAAAGGGGGGCTCTAACTATGTTCTGCCTAAAGGGGGCTAAAGCATGTTATTCCAAAGAATTTAGGAATGTTAGGTGATTTATGCTCTTTATGGATTAAAACCAGACTCTGCATCAACTATGTCATTTTCCATGGGAGTTTTGCCATGGATCCCCCTCCAGCATGCCACAGTCTAGGTATTAGTCCCCTGGAAACAACTTTTAAATCACTATTGTGGCCAGAAAGAGTCCCTGTGGGTTTGCAAATTCGCCTGCCCATTGAAATCAATGGCGGTTCGCAAACATTTGTGGAAGTTCACGTTTGCTGTTCGCGAACCGAAAATTTTATGTTCGCGACATCACTAAACCTGACTAATGCCACAAAGCAGACATGACTCTCATACAGGTAAGTGTCTTCCCTGTTGGGTCATAAGTAACTTTGTCAGAAAAAGTCCACCTGGTCTATGAATTTTGCCTTATATTATTTTCTTTATTTTTTTTTTTTATCTTAGAATAGATATATGTATATATGGAGGTGGAGTTTTTTTCCAAGCATCTGCTACTCTTTCATAACATTTACTTCTCTTTTAGTAAACTACTCATTCTGGTCACATTATATATTGGGTGTAGGGGTTGGTGCTTTCTTGTTCATGTTGTTAGGGGATATTAGGATTTAAACTATTCTGGTAACTTGTTACTGTGGTATTTGGGTTAATATTGAGCTGTAATCTCTTCCTGTCTCTCAGGGTTAGTGGACATTGGAGTAATGCTGGTCACCAGTTTGCCAAGTTATTTAATACTGGTGGGGTTCAATACACCTATAATGGGGATACATATATCTGTTTACCTATGTGGTAACTATAGGTGGAATATGCGTGTTCCTACCAATTTATTTACATTTTATGGGGGGGGGGGGGGACACTACATAAAAGCTACATAAAAAAAAGTTGCTTGCTTTTCCATTATATTAAATACCTATAGGTGAAATACATGAAATGGCTGCCTGATCTACCGCTATTAATATTTAATCTGCTTTCCAAGTGGCGATGATAATGATCTACTTATTTAATGATACTGTTATGTCATTGTGTTAACATTTCTGGCTGTTTGCATCCTTGGGGGCACTTGGTTGGATCATAGCTGACTAGGGGGTAACTGGCTTTGAAAGGTTGAGACCCACTGGCCTAGTTTACACTGATTAATTATATACTTGGTAATAGTGTAATCGATACATAGAGTTTTTGATACATTTCTGTAGCTGGTATTGAGATCATTGAGACTGAAATAATCTGTTCACATACTGAATTTGGGATGTCTATTAGTACATCTCCACAAGCATCTTCATTGTAGAAAACATGATAAAAGGATATGCTTGGTGGCAATGCAGATCTCCTAATAGAGATAGAATAGATGGTCTGCATTATCCAGCAACAAAGAAGCCACATTTTAGTTTACTATAGGCCAGCCTCCCCTCTTTATGTATAAAATATTTAACTATGTTTGGCCTTGTTGATAAAATAGATTAAGAGACATTGCATGTATTAGATGGCAATGGGGATAACAATGTAGTTCATGATAAACAATGATTTCACCTTAAATGCGGCAAAGAAATAAACAGGAACATTATAGTTTTATACAATAGGTTGGTTTAAAATTCAAGGGTAAAATTGTCGAGTGAAAGTCAACCACAAAATAACTAGAAAAAAATGGCCTGTAAGTAAATGTTGAAAAAACACATATAAATCTTTGTCATAAAAAAATACATACATATATCTATCTATCTATCTATCTATATATATATATATATATATTTTTTTTTTTTTTTCAAACATAGGAGGAATGTTCACAATGTAAATACTGCATGTAGGAGGCAAAACATTAAATGCCCTAATTGTCCCTGAAAAAAAAAAATGTCTTTCTGTTTTCTTGTCTTTGTTCCCTTTGCTTTTTCTAATCTTTAACCAAATAGATGGGCCATATACATTCAATCAACTCAGCGTCCAAAAAATTTCTTAGAAATAAACCCCCAACAATAGACACTGAGACACATGTTGCAATACAAAACATCAACTTTATTGAACAAAAACATACAGTCAATATTAAAGACGTTAAAAGACCAGCAAGAGTTAGACTGCTGGACTTGCTGAAGGGGAAAAATAACACATAAATAATATATTGCACATATACCACTATTGCACCTGTAAACATAAACCCACACTTGGGCCAATATCGGCAATAAACAAAGTACCAAGCAAAGTAATGAATATTATAAACTTAATATGTGGTATAAAATGAGAGATGCAGATTAATACATACACCATCAAAGAGAGGGAAAAGTCACAAGTGTGAATAAATCCAACCGGAATCACAGGGTATGCACCAAACAGAGTTTTGCAATTAATGCTTCATCAGGGAGTACTCCTTGATGAAGCATTAAGTGTGAAACGGCGTAGGGGTAGATTTGCTGTTTGCGGGTAAGAGAGACTTTGCATCTCTGTGAGGTGAATTACATGTGTGATAATCCCATTTACTTACTGTGGTGGAATCTGTGGATATGTAATACCAGCAGTTGATTGTCTGTTGCTTGGTGCATACCCTCTGATTCCGGTTGGATTTATTCACACTTGTGACTTTTTCCCTCTCTTTGTTGGTATGTGTATTAATCTGTTATAATATTTATTACTTTGCTTGGCACATTATCTATGTATTACCCGTATTGGCCCAAGTGCGGGTTTATGTTTACAGGTGCAATAGTGATATATGTGCAATATATTATTTATGTGGTATTTTTTCAACAGTCTGACTGTTGCTAGTCTTTTAAAGTTTTTTTTAATATTATCTGTAATGTTTTTGTTCTATTCTACTGTATTCTTTTGCAAAGCCAACCCCTGTACAGTTTTTATTTGTGTAAATTACGCAAAAAAAAGGTTTTAGAGCTTAACATATAATGTATTATCATATTGGTATTTATACATGGCATGCACGTGTATGTAGTGCTCTAGTTTGGATTAAGGGCATATTCACATGTACAGTATCCTGCGTATACAGGATTTGAAACTGCAGATTTTATGCTGCAGATGTAATTGTTAACTAATTGACTGAACACAGCTTCAAATCTGCAGCTTGAAATCCTACCCATTAAATATATGCAGGATACTGTACGCATGAATACATCCTAAGGACATGTTCACAGGTCCGGAATTTCTGGGCAAAATTCTGCATTGAAATTCCACCAAGGATTCCGTAGCAGCAAAGTCCTGTTGAATTCAATGGGATTCTGCTGCGCTGTGCACACGTCCTGAATTTCTGTGTCAGAATTTTTTTTCTGGCACGGAAATTTCATTTTTGTTGTCCGAAGAAAGAATTAACCTGTTTATTCTTTCTGCGGACTCTGCAAGGAATGCATAGCCGTCCATGAGACGGCCCATGCCTGTGAGGTCATAGCACTGGCATAATATGCCAGCGCCCGCACTCTGCCGAATGTCCGCACAGAGATTTTCCATGTGGACATTCTGGAAGTGTGAACATAGCCTTAGGGTTAGGTCACACACTCACAGAGCAACAGCTAAGCAAGCTCCCTGCTCGGTAGCTCTGTGTGTAAGCTCGTGACTGCTGGTGAGAAATCTGCCGATACGAGCTGACACACAGAGCTACCCAGCCGCAGCACGGAGTTAGCTCAGCCGTCGGTGCATCCACAACATGAATTATGCTGCAGATGCACTGTGTGGGACCCTACCCTTTCAAACTCCCCTCATTCCAAGTGCCCAAAAGGTTCATATACTGCACAGGACAATTGACACAAAAATGCAGAAATAAATATCTAACATTGGGTTTAAAATTTTCTGAGCAGTATGGAAAGCAGAAAATATACCCAGTGGGTGTTTCAGTGGCAGCCTACCCTGCCTCTTTCATTGGTGTATTAGGATGTGTGCATGTCATTACAATCCCTTGTACATGAAAGGGTACTATGTGCAGTCAATGCACAGCAGAGAGAGGAGTCAGTACTGCTACCTATATAGTCCACAAACACATGCTGGCGGGCATAGCAGCAATTCAAAATCACCTGATGTAAGATTCATACACTGGCGGAGGTGCGTGTCTCCAAGAGACAGACAGTCCAGAAACATCAATAGATGAAGAAAGGAATAAACGCACTTACCGCTCCGGTACAGGCTGTGTAGAAGATTTATTCAGTACAAGGTAAGGTGCAATATCATGGACAGGTACGCTGCATGGTTGCTGGAGTAAGATGACAGCTGTTGGGTGTGCGCACAGCACGCTTCTTCTGACCACCAGAGGTCTGAAGCAGCGTGCGCATGCGCAACAGCTGTCACCTTACTCCAGCAACCATGCCGCGTACCTCTCTATGAAATTGCACCTTACCTTGTACTGAATAAATCTTCTACAGAGCCTGTACCGGAGAGGTGAGTGTGTATATTCCTTTCTTCATCTGAGTGTACTATGTGCAGCGTTTTGTTGTGTCGCAAGTTAGTAAAGCATTGCCCTTTTGAGGTCTGCTGGATTTACTAAGAGGGGTGCGCTGCGGCTGATATTGTGTGTAATGGCAGCCATAGGTGCCCTTGTACCCGGTCAATGTACAGCACCTCTTAAGGTGGTGTATATTTCTGTGACTTCAGGTGTCGTAAGTTGCGAGGCCAAGCCTCCGTC
Organism: Hyla sarda; assembly: GCF_029499605.1. Classification (NCBI taxonomy): domain Eukaryota; kingdom Metazoa; phylum Chordata; class Amphibia; order Anura; family Hylidae; genus Hyla; species Hyla sarda. The sequence goes on along the minus strand of NC_079189.1, from coordinate 369,794,820 downwards.
ATGCCCCCTTGACCCATGCAGTATAAATCCTCTAGGAAAAGCGATTTTGAGCAAATATCGCACATTCAGTGCAAGAATGTAAGGCTTGATAAATGCCTTCCATAGATTTAGTGCTTTGTGCAAGCATACTTTTACTATACTGTACCCTTGTCTGGCTTCAGAGTAAAGTTGGTAAGTCAGAGTCTTACATAGCATTAGTTGCATTGTGCAGGACACAATACGCAACAGGATTTTGGTGATTTCTACCCAGATTGGGAAGTCAATCGAAAAGAGTGATGCCATAATAAATGCTTGGCAATTTCCAAACGTTAAGCACTTGACACGTTGGAAAATAAACCAATATTTACGCCATTTTATTCAAAAATAGTGCAAGCCCCTTTTATGTTACTTCTAAAAAAACATATTGATCTTCCTTATTGTGCCAAAAATGAGCCTTTCTTGCATGACAGTAATATGTACAATACCGAAAGCGAACAGGTAAAAAAGTCATATAGGAAAAAAGTAATGGGTGCCCATCCATAAATGTCAATATTGAGTCTAAAACAGTGCCCCGTTCTCTAAAATGCAGCCCAAATAATGGCAGCTTTTTACATAACATCATCAACCCCTCTGTTTTGTTTTACTCATTGCCCAGACACTTTAACACTTTCTGCAGCTTTAGTAAATAATAGCAAATGTTAAAGGGGTACTCCACTGGAAAACATTTTTTTAATCAAGTGCTGCCAGAAAGTTAAACAGATTTTTTAATTACTTCTATTAAAAAAAAATCTTAATCCTTCCAGTACTTATCAGCTGTTGTTTGATCCACAGGAGGTTCTTTTCTTTTTGAATTTCCTTTGTGTATTACCTTTCTGTCTGACCACAGTGCTCTCCGCTGACAACTCTGTCCATATCAGGGACTGTCCAGAGCAGGAAAGGTTTGCTATTGGGATTTGCTTCTACTCCGGACAGTTCCTAAAATGGACAGAGGTGTCAGCAGAGAGCATGTGGTCAGACAGAAAGGAAATTCAAAAAGAATCATACAGCAGCTGATAAGTACTGGATGGATTAATATTTTTTAATAAAAGTAATTTACAAATCTGTTTAACTTTCTGGCACCAGTTGATTTAGAATTTTTTTTCCCAGTGGAGTACCCCTTTAAGAAATACACAGGGCACAGGGCAGCATGAGTGAAACCAGCATTTCTTAACCTGTGGGCCTCCAGCCGTTGGCTGTCCGAGCATGCTGGGAGTTGTAGTTTTGCAACAGCTGGAGGCACACTGGTTGGGAAACACTGCGTTTAATAGATTTGGATGGCAAAGTTGCCTTAAATATTCCCTTTTGACTGAGTGCTTGTTCTGGCACATTTTCTGCAGTGGAGCCAACCTGTTCTGTTGGTAACAATACATAGACATTCAACAAGTTATCCGCTATCTCATGTTTATTGATTAGGATGAAAGAGCAGCGATCTGAGCATACACTGATTCGCAGCAGAAGGCCTGTTACACGACACTTCATTTATACCACTTGGATCTCATGGAAAGGTAGGGGGATCAGCATCGGATTCTGTCCTGCTGGCAGACACTCTGTCTACCCCACCAGACTCCATTCATGAGTCTACTGTACAAGAACACTGATATGTGTGACCAGAGGTTTAGATGAGCATAGCTTGAAAACACGACAGCCAATGGCAACGAATTCAAAGTGACCACAGTATTTAAAAGCATGTAACCTGTATTTTTCGGAATTCAAAAACTCCATATGGACGGCTTTATTTCTCACAATGTTAGTTTTATGTGCCACTTGGATGCACTGTGAAAATATATAATCAAGAATCATGATCTTTTTGTAGAACACTGAATCAAGAAATAATTGATAAAATCATTTAGAGATAAACCTGCCCAGTTTTTTGCTTTAGGCTGTGTTTACACATCTTTGGAATCACAGATATATTTTTAAAGGGGTACTGCAGGGTAGGACAATTTATCTCCTTTCCAAAGGATAGGGGTTAAGTGTCTGATTATGGGGGGTCCGACCACTGGGACCCACCAATATCTCCTGCACGACACTCAGTCTCTCCTTGTGCATGGAGCAGGAGTCAGCACACACTCTCCATTTATGTTGAGCCTATGGCATTTTTTCCCCTGAAATCGTGGCATTTTTCTCCCATAGAATTCTCTGGAAGTAAAAAAAACACCAAGAAAAACTACATGTGGGTTTTAACTTGGTGTTTTTGCAGGCGGTTTTTATTCTTTTTAGACTTAAGCGATACAAAAAGTGATGGAGATACCTTTTTTAATAAAATTTCGTAGGGTACCATTTAAAATTTTTGTTGTAAAAAAGATACAATAATGATGGAAAAAATTGAATGAAAAAAAATGACATTTTTATTATATTTTAAACAGGGCTCAATTTATGTGTGCGGGCAGGGCACAAAAAATGTAGCCGACAATAATAAAAATGTAGTGTGTGAGTGTAGTGTAGTGTGTTTTTCACTTTTTAAGTCATTTTGTTAAAATTTTTATTAGTAATGTCTTTTAATAATGTGTTTAATCGTCTTGTACAATGTATAGATGTTGGTGGCTGGCAGCTGTTCTGTGGTCCCCTGCACTGCCGTATATATACACCTGTTCATATTTCCCGCAGAGAGCTGCGATTGGCCAGATGGTTCCAGACAATCACAACTCTTTGTGGGAAATATGAATAGGTGTATATATACGTCAGTGCAGGGAACCATAGAAGAGTGGCTGCCGCATCTATACATTATACAGAAAGATCGCAGTGGGTGTCAGGAGTGACACCTGCTGTAATCTTTCCTTAACTGCAGGTACTACTGCTCCCAACATGGAGCACACTCTGCTCCATGCTGGGAGCTGTATTATCTGCATTAATAGACAGATGGCAACAGGTGTCAGAAGTGCATCCTGTCTATTAATGCTGGTACTACAGCTCCCAGCATGGAGCAGAGTCTGCTCCATATTGGGAGCAGTAGTACCTGCAGTTAAGGACAGATCACAGCGGGTGTCACTCCTGACATCCGCTGCGATCGCCCTTCATCCTTCATCCCTGAGATGCGGAGCGGCTTTCTCCTGCGCTCGCATCTCTACTCTGTACTCCGGCCGGCCACTCACTCATATCAAATTCATATTTCCCTCTGAGGGTGGGGATTGGCAACACCAACCGGCCATTAACCACTCTGGGCGGAAAATATGAATGAGTGATGTGAATTCACATCACTGGCCGGTCGGAAAATAGTGCAGAGATGCAAATGCTGTATAGAGCCGCTCCGCATCCCTGCTATATTATGGACGATCGCATCCGCATCCCTGCTATATTATGGACGACCGCATTGGGTGTCAGGAGTGACACCTGGGCCATCTGTCTATTAGTACAGGTACTACTACTCCCATCATGGAACAGTGTGTTCCATACTGGGAGTAGTAGTACTACCTAAAAAATATAAAAAATTAAGAAAAAAAATTTGAAAACACACACACTTTATTAAACACATTATTAAAAGACATTATTAATAAAAATGTATTATAAATGTTGTAATTTTTACATTTAAATGGCTCTTTTTTACATTCTTATTATTGTCGGCTACATTTTTAATTCCCTGCCTGCCTACATAAATTGATCCCTGTTTAAAAATGTGTTAAAATTTCGTTATGAAAAATATACTGCATCCTTTTTTTTTTCTTTTTTTTTTTGGTACCCAACCAATTTTGAAAAAACGCCAAGGCGGCCAAAATTGCAGTTTCCACACAAAAAAAACCGCAGTGCAAAAAACCAAGTGGAAACTTAGCCTTAAAGTAACCAACATGTAACACATGATGAACATGAAAAGTTTCAAATGCATGTTTGCATTCTGTACAGTAAGAACTTAATGATGAATGTTTGTTCTTCTATCATCGATCTTCAGGAGCACACCTGTGTTATGAGCAACAGATAAATGAACTTACCTATTTCACTCATGCTTATTCCTGGTGCGATCTGGCCATTGTTGAAAGAGCTATACATAAATAAGTTTGGTACGGACGTAAGGTCATAAATAGGTTCTTGCTTTATTTGTTTCATTCCAGTTATGTCTATGCCTGACTGGTCTGGGGAGGGCTGTGCAGAATCCATACTGTAGTACGCCTCGGATTTGGGCAGATCAATGACATGTCCATTGGAGTAAGTGCCTCCTGTCTCATTGTTGAGATTGCTCAGACCATTGCTGATGTTACTGCTATATACCCTGGCTAAGGCCTCTGCCTCTCCACTTTGCTGTTGTCTCTGTTCTTGTAACCGTTGCTGGTGTTTCTGGACTTCGGCATACAGACTATCGCGCTGTTTTTTTGACATTCGCCCAAATTTTACAGCTAGAAAAAGTAAAAAGAATAGTACGTGTCAACAGGTGAAAACAAAATATTGAAACATCTTTTCATGCTGTTTTTCATTATCACATTGGGAAATTATTTATTGATGCTGCTGTGCCACTTATTACATTCCACATGCTTCATCTTTCCTTAGATTATATATATTAGATTATATTAGACCAGAAGGCATCATGAGGAGTCAAGATGCTTTCAGACTTTACCTACAGTCCGCACACAGCAGAGATTCCGCAGCTGAAAATCAGCTGCGGATGGCCAGCGTAGAGCCCATCCCTTTCAAACATAACAGGGGACATTTATCATTGTTGCTTTGGTAAGCAAGTTCTGAAGGCAATTTTTTGCTTTGGTTTTGCTTATGTGCTACATATTTATCATACTATCACAGGGGGTTGATAAATTTGGAGCACATAAGCAAAACAAAGAAGTTGCAGCTGAGACTTTTGTGAGACTTTTTATATTTGCTCACGTAAAGGAGTTTTGTACTCCAGGTTAGGCCTGGAGTAGACTTGCAACTTTTTGTAAGGGGTTTGTGACTTTTTTAACCCTATGTGCGACTTTCGCACATCATAAGTACCTGACCACTGCAAAGTGAAAACTGAAATATACTTAGGTAAGGCTGTTTGTACCTTATTGCTTACTCACAAAAGTTGCACAAAAGAGTGCTTAGGCGCATGTGCGACTTTTTGTACGACTTGTGGGCTTTAAATACCTTGTTAAATGTCCCCCAACCAGTTTACAGGTGTGTGGATATTCCACTGTGTGAACATAGCCTTATTGAGGCATATGCAGCTGGTAGATGGAGTCTCTTGCTAAAGATAAGACTTAGGCTGCATTCACACCACGTTTTTGCAATACAGTTCCCGTACACATTTTCTATGTGAAAACCGTATGGAACCGTATTGGAAAATGTATGCATTGACATTCCATTGAAAACCGTATGCCAAAAGATGCATCAGGTTGTGTCCCTTTTGCATCCTGTACGGTTTTGTCAGGTTTTTTTCCTGTACCCAAAACCGTAGTCTACCACGGTTTTAGGTCCGGTTGAAAAACTGTATTAAACCGTATACGTTTTTTTTTTTTTAATATGAGAGTCAATGGGAACCGTACAGAACTTTATGTGCGTACAGTTCCATCCGGTTTTCACCATACGGTTTTTGAATTTGCACAGTTTTTTTTCTTGGAGTTTCAATCAAACAAGTAAAACTTTATTCAAAATGGAGTGAAAAGTTAAAACGTATACATTTTTTCTTAAAAAACGGATGCAACCGGATGTCAGTTTTCAAACTGTATACGGTTTTTAACTGTATACGGGTTAAAATTTGTACACAAGTTTTGATACAGTTTAGTCAGGTTTTGAGGAATCCGTTTTCCCTCAAAAACCTGATACGGGAACTGTATTGCAAAAACGTGGTGTGAATGCACCCTTAGTGGATGCAGAAACACTGCAGTAATAATGTTGGCCATCAGTATCAATGTTGGCTTATATTTGCAACTTTTTTTTTCTAATTTTGCATTTTATCTATTCGTAAAAAAGTAACTCCACAAATATGCGCATTTGACCAACATAAATCACAAAATCATGCACAAGGTTCATTTTGTTTTGGCTAAAATATTTAAAGGGCTTTTCCATGCTATTCTCAAAATTCCAAAGGGACAGAGAGTGGAGAAAAAAATGATACTCATTCCTTTGAAGTGTCTGGTGAAAGTGCCCCTATGTGCTCCCTGTATACTGAGCACTACCCTCAGTGGGCATGTGCACTTGCTCTTGCATGGTATTTCTGAGGTTAATCAGAAAACTCCTCAGGGTGACAGGGTTAAGGTCGATGCCCCATGTTAGGAGCATTTCTCAGTATAGCTTTAGTGATATGTTATTCATTCTTTACTGTTATCGGGATGGCTGGATGATGCATTGCTTACACATAAATAACATTTTAAATAAACAACCATTGCTCATATAGCAGCAGGAAGAGGAAGCCATATAAAACTTAAAACTGGTGAAACATGCATTGTGAAAGCAATTTTTTGTGAAAGCAATTTTTTAAAACATAGCTGGTAACAATATACATTTGTTTGGGCTATTTACAAGAGCAATTTTATGAGCAATATAAAATACCGATTTTGCTTCCATTGAGAACCCCACTGTTTTCATGTTTGTACAAATTGTTCTGAAAGCTTCAGCCATGAAACATTCAGAGACAGTGATGTCTGTGGTGAAGAGACTAATTGTTCTGCTAATTCTTTGGCTTGAACAGGGATGTTTCACCACAACAAAGACCAGAAGAGAGTGCACTGCTTTAAAGTGCTTGTTAAACTCCTTCATTGTTTAGCTGCCAAATTCTAACTGGTATCTGATGTAATCAATAGACCAGACATGACAATGGTAACAGTCCTTTATCGAATGCTCCTTAGGGTCTGTCTGGAACAATTGATCAACTGCCTTTAGTTAAAAATACATTTACATAGGGTTTTCGTTATCATTCAATGGCTGTTTCTGTACTATATGTCAGTGTTTATTTTGCTTGCCTTGTTGCAGAAATAGTAATAGAATTATTATTGGGAAAATACAATAAATAAATGTAAAACATACAGACTTTACAGCAAATTCACAGCAGAGTTTACAGCAAATTCTATAAAAAGCATTTTCTATCCCATGTGGATGGACCAGCATCAGCCTTATTTGTATTTATATACATAGAATATGAAATCAAATATTTAGTGGAATTTATCTTTAACTTACACAAATGTACCCAAAGTCTTCTACAAGCATGAACAAGAACACAATTTATGGCTTTGGTCCTTGTTTTTTTTCTGACACCTCTCACCTTTTACCAAGGCAACTGAGTCTACAATTATATTGTACATTAGACAATGCAATCATTGGTTAATTATTATGTAATTTATAACCTGCAGTATATAAATTACGATATGCTGTAGGGTTGAGATGGTAGGTAGTCCCACAGCCCAAAAAAGTGCTACAGAAGTTTAAGTATTGGTATGGTTGTCCTTTCTCTTTAGCTGATCCTTTTCTCTCACTGACCTACGCAACCCATTGGTGGTTTGCACCTTTTGTCTCTTGGGACCTTCTAGATGCCATGAACCATAAGGTGCCTAAACAACACTATGGCTGTTTATATTAAGGCTATGTTCACATGCTGCTTTTCAGCTTTTTTGTACGTTGGGAAAATGTCAAAATGACATGCTGATGCTACATTTATTTCAGAGCATGATTACTTTCACTTTCACAACTTTGGGAAACGCTGACGCTGCAAGATACATTCCTCAGTTAGAGCGAAACTGTATTCCGCGAAATAGTGCAAGTCATATATACAATGTATAAAGGGGAAAAATTTTTATGGCTTTTAGAATGCAGCTATGCAAAAAAGGGTCTTCCTTAAGGGGTTACATATCTATCAATGTAAGAGGGATTGGCCTCATTGCCCTGAAGATGACTAGCTATTGTGTAAAGCATCTGTTTGTCCTTTAGGGGGATTTAGGGTTTTATGAAAAGTAAGAACTTACTGTAGAAAATTACATTTGTTTAAACTTCCTATGAAGGGTCAACTAAAAGTGGCTTGGGCCCACAGGCAGCATGGGTCACAAATTGTCATCTTCAGGGCAATGAGGCCAATCCCTCTTACATTTAAAGATATGTAAGATTAAGGAAGACCGTTTTTTGCATAGCAGCATTCTACCACTGGAGCACCCTTTTAAGGCAACATATAATGTATTGCTTACCCTTATAAATGTTTTGAAGGGTTTGTATGTGTGTAGGGAGAGGTGGTGGGGTAGTAAGATATTTTATAACTTGTCCATAAAAACAAAAAATAAAACTTTATTGAAAAATAAAAGCTGCTTTTGAGCCACAGCTTTGTTTCCTTGTTACTTTAACTTTATAACTTTCATGAATCTTTTTTTTTGCAGCCTAAGCCTAAGGTAAAACGATTGAAGGTGCCAGTGCAGCATATAAGGTGTTAACCAACCAAGTTTGAAATTGTCTCTGATCTCAACCACTGCAGCGGAATGTAACCAGCTCTTGCCCGTGCTGAACATGTATGCCTCCATGTGGGAATCATTTCCTTGACTTAAGACTTTAAAATTCACAGCTACTTTGCTGCACAGAAAGGATGTTTGACCTTCTCAAACATCATAATTCTAATTCTGTACTTCATACAAGAAATATTGCTCTTTCCATGCTCCTTTTGCATCGCTACTGCATTAGATGAGACTTTCAAAAGCATAGAATTTTAAAAAGGAAGTTGACTTACCATCTCTAGACATTCCCAGGGCAAGACACTTTTGCAGTCTACAGTGTTGGCAACGATTTCTATTTGTTCTGTCAATTAAACAGTTCCTCTGCCTTGGGCATGAGTAAGAGGCATTGTTTTGTTGACTCCTTCTGAAGAATCCCTGAAACAGTGAGATATTACAAAGTATGAGCTTGTTATTCATGGTAATTTGAAGTACCATAATGGAAGATTGCCCCAGCATTAAAGAAAACGGAATATTGAGGCTTTTGATTTGTATACAATGTGCTGTCTTGCTGGATAACATTGTTAGTTTACACAACTCGTAATAGGATGTCATATAGCCTCAAACTAAGCTCCATGTAAAGCAGACAGATAAAATAAAGTACAGACTAAAATATATCAAGGGATTAAACTTTTCTAAAGATGCATAAATATACTGGGTGCCATATATTTACAGCTCCTGACACTTTTAGTGACCTTCTTGTTTGTGTCGGTAGACGTGTGTTTCTCGCTTAATTTACACATATGCATGCATGCATACACTCTGAATGGGTAAAGACGAGAAAGCTGCTGCCAGACACCTCTGGTGGCAGCTTATCTATCTAAAAACCAAAAAATTGGGCATGCTGAAATCCAACACACAAAACTCTTCTTTTCACCAATATCTGCCATCAGGAGAGTTGGGAGAACAACAAACACTTTAGTTGGTCGGCCGATCCCAGCAAAACTGCAAGCTGACTTTAATCCAATGTGTATGTTCAGCTTTAGTTAGGGTTCATATTTAGTAGCAGTCAAAAGTTTAAACACAGCTTTGCATTTAGTGTTTTTTCTTGTATTTGTTAATTCTCCATTGTATATTAATATATTCAATACAATGGAGAATTAAGACATGCAATCGATTAAGAAACATGTGGGAAACTTAAACAAAAACTAAAAAGAAAAACATATGGGGGGAGTTGTCAAAACCTGTCCACAGGAAAAGTTGTTGAGCTGCCAAACGCAGCCAAGCAGATATCTTCTTTCATTTTTGAAAAGGCCTTTGAAAAATGGAAGCAGCGATCTGATTGGTTGTCTATGGGCAACTTAGCAACTTTTCCTTTGGACAGGTTTTGATAAATCTCCCCCAATATGTGTTATATTAAAACATTTTCAAAGTTGCCCCTTTTTACTTTGAAGACAGCTTTGCATTCTCAATGAGCTTTATATTGTGGTCACCAGGAATGGTTTTCAGTAGGGATGAGCAAATCGAATCTGACGAATCAGAATTCGTTACGAATTTCAGGAAAATTTGTGGCGGATCCACATGTGAGGACATGGGGCAAGGAATCCTGGGAAGGCGAGAACAAGGGTCGGCGGGATGACCCTGAATCACAAGCAGCATGCAGCCTATCAGCAGCCAGTCACTCCTGTGATGTTACAGCCCTATATAACCAGCAGCCATCTTGCGGCCAGTCACATTAGTGTTCTATTGCAGAGAGGGACAGAGAGCAGTGTGTTGCACAGAAAAGCTTTTTTACAGCCGCAATTCACCACAAGCCCAAATCCAGCCTAAAAGCACTGATAGGGAAGGGAGTGAGATTGAGAGAGAAAGTGCAATTTTGGGTGTAGTACACAGCGACTGTGTGCTGCAGCACTGGTGTGTACAACAAGTGAGAAGCTAATAGTAGCCAGCCAGTTAGGGTGAGCAAAGCACTAAAAGTGTATTCTCTATTACACTCTATTAAGTGTAACCTGTGCGTACATCTAAGTGGTGTACCATTTTGTTCCTGTTAAAGTCTTAAGGACCTAGATACTGTGAAAGGCCAGCCAAAAGTACACACCTGCTGGTGTTGTAGACAAATACTGTTTTAAGCGTACTAGAGAGCATTGTCCTCCCCTCATAAGTGCATACCACATATGTACATCTAAGTGGTGTACCATTTTGTCCCTGTTAAAGTCTTAAGGGCCTAGATACTGTGAAAGGCCAGCCAAAAAGTACACACCTGCTGATGTTGTAGAGAAATACTGTTTTAAGCATACTGGAGCGAATTGTCCTCCCCTCATATACGCACTAAGTATGTCAGGCAGAGAAGTGCCAGGATGTGCACAGAGGAGTGGCAGAGGCCTAAATTCATCAGGCAGAGGTGGCAAGTGGCAGCAAGTGTCATAGTGAGATGCCTGAGCTCCAGGTATCAGCTAGAGGTCGTGTTTCAACCTGCAACCCATCTGCCATCATCAATTGGTTAAGACGGTCATCCACTCCATCACAAGTGACATCTGACACCCCCAGTCAACAGTCGGTGGGTTCCTCAGACACAACCCTCAGTTGGCATTGCCCAGGATTGGTCCCTGTCCTCCCATTGCCTCTGTCCTATGCTGTTCCCTCCCCCACAGAAGGATCTTACACTGTGGATTCAGCTCCACTATTTAGTGAGGCTGATCTTCAAGAGGACAGTCAGCAGCTACTGCCCAGCCTAGAAGTGGAGAAAACATACGCTGCTTACCCCGTTAGGCGGGCAAGTAGTGATGAGGAGAGTGGCGTGGGAGGTGGTGTTGTGAGCATTCAGGCTCCTGAAACAGACACTGTTGAGGAACCTGAGGAGGACATCAGTGACGTACAGACACAACTCGATGATGATGAAGCCGATTGCACTTGGGAGCCGGGTGCAGAAGGGGCTTCATCATCATCATCGTGAGAAGAGGGTTGCAAGTTGCCCGTGAGGCAGCAGCTGAGCCTGTAAGGTGGTAGCATGGTTGGCAGTCAGCATGGTGGCAGAAGTGGAAAGTCTGGAGCCAAACATGACTGGAGTAGACCATCTGCCTCAAGGTAGCCTACCTTCCCGGGAGGGAGTAGAAAAGGCATTCCTGGAGCCAGCAGCAGTAGCAGTCAATCAGTGCAGACTGTTGGTGGGAAAATCAGCTACTCGGCGGTGTGGCAGTTTTTCATCAAGCAACCGGAGGATGTTAACCTGGTCACATGCAAGATGTATCGGCACAAGGTGAAGCGTGGCCAGGGTCCCAATGTTGGCATCACGGCCCTGCGTCAACATATGCTGCACCACCATAAAGCGGCCAGGGAGAACTGTGGCTCCGATTGGTCGTCCAGCCTGCTGCATCACCAAGTGGCTTGTCGCTCCCTGTTTCAGCCAGAATATTTTATCAGAACTCAAAGTGGGTCGACAACGAGCAGCCCAAGTGACTCTAGGTTCTGTGAAAAGTCCCGCCCTGGTGGGCACAACTTCAAGTGGGAGACGAGACAAGCCCCGAAGGATCAAGTCAAGGGGGTTATCAATGTTGCCAGGAGGTACCACGAAGCCTTCAGTAAGCATCCTACAGACTTTGGAAGTACGTCCATGATCCAGCATCGGATTTTGACAGGCGACAACCCCCCTATAAAAGAGAGACACAGTCTGGTCGCACCAGGCATGTATCAAACTGTCAAGAAGATGTTAGTCAGCATGAAGAACGCAGACGTCAATGAACTTGTGTTGAGAACAACTTGTGTTAAGTAGGGGGGGGGGGGGGGTTGTAATGTCCCAGTACAGGACATGGTGCTGCATTGCAGTTAGGCCCAGTCAGGTTGAGTCCCTCGGTAACTTAGGGTCTCCCCTGCTGTTTCCATAATGTTATTTATCCTACCTTATATGTAGTCAGTATCCTAATGTATAGATAGTCTAAAGGACCTGCGAGTTGTCTAAAGGACCTGTGAGATTGTCACATGCTATGTTGTCACCTGATATTACCCAGAGAGCACCAGCTTAACCTATGACCCGCAGCTTGACTAATGGTCTTTAGTCCAGCCCCCCACTATATATTATAAAGCCCCCCATTACAATTCACTCTCTTCTCTTACCACCTGCTACTGAGCACAGCAACCACCAGAGATCTCAGTGCTAGTGACCAGCATCTGGAAGGCCACAAAGCTACAGTCATTCCAGTCAAAAGTCTATGTCTGCTGTCACTACAAATAGTCAAGTTCTGCATATAGTCAGGCTTCAAGATAATTGTCTCAAGTCTATTACAAGTATAATTGGTCCCAGCAAGCTGCGAGGTCCTTCTGGGTTCCTGGCCACCTCTCTGGGAATGTGGCCTAGCTGTGAAGATAATTCCATCTGTCTTAACTCAGTAAAGCCTCCGTTAAACCCTAACTGGTTGTGGACTCTCCTTTCCTTAACTAGCCATTGGAATAGCAGAGATTCCGTTTGTGTGGTTTTGGTACCAAAAACCACTCTGGCGTCACAACATCTTGCCCCAGGGGTTAATACCATCTGGCCCCACCACCTACACCGCTACACCTGTGGTCCCGCCATACACCGGTGGTCCACTACAGCCCTATGGCCTCGTCAGGCTGTTGTCACCTCCAGGCAGGGTCATTCAGCCACTATATGGTCTCCTTATGCTGTGTCATTCAGCCACTATATGGTCTCCTCATGCTGCCAACACCTCCACGCTGTGTCATTCAGCCACTATATGGTCTCCTCATACTTATGCCACCTCCGGGCTCTGTCATTGTGCCGCTCTGTGACAGTGATTCTAATAGCGATGCCTCTGATCTGCATGTCATACTGAATAACAGTATTATTTCACTAACCCAGCACACACCCTATCTATATTACAGCAAGGCAAAGTGTTCTGCACCCCTTTTAGGCTCTCTGTAGGCCAAAAATAGCCATTTTTAATACAGATTCACCGCAAATAAATTCGGACCAAACCAAATTTTTTCAGAAAATTCAGCTAATCGTCCAAATCAAATTTTTCAAAAATTTGCTCATCTCTAGTTTTCAGCTAACTGGTATGCTTTGTCAAGAGTTCATTTGTGTTATTTATGGGGGAGATTTATCAAAACCAGTGCAGAGGAAAAGTTGCTAATTTGCCCATAGTAACCAATCAGATCGCTTTCGAAAAGATCTCTGAAAAATGAAAGTAGTGATCTGATTGGTTGCTATGGGCAACTCAGCAACTTTTTCTCTGGACAGGTTTTGATAAATCTTTCCCTGTGTCTTTGAGACCATCAATTGTGTGGTGCCATGCATTGATGCACAGTTCTATTCATTGCTTATCCTTATTTAACTACTGTTTTAATCCACATTATGGCAAGAACTACTCAACTAAGTAAAAAGAAAGGACAGTTCAGCATTACTTTAAGACATGAAGGTCAATCAACCTGGTAAATTGCAAGCACTTTGAAGGTATCCTATAGTTTAGTCATGAAAACCATCAAGTGCCATGATGGAACTATCTCACATGAGGACCACTCCAGGAAAGGAAGCTCATAAGTTAATGCTGCTACATTCATTAGAAATATCAACCACAGAAACCATAAATAAACAGCACCTAAGATAAAAGCCCACATACATGTTTAGCAGAGATCAAGTACCAGGCACACATGTACTGTTCAGAGGAGACTGAGAGAATCGGACCCTTATAGACAAATTGCTAAAAAGAAGCCAATACTGAGGAATAGCAACAAGAAACAGAGAATTCCTTTAACCAAGAAACCAGACCGGAAGAAATCTGTACTTTGGTCTAATGTATTAAAACTTTAGATTTTTGGTTCCATCTACTTTATCTTTGAGACATGCAGAAAAGCTTAGCAGATGGCTTTTACATGTGTGGCTCCCACCATGAAGCCTGGAGGAGAAGATGTGAATATTATTGTGGTACTTTTCTGGGGATATTGTTGGTGGGATGTATTTAAACTTCAAGGCACACTGTACCAGTATGGCCACCACAGTATCCTGCAGCAACATGTTCTTCCATCTGATTTGGGCTTAATGGGACCATCATTTATTTTTGAACAGGACAATGACCTCAAGCATACCTCAAAGCTATGTAAGGGCTATTTGACAAAGAAGGAGAATGATGACATGCTACATTAGATTACATGGCCACTCTAAACCCAAATGAGATGTGATGTGTTAGACTGCAAAGTGAATGAAAAGCAGCCAACAAGTGCTCAGCATCTCTGGTAACTTCTTCAAGAGTTGGAAAACCATTCAAGATTGATGAAAAAACATGACTTCCTCATGAAAGGTGTGTCCAATTTTTTATTTAGGCCCAAATATGCATCTATGCAATGTGATAGTTTTTTATGTATTCCTGGTTTTGAATTGAAAAGTATAACAATGAAAATAGACCACAGGAAGGTGATAGAAACTTACATAATCCCTTGCGACATAAATGTATATAAATGTACTACATGTAAATGACCCTATTGGTGGGAGATTGATTTATACTTGTCAACTGTGCTGTCATGTGTAACATAAAAGATAACCCAACAAATGTATGATAAGAATACTGCCCAGAATTCATGGCATGAGTTCACACTCTGATGATAGTACAGGTTGTCCTTATAGTGGTACTCCGCCCCTAGACATCTTATCTCCTATCCAAAGGATAGGGGATGAGATGTCTCATCACAGGGGTCCCGCCACTGGGGACCCCCACAATCTCCTTGCGGCACCCAGCATTCATTTAGAGCATTGGGTGCAGCTCCGGAGGCTCGAAACGTCACGGCCACACCCGCTTGTTATGTCACGGCCACGCCCCTTCAATGCAAATCTATGGGAAGTGGCGTCACGAGCAGGGCGTGACCGTGATGTCACGAGCCTCCACCCCGCATGGCCAGTAATCCGGCATAGAGCGAAGTTCACTCTGTGCACCGGATGTCTGGGGTGCCGCAGCCGAGATCACTGGGGGCCCCAGCGGTGGGACCCCCACGATCAGACATCTTATCTCGTATCCTTTAAATAAGGGATAAGATGTCTAGGGGCGGAGCTTATTATTAATATTTCAATTTCCGTACATAGCATCAACATATTTGCAGCCATGTAAAGAGACTATCACTATTCAAACCTGTCATATTTGCAAAGTGTATGATATGTTATGGTTACTATAGCTATACACATTGAAGCGAGTGGTAAAATATACAAGACATAATTAATTTGGGAGGTGTTACATTCACAGGTATATTTTTAATCAGGCTTTGCAAATTCCGTAGTAAGATATTCAGTGAATGTACACTATATTGCACCTTTAACAGATGCCTCCACTATTTGACATGCATAAAAATTTAATGTAGGATAACATTATTATGGCATTATTTATTCAACTAGAAAGCCAAAATGGAAAAGCCATGTGTGAAAAAACTACATCTACCCCATGATTCAATATCTTGTAGAACCACCTATAGCAGCAATAACTTGAAGTAATGGTTTTCTGTATACATTTATCTGTCTCTCACATAGTTCTGGAGGAATTTTTATTGCATTACTTTAGGTCATTGAGGATCAGGTGAGTATACCTTCTCTGTTATTTTAAAACACCCCCACTGCAATTTTAAGTATTTATTACATTCTAAATGGTAAATAAAACGATATTTACGTGTTGGAAGGAGCCAAACTGTGATAGTTTTATACCCATGCTTCAATGGCCAATTTTACCTTGAGAACAAAATAGCCCTGATTTACTAATGTCTCTTTACTAATGTCTCTAATTTACTCTTTTTGTCGGGTTGTGCGACCAAATTTGTGTCCCATAGCCCATGCGACACTGTGTGTGACACAATTTCCCTATAAAAGATATCATCACTCAGAGTGTATTTTAAACCCATCAAAATGGGCGTGGTTATCCCAAAAAGGGGCGTGTTACCGACAAAAAAGAAAAAATACTCGGAGTATGATGAAAAACTCACAGGAAAACCTGTGAATTTTTCTTCACCAAAGCTGTCGGGAAATTACTCAAAACTGAGTAAATCCTACCCCCATCATGGAACAGGGTCTGCTCCATGTTGGGGGTAGTAGTACAGGGGCTGAGGGATTGATCACATCGGGTCTCACTTCTGAGACCCGATCCAAACAAAAGTTATTAAGCAGGGGAGCGGGCGGCATCCTCTGCTCCCCAGCGATGTACGATGTATTTTTTACTTTCATTTTCAAATTCCCCGCTAGGATCCCTGAATGGCCGGTACTGAAGAGCGGGGTTCTCAAATAGAAGAGCTGCGGTGGGGAAAGATATATAGAATCGCTGGGGGTTTTGTATATGTCTGGCTCCCCACAGCTTCTATATATCTTGCCCCCTGCTGCGCTATATGTCTTGTCATATACCCACCGCAGCGCATGTATATATCTATATTCCCCCAGCCCTATCTTATGCCCCCCGCAGCTCATGTATATATATATTTATATTCCCCCAGTATGTTATGCCCACTGCAGCGCATGTATATATATATATATATATATATATATTCCCTCTGCACTATCTTATGCCCCCCGCAGCGCATGTATATATCTATATTCCCCCAGCGCTATCTTATGCCCCCCCAGCTCATGTATATATATTTATATTCCCCCAGTATGTTATGCCCACTGCAGCGCATATATATATATATATATATATATATACTTACATATTCCCTCGGCGCTATCTTATGCCCCCCGCAGTGCATGTATATATATATATATATATATATATGTTCCCCCGGTGCTATGTTATGCCCACTGCAGAAAAAAACTGCAGAAAAACTTCATAAAAATGGAATTGAGAAAACACAAAAAAAAAAACTAAACAAAAAAAAAACAAAACAACAAAACAGCATATTAGCAATTGTGGTATTTGAGAAATCTGCAGAATGTACATGTATTTGAACGTTGGTAGACAATTATTGCATTACATTACATAACCCAGCCAAAAGAAAATAATATGTTTTCAAGCACAAAGTAATCCAAAAAAGGATCAATTTATAGATCATTACTTATCAATTACATATGAATCATAGGAAGATTCTCAGATATTCTCTAGATACATTTATATGTTACAATAAATTTGTCTAAATATAGTTTTAGGGTATGTCCACACAGCCCAAAACCATTTGGTTTTTGATATAGAAACCATACCAGTTTCCTTCTCAAAACTGTGCTTTTTCACAAAAAAAAAAACATGGCAAAAGACGACACCTCCACATTGACTGCAGGACTACACAAGGGTGAAGTTTTTACACTTGAGCGCAAGCCCTAACACAGATACTTGATATTTGTCTTCTCTTTTTTGTCCTTATCTGTTAGGTACCAGTACTTAGGTTAGATAGATAAGACAGGCCGTAATGTTTAGAATAATTATATAGTTGTCATCCTAGAAATGTTACAAAGAAGGATGTTGCAGTGGTCTACATGGTTGTATGATAAGCATTTTGGTTCTCATGCTGGAAAAAGGGAAAAATTAATAAATAATGTTTGAGTCTGATGTGGCCCATGGAACATGGTTGTGAGTACTAAAGGCAATCTGTTAGCTGAACATTTCATAACTGCTATGCTGACACGTATAGATAGCTATTAGGCTAAGTTTCAACTTTTTTTTGGGGGGGGGGGGGGAAACGCCAAGAAAAATGCCAATTCTGCCCCATGGCGTTTTTTCAGCCAAAAAACGCTGCAGCCAGATTTTAGCTGTACATCAATGAGAAATCCCCAAATTCCTTTTCCACTTGCCGTTTTTCAGTTTGGCGTTTTTTTAAATTATCCTTTTTGCGTTTTTTCACTCTTTTTTAGCTCCTTGGTGGTTTTGCAAAGTCGTAGATGTTGAGCCAATGGTGTTTTTTCCCCTGGAATCGTGGCATTTTTCTCCCATAGAAGTCTATGGGAGTGAAAAAACACCAAGAAAAACGACATGTGGGTTTTAACTTCGGCATTTTTGTAGGCAGTTTTTGCTCTTTTTTGGACTTTAGCTATCCAAAAAAGTGATGGAGATACCCTTTTCAATAAAATATTGTAGGGTACTATTAAAAATTAAAAAAGATATAGTAGTGATGGAAAAAATTGTATTTAATGAAATTTATCTTTTTTATAACAAAATTTTTATGAATTTTTAAAACAGGGATCAATTTATGTTGGTGGGCAGGGCACTAAAAATGTAGCCGACAATAATAAAAATGTAGTGTGTGTGTTATTCACTTTTGTTTAAATATTTTTTTTTGACGGTATTACTACTCCCAGCATGGAACACACTGTTCCATGATGGGAAAAATAGTACCTGTACTAATTGGCAGATCACCCGTGTTTGTTGCGATCCTCCTGTATAATTTATAGATGGGATCGGCCGCTGTTCTATGGTCCCCTGCACTGACCCTACACCTATACATATTTCCCGCATAGAGCTGTGATTGGCCAGATGGTCCCAGCCAATCACAACTCTCTGTGGGAAATATGAATAGGTGTATATATACATCAGCGCAGGGGACCATAGAAGAGCGGCCGCCCACATCTATACATTATGCAGGAGGATCACAGCTAGTGTCAGAAGTGATACTCTCTGTGATCTTTCCTTAACTGCAGGTACTACTGCTCCCAACATGGAACACACTCTGCTCCATGCTGGGAGCTGTAGTACCTGCATTAATAGACAGATCACAACAGGTGTCAGAAGACACTCACTGCAATATGTCTATTAATGCAGGTACTACAGCTCCCAGCATGGAGAAGAGAGTGCTCCATGTTGGGAGTAGTAGTACCTGCAGTTAAGAACAGATCACAGCGGGTATCACTCCTGACACTCAATGAAATCATCCTGTCTATAGCAGAGATGTAGCGGCTTTCTCCTGCACTCACATCTCTGCTCTGTACTCCGGCCGGCCACTCATATTCATATTTCCCTCTGGGAGCGGTGATTGGCTGCAACCATCCTGCCAATCCCCACTCTGGGCAGAAAATATGAATGAATGATGTTCTATTCACATCACTGGCGTATAGTGCAGAGATGTGAGCGCTGTATAGAGCCGCTCCACATCTCTGCTATATTATGGACAATTGCATCGGGTGTCACGACTGACACCTGGGGCGATATGTCTATTAGTACAGGTACTACTACTCCCATCAGTCTGTTACATGCTGGGAGTAGTAGTATTACCTAAAAAATGTAAAACAGAGAGAAAAAAGTGAAGCAAACACACACTTTATTAAAAATTAATTAAAATGTTGTTATAAAAAAAATCAATTTTGTTAAATACTTTTTTTTCCATCACTACTGCATCACTACTTTTTTTTTTCTTGGTACCCAACAAATTTTGGGTATCAAAAAAGGGGCCAGAAATGCAATTTCCACTCAATTGCAAAAAACACAAGAAAAAAACACAAAAAAAAAAAACAAGTAGAAACTTAGCCTTAGGGCAAATAGACACACACTACCTTTCAACCTTTCATATATTTGTTTTTGCTTCCATAACATAGAAAAATGCTTTTATTTTCTGGTGCCAAGTATCAAAAAAGTGTTCCCAGTACCTAATGTACTGAGCACCCTCTTCCTTCCCTCACCATGCCTATCCCTGCTTAATGGACAGTTAGCTGAAAGCTGAGCCATGTTTCCAAATCTCATTCTTCCTATTCCTCCTCTGTTTATACAAACTGTGTACAGGTGTGAGATTTGAAAACAGGACTCAGCTTTGAGCTGACTGTCAGTCAAGCAGGGACAGGAAATAGGAGAAGAAAAGAGTAAAAACGCCAGGGGCTTGGGAACATCTCTTTGACATCTGGCACCAGTGAAGAAAATCATGTTCCTACATTATGGAAGCTGGAAGCACAGACAGATAAATGAAAGGTGCCAGGGCAGCACCGTGGCACAATAGTTAGCACTATTGTCTTGTAGCTATCGGGTTGTAGGTTTAAATCTCACAAGGGCTCTGTGTTTGGGTGGGTTTCCTCCGGGTTCCCCAGGTTCCACTCTGCAAAACAATCTAATAGGTGAATTTAGATTGTAAGTCCATGTGGGGACATTGACCGATTTGAGTGTACAGTGCTTTTGGATCTGTGTGCGCTGTATACATAAACTATTACTATAATGATTTTGTTTCGCCTTGTCCTAACAGCTATCTAACAGTGTCAGTAGTTTGGAAGATGAATAGCAGCGGACAAATTCCCATTAAATGTTAACGTAGTCAACTGTTACATTTAGTGTACTTGTGGGGGATGGGTTATTGGAATGTTATAATAGAGGCTGCTAATTTAGGGGTGATAGAGATAGAAGTTTGTGACTAGAAAATATGACATGCTTGATTATTTTGAGAGGATATATCAAACAGACAGTTGGAAACTTGTTATGGTGCGGTGTTTAGCATGGGATCGTCATTAACATTTACATAATAGTAAATGTCATATAACCCCTTAACCACCAAGAATGTAAATATACGTCCTGGTGTGGCGGTACTTCGCCCACCAGGACATGCATTTACATCCTGTACATGACCAAGAGCATCGGAGCGATGCTCGGGTCATGTGCGGCAGGTCCCAGCTTCTGATAGCAGCCAGGGACCCGCCGGTAATGGCGGACATCCGCGATCGCGTGGATGTCTGCCATTAACCCCTCAGATGCTGTGATCAATACAGATCACGGCATCTGCGGCAGGGTGGCTACATTTTATGCTGATCTGATCGCCCGCGGCACGGCCGCAGGGATCAGATCAGCTAACATGACGGACGGAGGTCCCCTCATCTGCCTTTGCCATCTTCTCAGCTTCTTGTGCTCCGGTCTGAGATAGAGCAGACCAGAGCAGAAGATATGCATGCATAACACTGCATAACACTATGCATAACACTGAATAGTATTAGCAATCGAATGATTGCTATAAATAGTCCCCTATGGGGACATAAAAAGTGTAAAAAAAAAAGTAAAAAAGTTTGAAAAATCCCCTGCCTCAATAAAAATTAAAAATCTCCCTTTTTTTCCCATTTTACCCCCAAAAAGTGTAAAATAAAAAATCAATAAACATATTTGGTATCGCCGCGTGCGTATATGTCCGAACTATTAAAATATAATGTTAATAATCCCGTATGGTGAGCGGTGTGAACTTAAAAAAAAAGGCCTAAATTGCCGCTTAGATGGAAAAATGAAAAAGTTATAGGTCATCAAAATAGAGGGATTTTAAACATACTAATTTGGTTAAAAAGTTTTAGTTTTTTTTTAAAGCGCAACAATAATAGAAAAGTAAGTAATCATGGCCATCATTTTAATCATATTGACCCACAGAATAAAGAACACATAATTTTTACCGTAAATTGTACGGCATCAAAAGAAAACCTTCCAAAATTTGTCAAAATTGCGGTTTTCTTTTTAATTTCCCTACACAAATAGTATTTTTGGTTGCGCCATACATTTTATGGTAAAATGAGTTATGTCATTACAAAGGACAATTAGTCGTGCAAAAAACAAGCCCTCATACTAGTCTGTGGATGAAAATGAAAAAGAGTTATGATTTTTAGAAGGTGAGGAGAAAAAAAAAATGGCCTTGTCCTTAAAGCGTACCTGTCAGATCCAACTAAACAACATTTTTTTTTATATATCCCTCATTACCTAATTCTGACCATGTACATCTAATTTTTATGTGTCTAGTACCTTTATTTATTTATTTTATTACACTTTTAATTTAGCTCACTAGTCTTAATTCCTCTCAAAGGGAGGGGGCATGGCCTCACTGTGCAGGTCTCTGCCCCCTCCCTCAGTATGCTGTCTGCTCACATCTCCCCTACAACTCCCAGCTTGTCCTCACTGACAGAAGCCGGACACAAGCTGACAGTGGGAGGATTTTTCCTCCAGTTGTGAGCCCTGCGCTCACAGATGTCAATCAAGGAAGTGTGTCCATGACATAGGTGATGATGCATGGACACAGCAGGACTAGTATGTGTCCAAGCAGGCAGGGGGCAGTTGTTTAACTGGCTTTTTCAGTATGAAATACTGAACATTTTCCAATGAAAGCAATTGCAAAACCTATTGGTTTTGCATGTTTTACAACATATCAAAAGTTTTTTTTATCTGGCATTGCCCATTTAAGGTCAAAATGGGCTTGGTCCTTAATGGCAATGCGTGTTCCAAGATCATAGTGCTCTTTGTTACTTTTCCTTGACATACAGTAGGTAAGAGGATGAGTATGCAAAAAAGTAAGATCAGGAAGGAAAATCATTGAAAGGGGATTGTTAACTGATAGAGAGAATGCAGGGTAGGGTTTGAGCAAAGAGGAGCAGTAGCAAACTAAAGCTACAGAGGTGGACAAAATTTTCCATATGAGGCCTTATATGAGCCCTGTTCTGAATCCTATTGAACATCTGTGGAAGGAGCTGAAGCATACAATCTGGAGAAGGCCACCTTCAAGCCTCAGACAGCTGGAGCAGTATCTTGTCCGGTAGACAACTGCAGAAGTTTCACTGAGAGCTACAGAAATCATTTGATCTCAGTGACTGTCTCAAAAGATTTTGCAACAAAACATAATATTAAGTTCAGGGGACCATCATTATTTCAGTATTTTATTTCATTATTTTTTTTTTTTCAAAATGATTCTGTTGAACCACAATTCAAAAGAAATGTCTGTTTCTCATGGGTTAATTTTCAGTAACTTTTTATTCTTTATTACTTTTGTCAATTTCACGTAATTTCAGGAAGCATTGTGGGGGTTTCTGTCTTAAATGTAAGGGTACCAACAATTTTGTCCATGTCTATATTTGGCCAAGTGTTTGGGATGAAATACATGGGCTGTCGGAAAGGTAGAGGGCAGAGTTAAACTTTGGATGAGGTGTCGTTTAATAAATAAGAGTAGGGAAGTAGGCATCTCTGTTTGTTTAGATGACTATGAGGCTTCCTTTGATGCTTTTTTGGAGACAAGGAGGTAAAGAAGGGCCATGCGAGATCAGGTGTGTGACCATCCTTGTAAGTAGTAGTGGCATTCTATAATGAGAGCTTGACAGAGGAGGTGAGAGTAAGCTGTTTATTAATAGTAATGTTGTTTATATCTGTAAGAAATGCTTAAAAAATGACATCAGGAATATCACAAGAGCAGATAGACCAGGAGGACAATATACTGTTTCCATTTAGATCTGATCCATTAAGACTAAGTTAAGATTTAGAGGATACTTACAGTGAAAGACCATTATTTAGACAGGAGGATGCCATATCAAACCTCCAAAATGAGAAAGCAGAAGGCAAAACAGTGTTTGTTGCAATTCTTGAACAATAAAAAACAATGACTGCAAAAGTGCACATAGCCATTCAATGCATACAATTTTGCAAGAGTTGTCTGCCACTAATGAACTTGTATTAAAGTGTATTCGCTCCTACAAATGGCCATCTTGTCTGGTAGAATTTTATGTATTTATTTCATTTTTAAATATATATTTGATTCATTTATGGAGCTGAAAATCCTTATTCAATTAAGAATGTAATTAAACTGGTGCCTTCATTGGTGTAATAAAAATATAGCATAATATATGCCCCATAAGGAATACATGTGACCCATAATATGGTGATGTTTGATAACACAATTAGTGATGTGTTTTTGTTTTTTACACAGCAGCATTAATAGCTCTTATGCTTTAATATGTAACTTGCAACCCTTTTAATGATATTTTCACTTTTGAAGTAGGTGGTGACAGAACAAACTGTAGTCAATAAGATCAATAATGTTCCAAGCAGCAGGACGATCAATGTTTGTAACAATAACATGGTCTTACGGGAACTACATTAGCAGGTACTTGACTGCATGTGATTAGTAGTATACTATGAAGGAAAGAAGGCAGGAGCCATAAACTGAGTTTTTCAATCTACTTCTAAACAAAGTTTATAACTACAATTTATTTCTGCTTTAAGGTGTGTTCTATCTACTGTATCCAGGTATATACTCAAAATAGTAGCTTCATTAACCATGACCTACTACAGTAAAAAAATAACTTGTGGCTCACCCAATAAACCAGTTGAAAACTATAATACATCACAGCGGCGTCCCAGTAAGTGTATCAAACCTATTATAAGTCTCTTGACTGGAGGAGAGCATTCATACAACATTATGTCATTGCTCCATATCCCATGTCCACATGGCGATATGTTGAATCCTCCCATTTATAACAGTTGGAACGGTTTTACATTTCCTCCAGCTTTTTCTTGTTTGGTTCTAAAGCCATTTTACAGATTGCTTCTTAATACGCCATCAGTTTAAGTGGTACTACTTGTTTTCCCTCTCTTCCAATTACATGGCTTTGCTTGTTAGCTTTAACACTTTATGTTGCCGTCATTAAAAGGAGTTTACTTCTAAAAAGTGTGTCATTGACTTTTATTGTGATGCTAGCTTGGCTCTGCTGGAGCAGCCTACAGCACATAGCTTTGTGAAGGGTAAATAAGGCTAGGCTTTGTACTACACTATTATTACATGATTTAGGCAATTAGGTACTGATGCAAAAAGAGCAAACAGAGAACACACAGAGGACGGAACTGTTAAAAGAGTTTTTATCAGCCTATACCAAGTGAACACAAAATTGTCCTAGATTCTGTGAAAAGTGACTGAAGGTTAATAAACTGGCCATTTTATATTAAAGATAATGCAGAAATAATTTGTTATGAAGGAGGTGGAATGACAAAGTTAAAGAAGGTTTCGCATCTCTCCAGACATGTCTGTTATAGTAGATACTTGTAGTCCATATGCAATAACAATTCTGTGATATCTTTCCTAAGAACTCTACATTGTGCCACTCCTTTGTTATTCCTCCTTGAAATCTATGAATACATTGACAGCTGGACCATAATAGTTTCTCCTTGTCACTTAAGCTTGTCCCAACAGAGCTATCACAAGGGCACAGGCCCTTTAAACGAAAGTGTCACTGTTACTTACAAAAACATTCAACAAGTCATAGAGACACATCAAAATTGTTGGATGGTTGGGTCTGGGTGTTCGTACTGTGGTAGCTTGGGGGGGGGGCTAGGGTATGGGGAGTGTAGCTGTGCAGGTAATAAAGGGGGTTTGTTAACCCTTGCTATTTGTGATGCCAGGGTGAGGGGTCCTCAATAAAGCTTTTCCTACCGCCGCCCTTCCCAGGACCGATAGGGAGGTAGATGATACTGAGTTTAAGTAAGTAGTAATAATGGATTGTCCACAACCGGAAAGTTTCTGTAAACAGCGTTAACGTTACTGAAGATTTTCTGTACACTTCAACAACATAACAGTCTCTCATCAATACAGCTTCCTTTTGGAGATTGACAATGGTCGGGACTTTAGCTTTAAGAGCCTCTAGACTATTGCGCTGCTCCACTGGATTTAGAGATTTAGTTGGGGTCAAGTAGTCAGGCTAGTATTAGCAGGAATCAGTATAAAACTCACGATTTTTGCTTCTGCTGAGGCCGTAGGTTTTGAGGCCTAGCATGTCATTGAAAGTTGCGTAGCACACCGTCCTGTTAGTTCGGCATCCATGAGAGCAGCAACCCAAAAGAGCGATGATTGGATGCAGCTCCCTTATATGGGCAGGGGCTGGACTAAAGCTAATTGGTCCATACGGATGTCAATCACCATTACAGAGAATGCTGGGTATCACATGACTCAAGGACCTCCTAAGGTCCTGCAACATACCATAGAGGTTACTAGCTTGGTCACATGACTGAAGATCCTGCGACGCTGAACAAGGTAAGTACTATACATTCCTATATAATATAGATAGAATTACTAATATATGCATTTATTAATATACAAGTTAAACTTAAGGAGAGGTGACCAGGGGCTGTCCCACCTGAAGAACCCTACCTGAACATGGTTACTCTGACTTTGGGAACCTCTACACTAGGTACTGGATGCAATACAGTACCGGGACACCACAGTACCCTAACCTATTGCTGGAACACTCAGCTGAGCGCTTCTGTCTCCATCTCTCCTTGCTGCATAAGATGCACTCTATATTATGGCAACAGTTGTGGATTTGGGGTTTTGTTGTTAAAACCTTAGACTGAATTGTCATTCTTTTTCTAGCAAGTAGATACACTAGGTAGTATTTCCTTTGAATCCCCAGGGAAATGTTCTGCTTTTTGCCATCTTTGAATTAAAATAAAAAAATCTATATTTAGCCACATTCACCATAGACCATATATTTTCTTCATTGAATCTTCTTATTTTTACAGGATTACTATCTATGGGGACTGGCAGACAGTCTACATTTGGTGATAAGAAGGATTCCAGTTGGTTGGGTATTAGTAGACATGAGGGAATCAATTCTGTACGAATAAGGATTTGAATCTGAATTTTCTAAAAAAAAATTGGATTCATTATAAATCAGTCCTTTTAAGATTCATTTCAGATCCCTTTCTTCCCTGCTCCTGTACACTGTTAGCTTAGAATAAAGAGGAGATGCTGTAAGCATTGCAGCTTCTTACATTTATTGGGCCAGGCATTCTACATCAGTATGGTCCATAGCCATACTGGTACAGATTTATATACATTGAAATATATATATATCTCATACTAGGATCATCATTTGACCAGCATATTACTATTGGCCCAGTGATCTCAATACACTGCACAATGATTAGCATTAACATAGCATAGTACAAGGCAGACATAAGGGTAAACATTACCAACACATTAGTTGTAAATCACTAGTATTTTTAACTTTAAATCAAACATTTATCTACATGTCTAAATAACACTTCAACCAGCTTCTCCAGAAATTGCCTGATTACAGGGAACATTAAACTGCACTGCTCAAAAACACTTAGATAACACATCTGAATAAATGAACTAATTGTATGAAATACTTTCATCTTTACATAGTTGAATGTGCTGACAACAAATTCACACAAAAATTATCAATGGAAATCAAATTTAACAACCCATGGAGGTCTGGATATGGAGTCACACTCAAAATCAAAGTGGAAAACCACACTACAGGCTGATCCAACTTTGATGTAATGTCCTTAAAACAAGTAGTCAAAATGAGGCTCAGTAGTGTGTGTGGCATCCACGTGCCCATATGACCTCCCTACAATGCCTGGGCAGGCTCCTGAGGAGGTGGTGGATGGTCTCCTGAGGGTTGTCCTACTAGATCTGGAGTAAAGCATCCGCCAACTCCTGGACAGTCTGTGGTGGATGAAGCGAGACATGTCGTCCCAGATGTGCTCAATCGGATTCAGGTCTGGGGAATGGGCGGGCCAGTCCATAGCATCAATGCCTTCCTCTTGCAGGAACTGGTGACACACTCCAGCCACATGAGGTCTAGCATTGTCTTGCATTAGGAGAAACCCAGGGCCTACCGCACCAGCATATGGTCTCACAAGGGGTCTGAGGATCTCATCTCGGTACCAAATGGCAGTCAGGCTACCTCAGGCAAGCACATGGAGAAATGCCCCAAAGAAATGCAACCCCACACCATTACTGACCCACCACCAAACCGGTCATGCTGGAGGATGTTGCAGGCAGTAGAACATTCTCCACCTGCTTTCATCTGTGAAGAGCACATAGCGCCAGTGGGGAATTTGCCAATCTTGGTGTTCTCTAGCAAATGCCAAACATCCTGCACGATGTTTGGCTGTAAGCACAACCCCCACCTGTGGACGTCGGGCCCTCCAACCATCCTCATGGAGTCTCTTTCTGACTGTTTGAGTGGACACATGCACATTTGTGGCCAGCTGGAGGTAATTTTGCAGGGCTTTGGAAGTGCTCCTTGTTAGGATTCGGCTAGTTTTCACCAGAGCCCGCCGCAATGCGGGATGGTCTTGCTGCGGCGGTAGCAACCAGGTCGTATCCACCGGCAACGGCTCAACCTCGCTGACTGCTGAGAAGGCGTGGGACAGAATGACTAGGCAGAGGCAAGCTCAGACGTAGCAGAAGGTCGGGGTAGGCGGCAAGGTTCGTAGTCAATGAGGATAGCAGGAGATCTGGAACACAGGCTTTGGACAACACTAAACACTTTCACTGGCACAAGGCAACAAGATCCGGCAATGAAGTGCAGGGGAAGTGAGGTAATATAGACAGGGAGCAGGTGGAAGCTAATTAGGCTGATTGGGCCAGGCACCAATCATTGGTGCACTGGCCCTTTATATCTTAGAGAGCTGGCCAGAACATGACAGCCGGGGACCGGGACGGGTAAGTGACTTGGGATGCGATTCGCGAGCGGGCGCGTCCCACTATGCGAATCGCATCCCCGCCGGCAATGTCGCTGACCGGGGCGCTGCAGAGAGAGAGAGACGCCGCGAGTGCCATCTCCATATGTAGGGAATATTGAGACAAGAAGCCACGGCAGAGTCTAGAGTCCCCATCAAATTTGTCCGGCAGGGACAAGCGGAGGCTAGGAGCGGCCAGTCGCTGCGGAGGAGGTGCAGGAGTTGGCGGAGGAGATGGTTGCTGCTGTAGCAGTGGCAGAAGTTGCTGTAACGTGGCGGTCAACTGCGACAGCTGCTGTCCTTGTTGGGCAATTTGCTGCGATTGCTGAGCGACCACCGTGGATAGGTCAGCGAGACTTGGCAGTGGCACCTCAGCAGGATCCATGGCCGGATCTACTGTTAGGATTCGGCTAGCTGGATGTGGATCCTCTGTGTCAGCGAGGGATTGGCGTGGACCGTGTTGGTGGACCGGTTCTAGGGTTGCTACTCGTTTTAACCAGAGCCCGCCGCAAAGCGGGATGGTTCAGCAGGGCAGTCTCGGCAGAAGAAGCTCGGGCTGGTTCTTCGAAGACACTACGGACTTCAGCGAAGAATAACTGGACTGTGGCTGTGGCAGGATCATTGCGGTCCCAGAGCGGTGTGGCCCAAGACAAGGCCTTTCCAGAAAGAAGACTCACTACGAACGCCACCTTAGACCGTTCTGTAGGAAATTGGTCCGACAACATCTCCATATGTAGGGAACATTGAGACAAGAAGCCCCGGCAGAGTCTAGAGTCCCCATCAAATTTGTCCGGCAGGGACAAGCGGAGGCTAGGAGCGGCCAGTCGCTGCGGAGGAGGTGCAGGAGTTGGCGGAGGAGATGGTTGCTGCTGTAGCAGTGGCAGAAGTTGCTGTAACGTGGCGGTCAACTGCGACAGCTGCTGTCCTTGTTGGGCAATTTGCTGCGATTGCTGAGCGACCACCGTGGATAGGTCAGCGAGACTTGGCAGTGGCACCTCAGCGGGATCAATGGCCGGATCTAATGTTAGGATTCGGCTAGCTGGATGTGGATCCTCTGTGTCAGCGAGGGATTGGCATGGACCGTGTTGGTGGACCGGTTCTACGGTTGCTACTCGTTTTAACCAGAGCCCGCCGCAAAGCGGGATGGTTCAGCAGGGCAGTCTCGGCAGAAGAAGCTCGGGCTGGTTCTTCGAAGACACTACGGACTTCAGCGAAGAATAACTGGACTGTGGCTGTGGCAGGATCATTGCGGTCCCAGAGCGGTGTGGCCCAAGACAAGGCCTTTCCAGAAAGAAGACTCACTACGAACGCCACCTTAGACCGTTCTGTAGGAAATTGGTCCGACAACATCTCCATATGTAGGGAACATTGAGACAAGAAGCCCCGGCAGAGTCTAGAGTCCCCATCAAATTTGTCCGGCAGGGACAAGCGGAGGCTAGGAGCGGCCAGTCGCTGCGGAGGAGGTGCAGGAGTTGGCGGAGGAGATGGTTGCTGCTGTAGCAGTGGCAGAAGTTGCTGTAACGTGGCGGTCAACTGCGACAGCTGCTGTCCTTTTTGGGCAATTTGCTGCGATTGCTGAGCGACCACCGTGGATAGGTCAGCGAGACTTGGCAGTGGCACCTCAGCGGGATCAATGGCCGGATCTAATGTTAGGATTCGGCTAGCTGGATGTGGATCCTCTGTGTCAGCGAGGGATTGGCATGGACCGTGTTGGTGGACCGGTTCTACGGTTGCTACTCGTTTTCACAAGAGCCCGCCGCAAAGCGGGATGGTCTTGCTGCGGCGGTAGCAACCAGGTCGTATCCATCGGCAACGGCTCAACCTCGCTGACTGCTGAGAAGGCGTGGGACAGAAGGACTAGGCAGAGGCAAGGTCAGACGTAGCAGAAGGTCGGGGCAGGCAGCAAGGTTCGTAGTCAATGAGGATAGCAGGAGATCTGGAACACAGGCTTTGGACAACACTAAACGCTTTCACTGGCACAAGGCAACAAGATCCGGCAAGGAAGTGCAGGGGAAGTGAGGTAATATAGACAGGGAGCAGGTGGAAGCTAATTAGGCTGATTGGGCCAGGCACCAATCATTGGTACACTGGCCCTTTAAATCTTAGAGAGCTGGCGCGCGCGCGCCCTAGAGAGTGGAGCTGCGCGCGCCAGAACATGACAGCCGGGGACCGGGACGGGTAAGTGACTTGGGATGCAATTCGCAAGCGGGCACGTCCCGCTATGCAAATCGCATCCCCGCCGGCAATGTCAGTGCAGCGCTCCCGGTCAGCGGGTCTGACCGGGGCACTGCAGAGAGAGAGACGCTGCGAGCGATCCGGGGAGGAGCAGGGACCCGGAGCGCTCGGCGTAACACTCCTCCTGCTCCTCCTTGCACAAAGGCAGAGGTAGCGGTCCTGTTGCTTGGTTGTTGCCCTCCTACGGCCTTCTCCAACATCTCCTGATGTACTGGCCTGTCTCCTGGAAGCGCCTCAATGCTCTGGACACTACTCTGACAGACACAGCAAACCTTTTTGCCACAGCTCACATTGATGTGCCATCCTGGATGAGCTGCACTACCTGAGCCACTGGTGTTGGTTTTAGACTCCGTCTCATGCTACCACTAGAGTGAAAGCACCGCCAGCATTCAAAAGTGACCAAAACATCAGCCAGGAAGCATGTCTGTGAAGTGGTCTGTGATCACCACCTGCAGAACCACTCCTTTATTGGGGGTGTCTTGCTAATTGCCTATAATTTCCACCTGTTGTCTGTTCCATTTGCACAACATCATGTGAAATTGATTGTCAGTCAGTGTTGCTTCCTGATTGGACAGTGTAATTTCACAGAAGTGTGATTGACTTGGAGTTACATTGTGTTGTTTAACTGTTCCCTTTATTTTTTTGAGCAGTGTATATACAGTTGCACAGCAAATGGGGATAATATAGAATGTAGTGTCCTTTAAGACACATTCTGGATTTACTAGGATTGTCTGGTTTTTACAGTTACGCCATATTAGGATTTTACTTTCATATTTTATGTTCTGATTTACACTTAGTGTATTTGGCTGTTTTTCACATGTGACTCTATTCTTCTTCTTGCGCTAGTGTGCGCCACTTTGCACCAAACTGTGTGAATCACATTACTAGTGTGAAAACAGACAAATTTAAAGCTATTTAGAAATGTGCAAACACCATGTCGTTCTTTTGCACCATTATGAGATAATGTGCCAACATCTGTAGGAAAACCCTTATTTAATATTTCAGGACACACACACACACACATATATATATATGCTACCTTTAAGGAGTTCTGTGCTGCTTTATCAGTCAGCACAAAATCAGGAAAAAGCCAACAGAAAAGCATGATACATCTGTCAGGAAAAACTTAAAACAGGCTAAAAAAAAGAAAAAAAACGATACGTGTCAGTTTAAAGTTAAATGAATCTGGGCCTCTGTTTCATGTTAAGTTTGACAAAATAGTGATACACTTATTCTGCTAAACCAGTCATCCATTTCTTGCCAACCTAACTTTAAGTTTTAATATAATACAGGTACTTATCTGTACTTTAATCTCACCAAAGGGAAATTTTTCTAAAATGCTAAAATGCAGCCCACACTGTTATCATTTAACCCTCTGCCTTTAATCTTACAAAATCTTTAATCTTACACAATGAAGTGTTACATTATAATTTATTAGTGAATTAGCCATTTACTTAACAAGGTTTATGAGCATTTTGCTAAATGGAGGAAACAGATACATTTTCCGAATTATTCCTTTTTATATAACTTAACCTCTGGCAGTGGTGGATATAGTTTGAATTTATGAAAAGAACAAGTTACCTATCATTATGTCCACATTAAAGGTGGAGATACAATTTGGCAAAGTAGAGCGGTATTAACTTTCATGGACCTCACTAAAAATGAATAAGCATTCATGGC
The DNA here is from genome assembly GCF_029499605.1 of Hyla sarda. Classification (NCBI taxonomy): domain Eukaryota; kingdom Metazoa; phylum Chordata; class Amphibia; order Anura; family Hylidae; genus Hyla; species Hyla sarda. Next base: position 369,762,440 of record NC_079189.1, on the reverse strand, counting down.
TACTCTTCTGCAAATGATATAGGGTCTGGATGCCCTTCATTCTGGTATAAGTGAGGCTACCAGCAGTTGGTTGGGACCTCACCTATCAAAGGGATTTGGATTTTCCCTTTACTCTATTTCTATCTGCTACATAATTTTTTGTAGGAAAAAATATAAATTCAGTTACACAGAGAATAACAGCAGTTTTAGTGCCCCTCACAACAGCTAGAGACCCACAGGTTTTTTTCAGCATCAGACTGTTTGCGCTTAAAGGGGTACTCCGGCGCAAAACATCTTAACCCCTATAAAAAGAATAGGGGATAAGATGTTAGATCGCGAGTATCCTGCTGCTGGTTACCCCCTTGCGATCGCCGGCAGGGCCCCTGCAATCTAGCATTTTATCCCCTATCCTTTTGATAGGGAATAAGATGCTTTGCTCCGGAGTACCCCTTTAGCTTTGCTGTGATAACGAGGGTTGAAGACATCCCCTGTGAGTCACTGGAGGAATCTGCACTGTAAACCCTGTAATATGGTTTGCATAGTCTTTGTAGTACTGACATGTACCACTATTTGTTCACCTGAAAGGGTGTTTATTGGTCTGTCTAGAGTGCTCTTTAATCAGTAATAGAATGGCTGTCTAGGTGTGACAATATTATTTGATAATAGAATGGTAGTGTTATTAAGTCACTATGTGGTGGTCATGGTATGAAAGTACAGTATATTGATAAAATTGGTCTGATTATACAGAATTTGTCAGTAAGTTTTGGATAGTTTTTTGTATGGTGATAATATATACCTTTTATTTGGTATTTCTAGCAACTGTGTGACATCTATTTAATATTATACAAAAAAAGATGGTCTTTTTGATCTATCAAAAGCAAAAGCTTAATATCTATCAAAAGCAAAATACGACCATAGCACTCACAGGATGAGGTGAAGGAGTGGCTTTATTCCATCACAACCGAATGGCGACGTTTCGGCTACACAATAATGGCTGCAATTGCGTAGCCGAAACGTCGCCATTCAGTTGTGATCGAACAAAGCCACTCCTTCACCTCATCCTGTAAGTGCAACGGTCGTATTTTGCTTTATATCTCTACTGGCCCTCAAACCAGGACCATGTACCTACAGCACCCGAATGCCACCTATACTATACAGAGTGTTGCTGCTTCTTCTTCTTCCATGTGTATATCTATCTACCTACCTATCTATTTATTTATCTTTAGTGTGAATTGGGGGGGGGGGGGGGAAGCATAGGAGTGGCAAAGAGTATGCCCCAAGAATGATTTCCTTTAGTGGGTCTAAGGCATTACAGACAGACACTGGTCTTTTTAATCCCAGCCACTATAAGATGGTAATTTAACTGCAGAACCGTCATTGAAAATTACAGTCTTTATGAAAGACTATAATATTTAAAGAGATGGTCTCCTGGGGTGGGTTCACTGTAGAAAGAGAATTCATCAATAATGGCCAGTGTTCGCATCAGGAAAGATGTTTTATTTTTATTTTTTTGCTGTGCTGCCACAATAACAAATAACCCATACTCACCTGCCCCTTATCACTTTTTCTATTTTATAAAAAATCTTTTTCTATTTTATAATACATTTTTCCGATGTAAAGGATACACTTTTTGCACAATAAATAAGAAACCCCATCTTTTTGCCCAACCTTGCAGTCCTGCCTTGTTACTGTTAAAGGGGTACTCCACCCCTAGACATCTTATCCTCTATACAAAGGATAGGGGATAAGATGTCTGATCGCATTCTCAGTAGCGGCACCCTGCTCTCTGTGCGTGATGATGGGGCGATACAAGGGCCGGAGCCCCCTGATGTCACGTTTCCCCCCCGCCTTCAATATAAGTTTATTGGAGTGGGTGAATTGAATCTGACAAATCTAAATTAATTACAAATTTCATGAAAAGTTTGATTTGTAATGAATGCGAATATCGCTACGATTTGATTGCGCAAATTGCTTAATTAAACTCCATTTAGTGCTCCAGGGGCAAGGCATCTAAAATGGCAGACCCACATGTAAGGACATGGGGCAAGGAATCCTGGGAAGGCGGGAACAAGGGTCTGCGGGATGACCCTGAATCACATGCAGCCTATCAGCAGCCAGCCACCCCTGTGATGTCACAGCCCTATTACAAGAGAGAGGGACAGACAGCAGTGTGTGTTGCACAGAAAAGCATTTTTACAGCAGCGATTCACTTCCCAGTCACATCAGTGTTTTATTGCAGAGAGAGGGACAGAGAGCAGTGTGTGTTGCACAGAAAAGCATTTTTACAGCAGCGATTTATCTCCCAGTCATATCAGCATTCTATTGCAGAGAGAGAGGGACAGAGAGCAGTGATTCACATCAAGCCCAAATCCAGCCTAGAAGCACTGATAGGGAAGGGAATGAGATTAAGAGAGAGTGCAATTTTGGGTGTAGTACACAGCAACTGAAAAGCTAATAGTAGCTAGCCAGTTAGGGTGAGCGGAGCAATAAAAGCATATTGTCCTCTATTAAGTGTAACAAGTGGTGTACCATTTTGTTCCTGTTAAAGTTTTAAGGGCCTAGATACTGTGAAAGGCAAGCCAAAAATACACAGCTGCTGTTGTTGTAGACAAATACTTCTTTTAAGTGTACTGGAGCACATTGTCCTCCCCTCATAAGTGCATACCACATATGTACATCTAAGTGGTGTACCATTTTGTTCCTGTTAAAGTCTTAAGGGCCTAGATACAGTGAAAGGTTAGGCAAAAGTACACACCTGCTGGTGTTGTAGAGAAATACTGTTTTAAGCGTACTGATGCGCATTGTCCTCACCTCATAAGTGCATACCACATATGTACATCTAAGTGTTGTTCCTGTTAAAGTCTTAAGGGCCTAGATACTGTGAAAGTCCAGACAAAAATACACACCTGTTGGAGTTGTAGACAAATACTATTTTAAGCATGGTGGAGCGCATTATACTCCCCTCATATGCGCACTAAGTATGTCAGGCAGAGAAGTGCCAGGATGTCCACAGAGGAGTGGCAGAGGTGTAAATTCATCAGGCAGAGGTCGCAGCAGACTAGGGGCAAGTGGTAGCAGGAGTTGCAGCGAGAGGCCTGGGCTCCCAGTATCAGCTAGTGGTCATGTCTCGACCAGCAACCCATCTACCGTTATCGCTTGGTTAACACGGTCATCCACTTCATCACAAGTGACATCTGACTCCCCAAGTCAACAGTCGGTGGGTTCCTCAGGCACAACCCTCCGTTGGCATGGCCTGGGAGCAGTCCCTGTCCTCCCATTGCCTCTGTCCAATGCTGTTCCCTCTCCTAAAGAAGTATCTTATGCTGTGGGTTCAGCTCCACTACTTAGTGAGGACGATATACTAGAAGACAGTGAGGAGCTACTGCCCAGCCAAGAAGTGGAGGAGACATCTGCCGCTTTCTCCTCTAGGCAGGCAAGTAGTGAAGGGGAGAGTGGCGTGGGAGGTGGTGTTGCAAGCTTTTAGGCTCCTGAAGCAGACACTGTTGAGGAACCTGAGGAGGACATCAGTGACATGCAGAACACAACTCAATGATGATGAAGCCGATTGCACTTGGGAGCCGGGTGCAAAAGGGGCTTCATCATCATCAGGAGAAGACGGTTGCATGCCTGGTTGGCTGTCTGTTGGCCATGTACCTTACAAATATGTGAAAGGGGGAAGCCATCCACAAAACACTTGACACTTACTTTCTCACTGCATCAGTGTCAGATTCTATACTGCTATTGTTTCCTTTCTAGAGAAAGTAATGAGTATATGCACTTTGTCATGTGACAACTCAGCACCTATTAAAATGTGAAATGTGTCATGTGACACAACTGAATGAAAAAATAAGACACATACATGATCATTTTTGATCCCTTTGAACATGGCTTCCATTTGTGTTTGTTACATGATGTTATATTGTATGTTATTTGATTCTGGGTTAAATCATAATGAAAAATCTTTGACAGTTCTATCGTTGTACTGACATTTTACAAACTTTTTGCATGAAAGTAGAATAGTACATTATATACACATAACAACTCAAATTTATTTGGGCCAAAAACTAACTTGCAAATAGCAGCCAATCACAGCTCAGCTTTTATTTTGCCAGAAGTTAGGCTGGATTTACATGACGTTTTCAGCCATAAGGAACCGCATATGGCTGGGGGAGCTAAAACCAGGCGCTCCCTTATCCCTGCCGTAAGCCGCCCATAAGTAATGTATTTCAATGAGCCGACCGGAGTGAAACGCTGACTCCGGTCGGCTCATTTTTGCCCCGTATGCGGTTTTCCCACTGTACCTAAAGCTGTAGTGGACCACTGTTTTAGGTCCAGTGGAAAACTGCATACGGGGCAAAAACTACTCATTGAAATTAATTAAATACGGGCGGCATATGGCAGGGATACAGGAGCACCGAGTTTTAGCTCCCCCCAGCCGTATGTGGTCCCGTATGGCTGAAAACGTGGTGTGAACCCAACCTTATTAAAATATGAAAGCTGAGCTCCCTGCACTGCTTTACTTGTCATTCATAGCAGTGAGCCGGCACCTGTATATATAGATGCGCGGTAGGGGTCAGACATATGGATATATGTCTGACCCTCACAGCATCTATATATACAGGTGCCGGCTCACCGCTATGAATGACAAGAAAAGCAGTGCAGGGAGCGGAGGCTCGCTGCTGCTGCCAATAGCTTACTTGTCATTCATAGCGGTGAGCTGGCATTTGTATATGTATGCTGCGAGGGTCAGACATATATCCATATGTCTGACCCCCACAGCATGATATGCAGCTGCTGCCCGCTATGGATGACAAACTCTTAGTACCGAGAGCGGGCAGCAGCCCTCCGCTCCCCCGCTAATAGAGTTTTCATTCATTGGCAGCCAGGGGAGGGAGAACATTAAGATTAATATGCGCAGCTTGGGGGGGGGGGGGCAGTATATATATAACTATGCGCAGCAGGGGTCAGTATATGCGCAGCGGGGGTCAGTATACATATATAATAGCGCTGGGGGCAGTACATTTATTCAAGCGCAGCGGGCACTAGGTTTGATATAGCGCAGTAGGGGGAAAGATATATAGAAACGCTGGAGGGGCCAGATATATAACCCCCCCCCCAGCGATTCTATACATCTTTGCCCACCACAGCACAGAAAAAAAAACCTAACCGACACTCCAGTCTTTGTAAATGAAAGCCAATGTGTATGTATGCATGGAATGAAAATTTTAGACTTCATAATGGAATACATGAAAGTAAATAAATACTAAATATATCTATATATATATATATATATATATATATATATATATATATATATATACAACCAAAGGCAAATTTGCAGCACTACTTATCAGCTTTTGACCAGACTCTATCACAGTCCATCCGTAGCATAAAAAACAGTAAATGGCGCAGCACTATCAAACAATGATGATTTATTTTCTCTCAAATAACAGTGATTTATTTTCTCATGTGAAGCAATACAACGTTTCAGCTCCTCCTGGAGCCATTTTCAAGCATTCTTTGAAAATGGCTCCAGGAGGAGCTGAAACGTTGCATTGCTTCACATGAGAAAATAAATCACTGTTGTTTGAGAGTGCTGCACCATTTAGTGGTATATATATATATATATATATATATATATATATATATATATATATTTATTTATTTTATACCTTCACATCTTGTCTTACTCTTACCTTGCAGCCTTCACAAGTGATGACACCATAGTGGATTCCTGAAGACTTATCTCCACAAATTTTGCATGGTATCACTTCAATTTGTGCTGAAAATAGAGAAGAGACAGCTCAGCTGACATTGCACATTTTTATTTAGCCTCTTCTATCCTTGGTCAATGACTAAAGCATCAGATTTAGATTATTAAAGAGAAGCAAAATATAGCATTCAGAATGCCCAAGTAGAAAAACAGATCTTAGATTTAAGCTTTTCCTCAAATCCATAATTTAATAGCAATATCCAATATTTGCATGCTCTAAAACCCAGCACAAACATTTCTCTAATCCCTCTGCAGTTAGAATAAACATTTTAATGCAACTTGGTTTGTAGTTTTATGTTAATACGTTGCTTTTCGGGCTGATGTTTATATCATTAAATGGTTTACGTTATCATTTACTTGTTTTTTATAATAACAGTAATTGTGATAAGCAAGGGTTTAAACAAAGAGTGTTATACCTAATACAATCAATGTCCAATTCAACTTTGGTGTACTTATCCAGCATGTTGTTTATAATCAAGAGGGATTATTGGAATATGAGGAACGTAATGAAGTATTATAAAATCCTGCCTCGCAACGGCTTACTATATTTTGTTTCTGAATTGCACCCGTACAAGGATACTTGAACATAGTGATTGTGTTCTTGCCTGAGAGCCATTTATCCTTTGTGTCAAAGCAGGACAATTGGAGGGATGTGTAACTGAAAACTTCTGTAATTAATTGTATACACAAGGTGAAAAGAAGCTATTGCTTTCCTCGAAACATCTTAAATTACTGTAACTAACACTCTCCGTACCAAGTTTCCTTTGCAGTGTTAATGAGTGTCACAGTCTCTAACATTTCCTTCACAATGCATGTCTAATCGTGTAGGATTGCAAGATTTTTCACTTTTTCTAAACTACACTGTCATCAATTCACTTGAGTGTTTTAACACCCAAACGTAGCATCGTCCCCAATGTGTATCACAGTTGTCCACAATTAGAAGAACTGTTTGGGTTACACAATTTTTAGGTGGAGCTATCAAAGTTGGGAATATATTCCCAGTAATCTAGTCTGATTTTTCAAAAAGGATGTGAAGCATATCAAAACTTTCAGGAAACTTTTCAGCATAATTTGTCATATGTGTGTATATGAGTAGCAGTATTTATGGCCATCCTATATACAGTATTTTATCCAGTTTTTTTCCCTTTACAGGTTTCATCTCCACCTTTCAGTTGCCCCTGAGTAAGTGAGTGGGAACTAGCTGCTAGGAAGGCTCTCAAAAACTGCACGGAGGAGATCTTGCGCCCTTGCATCTCTCTGTAGCAAACCTTCAGAAGCAACAGCAACATGAAAGACATAATAGAGCAGTACTGAGAAATGTAAGCTGTGAATCAAGCACTGGGTGGAATATAACACTTAGAAAAGCTATATGCCAGGTATCTCTGTGTTCCTCTCAGCCTCGGTCTCTCTCTGCAGCTAACTTCTCACCCCTTCATAGACCTCTATTGGGCAGCATGCAAACTTCAGGTGACCATTTAAATATGAGATGCTTGTAAACAAAAATACTGGTGGCCATGAATCCATTTGTTCAGACAATGGGGTTAATTTACTAACGTGATCCCGACTTTTTTTTGTTGGGTTTCACGCCCAAATTGTGTCACATGTCTGTTGCGACACAATCTGTGACCAAAAAAACCAAAACCCTCCATTTTACAAGAAAAACCTGAAAATGGGGCGTGGTCACTGGATAAAGTGGGTGTGGTCCCAACAAAAGGGGCGTGGTCCCCACAGTTTTGAAAAATCCCAACATATTTACTATGGTTTCCACAGAAAATGTGGCGGATTTGAGCTGAGGAAAACCAGACAGATCAGAGCATGTGTAAGAAAAGAAAAACGCAGGGAAAAGTGTAAAATGTAGGGAAGCCTTAGTAAATACCTTGGGAAAATACCAGTTGGAAATCAAAACCCACAAAGAAACCTACAATCTTAGTAAATAAACCCCAATGTCTTTTATCTGGGAGCAAGGGAAAAAAGAAGTTGTCTTATAAAGACAACCTCTATCCATATGTCCTATGAGAGCCCCTCCCTCTATATGCCAGAAAGTAGAGATACTCTGTACTGTAAGAACAGCACTGCTCTGGCAGATCTGTCCCATTTATGCATTTTCTTTATGGCCAAACAGGGGATAAGTGTCTGACCACAGGAAAAGCGGTGCAGGTGGGGTCCGACCCCTGGAACCCCCGCGATCTCCTCCTCTCCCCAGGAACGGAGCATATCGACCCCCACATGAAGCAGTGACTGACACGCTCCCTCCATGCATCTCTGTATCTCTCTTCTAGGTGTGATAGCAGAGAGTGTCTTACAAAAAAGTGTATCTCTCATTGCCTTAGACCTGTGGGACCTTTTATTTTAACTTTAATGAAAAACTACATTAAAGCACATTTGGTATTGCAAATATGCCAGAATTATGATGTTTGTGTAAAAAAATAAATAAATAAATAAAAGAAACTGGCTTACGTGAGTTGCACCACATTTTTGATGTGTTTGAGAGCATATTGTGCCTTGCTCATCATGGGGTTGTGGTTTACCAGGAAAATGGGCCTGAATTCGCTAAAAAGGGATTGTTGCTTAATTTTGATGCCATGCACCAAGAAAGTTGCCAAAATTTTGGTGCACAATTTTGACTAAAAGAACGACAATGGATGGTCAAAACATACATTAGACAGTATAAGGCTATGTTACTATATCTTTTTCTTTTTTTTCTTTTACCTCATTTTTAGTTGTAAACAGTTGAAAATAAAATGGACAAAAAGCAAAGGACTGTTTTTTTAGCTGTTTACTATACAAAAAACTGATGATTTTACCATGTGTGTACATGGTTTAAGATGCATCATATTTTTAATGATCTGGTGATTTTGTAGCCTGACTACTGTTTAAGTATTGGGCAGTATTAGTAAACCACTGTGTTTATTATCAAGAAACTAAACAGGACAATGAATTTGATAACAATAAAAAAAAAAAAAAAAGCTCAAAGTATCTTTGGTATCAATATAGTATGGAAAGTTATATCATTGTGAACTTATATAAGAGTAATTTTCTTTTTCATCATCAAGGTTATCTTGCTTTTACTATAGAATAAAAAGTAACCAAGCAAGTTCAAGGTGGTTTTGTAGGAGATATTTGTTATCCGAACAGCTGTTTCATGTCTATGTTTGGCTTAAGTCCTCTAGAGAATTAAAAATGTATCCAAGTATACGTCCATTGTTTTTATATTATTTTTTCTTATCACAAATATGGGTTTTATATGTCAAGCCCATATATGACAACACAAGATTCAAACCATATAGTAGAAATGGTGGAATAGCACTAATATATCAGGCCAAAGTCAAAACATAATCTAAAAACAAAGGTGGTGCATACCTTCTTAAAATATAACCTTTAACCCCTTAAGGACCGGAGGTTTTTCCGTTTTTGCATAACTCTTTCAAATTTACACCTAAAAATCCATATGATGGCTTATTTTTTGCGCCACCAATTCTACTTTGTAATGACGTCAGTCATTTTGCCCAAAAATCTATGGTGAAGCGGGAAAAAAAATCATTGTGCGACAAAATTTAAAAAAAAACGCTGTTTTGTAACTTTTGGGGGCTTCCGTTTCTACGTAGTACATTTTTCGGTAAAAATGACACCTGATATGTATTCTGTAGGTCCATACGATTAAAATGATACCCTACTTATATAGGTTTGATTTTGTCGGACTTCTGGAAAAAATCATAACTACATGCAGGAAAATTAATACGTTTAAAATTGTCATCTTCTGACCCCTATAACTTTTTTATTTTTCCGTGTATGGGGCGGTATGAGGGCTCATTTTTTGCGCCGTGATCTGAAGTTTTTAACGGTACCATTTTTGCATTGATAGGACTTATTGATCGCTTTTTATTCATTTTTTCATGATATAAAAAGTGACCAAAAATGCACTATTTTGGACTTTGGAATTTTTTTGCGCGCACGCCATTGACCGTGCGGTTTAATTAACGATATATTTTTATAATTCGGACATTTCCGCACGCGGCGATACCATTTATGTTTATTTTTATTTTTATTTACACTGTGTTTTTTCTTTTATGGGAAAAGGGGGGTGATTCAAACTTTTAATAGGGAAGGGGTTAAATGATGTTTATTCACTTTTTTTTTGCACTTTTTTTTTGCAGTGTTATAGGTCCCATAGGGACCTATAACACTGCACACACTGATCTTTTACATTGATCACTGGTTTCTCATAAGAAACCAGTGATCGATGATTCTGCCGCATGACTGCTCATGCCTGGATCTCAGGCACTGAGCAGTCATTCGGCGATCGGACAGCGAGGAGGCAGGTAGGGGCCCTCCCGCTGTCCTGTCAGCTGTTCGGGATGCCGCGATTTCACCGCGGCTATCCCGAACAGCCCACTGAGCTAGCCGGCATGCTTTCGGTTTCACTTTAGACGCGGCGTTCAACTTTGAACGCCGCGTCTAAAGGGTTAATAGCGCGCGGCACAGCGATCAATGCCGCGCGCTATTAGCCACGGGTCCCGGCCGTTGTTAGAGGCCGGGCCCGACCCGCTATGACGCGGGGCCACGCCGTGGCCCCGCGTTATAGATCGGGAGTGGACACATGACGTTCCAGTACGTCATGTGTCCTTAAGGGGTTAAAGTGCACCTGTCACTAACAAAAAACTATATCATGTGAATAATACCATTATATATATATATATATATATATATATATATATATATATATATTTGTAAGATACATTGGTAAAAAAAAATGTGCACATTTTTGGGAGAAAAAAATGCTGCCTCTGCAGCTATTTCCTGTGTTAGTCTGTGAGGAGACCAAATACAGGAAGTGTGGGCTGGACAAGTATGGCTCTGTGCAGGCTCAGTGTACAGAGCCCTGCTTGTCCTCAGTGTACAGAGCCCTGCTTGTTCAGTGTACAGAGCCCTGCTTGTCCTCAGTGTACAGAGCCCTGCTGGTCCTCAGTGTACAGGGACCTGCTTGTCCTCAGTGCACAGGCCCCTGCTTGTCCTCACTGCACAGAGCCCAGCTTGTCCTCAGTGTACAGGACCCGGCTTGTCCTCTCTGCACAGAGCCCTGCTTGTCCTCAGTGCACAGAGCCCTGCTTGTCCTCAGTGTACAGAGCCCTGCTTGCCTTCAGTGTACAGAGCCCTGCTTGTCCTCAGTGCACAGGGCCCTGCTTGTCCTCAGTGCAAAGAGCCCTGCTTGTCTTCATTGTACAGAGCCCTGCTTGTCCTCAGTGCACATAGCCCTGCTTGTCCTCAGTGTACAGAGCCCTGCTTGACCTTAGTGTACAGAGCCCTGCTTGTCCTCAGTGTACAGAGCCGTGCTTGTTCAGTGTACAGAGCCCTGCTTGTCCTCAGTGCACAGGGCCCTGCTTGTCTTCATTGTACAGAGCCCTGCTTGTCCTCAGTGCACATAGCCCTGCTTGTCCTCAGTGTACAGAGCCCTGCTTGACCTTAGTGTACAGAGCCCTGCTTGTCCTCAGTGTACAGAGCCCTGCTTGTTCAGTGTACAGAGCCCTGCTTGTCCTCAGTGTACAGAGCCCTGCTGGTCCTCAGTGTACAGGGCCCTGCTTGTCCTCAGTGCACAGAGCCCAGCTTGTCCTCAGTGTACAGGGCCCTGCTTGTCCAGTGTACAGAGCCCTGCTTGTCCTCAGTGTACAGAGCCTTGCTGGTCCTCAGTGTACAGGGCCCTGCTTGTCCTCACTGCCCAGAGCTGAGCTTGTCCTCAGTGTACAGGGCCCTGCTTGTCCTCAGTGCACACAGCTCTGCTTGTCCTCTCTGCACAGAGCCCTGCTTGTCCTCTCTGCACAGAGCCCTGCTTGTCCTCAGTGTACAGAGCCCTGCTTGTCCTCAGTGTACAGAGCCCTGCTTGTCCTCAGTGTACAGAGCACTGCTTGTCCTCAGTGCACAGGGCCCTGCTTGTCCTCAGTGCACAGAGCCCTGCTTGTCCTCTCTGCACAGAGCCCTGCTTGTCCTCAGTGTACAGAGCCCTGCTTGTCCTCAGTGCACAGGGCCCTGCTTGTCCTCAGTGTACAGAGCCCTGCTTGTCCTCAGTGCACAGAGCCCTGCTTGTCCTCAGTGTACAGAGCCCTGCTTGTCCTCAGTGTACAGAGCCCTGCTTGTCCTCAGTGTACAGAGCCCTTCTTGTTCAGTGTACAGAGCCCTGCTTGTCCTCAGTGTACAGAGCCCTGCTTGTCCTCAGTGTACAGGGCCCTGCTTGTCCCCACTGCACAGAGCCCAGCTTGTCCTCAGTGTACAGGGCCCTGCTTGTCCTCAGTGCACACAGCCCTGCTTGTCCTCTCTGCACAGAGCCCTGCTTTTCCTCAGTGCACAGAGCCCTGCTTGTCCTCAGTGTACAGAGCCCTGCTTGTCCTCTCTGCACAGAGCCCTACTTGTCCACTCACACTTCCTGTATTTGGTCTCCTCACAGAGACATCCGGGCAATAGCTACAGGAACAAAAATATGCACATTTTTTACCCAATGTATATTACAAATATGCATTTAATGAATATGCATTAAATGATAATCTACATTATATAAAAAGTTTTTGTTAATGACTGGTACACTTTAATAAAAAAAAAAACATTGAAATAATCCCCCCACAAAATGACACAAAATTGCTCAATAGAGCCACAAGGAAAGCTATGCTAGAGGGGAACAATACAAATAATCCCCCTTTAGGGGAATGTTTTCAACCCCAATTCTACATGACTTCCACAGTAGTAATAATAGTTCTTCTGAATATAATAATTTATGAAGTGCACACAGATTCAGCAACATTTAAATTGGTTCCTTGTCCCCACTGGGCTAACAATAAAGTGGCTTGATCTTACTACCATGGACAGCATGCGCCACCATGCATTTACCTCTCGCACACCTGATCTTTCTTTGCTGGTGCAGGAAGGTCACTTTACTTGCTATAACCTGGCTGCTATCTACCATTTTGCATTTTTACGTAGACTTTATCCTCAGACTTGCAAGATAAAAAATGTTTGCCTCTTGTACACACACATATACTCTTAAATTCTTTATTACCCTCTTTAACCCCATACCCTTACCTATTTACTTGAGAATTTTTCTATACATTTGAAATGCATAACAATACACTTGGTAGTAGGGTTTTCTATGGTATGAACACAGGGGTAGTCCTGGACAGGCTTCATCCTTTTTTGGGCAAGTGCCCTGCTGGTTCCCTGTGTGGGCAGTGGTAGTCCACACCACTCATAGATATGGTTTACCAGGGTGAAGAATATCTCTTTATCCTTCTTGTTGGACAACTTTCACATTGACATTTTTAGGTATTTACTGCAATGCTTCAAGACAAACAGGCGTTAGGTGAAAAATGTTTTCTTTTATGAACTAGTGTCACCTAACATCACCTTTATTTGGGTTTGGATTATTTGGGTTGTTCTGTTCTAGCATTGGTTTCCTAGTGGTTTTGGGGGGCGGGGTGATTTTAATGTTATATCTAAAGGTTTCATTTTCAACAGGCATGCATCCCTTTGGATTATGTTTATTATGCTTTAATATGTCCTATTCCTTTGAAAATGAAAAAAAATATATCAAATGTATCAATAAATGAGCATTGAATCTCATTCTGGATTGCACATCAGAAAATGGCAGTGTTTCCTCTAATTCTTTTTGATCATACTTAGTCTCTATCACTAGGCAGGAAACAGCCGCTGAGAGAACAAGCCCACATGTACTGCCAGGAGGGAAATGGTCAGATTGTAAGGGGGCCTCCATTGCATGTTAATCTTTCATGCCAAAAGCAGAATAAAGAGCATCCCACCACTCAAGGGAGACAGGTAGCAGAGGGAAGAACACATCACGCCTGACTACCCGTAATCCTTTACAATGCTCCCTAAAGGAATTTTATAACATTTTTTGTCAACATGACTACAGCACAGAGAACTTCCGAATGTAAGGCAAGAGAATCTATCCACATACCAGTCTGAAATATATTTATGGTTTAGTTAAACATCTTGTGATCTAGTGATTATCTGGGCAGCGTTATTAGTCAGTCTAGCAAATATTCTAGAAAAAAATTCCACGATCAGCATTTACATTCAGAAATAATCTGTCTTTTGTCACGTCTAATATCTCCCCATTAAGATTTAAGGCGGAATCCATAATAAAACTTGTTTTAGTGTTAGAAAGGAATGACTTGAGCAGAGTTTTCTGCACAGAGCTGTGGGTCTGTTCTGCTGATACTGCACACTTTCCCTAAAGAGATTAGGATTCTAATCCCAAATATTATACAGCACAGCCTATCTTATATTTGAGCTCATCGGATCCAGCATTCTGCATGTAATCTCTAGCAGCATTACCTAGTGTTTATATAAGCTGCTGCTGTTTGAGCAATGATGACTGAGCTCTTTCAATACACCTGGACAAAACGAAACAAGATGTGCCCCCATCAATATACTGGATGTGTGACATATTGTAGATGCGTGTACCCAAATGGGAGTTTCTAGCACCGTGACAATGAAAACTCTTCCCTGGATCAAGAAATGCCAACCATTCCATTCAATGCTTTCATTTTAAATTTAAATTCTTCGTTCCCAAGCTGAGATCTTGGGATCCACAGTGGTGGTTTGTCCACAGGCATTCATATGGAGCAGTGGTCTCAAACTGTGGCCCTTCAGATGTTACCAAACTCTAACTCCCAGTATGCCCGGACAGCCAACGGCTGGGAGTTGAAGTTTTGTAGCATCTGGAGGGCCACAGTTTAAGACCACTTATATAGAGCCTTTCGGCATGTATGTGTCCATCAGACATAAAGGGGTTCTCCACTGGAAAACATTTTTGTTTAAATGAACTGGTGCCAGAAAGTTAAACAGATTTGTAAATTACTTCTATTTAAAATTCTTAATCCTTCCAGTACTTATCAGCTGCTGTATGTTCAAGAGGAAGTTCTTTTCTTTTTGAGTTTCCTTTCTGTCTAACCACAGTGCTCTCTGCTGACACCTCTGTCCATTTTAGGAACTGTCCAGAGCAGGAGCAAAGCCCCATAGCAAGCCTATCCGGACAGTTCCAAAAATGGACAGATATGTCAGCAGAGAGCACTGTGGACAGACTGAAAGGTAATTCAAAAAGAAAAGAACTTCCTGTGGAGCATACAGCAGCTGATCAGTACTGGAAAAATAAAGAATTTTAAATAGAAGTAATTTACAAATCTGTTTAACTTTCTTGTACCAGCTAATTTAAAAAAAAAATTTCCAGGGGAGTACCCCTTTATGTTTTGGTTAAAAACAATACATCTTATAAAATATACACCTTTATTTTATTTTCTATTTGGGAGATTTATTAACACCTGTTAAGATGAAGAGTGCTGCAATTGCCCATAGCAACCAATCAGATTGCTTCTTTCATTTTTAAAAAGGCTTCTGAAAAATAGAAGAAGCGATCTGTTTGGTTGCTATGAGCAACGGCGCCACTCTTCCGCTACACAGGTTTTAATAAATCTCCTCTTATGCCGCTATTAATCTACTAACTGCTTTAACGTTGTACAAGTACAATTGAACACCTGCACACCAACTTCCTTTCATGTGATATTCACTGTGTATTTTTGCGGTTGTCACATGACAGGATGTCCATGTACAGATGTCTGTTAATGTCACCATGGCAACCCCAGAGCGAGCAAGGTATTTAAATAGCTGCAGCAGATAGTAGGTCATAAACTCATGAACTTCTGAGAAGGAGGGGGATTTGAAAAGGTGTACAGTCATTACCAAACTACTGAGATATACTTTCAAAGGGGTACTCCGGTGGAAAACTTTTTTTTTTTAATCAACAGGTGCCAGAAAGTTAAACAGATTTGCAAATTACTTCTATTAAACAATCTTAATCCTTCCAGTACTTATTAGCTGCTGAATACTACAGAGAAAATTATTTTCTTTTTTGAACACAGAGCTCTCTGCTGACATCATGACCCCAGTGCTCTATGCTGACATCTCTGTCCATTTTAAGAACTGTCCAGAGTAGGAGAAAATCCCCATAGAAAACATATGCTACCCTGGACAGTTTCCTATAATGGACAGAGGTGTCAGCAGAGAGCACTGTGGTCATGATTTCTTCCAAAAAGAAAATAGTTTCCTCTGTAGTATTCAGCAGCTAATAAGTACTGGAAGGTTTAAGATCTGTTCTTTTTGAATTTCTTTTTTGTCTTGTCCACAGTGCTCTCTGCTGACACCTGATGTTTGTATCAGGAACTGCCCAGAGCAGGAGAAAATCCCCTTAGCAAACCTATGCTGCTCTGGACAGTTCCTGATTTGGGCATCAGGTGTCAGCAGACAGCACTGTCGACAAGACAAAAAAGAAATTCAAAAAGAACAGAATTTCTTATGTAGCATACTGCTGTTAAAAAGTACAGGAAGGGTAAATATTTTTAATAGAAGTAATTTACAAATCTGTTTAACTTTCTGGCACCAGTTGATTTAAAAAAAAAAAAAAAAGTTTTCCACCGGAGTACTCCTTTTTAAGACATCTGCTTTGTGGCCAACATGGAGCACACAGTCAAAAGAAGATTACTCATGGTTTTGTGGGATTTCAATGTGAATAGGACTTTTATTAAATTAAGCACTCAATTGCACCAAAAACTAAGGTACTCAAAGTAAGAAAAAAAAAAAAAGAAACATATACAGTAATTAGAAAAAGTATAAAATTACATTTGTTTCACAAATTTCTTATCTGACAGCTTAAGGAATGCAAAACTAGCAAATCCCTCATAGTCCTATGGTCTTTTAAGTAGAGTTGAGTGAACCTACAGAAAGATTTGCCAAACTCAAACCTTACAAGTCGTCTTTTGGTTTATTTAGTCCTGCAAAAGTTACTTTGCTTTCCAAGTGTTTCACATTCCTGGAGAAATCTGCTATGAAACTGTCCAGAGTCTTATTTCCAACTTTTCTGGGGAACACTTGGAAAGGCTAAACTAAATTAAAGGGGTTCTCCACTGCTTTAACCTTCTTGGGGCAGTTAGGTAGTACTGTGGCTATATGTTATTACCCCTTTGTTTCCTGCTGGTAACGCTACTGTAGTTGGGTTATTTTTTACCCTATTTTCAAACCCGGAAGCTGGTTACTTCATTAGTTTGCTGGCTTTTTTCGACCACTGTTTTTTTTCAGCCGCCGCCTCCATCTTTCCATTGCTACGTCCCCCTGCAGGGTGTTGTGTTGGAGGCCGGCCTGCCCCACGCTCTGTACATGCCCGCCTCCCGTGCTGATGAATATTCCACCATCATAATCGCAGACCTCCTTCCTTTCAGCTTCTTATAAGCTGATTGCTGATTGGGCTGCTCGCGGCGAATCGGCTCCGTTGTTGGGCACAAGCGCAGTTCGTCCTTAGTCTGAAGGGTCATCTGAGCATGTGCCATTGTGTTTTCAGCTTCAGGACTGACGCGCTGAGGTATTGTTAACACTAACCTTGCCAGAGGGGAGTCCCTGTGTGCTGGACAGCTCCCGAAGGTTTTCTAGGCGCTCTCTGGCAGCTGACCCTCCCGACCGAGGACGAACTGCGCATGCGCCCAACAACCGAGCCGATTCGCCGCAAGCAGCCCAATCAGCAATCAGCTTATCAGAAGCTGAAAGGAAGGAGGTCCGCGATTATGACGGTGGAATATTCATCAGGGAGGCGGGCACGTACGGAGCGTGGGGCAGGCCGGCCTCCAACACAACACCCTGCAGGGTGACGTAGTGATGGAAAGATGGCGGCGGCTGAAAAAAAACAGTGGTCAAAAAAAGCCAGCAAACTAATGAAGTAACCAGCTTCCCGGTTTGAAAATAAGGTAAAAAATAACCCAACTACAGTAGCGTTACCAGCAGGAAACAAAGGGGTAATAACATATATCCACAGTACTTCCTAACTGCCCAAAGAAGGTTAAAGCAGTGGAGAACTCCTTTAATTCAACAGATTTGCCCAGATGTAATCTGTATCTCCATATTAGAACAGTTACACAGATTTGTAAATTACTTCTATTAAAAAATCTTAAGCCTTCCAGTACTTATCAGCTGCTGTATACTACTGATATACTACAGAGAAATGTGTGAAGTTCTTTCCAGTCTGACCACAGTGCTCTCTGCTGACACCTCTGTCCATGTCAGCAACTGACCAGAGCAGGAGAGGTTTTCTATGTGGATATGCTTCAAATCTGGACTGTTACTGACACGGACAGAGGTGTCAGGAGAGAGCAGACTGTTGTCAGACTGGGAAGAACTGCACAATTTTCTCTGATAAGTACTGGAAGGATTAAGATTTTGAAATAGAAGTAATTTACAAATCTGTTTAGCTTTTTGCCACTAGTTGATTTGAAAACATATGTTCTCCACCTGTTTCCATCGAAGTTCCCCTTTAATATACTATTGGCCCTACTAATAAGTCTAAGAAAGATATCCTAAATCGTCATATTGATAGAGTGGACCAAAAGACTTCAGTGGGCTCATGAGCTCAATGTAGAAGTTCAGCATGTAACCTCTTCCTCCTAGTTCCGCACACCCGCAGGTCCTCACTGACTGACACACAGTTACGTAAACCCTCTCCTGCCTCTTTCTCTTCACTCTTGGGCCAGCTCTCAATCACTAAAAGTGTCTGTAGCCTGAGCAATGGTAGCCTGTGATGGACTTCAGTGATGTTTGCCGTCCCCCTAGCCTTTAGGATCAATGTTGTGACACCTGTAGCTATGGCAATGGATTTCACATATTGGAGCCTAGTGGTTGTCACTCTTTAACTCTAGTGTGCTACTTTCTTTATTTGCTATAAAAAATCTTCTTTCTTTATTTGCTATAAAAATCTTTTTTTTTTTCCTCAAAAAAGTGTGTATGCATACAATGCGTGGAAAAATATTAATGTTTTGTATATCTCAATGATTTTGTTTCACTTTCATTGACCATGCAGAAGGAGGAAGCATCTGTATTTACAATACACAACTTAAATCCTATTGACTAAAGAACAAAACTATAGACAAACACACTGCAAACCACATAGTTTAACTTTTAGTCATTTTAACAAAGATACATTGCGAAGAATTGAAATCTTACAGCACATCTTTAGTTAGTGAGGTTGGTTTTTTAATTAATGATAATATACTGAGATAACAAAAATTGCCAACATGGTATGATCCCTTCTATTATGCCACCATTTTCCTGCTTCCTGCAATACATGTCAGGAGTCTGTCGGCCTGCTCCATTCACTTCTACACACTAGACTCTGCTGACGTCTTGAGTCTATTAGGATGGTTTCTGCATTGTTTACGCCATTTACAATGGATGAAAATGGTAACGCAAAGCCATGCCCGTCATCTTACCATAGTAACAAATGTCATTTCAATAACACCTATTAACTGTTAGACTAATTACTCCACAAATAATATGTCAGAGCTGAATTTAACTATTCACATCCTGACATTTACCACGGTTATATCTGCACACGAGATCTGCATTAACTGATTTTGTGCTTCTTTGTATAAATGACTTACTCCATTAAGTACAATTACTTTCCATTAGTGTTCTATGTCAGTGGGAAATATGGTCGAAATTATGGTTGCATAATACAAAAGAAGTGCGAATGTGTTGACAGCTGTTAAACATAACATATATTACCACAGACACTGCTTTCCATTGACAGAAACTCCTGGCCTATGCTAATAATAATCGACAAACACGGTATCTGATTTTATCTCTCAAACAACTGAGGAACTACAAAAATTAGTACAAAGAAAAAGTCGAACTGAATACAACCTGGTTTCTTCTAGAGTTTTCCATCTTAGCCGCTAAAATAACAGCTTTAGTCTGATTAGATACTATGGAGAAACACAGCTGTTCTGTGCACAGGTTTTTGAAGTCTTCTCCAAGGTACTGAAATATACTTCTTTGACTAGAACGCTCATATCAAGCAGTTTGGATCCCATGCACTACTTGTAGTGCTCTGTGCTCTACCTGGTTTGACCTTCCACTTGAGTCCCCAGAGATTTAAATATAATGCACCATAAAAGTTACAGGAGGCAACATTTAAGCCTCCTTTCTTTAAGGGAAGGTCCCATAACCTCTAGTAGAAAAATAACACAGCTCCTCTTTCTGCCAAGAACAACCCAAGTCCTGTGTTTGCTTTGGCATAAAAAAGGGCCCTGTAAGGCCAACACTAGACTGCTCATATCACATCTTTTTCCACCCCTAATGCCACCACTAAGATCATAATAACACAATTTTTAACCTGATAACCAGAAGAGCCTAAAAGAATAAAACAAAAATGTACAATTCACTACTACTTTGTATAATCAAATAGCATTATGCATAATACAATGTGTTATTTTTCTATATCGAACACAATCCGTTTTCCCATATTGTTTTGGTTCTATTTTAACCCCAAAGAGTTTGTTTATTTATTTCTTTTTTTATGAATAATGATAAAATATACACATTCTTGATTGCTACTTTCTCCAATCTAATGCTTTTATCTCAGTTCAAGCTTATTTTCCGTGCTGCGAAGCAGATTTAGATTTAAGGTAAATCAGATCATGTCTAATAGATGATCTGGGCTTTTCCAAGGGCCTGTTTTCCATAATGGCATAACTGAGCAAATAGTGGTATATTATTTTTAATATTACAACAAAGTATGCTCTGTTCTTAGAAGCTGTTCCCCATTAACCTAAACCTCACAATAGACATAAATGTCATGTAGTGATCATGTTGCCTGACGTTTGAAGGGTGCGATGGAAACTAATTAATAAGATTTGGTTTGACTTTTCTACCTCCTCTGGAAGAATCGACTAACCCTGGTTGATCACCTGATTCGAACTAGTGGGAAACATTTGACATTTCTTAACAATTGCATAAAATACAATAAACATATTGATTAGACTAAGCTGAAAATCTATGCACTTCAGATCAGCAATAATCCCTTTTACTTATATAATCACAATATAAAGGTGACCTAACTAAATCAATGTAACTAATATGAATAGAAAGGCCTCATAGCTTTGATATTTTCCAGATCTTTATAACATATTAAAGTATTACTTATGTACTATTTTAATATCAAACTATAAAATACTGTCCCTAATCACATTGTACGCATTGTGTAGTCCTCTGATAGGACATTTATGCAGATGTCAACACATTAAGCTTGTATCAAGAGGGCTATACATATAGCATCAAGGCCAGCCATACTGTGCCTAATAAATTTTAGTAGAAAACTGTAACTACATTTGCACTCACCAATCACATCAGATTTCAGCCTTAGATAGTTCTCGCACATTTTCTGTTGTTAAAAATACTAAGAGGGAAACCACCCAGTCCACACAATGCTATGTCTTCAGGAGTCTATTAGACTGCATTAATGAGATTAAAGGAAAGGGATGTTAAAGGCATAGACTATTCCATTCCATTACGTAAGAATGAGTGACAGCAGCAGTAAAGAGAAATCACAGGATTATTTCTCCAGGAAAGGATTCGGAATTACTCCTTCCATTTGCTCTCCACTTAGCAATGATGATTAAAAAGGTCTATTACTAATACCACTGATATTCATTAAGATAATATCAAGTCATTAGGATGAAATTGTCAGGATAAAATAGGGATATTTTGTCACCTAAGTATTAAAGGCATCTCTCTAAGATATCATATTAGCATTGAGGGAATAAACAGATTTTGTTTGGTATATGAGGCTGGGAATCTTATTTGGATATAGTGTACCCTGAATTTGGAGAGCAGTTTTAATTGTGGAAATGTGTGCCCTCTAATAATTGTTCGATATTGAATACTTTTTATAGGAAACTGACCAATTAAAGGGTAACAACTAAGGAGCAAGGGCAAGCGTGACTTGTCTACGGAAAAAAAAAATAAGAATTGTGCAAAATGAATGCTGTCTATTGATTTTAGCCAACATTTGTATCAAGGTAACAGTATACTATAGTATACTAAGATGTGATCATACTTTATTATATTAACCCCTTAAGGACCACAGGTTTTTCAGTTTTTGCACTTTCGTTTTTCCTCCTCACCTCATAAACCTTTCAATTTTGCACTTAAAAATCCATATAATGGCTTATTTTTTGCACCACCAATTTTACTTTGCAGTGAAATCAGTCATTTTTCCCCCAAAAATCTACAGCGAAATGGAAAAAAAATCATTGTGCGACAAAATTGAAGAAAAAACACCATTTTGTAACTTTTGGGGGCTTCCGTCTCTACGCAGTACATTTTTCGGTAAAAATTATACTTTTTTTATTCTGTAGGTCCATACAATTAAAATGATACCCTACTTATATAGGTTTGATTTTGTCATACTTCTGGAAAAAATCATAACTATATTATGTAAATTGTCATCTTCTGACCCCTATAACTTTAAAAATGTTCTGCATATGGGGCGGTATGAGGGCTCATTTTTTGCACCGTGATCTGAAGTTTTTATCAGTACGATTGTATTGTATTTGTATTGATCAGACTTTTTGATCGCTTTTTATAAATTTTTTCATGATTTAAAAATACCAAAAATACACTTTTTTTTTTACTTTGGAATTTTTTTACATGTACGCCATTGACCCTGCGGTTTAATTAATGATATTTTTTTTATAGTTTGGACATTTACACACGCGGCAATACCACATATGTTTATATTTATTTTTTATTTACATGTTTTTTTTTTTATGGGAAAAGGGGGGTGATTTGGACTTTTATTAGGGAAAGGGTTAAATCACATTTATTAACTTTTTTTTTGCAATTTTATAGTCCCCATAGGGGAATATAACACTGCACACACTGATTGCAGGCACTGATCACTGCAAAGCCATAGATTTGCATTGATCAGTGTTATCGGCGGTTGATTGCTCAAGCCTGGATTTCAGGCTTGGAGCAATCAATCACTGATCGGACATGCTGGAGGAAGGTGAGTGACCATCCTCTCGCATCCTAGCTGATCGGGACACCGCATTTTCACTGCGGTGGTCCCGATCAGCCCCACTGAGCAGCCGGGAAGCTTTTACTTTCATTTTAGATGCAGCGTTCAACTTTGAACGCCGCGTCTAAAGGGTTAATATGGTTAAAATGGTTAATATTCTTGTTACTGCTATTAAAGTTATTGTACAAAAACATGAAATGGTGTTATTAAAAAAAAATTGCGACGAAGCCCTGTAAAACACAAAATCAATATTTCCCAGCCTATAGGTTCAGAAGAAGGGGGGGGGGGGGGTTCTATATAAATTACTACAGTGAAGAATCACAAATTAGGTAATAATTAATTAAATGAAAAAATCAATATGGCAAAGACATTTGATATGGTCGAAACCCACTGGGATCCCTACGAGGCTTGTTGGTTGAGTGCTCATTCGTTGATGCCTTGTTTAATATGTATGTTTTATGCCTTTATACTTTGTTGTAATATTTATATATGAACAAAGGGTTAAAATTCGCACTAACAACCCCCCACACACTTGCTTTCTGCCAAGCCTCTCTACAAAGAGGAACAGGAAGTAAATGAGTTAGTGTAAAGGAGAGAGGAGGTGTTAAGCCTCTCTCTCTGTTAAGAGTTTGCATTATATGTGGTGTCCCAGTGAGGAACACACCTGTCTTCCTGACCTGTCAGGTGGATGTCACCTGTCTGCTCTGGGCCCACTACTCATGTTTAAATGTGCACTGTTATATAAAGTCTATGCACTTTTATGCTTTAATGTGCCCTAAGGGGTTAACTTCTGTGTAGGAGGATGGTGAGGGGATCACATGCTTGCTTCAGCCAATCAGATCTGCTGCCCTGCTTCCCCTTAAGTCTGCTAGACTGGGAGGAGCTTGTCTAGCGAGAGAGTGAGGAGAGTGGAGGTCACCTCTATACCTCTGCTGTGCACCTGTACTTCACCACATAAGGACGGGCCTAAGAAAATCCAGTTGCTGCACTAATCTGTTTCAGAGCAACAACACCCTTCACAGAATTCTGCCGACCAGGTCATCCATTTTATTCAGAAGCAAGTCTGCAGTCGGGAGAAGAGCCAAGAGAGCCCACGGACCTCATTAGCAAAGAAGAGGGTAACAGGAAAGAAATAGAAAGCGTTGGGCAACTCTGGTCCACACATCTACTACCCGGGCGTCACAAACTTTATTCCAGTCACATCACTCCACCAGTATTACACACATGCCACCACATATACCTTTGGCTTCTCAGGCTTTCCCAGCTCATGAGGAGAACCCTATATTGAAGATTTTTTATTCTTAGTTCCTAGTGGAGTTAAGTGGCTGCCAAGCTACAGAACCTCAGAAACCTGGATCCCACAGTAGGGAATTTCAGGTATAGAGTACAGACTTCTGGGAAAAGCTTGGAGCAAACCAGTTAGGACTCACTTCAGGAAAGAGAGACAAGGGGCTAGTGACACAAGAAAGGCTAGAGTAGAGACTGCATGCTCCACACTTCAGTTTGCAGGTTACGCTAGATCCAGTCTAATCCTGTTTATTGAACTGTGTAAAAAATAAACTGTACCATCACTATGTCTAGACTAATTTCTACACTTTATCTTCACAGGCACCCTAAACACCACTGAGCCGAACATTATACAGTGTGTGTGTCCTAGGGTAACTGTAACCATCAGTTTCTACAGTGCAGCACCCTCTTCACTGTGACAGATTATGGAGCTTATTTACAATTGGTCACAGCCATGACCACTAGAATCCTAAATTTACCATCCACTGTTCATTTATAAAACGTAACTTTTAATGCCTCAATAAAGATAAAAACTTTCCACCTTACAAACTCTCACTGAATACTGTTACTGTGCAAGATCAAGGCTTGCTACATATTGTCAGAAAGTATAATTGGTGGTGTTAATGTATAATTAAAATCTTATACATATAAATCCGTCCGACGTTTCACCACATCAGTGGCTTTATTTAAATTTCTCCACTACAGCTTTCAATAGGAAATGTAGTGTGTGGACTGCAGCCACACCACCAAATATACGTTCTGATAATATGTAGTAAGACTGGATCTTGCACAGTAACAGTAATCAGTGAGAGTTTGTAAGGTGGAAAGTTTTTAACCTCTTAAGGACACAGGGCGTACCTGTACGCCCTGCGCCCGGTCATACCGGCTCAGACCCAGCGGCTAATGACAGCCGGGACCCTGGGCTAATAGCGTGCGGCACCAATCGTTGTGCCGCGTGCTATTAACCCTTTAGACATGGCATTCAAAGTTTATCACCGCGTCTAAAATAAAAGTTAAAGCTTCCCGGCAGCTCAGTCGGGCTGATTGGGACCATCGCAGTGAAATCCCCTCACTTGCCTCCGTTGCGTCCGATCGGCGATTGATTGGTCCAAGCCTGAAATCCAGGCTTGAGCAATTGACCGCCGATTACACTGATCTTTGCCTTGTCATTGCACGGCAATGATCTGTGTATGAGATCGGTATGTGCAGTGAAATAGCCACCGGGGGGCTATAAAACTGCAAAAAAAATAGTTAATAAAGATCATTTAACACCTTCCCTAATAAAAGTAAGAATCACCCCCCTTTTACCATTTAAAAAAAAAAAACTGTGTAAATAAAAATAAACATATGTGGTATCACCGCATGCGGAAATCTCCAAACTATAACAATATATTGTTAATTAAACCGCACGGTCAATGGCGTATGTGCAAAAAAACTTCCAAAGTCCAAAAAAGCGTATTTTCGGTCATTTTTTATATAATGGAAAAAAATGAATAAAAAGCGATCAAAAAGTCCGATCATTATTAACCCCTTAAGGACGCAGGACGTAAATGTATGTCCTGGTGAGGTGGTACTTAACGCACCAGGACGTACATTTACGTCCTAAGCATAACCGCGGGCATCGGAGCGATGCCCGTGTCATGCGCGGCTGACCCCGGCTGCTGATCGCAGCCAGGGACCCGCCGGCAATGGCCGACGCCCGCGATCTCGCGGGCGTCCGCCATTAACCCCTCAGGTGCCGGGATCAATACAGATCCCGGCATCTGCGGCAGTTCGCGATTTAAATGAACGATCGGATCCGATAACACCGCACGGAGGTCCCCTCTCCTTCCTCCTTGCGGCTCCCGGCATCTCCTGCTCTGGTCTGTGATCGAGCAGACCAGAGCAGAAGATCGCCGATAACACTGATCTGTTCTATGTCCTATACATAGAACAGATCAGTATTAGCAATCATGGTATTGCTATGAATAGTCCCCTATGGGGACTATTCAAGTGTAAAAAAAAATGTAAAAAAATGTAAAAGTAAAAGTGAAAAAAAAGTGAAAAATCCCCTCCCCCAATAAAAAAGTAAAACGTCCGTTTTTTCCTATTTTACCCCCAAAAAGCGTAAAAAAACATTTTTATAGACATATTTGGTATCGCTGCGTGCGTAAATGTCCGAACTATTAAAATAAAATGTTAATGATCCCGTACGGTGAACGGCGTGAACGAAAAAAAATAAAAAAAAGTCCAAAATTCCTACTTTTTAATACATTTTATTAAATTTTTTTTATAAAAAATGGATTAAAAGTTTTTTATATGCAAATGTGGTATCAAAAAAAAGTACAGATCATGGCGCAAAAAATGAGCCCCCATACCACCGCTTATACGGAAAAATAAAAAAGTTAGAGGTCATCAAAATAAAGGGATTATAAACGTACTAATTTGGTTAAAAAGTTTGTGATTTTTTTTAAGCGCAACAATAATATAAAAGTATATAATAATGGGTATCATTTTAATCGTATTGACCCTCAGAATAAAGAACACATGTCATTTTTACCATAAATTGTACGGCGTGAAAACAAAACCTTCTAAAATTAGCAAAATTGCGTTTTTCGTTTTTATTTCTCCACAAAAATAGTGTTTTTTGGTTGCGCCATACATTTTATGATATAATGAGTGATGTCATTACAAAGGACAACTGGTCGCGCAAAAAACAAGCCCTGATACTAGTCTGTGGATGAAAATATAAAAGAGTTATGATTTTTAGAAGGCGAGGAGGAAAAAATGAAAACATAAAAATTAAATTGTCTGAGTCCTTAAGGGGTTAAAATGGTCCGATAACAACTTCAGATCATGGCACAAAAAATTAGCCCTCATACCGGCCCGTACACGGAAAAATAAAAAAGTTATAGGGGTCAGAAAATTTTAAACGTATACATTTTCCTGCATGTAGTTATGATTTTTTTTTCAAAGTAATACAAAATCAAACTTATATAAGTAGGGTATCATTTTAGCCGTATGGACCTACAGAATAAAGATAGGATGTCATAAGATTTTACCAAAAAATGCACTGCGTAGAAACAAAAGCCCCCAAAGTTACTTAAAAAAAAAAAAAAACATAATATGGAACTTTTGGTGCAAAATCTAAAGCGTTATGATTTTAAGAAGGTAATGAGGAAAAAATGAAAATGGAAAAACCCTGTATCCTTAAGGGGTTAATCTTTATTGAGGCATTAAAAATTACGTTTTATAAATTAAGAGTGGATGATAAATTTAGGATTCTAGTGGTCACGGCTGTGATCAATTGTAAATATGCTCTGAAAATGATCCTCCATCCACAGGTCCGTTTTAAGTGTCATAGATTATGGCGCTTAGGACAACCCTGTGACTGAGGACTGCAGTTCCCAACCATCCCAGAAGTGTTTTCTTCTTCTGTAACATGTGCACTTTGTCTTGGTTGCTGCAGTAAGATTACTGTACAGTTTATTTCCTAATAGTATCTTCTCTTACTCAATGCGATCTACAAAAGAGCTAGAAAACAATTATATAACATTCTGGCTGAAATTGGGTTATGTGACTGATGTAGATGGTGCTTACACTTGACTTTTCAAGTGCCCTGAATTCTCAAATAGATACCTTAGAGCACT
The DNA here is from genome assembly GCF_029499605.1 of Hyla sarda. NCBI lineage: Eukaryota > Metazoa > Chordata > Amphibia > Anura > Hylidae > Hyla > Hyla sarda. The sequence goes on along the minus strand of NC_079189.1, from coordinate 369,734,875 downwards.
ACCAATTGACATCAATTACAGCATGAAGCTGTAGGTTTGCAGACACGTCAATTGTTTCACATTTCACAACAATAGTAACAGTATAGAAAGAGCTGAGCTACTACAGGTAATTGAGGTAAAGCAGAAATCCGGTCACTTTAAAACCATGAACCTTAATGCAATCAGAACATAGTGTTCTGTCTTTCCTAGTGTGGGGCACATGATTAGCCTTTTTGTAAAGAAATAAACATAATTTTGCGATATTGTCCTGGTTTAATTTACTTTACTGTATGTGTCTCTATGTGTCCACCCAGTAATAGTAATAGTAAGTTAGAGTCTGTTAAAAGTGAAGTAGTGTTAGAAAAACTTATCACCTATCAAAAGGATAGGGGATAAGTTTTAAATTGTGGGGGGGTTCTACCGCTGGGACCCCCGCGATCTCCTGCATGGGACACCGGCTCTCCCTGGGAACGGAGCATGTCAAGCCCCGCACAAAGCGGCCACTGCCACACCCCCTCCATGTATCTCTATGGGAGAGCCTGAGACAGCTGATCTGCCACAATCTGATCCCTTGATACCTTACCCTAAAAGTGACAGATATCATTGTAAAAGGGCTTATTTTCCCTGTAACTTGGCAAATGTAGCAACAAAGACATTCTAGTTTATTTTTATATTAATTATGTTAGGAAATTAATAAAAAATAAATAAAAACAGAGATGCATGGATGGGCGTGTCGACCACCGCCTTGTGCGGTAGTTGACAAAGCTCTGTGCACGGAGTGGTGGCCTTTTTGTGTATGGGGAGAGCCTTGGAATTGGCCAGGAGAACACAGGGGGTCCAAGCAGTCAGACCACCCGCGATCAGACACTTATCCCCTATCCTGTGCATAGGGGATAGGTTGTGAGGTAGCCCTTTTAGTCAAACAAAATAGTATAACGTCCTATTAGAAAAATATGCAAGAATCCAGCAGATAACCCAAAATCTAGGAATACATAAGCAGGTTATAGCTGTTAATTCAAAGCTTATTAAACTTATTTATAGGGCATATACATTTTAACCCTTCTGTGTATTCATTAGACCAGTCTACCACTGTAGTGATGACTATCTACCTGTAGTGGAGAAGCAGTCTGGTCTATTCAGATCACCTGAAATGCAAGATGAATTGGGGGAACAGAAAGAGCCTGAAGCAAAGTAAAACACCTTGAAACATCCATACAAAACATGAAATCATGTTTTTGATGCAATCCTTTAATTTTTACAAAATCATCACTGCACCCCATTGCTACTCTCCTATGACTAATGCAATGGTTTTTCATTGCCTGCTCATAAGAAAAATTAAGAATATTTTCAAATAAAGCATCAGAGTTGTCCCTTAATAATTTATTGTGCCTGCTGTTAACAGGATCTAGACAGTGAAACTGAAGTGAAGAGAACTGTACTGGCTTCATATATATTTTAAGCACAGAGCACTCTCACCAAAGAAAAGAGCAGAAGATGGATTTGGTGGGATGCATACTTCAACATGTGAGGTTGTTAACAAAAGTGAAATGCCACAGTAAATAACGTCTATAAGCATGATGGGTAACCCTTTGACTTCTGGAAGACTCGATAGCGAATTGCTCCCATGTCCAAGGTTTGTTAACAATGTTATTCGGAACCAACAGATTTCTAAACGTTTTATAAATACCATCTTAATATTCAATTCAGTCAATGAGATTGTGGTGTACTATAAAAGTTCAATACTAAAATGCATGTAGCGGTCATGTCCCTATAGCTTAACAACAAAAATGTCCATCTTGGAATCAATAGGTTTGTAAACTTACAGTCAAGGGCATCCATATAAAAAAGGTTAACCCATAATTATAATCAAAAATAGCTACCTACTGTTATTATTGTTGCATCCCAGATAGGCAGGTCCTTATTCTTTCCCCAACTTCCCATTTTTGTAGAAAGGAAGGATGATACGGACCCTAAATTGGTTCCCTCATCTTGGTTGGTAACACTGAAATGCCCCTGGAGAGTAAAGCCCTAAATAAGTTTATGTCCCTTTATAAAAAAAAAAGGAGAAGTTGGCTCTAAAAAATGTGTACTCTATTATCTGCCACCAAACTTATTTCATTGACAGCAAGACCATTCTCCTTCAAACTACTCATTATACCTTATAGGGGAATTAACTCATTAAATAAGTGCAAAGTGTGCGTCTAATCTCTGTTTAGCAGTGGCTACATGCAGGGTAGGCCTGGCCTACCAGGACAACAGGAGATGGGCCTTGGCTAAATAATGTAAGTAATGAGCCCCAATGATCCAGCAGTTGTCATTCTATTAGAAACTGAATTTGTGGCCAAATAGTTGTCACTCGGGTCAATTATTGCTGATATGTCTTGCGTGTACAATGATAACAACAACAATTACATGAAATTAAAAGTGGACGTGGCAAAACCAATATAGACGGACAGATTCCCTCAGAATTATCTTCTATGGTATATTCATATAACCCCATTTTGAGAATTAACTAGAGGTGCAGAAACTTTATTTATTTAAAAAATTAAATAATGTTAGAGTGGAGCTCACAGGTATTTGCTGGTATACAGTACCTGAAGAGATGGACCATGGTGCTTGCTTAACCTCTTAAGGACCAAGCCCATTTTGACATTAAAGGGGTACTCCGCCCCTAGCATCTTATCCCCTGTCCAAAGGATAGGGGATAAGATGTCAGATCGCAGGGGTCCCACCGCTGGGGACCCCCAGGATCTCTGCTGCAGCACCCCGCTATCATTACTGCACAGAGCAAACTCGCTCTGTGCATAATGACCGGCGATACAGGGGCCGGAGTATCGTGATGTCACCTTATTTTATCGTTTTAGTTTTTTCCTCCTCGCCTTCTAAAATCCATAACTCTTTTATATTTCCATCTACAGACCCATATAGGGGCTTGTTTTTTGCGTGACCAATTGTACTTTGTAATGAAATATCTAATTTTACCCCAAAAAATTATGGCGAAAACAAAAAAAATTTTTTTTTAGGGAAGACATTTAAATGAAAACCACAATTTTGCGCATTTTGGAGGGTTTCATTTTCACACTGTACACTTTACGGTAAAAATTATATGTGTTTTTTATTCTCTGGGTCAATATAATTAAAATGATACCCATGGCTAGCTACTTTTCTATTTTTGCACCGCTTAGAAAAATCTCAAACTTTTTGTACAAAATCAGTAATATGAAATCGCCCTCTTTTGACCACCTATAACTTTTTCATTTTTCCGTATAAGTGGCAGTATGAGGGCTCCTGTTTTGCGCCATCATCTGTTCTTTATATTGATACCACATTTGCATATATAAAACTTTTAGATCACTTTTTCTAACTTTTTTTTGTTTAAATGTGACAAAAAAGCTGCATTTTTGGACTTTAAAATTTTTTTTTTTATGTTTACGCCGTTCACCGTACGGCATCATTAACATTATATTTTGATAGTTCGGACACATATACACACAGCTATACCAAATATGTTTATAAAAAATGTTTTTTTTAGCTTTTTGGGGGTAAAATCAATAGCAATCAGTTGATTGCTAATACATTTCAGTGCTGTGCATAGGGCATAGCACTGATCAGTATTATTGGCTGATCTGCTCGATCTCTGACCAGAGCAGAAGACCCGAGGAGACGGCTGGAGGCAGGTGAGGGGACATCCGGCCTTCATTACAGATGATCGGATCCCCGCAGCAGCACTGCGGGCGATTTGTTCATCTATTTTAAAATGCGCATTGCCGCAGATGCCGTCATCTGTATGGATCACGGCATCTGAGGGGGCAATGGAGGACATCGCGGATTTTGGCCATTACTGGTGGGACCTGCATTGTATATGACGCGAACACCGCTCCAATGCTCGCAGTCATACACAGGACGTTAAACCCAAATGCAACCCCGCCCCCTGATGAAGCTCATTCAAGAAAACATGCATTGGGGTTGCATGCACTCCTGGGTGAGATTCATATATGGCAGATATTGTGGATGGTCTTTTTTTTATCATTCCTTGTGGGTGGGGAACGTGTACGTTTTGTAATTGTGTGTTTTTTTATGTGATGCATTTTCAATAAAGTGTTTATGTTTATTATAGATTTTATTTTAGAAACTGGAAAACATCATAAAACCTTTTTTGTGGGCAAATTATTCTTTGCTCCCACCACAGTTACTTCTTTCAGTTTTTCATTACAGAAAACTAAAGGAAGAACAGTTTACTGTAAGCCTGATCCTAACTTTATTTGATGCCTTTCTGTCTGATATTTTCACTGCTCTATAATGAAATAGCATACATGGACATACTGTATACAATGTTATTTTCCAATAAATTGAAAAGTGTTAGTTTCCAAAAAATTACGTGTGAAATACAGTATTTTCAATTGTTATGTGCACCAGATGTATTACTCTGAAACATTGTTCGATACGTTGTCATCCAAATAGACACTAGAATAGTATCTGGTGTTAGTTTCCAGACTTTTTCCAATATATAAAGAATCAGAGACATATTTTGGAGGTAAAGACATGCTGATCTAAGACCTCTGTGTCCTAGATCTTGGAATACACTCAACCTCCTACTGACAATATTTTGTACTCTTACAACTTAACCCTTTGATCATTTTTAGACATATATGTAACATGCACACAGGATGCAAAAAGATGGGAAATGATTAAAAAATTTTTAAAAATATCAATTTTTTAAAGCCTTACAGGACTGAGTACTCTTGCTGTAGATTTATATAAGATGCTAAGCAGGAGAGCACATATAAGATATCCTTGGTTTTTGGTGTGCCTTTGAAGACTGGCATTTTTAAAAGAAAGCTGCACACTATTTAGCCCTTTTACTCTACTTTTCTTCTGTCCTTTGTAGATAATACCATTGCATAGACTTCCAACCCTTCAGAATGACAGCCGTTTTCATAAGCGTACACTGCACAGGGAAGAAAAGAGGTTGGTGTCAGAGAATAAAAGAGACTAGGTCCTTTGGCCTGATGTTCATGTTACCCAAAATAACAGTGGATAACAGGGGAGGAAGCTCAAATATTATTTGAGGTGGGCAAAGTGTATTCACTGCTTTGATGCTTTCTGTGGCTTCAATTCTTTCATTTGTGTGGTTTTATAACTGAAATATCCTTTTTTTGGAAGTAGGATAAGGTATAGAAGAACTAAGTACCATTCTTTAAATCCTTGCATTAATGTATATTGATACTGGGCTATATATTAAACTGAGTGAAACTTAAGAACTTTTGCTAAAAATCTTGTATTTGGGTTTGTCATGAAAAACAATTATAATCACTCTTTATAATTAAATATTAAAATAAGTTTTAATGAAAAGTTTAAAACTCATCTTCAGAAAGCATAAGAGGATATGGGGTTGATGGATGACAAATGTTTGCTCTGTCACTCTGGTGACCAAAGAAGAAAAGAGGGTAGCCCAAGATCCAATGTTATCCTCCATTGACAGGATGGGGAAAAACTAGCTGATCAGTGGGGGGCTGATTTCTGGAACCCGCACCAAACCTGAAACAGGAAGAAACAGGTCACTTGTCTTCGTAACCCATGAAGCGACAGTATGCTTGTGCAGCCAACAATCCACTCATCATCTATGGTGCTTTCAAACAATGCTAGGGGCTGAGATTGATAAGGAATAACTGTAGATCTTTGGATAGCTGATTTAGGCTAGGTTTTTACAGAGGTTTTTTCTGGTGTTTTTTTCTGCAGTTTTTGAGTCAATATCAGAAGTGAATCCAGTAGGAAGGAGAAGTATAAGTCCTTCCTTATATTTCCCATTCCATTTAAATACACTTTTGACTTTGGTTAATAAAAAAATGCCAGAAAAAAACTTGTCTTGAGAAGATTTTAGGTCATTGAGCAAAAATACCTATGCCAAGATCTGACTGTGCATGTTTCAACTTTAGACTAGTATTGTGCAGGTATTTGGCTGGTTTAAAGCGGTATCCATATTTCATAAAATAATGGCAGATTGCCAGGATATGCCACTAGTTTATGATCAATGTGGTTATAACTTTTAGAACCCCTCCACCGATCCTCAGCACAGCTCCTTTACAGTCTTTCCCTGCAGAGGTTCGGCCATCATTCAGCGCGATTCCCTGCACACTTAGGTGGTTGGGAGAAACTGGTGTGATTTATTATTATTATTACTATAACTTAATTATTACTATAATAATAATAGCTATTTTTATTATTATTGTTCTTAATACTAATAATAACAGCTTCATTTTCAGGGGTAAAAAATTGGTATGACACCCAAAGTTATAGCTGTAAAATGAATGTGTGTGCTCTAACATCCATTTCAACACTTAGTTCAATAGAATTGAACAGTAAGCAGTAAAAAAAAGATGCATAAATACATTGTGGAGATATGGACTAAAGTTGCAAAATAACATAATACAGTATTTAACAAGAGACGAGTAGGGTCTCTTTCACTATGTTTATGTATTAATTTGAATTGGTTAGTATAATCAATTCATTTATAAGTGTCACATTTTGTGCAACTTATCTAGACTTTTAACTGTATGTTAAAGGACTTTTCCTATCTCAAAGATCCTATTAAATCTTGTAGTGCATGTCAAAATACATATTTTTGAAATAAATATCATTTTCCAACTAGTATGCTTTCAAAGATAAGGGCTTTTGTCACCTCTAGGTTTCAAGCCACCTCTCTGCTCTAGAAGCATTGGCTGAGCTTCTCTATGCATATAGTAGGAAAGAGCCAGCTGGCTGGGATTGCGGGAGCCCTGCCTCCTTATGTGCCTGTTTGCATTACTAGTGACAGCTACCTGGCTCCTGGGGTGGGATCTCCAGGACAGCCATGCAGGGGACAGAACTGCAATGTGCAGCCACCCCCACAAACATAGATGTAGGGACAGACAAGGTAAAGAGGCAGTTGGGAGTACCCCTTTAAAGGCTGCCTATTTTGGTGTTGCAGATATTATTAAAGTCAATAAATATTGCAATAAGAATGGCTGTAGCAGAAGGAGTTTATAGTATACTTTGCTTTCATTTTGCAATTAATAGTGAGAAGTCTTTTATGTTGTCATTTGAAAACCCTGACATTTCTCCCCCTCATCAAGCTAAACTTTTAATTGACGATTTGTAAAGAGTAACGGGAAAATAATAGCTGCTTAAACACCATCAAGAGGAGAGCAAATTAACTTAACATAGAACAATGAATAGGTAATTACAAAATGTCAATCCTTGTTTACTTAATGGAACCCATGCAGAAAATAAAGGAGGTGATAAAGAAGTGTATTTGGAATAGAACATGGTGTCATGATGTACAGATACAACAATTAAAATAAATCAAGTCAATAAAGAAAATACACATAGGCCTTGTACAATGGGTAATCTGTAAAGGGGACAAAAATCAATTTATGTTCTATAGGTTATCCATGTGAATAGACGTAAGAGATAAAAACTGTAAGCTGAATTTAATTTTTACACTTAACACATCGGAGGATACAAATATAGGCAACAAATAAGTGAAGCAGTCACATGAGTGCTGTGAAAATCTAATATGAGGCCCATGTCGGCTTTTGTGACCTTTCTTTGACTGAAAATACAGCAATACTTGTAGGCTTCAAAGCCAGTCATGAAAAATAACATGACTACAAGAAGAGTATCCGCTATCTGACCAAAAAAACCTTACAATGATTTTCTGTATTGATTATTTAGAAAGATAATTAAGATTATTCTCTGAGAGTATATTTTATAACATTTCTTATTTATATAATATGTCGTGAGGGTCACTGCAGTTTTTGATGCAGATTTTAAGCCAAAGCCAGAAGTAGAAATAAAGGATGGAAGTCCAGCCAAGCAGCTTGTGTGCATAGTGCTATCTTTATTATTCCATGCTACATAAAATGACAGGTACAGGGCACAGGAAGTGATGTGTTTCAGCCAATCACAATGGCCTTAACCATACCGTACTACCAGGTATTATGATTAAGGCCATTGTGATTGGCGAAACATGTCAATTGGTGCACTTTTTGGCATATGAAAGCCACATCCCATTTTACCGAGGACATGCCACTTTGTTGGACGAGGAGGAAAACTTTCAAAAAAGTGTGGAAGATGTGGAAGATGTCCTATTTTGGTGCAGGATATTAGAAACTGCACCAAAAATTCTGATACATTTGCAAAAGTAATGAATTAATTTTTGAAGTTTTGGCTCTAAAAACAAAATAACAAATTACAGTGGTGTTTTTCCAAATTCCCTAAGTGACCATATGCCTTCTATTTATCTAGGGTGAGTCAGACCATAATAATTAAACAATCTCTGACACTTTGTTAACTAAACTATATACCTTAGTGAAGCATACTTCAAAATAGAAGATTTTAAAATTTACAGGGTATCTATTGCCTCATTTTCATTATATGACCTGAAGATAGCATCAAATAGATAATAGTGAATGCCAACTAAACAGACGAGTGTCACAGCATTTCTTGTCCTTTTGTTTTTCACCTGAGGACAGTTTCCTGGAGACAGGACAGAGCCACTGTAGTGCTCATCCCCTTGCTCCCCACACCTTCCTTTCCTGCTTGAGTGACATTCAGACGTTGGCTTCCAGCACTGTACCCCATCTCTAAATCATGGAGAGAGAATTTTTGCCATAGGAATAGAAAACCTTTAAAGAAGTGATTGTTCTCTCTGAACATTTAACCTGATAACGACCATGGACGTCTATGCTCGTCCAATGGCCGTTACTGGGGTATGACGCGGGCTCCCGACTCGAGCCCGTGTCATAACGGCCAGCCCCCAGCTGATTCTTGAAGCTGAGGGCCGGCGTTAATAGCCGACATGCGGCTATCGCGCGGCCGGCTATTAACCCTTTAGATCGAAAGTTGACAGCGGCATCTAAATGTGCCTGTATCCCGTCCCTGGTGGTCCAGTGGGGTGGATCGCCCCCAGCAGCGCTACTGAGGTAGCCTGAGGGCTTACTTCTCCTGCTGCGGCGGCTCCGGGGCTCTGAATGATACAGCCTGGCAGAGCCAGGCTTTATCATTCGAGCGCAGAGCACACAGATCATTGTGGTTTTATGAAACCACAATGATCTGTATGAGGAATCTAATGATTCCTCCTAAAAGTCCCCTAAGGGGACTAAAAGTTTAAAAAAAAAGTTTAAAAAAAGTTTAAAAACACACACATTAACCCCTTCCTTATTAAAAGTTTAAATCACCCCCCTTTTCCCAAATTCCATATTAAAAATATGTAACCATAATAAAAATGCACATATGTGGTATCGCCGCGTGCATAAATGTCCTAACTATAAAATATATAATTAATTAAACCGCACGGTCAATGGCGTACACGCCAAAAAAATTCAAAGTCCAAAATAGCGTTTTTTTGGTCACCTTTCATACCATAAAAAAAAGGAATAAAAAGCGATCAAGAAGTCCGATCAAAATAAAAATGGTACCGATTAAAACTTCAGATCACGTTGCAAAAAATTAGCCATCAAACCATCATAGTACACAGAAAAATAAAAAAGTTATAGAGGTCAGACGAGGACAATTTTAAATATATACATTTTCGTGCACGTAGTTATGATTTTTTCCAGAAGTACGACAAAATCAAACCTATATAAGTAAGGTATCATTTTAATCATATGGATCTACAGAATAAATATAAAGTGTCATTTTTACCGAAAAATGTACAGCGTAGAAACAGAAGCCCCAAAAATTTACGAAATGGGGTTTTTTCTACAATTTTGTCACACAATGATTTTTTTTCCGTTTCGCTGTAAACTTTTGTGTAAAATGACTGATGTCATTACAAAGTAGAATTGGTGGCGCAAAAAATAATGGTGGATTTTTAGGTGCAAAATTGAAAGGGTTATGATTTTTAAAAGGTAAGGAGGAAAAAACGAAAGTGTAAAAACAGAAATATGCTTGGTCCTTAAGGGGTTAAGTCTAGTTTTTGGCTGAAATTATTATGGATATTCATTCAACATTTTGCACAAACCCATTTTGTCTTAAAACATATCAATAATTAATCATCTCAGTCCTGCAAGTGAAGTAGAAATGTTCCTCTTCTGTTTTTTGAAAGTACCTTTTAATTGTCCTTCTCTACTAAGATGTAAAAAAAAAATTCAGCTGTTCCTTAGGCACTGTTCACACCTTGTGAAATCTCCTTACATATTCTGCGAATTTATAGTCTTCATGTAGGTAACTGCCTGTCTGGTATTGATTCTCATTGTAAAAAACAAATACTGCATGAAATAAGTTCAATAAAGGATTCATTTGTATTGAAAGGTACAGTTGATAGTTTTTTTTAAATACTTTGTAATAATAATAACTATATAAAAATGTAACAATATATATATATATATATATATATATATATATATATATATATATATATATAAATATTATTAATATTATATTGACAAATACTGGTTAAAGCTATACCAACAGGACACTCTAGACAGTTACAGCGAACTATGGGGGACATTTATCAAAGCATTTAGTAGTTTTTTTTTTATTAAAATTGTCACAAAAAAGTCGCACATGCAACTACGCGACTTTTTGCATGTTCAGTGTCCTAAGCAAAAAATAAAAATCTTGCTTACCAAAGCAAAAAGTGATTTTTGACTTGCAGTGGTCAGAGATTTATCAAGTGCGAAAGTCGCAAATAAGTCGCATCGCATGAAAAAACCTACTAAATTTACTCCAGCTCAGACATGGAGCAGAAAAAGCCACTACCAAAGCAAAAAAAGAAAAAGTGTTTATGTGAAAGAAATTTATCAACAGGCTGAAACCAGTTGATAAATAAGTCGCACATAAGCAAAAAAATAGTAAGAAAAAAACAACTAAAAAAAGGAATACATAAGCAAACATTGATAAATGTCCCCCCATGTGACTATAGGCCTAGTTATATTTATTCCGTCCCTTACTGTTTAATAAAATGATTATGATGATTAAAATGAAAATGGCTGCCATCACTTGCTCCTTTATTGTTGTCACAAGGCTTTTTCAGACCTCAACAGGGGATTTATGAACTTAAGGTCCTGTTACATGGGGTGATAATTGCCACGGGGCCGGGGTAACAAGATGAGTAAGCTTGCTTGTCATCTGAGCGTATGGATTGTGCAGACTTATAAATTATTGATTGTCGGCAGCACCTTTTCCCATGTACACAGGGAATACACTGCTGACTATGTTGGAAGGTAATGGCTGCTTTCCCAGAAAAATTAACTCTTAGGTTGATTTCGGGCTCCTGGCGGTTGCCTTACCTCATGCGCATGTGGTCCCAGGGAAGTTCAGTCAAATAATGCCCTGTATCTATAAGTTATATAGCTCAATCTGTGGATTGGGCACCAGCTACCATGGATTTCAGGCAGCAGATTGGATGAATGTTATACCTAAATCCTCAGGAGATTTGGTACATGTGAGCTTCCACTTACTTGTAACTTTACAAAAACCTCTCTCACATGGCATTGGGATTGAATAGTATTCCTCACAAATCATGGAAAGTGACATTCAGTGTGAACCTGGCACAAGCATAGTATTTAGTGATCCTTAATAAGACATTAGTTTATAGTTCTGCAATATATTTTTGTCTGTAACAAGACTACAAAGTATTGTTTGGAGTCAGAGGGGGTGCAAGTGTACTGAAAAAGCTAGGATGTTTCATGTGTTTGTATTGGTATATCCTTCTTTATGTCCATGTGTGTTTATCTGTGAATGTATCTATCTAGTAATTATATCTCACCCAGCTTCCCTGAGGCAGTACCTCTGATGGCAGTTAAGTATAAGATATCCACCATTACGCTGCAGTAGTTATGTAACTTGACAGACTGTCTGAATGTACTTACTTTCCTCTTTATCTACACAAGGGATCATCAATAATGGATGCTAATACAAATTGATTGGATTGTTCAGGAGAAAGGTTTAAGTGAAATCGGAGTCAGATACATAAATACTGTAACACTGTTTTTAACAAAAGCAGAACACAATATAACAGTAGCAAGCTGGCAACTATGTCTATAGGGTGTGCAGCATACAACATATCATAATAAAATAATACGTGATTTTGTAGTATAAAATAAAACCCATGATGTGAGGGGGTCATTTGTGATGGTCAGTGAATACAAAAACTGTCGCTTTGGCAGACATTTCAGTATTTGTGTGTTTTGACAGGATTTATACCCAAGAGAATTGCTTGTGTGCAAACTTTAAGAAAGATACGTTTGGCAATATGCAGTTCTGTTCTATCAGTCGTGTTTGTGGCTCTTCATATTTCAGTGATGGATTTGTAAGTCTATACGAATCACTAAAAAGTGAAGCAAAGCAGACAAATCTCTAGACATTCCCTTTGTGAATAAGGCAATACAGCCAAATCAAAAGTACTGAGCTGAATTCCTTCTATTTTTTTTGTATAGTTTTATTAGGAAATCTTACATCATACCAGTGATATTATTATACTCAGCTAACAATGGTTTCATGAGAAGGAGGACCAAAGAGACACATAAGCTTTCGTATCATCTACATGACTCACAGCGTTAAGCAGACCGGCAGTGATCAATGATGTGTAAGAAGGAACAGCAATAGACACAGTTCTGCCTAAATAATTTGAGATCATTTTGTTTCTTAAACTATTAAGAAGTGGGAAATATATACAAGAACATTCCTCAGCTCATTCCTCTGCTAACATTAAAGGGGTACTCTGGTGAAAACTTTTTTTTTTTTTTTTAATGAACTGATGCCAGAAAGATAAACAGATTTGTAAATGACTTCTATTAAAAAAATCTTTACCCTTCCTGTACTTTTAAACAGCAGTATGCGACATAAGAAATTCTGTTCTTTTTCAATTTCTTTTTTGTCTTGTCCACAGTGCTCTCTGCTGACACCTGATGTTTGTATCAGGAACTGCCCAGAGCTGGAGAAAATCCCCATAGCAAACCTATGCTACGCTGGACCGTTCCTGATTCGGGCATCAGGTGTCAGCAGGGAGCACTGTGGACAAGACAAAAAAGAAATTCAAAAAGAACAGAATTTCCTCGGTAGCATACAGCTGCTAAAAAAGTACAGGAAGGGTAAAGATTTTTTAATAGAAGTAATTTACAAATCTGTTTAAGTTTCTGGCACCAGTTGACTTCTAAAGACCTAAAAAAAAATGTTTTCCACAAAAGTACCCCTTTAAGTTATGGTCTTACGCAAAAAAAAAAAAAAAAAATGACACTTTCATCCCAATTGGAATCCAGCTGCATTGTCAATATTCACCCAGTTATCTCACTTGTATGTACTGTCTATAAACCTACATAACTCATGCTTTGAGAACCCTTACATTTGTTCCACTACTGTCTTTTCACTCTTTGTAATATATCTAATATACTATACAGCAATATCTATCATATACTATCAATGACTGAGGTCTAACTAAATGAACCTCTATTTTTGAGCCCATATAGTGGTGATAATCTAATTTCACAAATCTCTTAAGGTGGCCATACACCCTCAATAGCCTTCAGCCAAATCCTCATTCAGCCGAGAGCTTTCTCTCCCAATCTCCCCATACACATCAACAGCTAGCTCTGGTGGTGGCTTAGTTCACTGAGAAGGGTTGGGCACTTGAAATTTAACTTGCCTGACCCTTCTCTCATCTTACAACCCCTGATACACTTTAGAGAGTTGGTCATTCTAGCCAGTGTAGATAGGTTTGGATATATCGTGGCTAAATTGTGTGGGCATCTTTACCCTTTTCGGGGATTCTCCATAATAAACTTGAATGAGTTGTCCCATCCACTTTTCTACTGTAACAGATATAGCCTTATAAGATGTCAGCAGATATATATATATATATATATATATATATATATATATATTTGTGCAGGGCTAAAACAGTATTGCAAAGGTGAAGAGAAAGGGGACAGACCATACCTTCAATAACATCCATATGCCAAAATAACTCATAATGTTGGGAATAAACACCACCTACGGTTGATTTAAAGACAACCTTAGAGCTTACAAAAAATTTACAATGTAGAACATTTCTTTATACGCGGAAAATTATAGCCTACTGTACACATAATATTGTTTAAACATGTTTGAGAAGGCTGAACAAAAGTCACAATAATAATGTAAAGAATAAATCTTTAAGTGTATATCATAAAGTATAATTATCACAAGGTTCTGGATTGCTATTTTAAAAAAAAATGCAACAGCTAATAATTTCAATTTGATTCTCACCTATGAAAACGTATCTTTAAATAGGTAGTAACAGAGTCTGGGTCATTTGGAGCAACTGGAAACAAAAGTGGGTTTGTGCACATAATAAAAAAAATATCTTGTTCAGTACATTGCACAATGATTTGCATTGATAGAGGATGTCATGCAAAGAAAAATGTGAGATAGATATCTTATTTAGAAACATGCCATAAAAAAAAAAGACTTTTCCCATTGTGCCATCTTTTGTGTGTATCTCCCGAGGCTTTATTCTTTCAGTAGTGAGTTATTTAAATGAGCGATAGATAACTTAACAAATTCAGGCGTCCTCCTTTTCTCTGCTAAGTATCAGGTGTGGGAAGAACTGCATGAATACTTAATGGGAAGAACAAAGTTATAGGTGAGAAAGTTTATGTGTGAACTTTGATCGTACGTATTAATGCCTTAATCCTTTGTTATTGACATAGCTACCATTTTACACTTTTTAATTGTTAGGAGCTGCAGCAAGGACAGAGTCCAAGAGTTCTTTGAAAGTCTACTATAGACCTGATGAATTTCCCATAATCGATTATCCTGTCTATTAATTGCACTTTTCTACAGTATTTATTATTTTATATTTTTTTTACATTTTTCTTCTCATTCTTCACAAGTGTAACCCCCTTTGGCTATATATGTGTAAAAATGCTTTGCTAGATTTGTTATTTCAAGAGCACTCAAGGACAAAGAAAAATCTTCCTGTTCTCATTTTGGTTTTATCTCAGGCCCCTCCCAACTGTTACATTGGTAAAGGGATTAGCTTGTAAAGCATTAACTCTCTTCTCATGAAATTCGCAGAAAACAAGTATTGACAATTTGATCACATCAGGCTCATCACTTAACCTATTCCAGATACAGTAGCATGCAGTCTTCTATCAGCAGGCAGCTGTGGGGTTACATTTACCGATAGGGGAAGTCCAGTTCTTCCTTTCCATGTGCAGAACACCGTACAGCTCCGCAGAGCGGCATATAACTCATTAGCACAATCTTGCTAATTGAATTTGATTTAGTGTCAACACTGTCACGGTCACATAGCAGCACACCAATAAAATTTCAGTCTGGCTTGCTGTGATCATTAAACCCAGTTATCTAACAACAGGAGCTTGGCCTCTGTGCTGTAGGTTGTCAGATCAAACTTGCCTGAACATTAGATTTTTACCCGGAGGCACTTTGGGGAGAGGGAAGCTATTATTGCTTTAGGTTCCCTAGAAATTATTAGGACGTTTCAAAAATTCTAGATAAAGAGCTGAGCTTATTTTCACTTTATGCTGTGATCCCAGTAATTATCAAAGGCATTCTCTGGCTGATACATAAGGCCTCAAAATGTATTAACATTAGGGTGAAAGGAACATAGGAAAGATAATTTAAGGCCAATATGGTAACATTTTGTGTCTTTGTATTATTTCCGTCAACATCTTCTGTTCTTTTTTTCTTTTTTTTTTTACCTAAAATCTATTCAATGCCACTTAGAGAGTTACATCTTATAGTGAACAACAATTTTAGAATTATTAAATGCTTGGAGGAAAAATTATCCTTCGCGGCACTCCTTTGTTGAAAATGGTCATAAACCCATGCGGACAAAGGTTAAAATAAAAATAAGCGACTTTATTCTTAATAGTGCTACAGACTACCTGAGGAAGGGGGGAGCAAGGGGGGAGCAAGCCCCCAGAAACGCGTAGTCCGTAGCGCTATTGAGAATAAAGTCCTTTATTTTTATTTTAACCTTTGTCCGCATCGGTTTATGACCATTTTCAACAAAGGAGTGCCGCGAAGGATCATTTTTCCTCCAAGCATTCAATAATTCTTATATGAAGACCGTCCATGGGATCTCCAAGACGGGCTGATCCAGGCTGTACCTTTACCTCAGACTCCATGCTGTTGAGTCCCAAGGCGATCACAGGTATTGTGCTCTTAGCATAACACCGGAGGGTGAGCGTACCATTACCTTGACTTTCTATACTTAAGTAAAGGATTAACGGCACATAGATTTGCGCTCTCTGGCTCTTTCCCCTATTTTTCATATCTGAATTAACTAACAATTTTAGAATACTCTTTAAGTGAGCTATGAGATTGCTAAACAATTTTAATGCTTCTAATTGCTTGGCAGAGAAATGTGAATGCTAAAACAAATGGAAATTATTTTTTCATCGGTGGTCCTTCATAAGGAAGAAAACTGTCTCACTAGTTACATCTATGGGTAGGTTCTATGTAAGTCAATGTTCAACACATAAACATAAAAACCCTGAAACATGGCTGGGGATTACAACCACACCATGGACACTACACATGCCGCTCATCGTACAGAGCTGGGAACTTGTTGGTTGGGCAAAAAAGTTGTCTACTGATGATGGTGTCTCTGGTATGGATGATATCCCTGATCATGTTTCAAGGCTCTTAAGTAGCTACTTTTTGGTGGCACTAGGAAAAAGTTTACTTCCTTCTGAAGGACAGCTTATTTACATACTTTTTACTAGGGAACAATGCCTATAAGACTCTTAGATCTCTGGTAGGAGAACCCCCCCCCCGATAGATGCATCAAAGGCATCTCACCGTGATCACTAGTGCACTGCTCCACATTAATGGAACAGCTGTTTACCAATGGGTGTCTCTGGTTTGTCTGTTTTCCTGTAATATTTTAAGGCTGTTTTATGTGTCAGACAATGACTTACAGAGTAGTTACATGTAGGAGGAAATAAAGACTTTTCTTGGAGGAAAGCTGATTTTTATATTTTTTTCCCAGAGTGCACTGCCTGTAAGACTTCCTACACCAGTTGGATCTCTGCCAGGAGGACCACTGCCAAAAGATGTTTATTGTTAGTGAAAAGGAAAGAGCTAGTTGATTAAGAAGCTCTTTTAATGCAATAATGATGCAAGATTAGTTTGAACCCCTCTGCCTTTCATGTGTCTGTTTTTAATAAAATATCAGGCTTGTGACCTCCCCTCCCTATTTATTCCCTCTATTGTTTTTAATCAAAATATCATATATTGTCCTGCTCTGTAATGTCATTATGTATTTAGGTAAGAAAGTGCAAGGAGAACAATATCAATAACTCAATGGCAACCAGTGGTGAACAACGGACCCTAATGGTGTATACAAGGCCATAGAGTTTTGTTGTGGTGTCTGTTGCTTGGTGGCACCATTCTTCTAGTCAAAAATGACATTATATGCAACGCAGATGTGAACAGAGCCTTGAGTTAGAAACATAAATGCAGTTTGCTGTCATACAAAGCCAGAAGTGAGTCTAGCAGGAAGGAGAAGTACAAGTCCTTCTTTTATGTTTCCCTTTTCTTTTTAATTCTGTATGTCTTTTATACTATTTGATAAATTTGTATGTAAACATGATTATGTACATCTAAGTGATGCCACTTATATCTAGGGGGTGTGTATAAAAACCCTGCACTGGTTACTTGTTAGCACTTGAGAAAGGTAGCGTGAGGCTACTGAAATATTGTCTGCTTTTTCAAAATATGGAATGAACTAACACATTTGGTCAGATTCCTTTGGTGTGCTGTATTTATCCTTTGGATGGATAGATAGATAGATAAAAAAAAATCCAGAAGAACAGCACATCCACTCCCACAGAATATAGTAAGTATAGTATAGTATAGCACGCCATCATATGCTTCCTGGTCAGGGAATACAGACTTCAATCCAAGGAAAAGATCGCAGCACACAAAGTCTCCAATAAAGTGTAGTTTTTAGTACATCCTCAGCACCTTGCTATGCTGAAGATGTAATAAACACTGCCCTTTATTTGATACTTTGTGTGCTGCTATCTTTTCCTTGAATAGATAGATAGTTTGTTGGTTTGACTTGATTTTTTTAATGACTAATAAAAATATAATTACTATTGAACAGATTGTCTGTTTTGGGCATCCCTACTTTTTGAGTCCTTTAGATAATTATGATAATAAAATGTCCCTTTGCTGAGTCCATGTTCAGTGTTCAATTTCCCGACAATGCCACCACAAAGGGAATTATACATTACAGAGTGACCATTCCAATCAATGCAGGGCAGAACAGGTCCAGCAGAAAGAGAGAGAGACACTCTTTGAAACCACACTCCATTCTGGCCCAAATATGAGAGTTCTGTGTTCCAAAAAGAAAATAATTTCCTCTGTAGTATTCAGCAGCTGATAAATACTGGAAGGATTAAGATTTTTTTAATAGAAGTCATTTACAAATCTAAATACATAAGAGAGGCGCCAATGTTCGGCACTGCTAGGGCAATATGTTTGGATGCAGGATGTAGTGGGCAACTACATCTACGTTTTTACCTGTGAGTATTTTGCAATAAAGAAAGAAAATTAGAGAGAAGAAGGGTGAGTGCTGGTTTTTCTTCAATAATTTACAAATCTGTTTTATCTTTCTGACACTAGTTGATTAAAAGAAAGAAAAAAGAAGTTTTCCATGGTAGTACCCCTTTAAAAAATTGCACACAACCGCACCAGAAAGCAACGATGCTGAATTGCCAGAGCCATCTGAACTGGGCCTATATAGGATGGCTTAACGAAATGTAACCTATAGTGTTCATATTTTAGTACCATTATTATTCTACAGTTCAGAAACAGCCTGTTTCATGAATGGTTGCATCTAACAAACAAATTTGTTTGTTGATGTTTTCACACATGTAGGTGGCATGATTTGTGTGCCAGGCCTGTCTCGTAATCCCAGTCCTGCCTTGGTCTTTAATCAAAATGTTCTGTGATTGCCATAAAGCCATTTAGTCATTACAAGGGATGCTGAGATTATCCTTCTGTTTTGTTGATTCATTCAGCCCCACTAGTGCGAGCAGCTCTAAGTACTTTAGCATGGAACCTGGACCCTTGCTGTTGTAACAAATTCAGGAAACACGTAGAGGTTACTGTTTATTTTTATGTGCTGTGACTGCCTGGTGTGCCCTCGCAGTGTATTAATTCAGCAGCTCAACCTCAGGACACCTTTCCAATGTTTTGTAGCCTTCTTAGCAGTAAAAAGGATAAAGTACAACCATTTAGCAGCACATACAAAACGTGAGATACTGACACTAGGTTTAGAGATAAGCCAGAATAACAGCAGCTTTATCATTCCACTTGACACACAGCAAAGAATATATATCAAATATACTATACAATATATTTAACCCATTGTAAAGTACACACACACAGAATCCAGACAATGGCTGCGGTACATGACAAAGATGGATCTGAACTTACGACCCACAGCACACATATGTCTTTTTGATCGCTGAATATAGCAATTATACTTCAAAAATCAATAGAGCACACACTCTTTAACAACCCTTTTATATTACATAATATCAACGGGTCTTTGTGAGAGAATATAATCTTGTGACCTTGTGATAAAAGCTTGTGAATAAAATTGCTGTAATTAGCTTCAAAATGGATTATATACGATTTCACTCATAATTGTAGAAAAAAAATCATGAAAAATATTTTTACAATGGCTCAATTTAAGGGGTTATCCAGGTTTTAGATTTTTTTTCTGAAAAAGGGCCCTAAATGCATTAGAAAAGCCAAGCAGCAGTTACCTCACAGAGGCTCAGTTCAAGCTCCAGTCAGCACTCCAATCTGTCTTTTGGAGCAGACATCATGTGACTGCTTCAGCCAATCAACAGCCTTTACAGTCATGTGCCATACTGAAGGCACCATTACTGAGAGTTGACGCCTGAAGTATAGCACATTACCACTAAGGTAGCTGACTGGCTGTCACGGTCATAAGACACCAGCCCCAAAAGGCAAAATGGGGTAACAATGGGAGCCTAAGCGGGGAAAAGCACAGGATCGGAGAAATGAGTAACTGCTGCTTTGTTATTTTATTTAAACATTTTTAAATCTAAAACTCCTATAACCCCCTTAAAGCCGTACTGTGTTAAAGGAATATTGTAGGCTTTGAGCTTTGTTTTAAATCCAATATATATATGAACTGTGAAAAAGGGCAAGAACAACATTCTCTTAGGCTACAAGGGTTACACTTAGAATTTTTTTTTTCCCATATAGAACAAAAGTAAAAACTAAAATACGCTATGGAGGAAATAACTAGCTACTACTTTTTTTTTTAAGACTGAGGTACTGAGGTTATGAGGTTATACAAAGACATATATATATATATATATATATATATATATATATATATATTATTATTATTATTATTATTATTATTATTATACATTCATTCAGTTTTAACCATTAAACTACCGTAAATTTGTCCAAAGCGGCACAATGGTCCAAATCTAATCATACTGTTAATTCATTATATAATACTGTCTGATTGTTAGACAGTGGATCATGCTCTTAAATTACCATTGTGAACTGCAGCTTTCTTATTAATTTGAAAAGAAAATCTTGCAACAAGGTTTTGTAGCCCTAGCCATAATATATGCATACACATGCTGTTATGTTTGTCAGACCTACATGGCATCACATGACTTACAATTGTAAGTCTTACTACAAATTATGCTCAGCTTTGTATTACCAAAGCACAGTAAAAGGCATTAGCAGTATAGCAAGCAAAAAGTCTAAACTATTTTACTACACAATGCCAATACTTCAGAAATACATATTAAAATAAGATGACAGTAACAAATGAGTAGTACACTTAAAGTGAAGCTATCACCTAGAATGTTTAAGATTTCATTTTTTACTGAGTAGAGCGAGATACTAAAACATGTTATTTTTAATTAATATAATTTAAAACCCCATGGGCATGCCCTAGACCTGAGGCAATTCTACAAGGAGGGGGAGGCCAGATTGAAAATGGCAAGACTGCAGTATATATATATATACATATATATATATATATATATATATATATTTATATATATATATATATATATATATATATATATATATATATATATATATATATATATAAGAGTAGTTAGGAGTAGCCGTATTAGTCCAGTGATGCAAAAAGCAAAATCATCGGTAGTTGCAGTATCTTGTAATACCTTTTTTATTGGACTAACAAGATTTTGTAGAGACAAGCTTTCGGGATTCCTCCCTTTATCAAGTCATAAGCATTTCTGAGCTCACAAGGAGAAAACACACGTTCTATCTCACAAAATGTGCAGGGGTTAAAACAACATATGTGGAGAATGGACATTAAGTTGGGCCATAAATTGTATAGCTATAGGATGATAGACTACAGATAAGGATGAGGGGGGGGGGCTGGAGAGCAGAGGTGAGAACACGCTGGACAGAGGAGAAAGGATAATTTTACTACAGAACCATAGACTGAAGATAAGACTAAGACAGCCTTGTCCAAGTCTTATCTTCAGTCTATGGTTCTGGAGTAAAATTGTCCTTTCTCCTCTGTCCAGCGTGTTCTCACCTCTGCTCTCCAGCCCCCCACCCCCCCCCCCCTCAACTTAATGTCCATTCTCCACATATGTTGTTTTAACCCCTGCATATTTTGTGAGATAGAATGTGTGTTTTCTCCTTGTGAGCTCAGAAATGCTTATGACTTGATAAAGGGAGGAATCCCGAAAGCTTGTCTCTACAAATCTTGTTAGTCCAATAAAAAAGGTATTACAAGATACTGCAACTACCGATGATTTTGCTATATATATATATATATATATATATATATATATATATATACATGTATAAAACAAAAAATCTTAAACAATGTGTTTGACATAAAAACGCTTGATGTAAACACACATTCCTCTTTAATTAGTTTGCTTCTCTCGTCTGTTTGTAGTGTAGGTGCCCGTTAGTGTCTGTGCTAGGGTGACTATGAGTATTCTCTTGGGTGGTGAAAGGAAGACCCTGGAAGCTCAGCCCTATCCCCTATGCTCACATCACCACACTGCCTATTGCCAGGATCACATCACAAAATGTCTTGGTCTTGCGATGGTCCCAGCAAAAATATTTGCTCAGCTAATTTGCCTCTGCATAATCCATTCTGTATAGTTTAAAAAAAAATCGTAAATGTAAAATGTCAACGCACAAAAAAAAATGTTCTATGACCTACAGTATTGGCTAAATTCCCATTTATTGTATTTAGGTATCTGTACATGTTCTGAAAGAGGAGCAATATTTATCTATCATCTATCTATTTATCTGTCTGTCTATCTATCTATCTAAATGTTTGCAATACATCAAATTGCTGAATAAAAAAAAATCCTTTTCTGTTTAAGCTTGTAGAGCTCCCTTGTTCTTCGTGGGGGAAGGTAAGGATAACTGCTCTGAGCGCCATAACTTACAGTAGCTGTAGTGCATTCATGCATAATATCTGAACTACAAAAAATTAGCTCTCCATTAAGCTGTATGTTCCATAAAACAGACCAGGGTCATTCCCATGCTAACTGTACCTCCTCAGGCCATCCATTAGCATGCCCAGTCTCATTGTCAAGTACACAAGAAAGCTTTCATTGCATCAAGTCTATAAATATAATTCATCATATTTTAAGTATGATTATTTATTTAAATACATTTTTAAATAAGATGCTAATGTCCCTCTTGTGTTTATCTGGAATGTT
Organism: Hyla sarda; assembly: GCF_029499605.1. Classification (NCBI taxonomy): domain Eukaryota; kingdom Metazoa; phylum Chordata; class Amphibia; order Anura; family Hylidae; genus Hyla; species Hyla sarda. The sequence continues at coordinate 369,712,169 of NC_079189.1, read as the reverse complement.
TCAATTCCTAAAATGCAAACATGACCCCCCAGCTTGCTAAAGATTGCAAGGTAACCATTTCCACAGCATTTGAGTATACATTTGAGCCAAAACTCTTCTAAAACTCTATTCCAGCTCTATCCTTTTGCGCCTTAATAAATATGTTAAATGTGTTTAAAGGAAACCTGTCACATGGAGGGCACGGATCAATCTGTGGGCAGCAGGTTATTAAAACTGAGCAGAAAAAAATATTCAAGCTGAATTTTTTCATTAAATTCCTGCTCCTTTCTGGTTTAGGAGCCCAGTGGGCGGTCTTATTGGTGATTGGCAGTTTAGTCTATGAACAATTATATAAAGAAGGTTGTCAATCACTGTAAGACCACCCACTGGACTCCTAAGCCCAGAATGATCAGGAAGTAAAATGAAAACATTACGAGTTCAGGGAAATTCAATATGTTCAGTTCTTCTTGCTCAATAACCTGATGCCAAAAGATCAGACTTCATTTTCAAAGAAATGGGTTTCTTTTAACAGCTGAGACTAATAATCCATGCCCCATCACATCCATGCCACATGTCTGCAATTCCACCTTTTCAGTGCCAGGCTGATCCTTGCTTCTGATACAATGTTTCTGCTGCCATGTCCACCCCATGTATGTCAATAGTTCAATTAGTTAAAGGGGTATTCCAGGCCAAAACTTTTTTTTTTATATCAACTGGCTCCGGAAAGTTAAACAGATTTGTAAATTACTTCTTTAAAAAATCTTAATCCTTCCAATAGTTATTAGCTTCTGAAGTTTTCTGTCTAACTGCTCAATGATGATGTCACGTCCCGAGAGCTGTGCATGATGGGAGAATATTCCCATAGGAACTGCACAGCTCCCGGGACGTGAGTCATCAGAGACCAGTTAGACAGAAAACAGCAACTCAACTTCAGAAGCTAATAACTATTGGAAGGATTAAGATTTTTTAATAGAAGTAATTTACAAATCTGTTTAACTTTCCGGAGCCAGTTGATATATATAAAAAAAGGTTTTGCCTGGAATACCCCTTTAATGGGCACATACATGTACTAACACCTAGGCTCTATCAGAAGTGACAGTGTCTACTGAATGTGGACAAGTAGTGGTCTCTTTTGGCAACATTAAATAAAGCATTCAACAACAACAGTACAACATTAAACAAAACACCTGTACATTGTTGCATCACCAGTACACAAAAAAAGTCTACTGGTCAGGTACATTTAGTATTAAAAAAGGGTATGTCTAAAACCATAGGGTGGTGACACTAGCCCAAACCCTATCCACATGAATGGACAAGGTTTATGGGTATGCCATCTGACCTGTGCAGATGTATTAAAAGGGTATAACTAAAAACAAATGTTGGTGGCTCTAGGCTAAAGCAAAATGGAGGGGCATTATGGGGGGGGGTCTTGTGATTTTTTTTATATAATCGCCCACATCAAGTTAGATAATTCTCTTATTCTATACCCATTTTAAACTACTGTAAGATTGCATTTATAAATCCGCCCCCAAGGTACAGATGTAGCAGATCACAGTTTCTCCCTTTGCGTGGTACGCTCGCTGTGATATTACGATGTAGCACCATGACTGTGATCATTAAAGGGGTACTCCCATGGAAAAAAAATTTTTTTTAAATCAACTGGTGCCAGAAAGTTAAACAGATTTTTAAATCACTTCTATTAAAAAATCTTAATCCTTCCAGTACTTTTTAGGGGCTGTATACAAAAGAGAAATCCAAAAAAGAAATGCATTTCCTCTGATGTCATGACCACAGTGCTCTCTGCTGACCTCTGCTGTCCATTTTAGGAACTGTCCAGAACAGGAGAAAATCCATATGCTGCTCTGGACAATTCCTAAAATAGACAGCAGAGGTCAGCAGAGAGCACTGTGGTCATGACATCAGAGGAAATGTAATTCTTTTTTGGATTTCTCTTTAGTATAAAGCCCCTAAAAAGTACTGGAAGGATTAACATTTTTTAATAGAAGTGATTTACAAATCTGTTTAACTTTCTGGCACCAATTGATTTAGCAAAAAAAGTTTTCCACGGGAGTACCCCTTTGACTGTGCTACATCTATACCAAAATGAGGTAACTGCATCATGCCCTCTTTAGAGAAGACTAGACCCTGGTTTAACACTCAGCGGTGCCCAGATTGGTCATCATAAAAATACTAGGACTTCAAACATTTCAAAAAAATCTAACAATGGTTTAATAAAAGCCATCGAAAACCTTAAATTCACTATGTCATTATTAAGGAAATGGCCATAGACCTTTTATAGACAAAATTTCCCCTACTTTGTAGTATGCCTTATTTACTGTATGTTGTTTGGGCGATAGGAAATTTAAGCAGATTTAATTGCCTGAATGTACATTCATTTGAGATATTTTCCAGCTATTAGGTGTTCAGTCGTGTTCTAAGGTAAGGCATGAATAAAGATTCAGACAAGGGATACACATATGAATAGAGGACACTGTGCAGCATACACATTTTCAGAAGAGACGTCGAAAATGATGGCGGATGAGAAAGAAAATGTATTCAAGATAACCGAATTAAAAGACTATCTCACATCATATAGCTGGACTCATTTTGATAATTTGATGCTAGGCATGAATGTTTGCAGATAGTGTACTGCAGTAGATAAAATATAGTAAATGGGAAAAATCTGAATAGGAAATCACAGGCAGGACATAATTAGAAATAATGGCGCTAGAAATGACTATACCTTTTGTCAGGCATGAGATGCTCATTTAAAACAAACCTGAACTTGCTCTTCTACAGTCACATGTAAGAAAATTTTACAGAAAAGTAAAAACTGCACAACTTCTATGGAAACAGGATTTTTAGGCGAGGACAATTCTTACAAAGTACACATTGAAAGGAAGTAACTACGCTTCACAAATCTTTCTTATTTAAAGAGGTACTCCAGAGGGGAAAAAAAAGTTTTTAAACTGATGCCAAAAAGTTATACAGATTTGTAAATGACTTCTATTTCAAATTCTTAAGTCTTCTAGTACTTATCTGGTATGTGCTTCAGAGGAGGTTGTGTAGTTCTTTCCAGTCTGACCACAGTGCTCTCTGCTGACACCTCTGTCTGTGTTAGGAACTGTCCAAAACAGGAGAGGTTTTCTATGGGGATTTGCTCCTACTCTGGACAGTTCCTGACATGGACAGAGGTGTCAGCAGAGAGCACTGTGGTCAGACTGGAAAGAACTACACAACTTCCGCTGTATTATACAACAGCTGATAAGTACTGGAAGGATTACGATTATAAAATAGAAGTAATTTACAAATCTAAACCAAAGAGATATTCAGCGCGGTGGAGTGTAAACAGGAACTTTATTGAAGGTACATGGACAGCACAGGTAAAACCAACGCGTTTCGGGTCAAGCAGGACCCTTAGTCAGAGGTCATGACTACGTTTTCTGCTTGACCCAAAACGCGTTGGTTTTACCTGTGCTGTCCATGTACCGTCAATAAAGTTTCCTGTTTGCACTCCACCGCGCTGGATATCTCTTTGGTTTCTGTTGCTGCTTGGACCGGAGGCACTGCCGGTTAGTCTGTGCGCAGGTGTGGGAAGCATAACTGAGGTGACCTGTCTTATCCAACCTCTCTGCTATAAATTGGTTTAACTTTCTGGCACCAGTTGATTTGAAAAGATATTTTCCTCTGGAGTACCCCTTTAAAGGGAACATGTCACATTGAAAATGCAGTCCTTACTGCAGGCAGCATGTTAAAGAGCAGTATGAGCTGAACAGACTGACATATAGTTTATGTGAAAAGTTCCAGGATATCTTGTAATTTTTTCATGTTAACCTCTGCTTATGTGGGGTTCAGGAGTCCAGTGGGCGGTCTTACTCAGTGATTGACAGCTATCTGTGTATATGTGTGACTATAGAGAGAGCTGGGTAGGGCAGCCCTGGAACTATTTCCACAAAACTACATATCAATCGTCTCAGCTTCTCCTGCTCTATAACATGATGCCTGCAATTTGGAGATGTAGAAATGGTATAGAAAGTGGGTAGTACTAAAAAAGGGTAGATCACAAGGAGTTTTATCAGGCAGGGAACTGATGACTACATGCTAGGTACAGTATCACTGGATATGTAAGGCATTGCAAATTTAGGGTTCGTGTCACACCACAATTGAGTACATATCCTCATTGCAGAGGACAGTAGTAAAACAGTTGTGTGTCTGTCCTATTAGATTGTATATGATTTGTATGACTGATATGTAGTATTATATGAGTAATAGCAGCTTCATTTCCTTAGATCACAAAGTATTCTCTGAAAGAGATATAGCAGAGTCAATTTTATAATATGACACAATGCTATGATATATATGGTGTAACATCAAACTAAATTATCTAGATTCCAAACGCTATCACAATCTATTTAAAAAAGCCCTGCTACATATGTACTTTGTTCCCCCAGGCTTTACTCAGATAATTATAATTACTGGGGAATCTAGATACCAGGACTGAGAAGCAGATGGGACAAATTACAGAGTCAAGGTATAGAATGTGTTGGCAGAGATGTGGCAGAGAAGTCAATATCAAGCTGCCAGTATGAAGGTCAACAATATTAGCAATGTCAGCTATGGCCAGAAAGTAACATGTAATATTCTACATACACCTAGTAATTAGCAATGCTAATGAAACAATGTTGAATTGTGCACAGATTATCAGGTGCCCAGGTCCAGAGGTAGACCTAAGATGTAAGTGCCAGGACAGCTGCAAGAGAAAACATGAGAAAAAGAGGGCAATAGTAGAAAAACATTACATTAAGAACAGTGCAACAAAGTTGGCACATTGATGAACCAATTGACTATTTGTTCAATAGTGTAAATTTTTGTTATGCATTTATTTTTAAATAAGTAGATAGCAGCATGTTTTCAATTCTGTAGCTCCTTTATAGGGCTCTGCTCACACTAGCATAATGGCTAACATTTATATTACAAGCTACAAAGCTGCCATGATTATGTTGTCTGATGGGTTTAGGTAGTCACCAATGGACCCTATCGACTTTTCAATATTTCAGTATTTTTTAGTATTTTTGCCAGCAATAATAAAGCTGTAGACTGCAGCAAATACTATATCAAAACTCTGTAAAGAGATCCTAGTATTTCACAATGCCTGTTAGTATATATCATTTGGATGATATACTAGGATAAAAATGGTTAGGTAATGGGGCCTTAGAAAGTGCTTGAGGGTGAGGTGAAAAACTATCACTAGCATATCATAAAACTAAGAATGATCTATTTTTCACTAACACAGAGACATTTGACTTGACCTGATAGAAGCTTCTAGGGCTTTTTCACAGTTTTGTTGTAAAAACAAACAAAAAAACAGCAGTTCAGAGAAAGACATTAGTCTAAAGCTTACTGTTTTATGATGACACAAGTCATGATTAATAGTTACAAGTAGTAAACAAAAGTGTATAAATAATTCATCAAGGACAGAGAAGGGCCAATATTAGTCTAATTCATGTATCCAACAAAACAACAGGAACCCTAAGCTATGCGGTTCATCTGCCTACCTAAGAACGGCTTAGTTTACAATAGAAATCAAGGTAATTCAAAGCCTTCCAACAAAGACAACAGAGAAAATGATGTAAGCGTCTATATTATGTTGTGCTAAGCCAAGGCTGCAAATCTGCTTGTTAGCCACTTGATGTCACTGAAATCTACAATGTGAACCAGACCTCGCCTAATGCTAAAACTTGTTGGATGACAAATTTGCAAATCGAAAAAATAGCTCAAGGGATAACACTGGAGGATTTCTCATTAGTTATACAATGAAATACTGGCTTACTGTATGGACACTACATTTGTTATTGGGTTAAACAACGGATATGATCACTGTTCATATCTGCTTTTAGGTGTCATGTAAAAATATTGGTGCAATTAGAGCATAGCATAAATCTAACCATTGAGCACAAAGCAATATGACTGCAATCTTTTCTGCAGGCAGTGGTGTGCAATAATCCTGCCTTAGGTGATGCTATTGGGTTCACCCTAAGTTAGTCATCGTGCACATGCTTATGTTCTCTCCAATGTACTTTGCATGAAGAAAGGTTTTTAGTTAATGCCAAGTAGTCTTCTGTTACTTTCATTTTATGGGACAGGGCTGCAAGAAATATGGTTGGGTGCAATGCCTTTAAGGCCCTGACGAGGAGAGGAATTACACAGATTTAGGATAATAAACATCATAACTGTGTGTCTTAGCCTCATTTCTTTTGCTAAAATGGCATGGTTATAGTGTACACAACCTTGGCAGCCATATTGGAACCAATTTCATGCTCCAGACAAATGCATTGTTTAGATTAGAAAACAGAGTTTAATAAGCCCTATGGGGGGTTTTGAGGCACTAGAGAGGGGAGCCCTGTTCAGAATTGTGATTGCTTGGAGAGGGGTTACAAAATGTGTCTTCTGCTCTTTAGGAACTGTCCTCTTCTAAATTATACAAACAACCTTCTGAATTTTCCCTTTGCTGGCACTGTGGGGAAATTAAACTATTACTGCCAGGTTTCTTAACAGGTTACTGCTAGAGGTCTTAAGGGGGAACCTTGTAATGAGTTTATTGACTGGGGACCCTTCAATTTTTTTGAAGATTTGACTTCTTATTTACTTTCACTCTCTTCTTAAGAGCCTCTTTACTCTAAACAATCCTTACTTACTTAAAAAAGTAATGTACTGGTGAATGTACTGTCCTAGCTAAGCACCACATCAACCACTCTAAGCTGGTTGCAACACTGTAACCGTCATTTACTTGCCAGGCCCACCAGCCTCTGGGTCAGGGGGACTTGCTAACCAATTAGAACACAGGGATACTTGGTCAAGCACACTCTGCTTTGGCGTCCCAAGCTCTCACTGGTTATTTAAAACCGACATCTGCCTATGGCAGATGCCCGTGATTGTTTCTCCGTCAGCTTTAACTTGCCTCTATGGTTTCTGAACCTCTGCTTTCATTTCATTACCCTCTATTTGCTAATTCTGATAATATAGGACTCAGCTAGTCAACTTTTTTTTCTTTCTTACTAATCCTTTATTTATTCTTCCAGTCTCACCTAGCATAGGAAAGAATTGTCTTTGTAGTTGGGTCTGCCCTTATAGAGGTGAGTGATCCAAGAGGCAGGGGCAGGGGTTAGAGAACAGTTTAGGGCTTCTCATCCCTTCCCCAGTCATTATACAAGTTGTTTTGTTTTTTAGTTAAAATTAAGGGACTATACAGATGAACAGGTGATGACCTGATTATTTATTTACCAGAATATGACTCAAACATTTCTTATGGTAACCATTAAGAGAACTATTTGGTTTCTGAAGCACATAAGTTATAATATCCTGGATACCTTTTTACACCCATCTAAATATCCAGAAACCTGAAGTGTCATTCTGGCCCAACTTGTGTCAGTGAGACAACTAGCAGAACAACCTAGTTTATTGGGATCTATTAAACATAAGTTATAGAGTGATTTTCCTCTTAATGACTTACCTTTTTCTAAGCAACAAAAAGACAAGAAATGTGTGCAAATGTGTATAGATTCATGGTATGAGATTTCAATGTAGCATTCATTGTTAAAGCATGTAATCAGAAGCCATTGCTAAGATGTAAAATAGCTTGAGGCTGACTTGATATCCCAGATTCATTAATATGTATCTGGGATTGTAGAGAAGTCTTCTAACATATTTTAGTGATGTCACTTAAAAAAATGTCATGTTCTATACTTGATGTTGCTTGGAGTACTCCTCAAAGATTTTTGACATATAAGGGAGTGTATACTAATATTGTCACTTATACAAATTGCATCTTTGTAAGCATGTGCAGTGTATTCCTAAACATATCATATAAAAATATATATATTTTTTTTACAAACAGCACCCCCATGGGTTGTGTGTGGCATAGCAGTTTAGCTCCATCAATGCAAATAAGGATGATTTGCAATATCAGATACAATTCATAAAGAAAAAGAGAGACAATTATTTTAATTGTTTATTCATTTTAATTGTTTATTTATTAAAGTATGTCAAAAGACTTCCTCTTGTAGAGAACAGGAGATCTACTCTACCATTTCATATATATATATATATATATATATATATATATATATATATATATATATATATATCATAAATAAATGGGAGTTAGGGTAAAAGTTGTGGTTCAATGAACATGTTTCTGTTACGACCCATGATCAGCAAAGAGTAACAAACACAGCACAGACTACAGTACCTAGGAGAAAGGTAAGGAGAAACATGATGAACCTAGTGTTGCTAAACTTTTTTGTACAGGAATCAAGGGGAAGAGACATTTATCAAGGCATGTGCGCCTGTAAATATAACATAAATTGCCAATGTAGACTGAGAGTCTGCGTTCAACACATTTATCATGCAACTTTTTGCCAGTGCATATGCTACTAACGTGGTCTGCTCCAGAGAGCATGTTTAGTGGACAAAAATGTTGTGGTTTCACCATCGAATCTGATTTATCATTTGAGACTTCTGAAAAGTCTCACTAAATTGTGCAAATCTCACACCTCCCTTACCAAAATGTGCAATGTTTCTTTTACCCTGTTAACAATGCGTGTGTGTGTCTTTTGGTTTAATCGGTCATTTTATCTATCGCAGACTATTGCATATGTCTGTGATGTTACATCTAGGTAGAATGGAAGACAGCACAGGAACAAGCTACTGTGCAAGTGACAGAGCAAATGGCCAATCCGAAATAGAAGCAATAGAATAAATATAGGTCACAGCATCAAAGCAGCAGACACCGAAATGGTACGAAAAAGCTGTAGTCTTTTTATTTGTTTCCCAAAGGCTTGACAAAGGCTAGAATATTGTCAAATGTTGCATGGACTTTGGGTAACCAAAAAAAGATTACAGTTTTTTTGTACCATTTCGGAGTCTGTTGCTTGGATGCTGTGACCTATATTTCATCTAAAATTAAATGGTCTATAAGTCTAAGGCTGAACAATAAAGCAGTCATCCCTCATTGACAGAAGAATTGGGGATAAGTTTCTTAAATGCTGGATAACTCCTTTGAGGCTGTGTTACAATAGCACTCCCTACCCAAGACACTCCCGGAGGAAGCTAGGAGTAGGCTCAGATAAGCTGTGAGTATAGCACATTGTCAGATGGACTGAATGTGCTCCAATGCTTGTGGATGTGCTTTGCCCTCCATGTGGTATGGATTCACCCATGATCCCACTTATACTGCTCCACACAACAGGCAATTGACATTTATATGCTACCTCGCTATTGTCTGTCTCTATTTTTACAGTGTGCTGGGTTTACAACTTAAGGGTATATATATACCATTTATTGTAACATGTGAGTATATATACCATTTATTGTGATTGCCTGTTTAACACATATATTGTTGTGGTATCACATGTTTTACATATCTTTCCTGTATATCTCATGTCACTATGGAGACATCCATATTCTCTGATTTGAGTCTTTTTTTCTTCTGATTGTTACTATTTTTAATGAATTGTCATTTTAATTGTGCATCCAATAAAGCTATATATTTTTCACGATAAATTCTAAGTGTGGTTTGGTGCATATGGATAGGTTATTCTATTGTGTTACAATAGCAGTAAACTTGTGGAGTTGTAAGAGGTCTTTTTGGTTGGTTTTCTCCCAAAGCTCTCTACTTAGAAAGTAATATCCCACTTTACAATTAGCTAAAATGTATTACAAGGTGTATCACTCACTGTAAAGTCTGGCCAGCTGACACTAAAAATTGTGCAGAAAACACAGCAGATGTTAAATGTTAAAGTGTTAAAGTGTTTTGATGAGAAATAAATGGAAATGATTAATTTTTTTAGAAATATATATATATATATATTTGAGTCGCTTAATCTTAATGGGTCTAAAGAAAAACAAATGTTTAATGCATATTTATTAAATCTTATTATATTTGTCTGGAGTAAGGGGTGGTCCCACAAATTGCCACATAAGCACATCCTTATTGAGTCTGCAGGTTGTTTTTTTTTTCCCCCATGAAACATACCATCTGGAATTTGTCTATAGATTAGACTTTGATGGTGGCTGGGACAAGGGTAGAAAAAAATATTACTATACCCCGCCTCCTTAGCACTGCCACTAGTGTTATGATGACATTACATACATTGTGCACATGATGCTGCAGTCAGTCACTTGGCTCAGGGATCTCTTTTATCTGACTGATTGCAGTGTCACATGCACAATGTACAATGATGGAGCACATAAGTCTAAGCTCTATACAACTACTAGAAATCTCTTTAGACACTACTGGTGGTTGTATGGTATGCTTTTGCTAAGTTTTCTATATAAGTTTTATATATATACTGGGGTTTATTTACTAAGAGTGGAGTGGAGTTTTCTTTGTGGGTTTTGATTCCCGACAGGTATTTTCCCAAGATATTTACTAATGTTTCTCTACTTGTCCCTATGTGTTGCTCGTTTTACGACTGTCCTGATCTGTTGGGTTTTTCCTACCTCAAATCCACCACATTTTCTGTGTAAACCTTAGTATAAACTGTCGGGTACATGCCCCTTTTGTCGCCCCTTTTCTCCAATTGGAACGCCCCCTTTCTGTTTTTTTTTTTTTAGTGGAGGGTTTTGGTTTTTGGGGTTGTAAATTGTATTGCACAGAAAAAGAAAAAAGAGTTGGGATCACGTTAGTTATTAAACCCCAATGTGTCTGAATAATATGACAAATAATTGTTGGAATAATCAAAAATTGGACCATAAATAAATGGCAAATTACTTTGACAAATACATTGACTGGCTTCTAACATAATGATAAATGTGCTAGTATTTTGTTGAAATATTCAGAGATGCATTTTTCTTTTTTGTTTTGTAAGAAGAAGGGTCTTGAAGCTGCACGTGCGCTCAGCAGAGAGTACAGGGCACATATAGTTATTACAAGAACCCTATATTGATGTCACTACTATGTCTTGGCTGTCTGAGCCACTAATTAGAAAAGTGAAATTTGAGCACAGAGGCCCATGCCCTATTAAAATCTGTGCACTTCATATTTTCCCACCCTGCACAGGAACTGACAGCTTATCTCTCAATGCCAGCCGAAAATGTGCTGGCAAAAGATTGCAATTGTCAACACAAATGCCCCATCTATTTCTATACCACACAAACTTCCCAAGAATCACAGTCCTCGGATGCTTTAATTGGTGGAAATTATCCTAAACCAAGCTTTGTGGGAAAAGGTCATTTGTTTGAAATCTAGTAAAAGTAAACGATAAATATGTATAAAAAATGTTGAAAAAAAAAAGATCTGGTAAAGCGAGGTTATGGCTATTTGACATAATGAATTTTTCCTAGGGTAAACAGAGTGTCCGGTCTTGTGAAATCAGTAACCAGAGAAAAAAGTGCAGTTTGTGTCCGTCAATAAAGCTTAATGGAAAACCCTCAAAAATAATGCTTCTCATTTTAATTATCTGATATATTATTTCTCACCTTTTTTTCACTACCAAAGTTTGTTTGGAATGTTCTTTTAACAAACATCTCAGGATAGACTATTCTTCGGGTACATGAGAAATAGCATTACTTGTTGCCATTATGTTATATATATTATATCTTAGGGCATGGTCACACGGGGCGCATCCGCAGCATATTTCACACTAAGGATGTGCAGTTACAGAGGGACTGCCAAGTGAGCTCCCACTGCCACTACAAGCAGACAAAAAGTGAAATACTCTGCGGATAATCCCCCCTGCAGGTTCCATCTCTAATATTCAGTTGTCTTTGAGCTAGTGGGTGGAGACTAGTTGCTATGATGTCTCACATGCGCTGCACACACAGAAGAGGAGATCCTGCTCCTGTATATCTCTTAATCACACCCTCAGAAGCATGTGGGTGATATACTTACTAGAGCTTTTGGCAGCTTCTCTGTGTTTCTCTCCCTGCTTCTGCCTCACTGTGCAGCTCCCACCTCTTCCCCTATTCCCTCTCAACAGACTTATATGGACAGAATGAATCCTGATCTGTTAGGGAGCTTATCCACCTCCAGATGGATTTCAGGAGATTTTCAATAAGTGATGAGTTTAGAAGGCAGTGGGTGAGGAAGAAAGTAGCTTGATAAGTGGAGAAAAAGAAATTTTTCTCTGAGATATGTTAAACAGTCTATATTTACTATGCAACATTTGTAGAAAGATTAGTGAACATGTACCAAACCTTCTTTATTCCATCATTCCTCCAGATATTCTAGTATATTTGCTCAATGTGCCCCACAAAAGCAAAGGAAAAATTCCTCCAGGTTCCAAATTCTTTAAGGACTCAGGGTTTTTCAGTTTTTGCACTTTCGTTTTTTTCCTCCTCACCTTTTAAAAATGATAACCCTTTCAATTTTGTACCTAAAAATCCATATGATGGCTTATTTTTTTGCGCCACCAATTCTACTTTGCAGTGACATCAGTCATTTTACCCAAAAATCTACGGCAAAAAAGAAATAAATAATAATTGTGCGACGAAATAGAAGGGAAAAAAATTTTTTGTAACTTTTGGGGGCTTCCGTTTCTACGCAGTAAATTTTTTTCGGTAAAAAAGACACCTGATCTTTATTCTGTAGGTCCATATGATTAAAATTATACCCTACTTATACAGGTTTGATTTTGTCGTACTTCTGGAAAAAAAATCATAACTACATGCAGGAAAATGTATACGTTTAAAATCGTCATCTTCTGACCCCTATAACTTTTTTATTTTACTGCGTATGGGGCGGTATGAGGGCTCATTTTTTGCGCCGTTATCTGAAGTTTTTAGCGGTATAATTGTATTGATCAGACTTTCTGATCGCTTTTTATTCATTTTTTCATGATACAAAAAGTGACCAAAATTACTAAATAAATTTTACTAAATAAATTACTAAATAAATGTTTGTGCGTACGCCATTGATCATGCCATTTAATTAATGATATGTTTTTATAGTTCGGAAATTTACACATGCGGAGATACCACATATGTTTATATTTATTTTTATTTACTTGTTTTGTTTTTTTAATGGGAAAAGGGGGGTGATTTGAACTTTTATTAGGGAAAGGGTTAAATAACATTTATTAACTTTTTTTTACACTTTTGCTCCCATAGGGGGCTATAACACTGCACACACTGATCTTTTACACTGATCACTGCAAAGCCATAGCTTTGCATTGATCAGTGTTATCGGCAGTCGATTGCTCAAGCCTGAATCTCAGGCTTGGAGCAATCAATCACCAAATGGACGCCCTGGAGGAAGGTAGCTGATCGGGACACCGCATTTTCACTGTGGTGGTCCCGATCAGCCCCACTGAGTCACCGCGGGAGCCGGCCAAGGACGTAAATATAGGTCCTTGGTCGTTAAGGGGTTAAAGGATAAAGATGCCTGAAAACAACATAATGCTTAAAACAGTCCTTTCCACTCAGTATGAACTCCTCCCTTCAATATGCGATTTATGTTGGCTTGAATATAGATAGGGCAATATTTTGAATATACTGATATACTCAATAATCAACTTGAGCCCACTAAAAGTGTTTGTCAACCCTGTTACTACTTTTGGTTCCAGTGGAATTCATAATCTTTATGGTCCTGACTAGGGATAAGCGAATTGAATCTGACAAATCCGAATTCATTACGGATTTCAGGAAAAATTTGATTAGTAATGAATGCAAATATCGCCGCGATTCGATCACACAAATCGCTTAATTAAACTCCATTTAGTGGTGTCCCGGCTCCAGGGGCCGGGCATCTAAAATGTTGTATCCACATGTGAGGACATGGGGCAAGGAATCCTAGGAAGGCGGGTAGGCGGGATAACCCTGAATCACATGCAGCCTATCAGCAGCCAGCCACCATTGTGATGTCACAGCCCTATATAATCATCAGCCATCTTGCGGCCAGTGACATCAGCATTCTATTACAGGGAGAGAAGGACAGACAGCAGTGTGTGTTGCACTGAAAAGTATTTTTACAGCAGCGATTCACCTCCCAGTCACATCAGCATTCTTTTGCAGAGAGTGAGAAGGACAGAGAGCAGTGTGTGTTGCAAAGAAAAGCTTTTTTACAGCAGCAATTCACCTCAAGCCCAAATCCAGCCTAGAAGCACTGATAGGGTAGGGAGTGAGATTGAGAGAGAATTTGGGTGTTTAAATACCCCCAGAATATCATCTATAAGGTTTTTTTTTTAAAAGCATCATCCATTGACCGTACTGAGTTATTAAAACCTAAAAGTCGCTGTACCCAAAAACCCAAGCTATTCATATTTTCCTTGGCCAATTCCAACATAAATGACACAGTCTCTAGAGCCATAAGACAAAACTGGTTTATAATTGAAGCAGATCCCGATCTCAAAGAGATAGCTTCCAATTCTCCTCTTAATAGGACCATAGGCGATAAGATTAAAAATCCATTAGCAGTAAAAAAAGAGATGCCATGTTCTAAATGGCTCACAGACCAGAGTCTTACTGGGAATCACCCTTGTGGTTCATGCTCATTTTGTTCCAACAACCTAGCTACTAACTCATTTAAGTTGGGGAGCCACTGCTTCACGGGAGGTGATCTAATTACTTGCCGCACATCCTTTGTGGTTTATGCGATTGTATGCCCTCGTGGCTTCTTTTATGTGGGCAAAACTATTAGACCACTGTTCAAACGTTTTCGTGAACATGTCCATTACATTCGTACTGGTATTGGCGCTCCACGCTTTATTGCCCACATGAAGGAAGTCCACAAGAGTGTCACCAACCGGATGAAATTTGCTGGTTTAGAAAGAGTTAAATTAACTCATAAAGGATGTGACCGGCATTCCTTTCTGTTAAAAAGAGAAACATATTGGATCATAGAACTAGATGCCACCGGCCCCTTGGGACTGAATGACCGCATCGAATTAGCACCGTTTTTGTAAATTAGTGGTGTATATTTTTGTTAAAACACAATTATCGTTTTCTTTTTTCACGATCACAATATTCTTCTTCTTATTTGTGTATATATATATATATATATATATATATATATATATACACATTGTTATTTTCATTTACTTTCCTGTTATACGATTACAGTTTCCCTCACCTTGTTAGCTGTCTTCTACCTGTGGGTGTTCCTGGGTCACATGATCCGTGAGCACATCAACAGGTACATGACATGCCTGTGGTGACATCACTCCCTGACGCCCTCTTAAGGTGCGGCGCCAGGTATCGGCGTCACACATCGGCTAGAAGAAGCGCTTTGAAGAGCAAAACAATTTGTCCCGTGGTGCCCCTGTATGTGCCCGTACTCTTGTGAATAAAGCCTGTGGATGGTGAGTGCAATTCTCTTCGAGTTTCTTCTTTGTGGATTACGTTTTCTTTGCATGAACTGCACCACCGTTGTCCACACCCACGTCTCACCTGTACCGCTACTACACCGCATTCCTACAACTGACCCTAGTTCTGCAGTGCCAGATCTATACCACCTTGCTTCACATAAAATGAAGCATGCTGCACATAATCTGCTCAAACAGCCACAGACTAATAGGTTGTGCTGAGGAGCTTAAAGCGGTATCCCAGTGCTTGGTTATCTCTGGAGGCTTCATAAAGAATAAATGGTGTTTGTTCAGACTTGCTATTCCATTCCGGCAGTAGAGTCAGTTCCCCCTTTTGGATAGGGGATGTATTAGTCACTGGGATACCCTTTTAATGCCTTTCAGTGTGGCACCTTCATTGGACACCATTTTTTTTAGGTGTCAAGTCACAGTTGATGACTGTAAGTGCTTCCATAGTAAAGTGGATGACTCATAGTAACCATTTTTGCAGGACTAATTGAGAATTCAAAGCTGAGCTTTGATAGGTGGTTATGGGCAAATCAATTTTCCTGTCTAAATTTGTCGCACAGAAAGTTGCAGTCTAAATATGTGCAACATTTTTGCGACTTTTGCTCTAGAGGATTTTTTGAACATGATGAATTCTAGTCTATATTAGACGGAAATGCATTGGAAAATGCATTGGTGCTGAATTTATCAAAAGCGACTTTCTGCGACAAGTCGCATCAGCTGAAAGTACGCTGAAATGTCAGACCATGTTGGAGCAGGTCTAAATACAGTCTAAAGCATAGATCCTGAAGTCTGTGCGCAGAATATTTTCAAGAGCTGTGCGCACAATAGACCGGCCTATCCCTCTGTAGTTAGGTCTATATTGATGCGGGACATAGACAACTTTGATAAGTACCCCCAATGTGTCTAGGAACAACAACAAATTGGTAGGTATACACAAGTTCAGAGTGAAACTATTTATTATGTAAATCTTATTAGATGTGTCCATAATGCCAGTGGACACAACATAGACATTTGGTATGAATCAATTAGGTTGGAAGAAATCTGGTTTATGTCAGTAGAAGATTTCATAGTCATGTATGTAGTGCCACCTGGAGGAGGACAACTCATGGTCTGGAGCTGTTTTTAAGGATTTATTCTGAGCTTTTTTCACCCTTGTTAATTAGAATCTAAATGCCAATGGCGTACAATAAGATTTAACAGAATTGCACATTTTTGTCAAAACATTTCTAGGACATCCTTTTCTATATTAGCATGTTGGTGCCTCTGTGTACAAAGTTCTTTGGAATCAGATCTTCCGAAGACATACTGTATATGTTGCTCTTTCCTCATCTTTTGGGGTTTGCATTGTATGCTTATTTTTTTGTAAAAAGAGGCTATCAGGTTTGTATACATTTGCACATTTTTATGCTTTTATAAAATGTACAGTAAATATTTATGAAAAAGTTCCTCAACATCTGTCAAGTTATTACAAATTGTAGAAGACTACAATAGGGAGTTTTAAGTTATGTATATAATAGATAATACTTTAGGGATAATATTAATATTACTCCTTATGCTTATGTTATGTACATATCTATTTTTTTCAGATGCAATATATTATAATCCACACACCATTATAACGTTTACGCCAACCTCACACTTTAAGCCATTAAAGTGGCAATTACGCCTGACACAACACTAATATTGCCCTCATATTTTTTTTTATAAAAAAACGTTGGGAAAAACAAAGTAATGAAATAACACATTTTCTTTTGTAATATCTTTCTATTTTACTATGCCAGGCTTCACTCCTGTATGTTAAGGTTTTGTTACAGTTATGCAGCTCCATGGCTATTTTCCTATGGGAAATAATAATAGTCCTATTTATAGCTGAAATCCTATGCCATTTACTGCACTTGTGTCACTAGGCAAAAGTAAAAAAAAAAAAATAATAATATGAAGGATTTCTATTGGCTTCCATTTCTACAGAATTAATGGAAATGAGTGCTCTAGGCAAGACAGGAATAGTACAGTTTGCACCTGAATATCAAGCCCTCTGAAAAGGACTGTCCACTGTTTGACTTTGAACCGCAAAGGGATTCATACATGTAATATCTTGTACTAACTTAGAATTTACACACAAGGCCAGACCTGTAAGTACAAATAGAGCCTAGTATGAAATTGAAAGGCACATTTCTCTATTGTAACCCTGTAAAGTTTGGCAAAGGAACACAACATCAAAAAACCACCACCTTACAAATGCCAGAGGCCACCTTAGACAATGCCAGATGGTTCCCATACAAATAATTCATAGAATTTTATTATTATGTACTCATGGACTACGGTAAAAAATGTGTCATTTACAGTGTTCTCTCCCTTTTTATATCACATTAAGTAACGTTCCCATTTTGAGTTTTAGTGTTGCAAAAAAGTTATGCAAATTAGACCTTAAAAAAGGTCTAGGATATGCTGTGCGGTTGGAGTTTTTGAAAATTCACATTTAGACAGTACATGTAAAAATTTTGATTTCATATATCTCATTTACATGTATCTAAAAAATAGGTTCAATTTGATGTAACCAAGCGTTAATGCTACAATATATCGTACAATATATAACATATGATCAATGACTATAGACTTTGTGTAATCATACTCATACTTTCATTACTGCCCTGCATTTTTCTTATGTCTAATAGGGAAGCAAGAATAGGAGACACATAGAAGTCAGGATTACTGCAGGACCAGACTGCATAAGGTTTGTTTGTAGTCTGTAACCATGGAGACACATAGCTCAACATACATAGAAATGGAGTGAAAGTTTTAATCAAGACAATTTGCAAAATTTGTCAAAATCTTTTGAAGAGGATACATGGCCAACAAGATTGTTGAAGATAATCAGTTAATTATATTTTGCATGTCAATCACTGAAAAACATAGCCAGCAAAGGAACACGTTACTCACATAAAAAACAATGTTAATGAATGAATGGTATGAGTGAGCATAATGTTGTTTAATGCTGTGTTTTTCCCTTGGCGTTAGTTGTTTTCGGTCAGGTTACCAATGCTTTGTGAAGTCAGAGTAATGCAGCATGCTATGTATTCTATCAGTAAAAATATGCATTTTAAGTAAATTGAAGTATATTGGAGTATATCTAAAGAATTATAAGAGATATTTTAAACTAATGACAACAGATCCAGTTATTGAAAGTCGTACGAAAATATTTCGAGTTGTACAATGGCCATTTTTGTACGTTGAGTTCTGTTGAACTTAATGCAAAGTTGTTAATTCACTTTCAGTAAAATACAGTCGTAGTAGGACAAGGTCCTCACCTTGAAATAACGTCAATTTTTTTGAATATTTTTTTTTTTCATTTTTTTTTTGTCTGGTTTCCAAAAGACATAATAGCATTTGCTGTAGTAAACAAAAAATTGACAAAAAAAATGTCTGAAAAGGCATCTTATAAAACATTTCAAAAGTGTAAAAGTTTGTTAAAAAAAATAACCCAAGTAGCAGAAAAAAATAATATGTGTACATATAACCTAAAAGCAATTTTTACGTAGAGTGGTGAATGTTTTCTACTCCATATCCTCAAAAGCACCAAACTGCATTTCTTTTTATTGTAGATGTTTTTTGGACAAAGTAAAATAATAATAATTATCATAAAGAATAACAATAAGAAAACACAATAAACACACAGCACCATTATGAATATAATAATTAAACATAACCCCTCAAACAGATACTTTGATCATCACTAATATATTAAGGTGCATTAGTGCCAAAATAAGTGACTGATTTCTTTGTTACAGGGAGTTTCGGATTTTGTGGCAAAGCAGACCTAAACAGCACATAAATAGGATAGGAAAGTCATTTACAGTGTGGAGGTTCTGTTGGCTGTGGAAATAATCTCATATATCATTTAAAATCGTGTGATGAGGGATTTCAGCAATTGCTGTTCTAACAACAACCTCAGGGCATTTGTCTTTCCCGTCTCACTCCACTTCAGTATTTTTCTCTTTCATTTTAATAATACCCGTGAGGCTACGTTATTGTAAAATAAGTAGATTTTTTTTTTTAGATACAGTCTGCTGCTAACACAGTTACATTCACGTTACATAGCTCGGATGTTAAAAAATAATAAAAACAAAGCAAATACATTTTCGATGAATATGCCATGCTTAACACATACAACACTCATTGTAAGGATGACATAGATCTGCACCTCAACCAAATGGGAGACAATGGGGGAGATTTATCAAAGTTGTCTATTTTCCGGATCAATATAGACCAACCTAGCTAAGGCCGGTCTATTGTGTGCCTAATTTATCAAAAGTCAGAAGGCTCTTGATAAATTATGAACACGGACTTTGGGATCTATGGTTTAGACTGTATTTAAACCTGCTTCAGTATGGTCTGACATTTCAGAGTACTTTCGCCCGAAATTTTAGACGAAAAGTCGCTATTGATAAATTCAGCACCAATGGATTTTTCTGTCTACACTAGAATAGAACGCATCATGTACTAAAAATCCTCTAAAGCAAAAGTAACGAAAAAGTCGCCCACACAGTATTTAGACTGCGACTTTCTGTGCAACAATTTTCCACGGGAAAAAACAGTCTAAATCATTTGATAAATCTCCCCCAATATGTTCTATAAGTATATGGAAAATCATGCCATTGTTCAGTCCATTGTCCCTAAGGAAATGTTGGAGAAAAGTAAAAGAGTCTGCTTTTTTTTTTCCTCCAGAGACAGTGCCGCCGTTATACCAAAGAGATATTTCTTGTATCATTCTATCTTGTTCATTGTATCTTGTTCATTTGAATGGGGCTTTGTTACAATTCTAGGCATAGGCCATGGACTAGAGTGGCATGATTTTTAGAAAAGTGGTACACCGTTTTTCCATAGCTGGGGTAGGGAGAAGTCTGGGAATTGGCACTGGTGACTACAGGAATCCCCACAAGACTCTGCTTTAAGTTGTAGAATGTGGAGATTATTGGTGTTTTTATCCATCAAGATTAGAGGGGCTGTTTTAAATGTACGTGACCCACCTCAAAGAATGTTTGGCTGAATGTGCACTTCCTTGTGTCAAGACAGGAGATAAGGAAGTAGTGAGAAGCCAGGCACCACATAATGAAAGCAGCAGGAGGATGGGCAGGTGAGTATCACTTTTTGTATCCTAGAAAGGCCACCTTTAAGAAAAGGGTTTATTGAACACTTGCCCTCTTTGTTAAACTCGTCACCCATTGACATATTAAGAATAGTGATGAGCGGCATAGGCCATATTCAAATTTGCGATATTTCATTAATATTTGGATTAATATTCATCCTATATCCACAAATTTTGCATATTCGTTCACTTTTTTCCATGCAAAATTCGTAATTTCATAATTTCTGTGAAAAAACTGTAAAAAACGAATAATCGTCATAATGAATATAATTCCCGATATTCTAAATATTCGCAAAATCGCGAAGTGCCGATATTCACAAAAAAATTTGCTATTTGAATATTCGCTCTCAACACTAATTAAAAACACAAATAAAACATTACCTGTTGCACTATAAATATGTTCTGAAATGTCCACCTCCCACGATGATATAATGCTGTTTGAGACAAGAAAATCCAGCATAGATGGGACAGATACATACTTTGATAGAGGACAAAATGGCTCAACATAATGGTCATTGAGCATATTGAAACACAGAGTCGGCTATCTGCTGGGCTAGTTTCTCCCTTGTCCTATTTTACGTAGCTATTATGACATATACTCAGTATTTAGCTTTATCCCTCTATGTGCAGATTGTATTTACTCAAATGACAAAGATGTTAATTTAGTTGAATGAGCTTTTCATTCTTAAAATCCATGACAATTTATTGCCCAGGGATTGTTTAAGATCAGAAAAATATAGTTTTTCTTGTTCATTTGTTGGTATTAGAGCTCATTTTCGTTCAAGTGCAAGGGACGGCAATGACAAGAGCAATAGTGCAGAAATAGAATACAAGATTTTTTGACATTTCTCTCCTTTTACGCTCATTTACCATGTGCTTTACTGTAATGATCTCTTGAGAATAGATAAAGAACAGATTGGCAAGCAGCCAATCCACAGCAGACTATAGTTGGACAGAACCAATTTTTTTAAAAACAAAACAAAAACAGGATTCTCTCATAATAGATCATATTCTCATGAGATCAAAATTATGGAGCACAGTCCACACGGACATTGTCCACACTGAGTGGTTCAAGTTCACATTGCATTGGAATGTGACACTAGATGATAAAGATCATACAGTTGTCAATTTATCCATTAACCCCCTTTCCCTCCCATGCAATATTGGTACACTGGAGCTGTGATGCCATAGACCTAGGATATCATTTTACAGTCGACTCATCTGCACTAGCCAGGAACTTAGATCCAGCTTGTTTAACCTGCTAGATACTGTGGATAATAGTGACTGTGGCATCTAAGGAGTTTGAAGTATTTGTCAGTTGCTCCTCACTCCCGATGCAAATAAAGTTACCATTTCTTTATGTCATACTATTACCAGCACTATAAAAAACAAAACCTTGACATCATTTTCTCTATTTCCCAAAATGCTATTTATACTTAGCATTTTGGGCAATATTTTGATAAATATTTGTAGCCAAAAGCTAAACGCAGAAAAAAGTGCTAACATTTGCATTATAGTTCTTCTCGGTGTTGGCTAAAAATAATAACCCAAATTCTAAGTATGACTGAAGCCTAATTTTAAAATAAAAATTCTGAAAACCACTGTGAACTCCCTATTAAAATGGTCATTTTAGTCAGTGTGATTGAGACAACCCATACAGTTGTGCCCAAAGATACCATGATACATGTTTAACCATTACTTGTCCTTATACAATAGGTAATAAGTAGGCAAAGTTATGTCGAGTTATTGTTTTAAAGCTAAAGTGTCCATTTACTAAAACTTTCTGGCAGTGAACCAGAGAACATCCAGTTAATAAAAACTGCATTAGAGTTATGGGATCCAAAGGAAAACTGTTCATTAATGTTATGGATTTTACAGTTACTGTGTTGATGAAGATGGGGAAAAACAATGTGTGTTCATTACGTTCTATCCATAAAGCCTTCTCTCCTGTGATCTGAGCAACGTGAGAATAAAATAATACACCATTTATTGCCTAAGTGCTATATGGCGGATAGAGTTATGTAGGAAACAAACTGCCATTTGAGACAATGGGTTTCATGCATAAGATGCACTTTAGTTTAGATATATAAGAAGGAAATCTGAAATAGTTATTTAACATAATTTAGCCTTACAATTATGTTTTCCTCTGTGCATTGCTGCTTTTGTGATCTCAATAGTAAAGAATTTATAGTATTTCTCTGGGCTTGCAATATTTAGCACTAACTACCCTATAAAATAATAAGGTATATTTGACAATCCATTTAAACCAACAGTTTCCTCCGATGGGACAGGCAGATGTATTAAGACCTCTTAAGGCTCCAGGGCCCAAGTGTAATCACAGCCTCTACATTCCCAAAGTTAATAATGACCTATGGGCAGGACTCGAGTCCTGTAGGAACATTCCTTTGCTTTTTTCAGAGGAGGAACGCTGTCCCTGTTACACTAGTCCTGCAGGACTGACCTCTGTTCTTACCCTCCCTCCATCTCCTCCCCCGGCTCGGACTGCTAGATGCTGGAGGTGAAGAACCTGTGATGATGTCACCATCACATGTTGGGGGAGGAGCTTAGCTGTGGAGGAGAGGAAAGATCGTGGCTGAAGGTGATGCTGTGGAGGAGGCAGGGCTGAGCTGGAGGAGGGTCACATGACACTCTAGTAAGGTAATTACATGGAAGGAGATTTGTTACAGTGTGTCACCACAGTAGTGGGGTAATTACATGAAGAGGTTGTTAAAAAAATTATTGGGGTCAGAATACAATAAAAAAAAATAAAAGCTTTAAAAAAAAAAAAGCATGTAAGCATGAGAATCATTTTTATCATATTGACCCACAGAATAAAGAAAACATGTCATTTTTACCATAAAGTGCACTCCAAATAAACACAGTCCTTTAGCAAATCCCAATGTAGATAATGCAGAATGTGACAGGAACAAACATGTGGCGGTGCAAAACGCCCAAGAGCAGCATACAGTTCCAATATAACAATGTTGGAGGAAAGAATAGGCTG
Organism: Hyla sarda; assembly: GCF_029499605.1. NCBI lineage: Eukaryota > Metazoa > Chordata > Amphibia > Anura > Hylidae > Hyla > Hyla sarda. The sequence goes on along the minus strand of NC_079189.1, from coordinate 369,688,732 downwards.
CACTCACCCCATTAATTATCTTCCATGCTTTAGTCCAATAAAATCATAGGGTACATTCAGCAGGTGGATTCATAGAGAGCGACAGTTTTGTACTGTTTAGCGCATCCTTTGTTCTCTCCTTCTCTGGCTACTACAGTATATATATATATATATATATATATATATATATATATATATATATATATAAAAAAAACTCAATGGCCCTCATTTACTATTCTAAACCCGACCTCTTTTGTCGTTTTTTTTTGTTGCATCTTTGTCTGCGCCATGTCGCAGACATCGTGCGCCAGTCTGCGACACTATGCGACATTTTTTGCCGCCGGACCCGATGTGGATTCTCCCAAACCCGAAAAAGGGGCGTTACCCGACATTTCTGAGCTTTCCCACGTATTTATTAAGGTTTCCAACCCGAATTTGTTGAATTGTTGTGGATTTTTTCCCGACAGCTCAGAGGAGTTGGAAACCAAAACCAACAAAACCCACGTGCGACAAACAGGATGCGACATAATAATAAATACCAGGGGAAAAAAGCAGTCGGGTAAGAAAGCAACATAGACTTACAACCCGATTTTCTTAGTAAATGAGGGCCAATGTGTGTGTGTATGTGTGTGTGTGTGTGCGTGTGTGTGTTTGTATGTTCCAGCATCACTTCCAAACGGCTAAAGACATTAACAACAAACATAGGGTAGGTGATTTAACCCTTACTCACCCCCATTTGCCAGGGTGTTTTTTTTTTGTTAAAAGTCCCATACAAGTCTATAGGAAATATGTTACTGCATAACTTCCAAACGGCTGGAGATATTTCGATAATACTTGGTCACATGTTACTTATATGTCCACTTAAAATATAGGATAGTTAATTTAACCCTTAACAACCCCCATTTGTGAGGATCAAGGTTTTTGTTTAAAGTCCCATGCAAATCAATAGGAGGATGGGATAGGCGGTCGGGATAGGAGGTCGAGATAGGAGGTCGAGATAGGACAGGATAGGAGGACGGGATAGGAGGATGGGATAGGAGGATGGGATAGGAGGACGGGATAGGAGGTCGGGATAGGAGGTCGGGATTGAAGGTCGGGATAGGAGGTCGGGATAGGAGGTCGGGATAGGAGGTCGAGATAGGAGGACGGGATAGGAGGTTGGATAGGTCAGTATAGGAGGTCAAGATAGGAGGTCGGGATAGGAGGTCGGGATAGAAGGACGGGATAGGAGGTCGAGATAGGAGGTAGAGATAGGAGGTCGAGATAGGAGGACGGGATAGGAGGACGGGATTGAAGGTCGGGATAGGAGGTCGGGATAGGAGGTCTGGATAGGAGGTCAGGATAGGAGGTCGAGATAGGAGGATGGGATAGGAGGTCGGGATAGGAGGTTGGGATTGGAGGACAGTATATGAGGACAGGATATGAGGTCTAGATAGGAGGTCAAAATAGGAGGACAGGATAGGAGGATATGGGGTTGGGATATGACTACAATATATGAGGACGGGATATGAAGTCAAAAGCTTCCTTCTTTGTTTATTTTCCTCCCCAACAAGGATTAGGAAGGATAAACCGGGCAACGCCGGATACTCAGCTAGTGGTTCTATATATTCACATCATGATTCAACCTTACACTTAGGTTATATCTTCTGTCAAACAGAGATGTCAACATATACTGCGGTGTAGAAGCAATGCCCCATTTACTTTAGTGGCCTAAACATAGCCAAGGGCTATTGTCTATGTTTAGTCCATTTTCTGCATGTATATATTTACTTAGTTTGACTAAAAAGTGTGGTCTGCTGTGCTTTACAGTGCTGCAAAGTAAACATATACATGAGGGGAATGGACTAAAACTTAGCCACTAGTTGACTACGTTTAGGCGATTAAAGTGAAATAGACAACTGCCAGTACAGTGACTGAGCAATGAGTCTTGCCCCGTTACTAAACTCTTATAAACCGTAGGCGGCTGTATGCCTGTGGCCCGTAAAAAGGCTGGAACCGTCAGGAAGTAAAATTTTAGGTTGTCCGTTTTTTTTTTGTTGTGTTTTTTTTTGTGCAAACTGAGGGGGGGGGAGGCGTATTAGAAATCTTGGGTGAGTTCCCACACTTTTTTTTTTATCCAGGACTGGACCCCTGTCTATGGGTAATATATAGACGTCCTTATATATGTCAAGAAAAGTGCATCATGCTCTACAGCTATAAGGCATTGAGAACATGGGACCTTGAAATTGGTGCTGCTTTTGCAAATTCTTCACATAAACCCCCCCTCCCACTTCACTGAGTATATAGAACAATTGCATAAAGAAATGAAACAGGCTGGTACTGTGATGATAATGGAGATTTTAACTACCTAGATGTGATCAGGTCACATTACATCTTCATCTGGACATTTTTATGTAGAAGGCTTGCAAGAAAGCTAGGTTCTTCATATAGAAGTGTATATAACAGGAGAAAGGCATTCTGCCTCTAAAACTTGTTATTCAATACATAAAAAATTGGATTGTCTATTGCCTTAAGATGGCAAATTCTTCTGAAAATCAAGATAGTAGCCACAACCAAAAATCCTTTACAGGTTTTCTCCATTCTGGGAATTGCCTATGGGCATCGAGTAACAATCCTTTACGCCCCTCTGATTGTTGCGCTCCCAGCACAACACCATGAGGTGAGAAGATGCACAGAAAGACCATTGTGTCTTGATTGTGTATACATCTGATATCCTTTGTGCACCTTTTGTGTCTCCAATTAGCCTTTCAGAATCTACAATTGTTAAATGAGGTTGAGTTTGTATCAAGTAAAGTTAGTCTTTTGAAAAATAAATATTTTCATGCAACATATGTCCTGGAGGTGAAAGGTGTCACAAAGAGGTAGGTAACAGTGCTTCAAACTACTGTCCCTACCTACTTGGATAATCCACCCTTACCAGCGGCCCCCTGTTGGGTAATGGTCCCTACACATATTAACTGCACAGGAAGTCAGGGAGGTCAGACAGGTTCAGGTCAGCAACACATGGACACATCAAGAACAAAGTCAATAAACTAGAGGGATATACCTTGAACAGGCCAAAGGGTCAAAACCAAGGTTTCATTTGTAAAAATGAAACCTTATCTTTATTCTGTAGGTCCATGCGATTAAAATGATACCCTACTTATATAGGTTTTATTTGGTCGTACTTCTGAAAAAAATCATAACTACATGCAGGAAAATGTATAGGTTTAAAATTGTCATCTTCTGACCCCTATAGCTTTTTTTATTTTTCCGCAAAACGGCCGGTATGAGGGCTCATTTTTTGCGCCGTGATCTGACGTTTTTATTGGTACCATTTTTGTATTGACTGAACTTTTTGATCGCATTTTTTCATGATATAAAAAGTGACCAAAAGCACGCTATTGTGGACTTTTGAATTTTTTTGCAAGTACGCCATTGACCGTGCTGTTTAATTAATTATATATTTTTATAGTTTGGACATTTCCGCACGCAGCGATACCACATATGTTTATTTTTATTTACACAGTTTTTTTTTTAAACGGGAAAAGGGGGTGATTCTTACTTTTATTAGGGAAGGGGTTAAATGATCTTTCTTAACTTTTTTTTTATACTTTTTTTTTTTGCAGTGCTATAGCCCCCTAGTGGCAATTACACTGCACATACCGATCTCATACACAGATGATTGCCGTGCATTGACACGGCAAAGATCAGTGTTATCGGCGGTCGATTGCTCAAGCCTGGATTTCAGGCTTGGAGCAATCTCCGATCGGACACGACAGAGGCCATTAAGAGACCCTCCTGCTGTGTCCTAGCTGATCGGGACATCACAATTTCACCGTGATGGTCCAGATCAGCCCAACTGAGCTGCCGGGAAGCTTTCACTTTCATTTTAGATGCAGCGTTCAAAGTTGATCGTTAATCAAAGTTAATAGTGCACGGCACAACGATCGGTGCTGCACGCTATTAGCCCAGGGTCCCGGCTTTCATTAGCCACTGGGACATACCTGGTATCGCCGTGACCCCGCGTTATATCTGGGACTGGGCGCAGGGCATACAGGTATGCCCTGCGTCCTTAAGAGGATACATATACATACATATAACATTTTACTGTAAATGTTAATCCTGTTTCTATACAGCCATTTGTTTTGCAAATAGAGAAAGGTCCCTTCAATCTTTATTCCTACCATTCACACATGGATGGCCTATCCCAAGAAACTCCCCCGCACTGTCCTACCACACTGTATTGACAGGGTTGAGCACTGCTTGTAGTCACCAGCCACATTAACAAGGAAAATGGTAGAGTGCCAGAAGAAAATCCCTTCTTTTACCAAATTAACATCACAGCTCTCTCTTTGAAACTGCTGATTTAGAAGTCTGCAGACAGAGAGAGAGATTCCTTCATAGCACTGGTACATTAGGTTTATATGGACACTGTCACTTAAAAAAAAACCTTCAAATAGAGATGTAACAAGTTATGATCATTAGGGAAGTCTAACGGATTGTTTTGGTTAGGAGAGCCTACCTCCCAGCTCATTCTGGCAATTGGTTGGGGTCTATATACTCAAAACTTTTGACATGTCTCTAGGATATGTCACAAGTTGTTTTTTTTTTTAAGTGAAAGGTACACTTTGAGCAGTTAGCAGCCCCAACATCTTGTTTAGGATAATCTGTATATACACTTATCTTTTACAAATGTACCTGTTCTTAGACAAATCATGACGTTTTCGATCTCCAATGCACCTGTTTTGTGATGTCTTTTATGTGAAAGTCAGAAGAAAGTTATAGCTTTAGAAAGAGCAGGAAATCTCATTAAGCAAACACAATTATTGTTCTAAATTTTATAGATACTGAAGGAAATAATAAATTGTTTTCTGTTACTGTATTCTGCCACATTGTAATATTATACGACTCATACGGCTCTTTAGTACTTATGCTTCTGTATACTCTCACACAAGAAAGTCTTGGTCTCTGGCCCCCTGTTGCCTCCTAAGCTGCTAAATGATTGCTCACACAAAGGTCTCCACTGTAATGTATGAAAGAGAAGATTTGCAGTCATATGCTATGCGAAACAGCCTTGGTGAATGAAATTCACTGCAGTAGTGACAGGCTGAAACCAACCACATACCAGATCTGATTACAAACTTACATAAGAATGTTAGATCCACATTTCCCCGAGAAAAGATTTCAGCGTATTTGATTCTGTATACAAATAAACATTTCTGGGAATTACACTTCCTATCAGTGTGTGGAAGTTACGGCGGATGTTTCTGTCTTTGGCATGTATGTTTAGCTGTATCAAAAAGTAGCTAAGAAACCAGGGAATAATGTAGACTATTTACTGCTGCATGCTGATGCTGTTCAAAGATCCATCAAGGGGTTGTATGGGGTTAAAAGTATATGGCTGCTATTTCAGAAGCGCCACATCTGTTCATGGGCTGTGTCTGGTATTGCAGCTGAAGTGGATGGAACTGAGATGAAATATTAGTCACGGCAGCTTTGGTTAAATATTTAGCCCTGTGTTAACCATGTAAGGTCTTGTTTTGTACGTAATGATCTATATTTTTTATTGGTTCCATTTTGGGGTATATGAGATTTTGGGACCACTTTTTAATTCAATTTTTTCTCACTAAAAATGGGTAATTTTGCTGAAGAGTATTTTTTTCCTTTACGCACAACATGAAAAGAGATCATGCATAAACAAATTGCTGCACAACCAAAATGCCACATAAGGTCCCAGCCATATATACCAAAAATAGAGAAACGCAAAACAGCTCACCACCAGTCTGAACAGTCTGTAAAGTCCGAGGCACTGGATTGATTTGGAAGCACGGGGTATCAATGGGCCATATCTCACATAGACATAGCAGCAAAAAAGGTGAAAATCCAGCTCCCAAGGAAAAAAAGGATAAAGTCTTCAAACTTTAATAATCCACGTAAAAAGCAAAACAAGAGCAACCTGTCACCGTAAAAGTGATAAACGCTGATGTGTTTCAGGCTCAAGCAAAGCCCTTAGTCAAGTTTATATCTTTAGATTTTAGTTTTACTTGTTTAGTCCCCCTAGGGGACTTTACTATGCTAATGCTTGATTGCTTCTACAGTTAAATGCAATACATATGTATTACAGTTTACTGTCAAATTGGTGATCTACTAGCAAAAGTAGATTATTGTGCAGCAATGAAGGCTTTTGGAAGGCCTTGGGCTGCCATGACAACTAATCATAGGGGAGCTATTGCATCATGGGGTATCAGAGCCCTCTCCATACCTCTTTAATGCTGCCATAATCTTTCAGTAGACTAGAAAGTCTAAAGATATAAAAATGAATCACAATGGCTTATGCTGGTTAATTAATTTAGTATCTTACTTGTTATGCCAACTTAAGCTAGACCTTAAAAATATACACCTTAAAATACACCTTTTAAGCCACACCCATTGCTACATATGTAGGCCACGCCTCTTATCACATGAGCCAATGAGCTGAAAATGCACCAAACTACGCCAAATTGTGACACATTTTATGCCACATTAATAAATGAATTTGCCCTAGTCTATTGATAGGTTTGGCTTTGTTTTTAAAAGATAGGAGCCAAGTCTTTTTCATCATGTACAACACCTTTAATTATGGACCATTCCATTCTCTTTACTTAGGACCATTCCATTTATCATGTACTTGTATAAATTTTTCAAACCATTGTGTAAATGTACTCTTCACCTTAATTTCTTAATCCGCCAAGTCAACATCTCTAATGTTTATTGTATCACACAGATTTTAAGTGCGAAGCACACAAGAATGGGAATCTATTAACAGTCAGAATAAATCTCCATATCAGGAAGAGAAGAAATGCACAGTGGATGAGTCTTACTCATCTTTGAAACCAAATTGTAGAAGCACCCCTTTCACTTTTTTGTGACAACATAACAATTAGAGTAAGACATCTTATGATTACTCCTGAATGAAGGGCCTTTATAGAAGCCAATAAATAAATAGGGTTTTTTTTTTTATCTCTGCTATTCAATTTTACCAGTATTGACACGTTCTTAGTAAAGTACTGAGCTCTCTTTTCAGAGCAGTAAATAACAATTTAAGAGACGCTGTTTTGTTATTATTTTATTTTTATCTGTAATTGTAAAAGTGGAACACAAATGTTGTAGAATTCTTTAAAAATCTGAATGGGTGTCAATATTTCATTTTTACATCTTCAATGCTCTATGAATCTCAATTTGAGAAAAAGTCTGATATATCTAACTGTATGGTGGTACTATTACAGGAATTAGGAATTGCCATTTTGTCCATAGTAAATCTGGGCCGCTGTGTCTTATGTAATTATTTAGCATGAATCTTTTTTTCTGCTACCCACCATCTTCTGCTCATACTGCTTCACTGAAACACTGATTAATAAAGTGCAGCTACATCCCCCTCCTCCCTTAATCCACTGGTTTCTATTTACTATTTTATAGTAAATGAATACTTTGGTAATAGAGGTGATTTCTGAATGTTTAAAGAGAGGCTCCAAGCTGAAAGGTGTGTGTGTATGTATGTGTGTATGTGTGTGTGTGTGCGTGTGTGTGTTTGTGTGTGTGTATGTGTGTGTGTATGTGTGTGTGTGGGCGGGGGGTTTGTTGTGATGGTATAATGCTGCTTTCTCCTATTGATATATATGAGTTGTATGTCTTTACACATACTGTACTACTGATTAAAAGATTAAAAACACATGATGCAAAGTATTTGTTAAGTAACCTGGAACTTAAGGGTATATGATAGGAAAATATTCAAATAAATGCTTTTTTAATGCTACTGGAGAAAAAGTTGATTTAACCCGATAACGACCATGGACGAGTATAGACGTGCACCCACGAGATCGTGGCAGGGACTCGGCTGTATCACACAGCCGGGACCCTGCTGCACTGCCGGGACTGAAGTAAACTTCGGTCCCGGCAGTTCTAACCCTTACAGCCGCGGTCGGATGTGACCGCGGGCTGTAAGTGTTATGACAGAGGGAGCTCCCTCTGTCACCCCTGCAGCACCCCGCATCGCGATCGCAGGGTGCTGTGTGTGGCCGCAGCTGGCCGGGGCCTGCCGCACTGCCGGGAGTGAAGTTCACTTCACTCCCGACAGTTTAACCCTTACAGCCGCGGTCAGAAGTGAGCGCGCGCTGTAAGGAGTTCTGACAGAGGGAGGAGGCTCCCTCTGTCTCTCCTGCAGCACCCCGGAGCATCGCGGGGTGCTGCTGCATACCTGGGCAGCCGGGGGTCCTACAAAGACCCCCAGGTCTGCCCTGGGTATTGCCTGAAAGTAGGGAAAACTGGCAGGCAGCATATAACTGCAATGCTTTGGAATACTAAGTATTCCAAAGCATTAAAAAGTGTAAAAATAAATAAATAAATAAAATAAAAGTGTAAAAATAAATAAAAATTTAATAAAAGTGAAAAAAATACATCTATTAAATGAATCTAATAAAAAAAATGCATAATGTGTAGGATCGCATTGGCGGACATCCGCAGCATGTAATATGCTGTGGATGTCCACCATGTGATCCTACACATTATGCAGCAGTCACGGTAATGAGCTCCCTGCTGCGGCTGGTAGCTTTGTGTGTCCACTCATAGCGGCGGATTTCCCGCCGGTAGTCATGAGCGGACACACTGAGCTACCCAGCCGCAGCAGTGATGGATATATTCACCATGAGCGGGTGCTTATTCCCACAACATGGCGGACATATCCATCAGGAGCCTTAACTGTCACAGACAGACGCGTTATACTGCTAGCCGACCAAGGACCAATCAGAGAGGACCCTGGTCCAGCCAATAACTTGTAGGGGTGCAGTATATAAATGAGGTAATTTGTGGGGGTTGGGGGTACTGTTCTGCCCTGAAAGCCAAATGGCGTCCTACCACCCGGCCAAGGAACCATATATGGCCTAAGCGGGGGTATTTCCAAACATGGGACAAGCAGCTAAATAAAATATAGGGTGCATTTCTTTCAATATCAGAAGTGATGTACAAAAAATATGCCCCCCAAATGATGCATTTGTGAAAAATTGCACATTTCGAATTTTAAACACTGACTTTGTAATAATCCTGCCAAAAAACTATGGTGTTAAAATACTCAGTGTACCCCCTAGCGAATACCTTGAGGGGTCTAGTTTTTAAAATGGGGTCATTTGGGGGGGGGGGTGTTCCTATGTTCTACTACCTTCAAATTTCTGCAAACCTTGCGCATAGCATATAAAAAAAGATGTACTTATCAAATTTTATAAATTTTCTAAATTTCAAGTTAAATTGTTAGGCTTCTAACTAATTTAAAATGTTAATTAAAAACAAAAAAATGAAGTCAAAATAAAGTAGACATCTGAAAGTATAAGTTTCATAAACTATTTGGTCAGTAAGTATAAATATATGCAACCTATTAGTGTTAAAATAGCAAAAAATCGTAATTTTTTGTAAAAATTTCATGATTTTTTGCATTGTAAAAAAAAACTACAAATTATGTCGGCTTACTTTTACTATGTACATGAAGGACAACTTGTGACAAAAAACATTGTCAGAATTATCGTGATTGGCAAAACGTTACCAGAGTTATTCTCTAATAAAGACAGACATCCCCGATTTGAAAAAACAGGCCTGGTCTTTCAGGGGTGTACAGGTTTATTTGTATTGGTCCTTAAGGGGTTAAAGAACTTAATATAAATGCTTCACAAGCATAAATAAATGAATAATAAACACAAAGGATGTGCTAGCTACATTACTATCAAAAACGTATTATTAGCAATAATTTCTCATTTTTGAACACGATACAGAAATCTTTTCTTGTTTTTGTAGATAAAGCCTAGCATGTAGTATCTGAGAGTGTTAAGATATTATTGTGGAAGGGAAATAGGTATAGTAAGAGTTTTAGCCAATGAACTGTCCTTTGTTCTAGACCTATATGTTCTGAAGAAATTTAGGGAATTGGACCATTAGTCGGGAGTCTTCCTCCTTTTGGATTTTAATGGTCAACTAGTTTACATTAGTATCAGTATCAGAGGTTCTCCGATTGTCTAGAGATTAGCCATATATTGTAAATGACTAAAAAAAGAATCCAAATTCTGTCATTCATTTATACATACATATTCTCTGGATATGTTAGTCCGTCTAAATCTGTATGTCAGTTTCTAATTCTATTTCTTATTAACATATGACAAAATATGCTTATAAAACAGGTGTACAAGTTTTCAACAGAGCATTCAATTTTTAAAAGAACACTTCTCTCACTGGTGTAAATTTATGAAGTGTAAAATATGCGTTGTGCTTGTTTATATGTAAAGTTTCACTGCTACTTTCATTCCACAAAATAAAGAACTCCGTGTATCCATTACCTTAAGGATTGAACATATAGTATCTGCTTAGTTCCCAGTCTTGTACAATGTACATAATGTTTGTTAATTCTAATATATATATATATATATATATATATATATATATATATATTCTAAATCATCTTTTATTGCTATAAAAAAAATTTCATGCTACCAGCAATTTCCAATACAAGTCGACATAACAACCATCGACCTAAACTGCAAATGGACAGCGTTTACCCATAAACTGGGTGTTTCTGCACCGTTTCTAGGGCATTACCAACTGAAGACCCTTAAGATTAACTGTAATTGGGGTTATTATTTTTTTTAACCAACTTTTTACAATTATTATTGGGAGAGCAATGTTACATTTCATATGTCTATTCTTCTTTTGTTTTATTTTAGCAGAATAAAGACATCATTGATCATACCTGTGCTCTGTCAAAGGTTGTACATGGTATATGGGATGTTACATTACCAAGGAGAGTAGCAACAACAAAACATTTCAGAATAAATCCTACTTTTTATAGCTTCCATCAGGGAACTGCTGACTAGTGTTGAGCGGCATAGGTCATATTCGAATTTGCGATATATCGCGAATATATGGACAAATATTCATCATATATTCGCTAAATTCGCATATTCGTAATATTCGCGTTTTATTTTCGCATATGCGAAAATTTGCATATGCGAAAAGTAGCATAAACGAAAATTTGCACGCCAGTCTCACACAGTAGTATTAGAGCCTTCTTTACACCACACAAGCTGGAAGCAGAGAATGGTGATCACTGTGATGTGTACTGTGAAAAAAAAAATGATATTCGTACCTACGAATATATGGTGCTATATTCGCGAATATTCGCGAATTCGCGAATATGCGATATTCGCGAATAAAATTTGCATTGCGAATATTTGTGAGCAACCCTACTGCTGACCCATGCTACTGTTTGGGGCGGGGTGAGCTGGCTCTTACCTTGTCTACTGCTGACAATGTAATACAATAATGAAAAGGTTCACGATGGTTTGTCCCTTATGAGACACATTCAACTATGAATGATGAGACTATGTATGAGACTTGAAACAAAAACTCCATCCTTCACATAAGAGGGTAGGTTAGGGTTAATTTAACTATTATATATATATATTTTTTGACATATAAGTAGCATGTGACCAAGTACTATTGAAATATCTCCAGCCATTTGGAAGTTATGCATTAACATATATTTCTCATAGACTTGTATGGGACATAAAACCAAAACCCCGACCCTGGCAAATGGGGGTTGGTAAGGGTTAAATGCCTATGTTTGTTGTTGACATATAAGTAACATGTGTGCCAAGTTTCATGGTAATATCTTTAGCCATTTGGAAGTGATGCTGGAACATACATACATACACACACATTGGCCCTGATTTACTAAGAGTGTTGTGTAGGTTTCTTTGTGGGTTTTAATTCCCTACAAATTTTTTTCCCACAGTATTTACTAAGGTTTCCCTACAATTTCCACTTTTCCCTACATTTTGCTTTTTTTACACATGTTCTGATCTGTCTGGTTTTCTCAGCTGAAATCCACCACATTTTCTGTGGAAACCTTAGTAAATATGTTGTTTTTTTGTGAAAATGTCAGGAATATGCCCCTTTTCAGTGTCTACGCCCCCTTTCCCCAATGGCCATGCCCCCTTTTTGGGTTTTCTTAGTAAAATAAAGTGTTAGTTGGGTTATTTTCAATTCTGGCACAAATCTGGTGCACATTTTGGCGCAATGCACCAGAATCTGGTGCTCAAGCCGACAAAACATGTCGAGTTTGCAATAGTAAATGAGGGCCATTGAGTTTTATATATATAGATAATCCTGAAACCTTGCAGTTTTCAATATCCCGGCCAAGCCTACAACTAAGCTGAGACTTCATTTTCTGTCTGTGATTCTAAGGAGGAGAATGCTGGAAGGTGATCTGTAGCATTACAGCCAAAGTTGACACCAGTAGATAAGTAGAAAAGATAGTAGTAGATCAGCCTCCCCACCTTATAAGCCTGTCCTTTACAAACAATTGGGTCTGCATATGATTGTGTCTAGGTCCATGGTGCTTGCTGTAAAGCAAGTCACTTAATGCTGGTAAAAACAGCTCAGGCTTGATAACTACCCTCATTAGATAATATATGTAAGGCTTAGGACTGCTATAACATCCCTATTGTTACCTTTTTGGAGCTTTTCCAGTTTAAATCTGACACATCCTTTCTTCTATATCAGATCATGGAAGAAACTATTGATCTTTTGGGAGAAACACCGGAATACACATGTTGAAGTGTTATGAAGAAAAAAAAAGTGCAGCATCCATATCATTTTAAGTAAATTCATATGCCCAGGATACTTTAGTTCACATGAATCTAGTTTACATTTTTTATGTCTGCGGGTAATAGATACTGTATTTATCGGTGTATAACACGCACTTTTTAGGCAAAAATTTTTAGCCTAAAGTCTATGTGCGTGTTATACGCCGATATACCCCCAGGAAAGGCAGGGGGAGAGAGGCCGTCGCTGCCCGCTTCTCTCCCCCTGCCTTTCCTGGGGTCTAGAGCCCTGCTGCCGGCCCTTCTCTCCCCCTGGCTATCGGTGCCGCTGCCCGTTCTTTCCCCCTGACTATCGGTGCCGGCCCCATTGCCGGTGCCGATAGCCAGGGGGAGAGAAGCGGCGCTGACAGCCAGGGGGAGAGAAGGGGCAGCGGCATCCATTGCCGGCGCCGCTGCCCCGTTGCCTCCCCCCCATCCCCCGTGGCATAATTACCTGTTGCCGGGGTCTGGTCCGCGCTGCTGCAGGCCTCCGGCGTGCGTCCCCTGCGTCATTGCTATGCGCTGCACGACGCAGGGGACGCACACCGGAGGTCTGCAGCAGCGCGGACCCGACCCCGGCAACAGGTGATTATGCCACCGGGGATGGGGGGAGGCAACGGGGCAGCGGCGCCGGCAATGGGTGCCGCTGCCCCTTCTCTCCCTCTGGCTGTCGGCCAGGGGGGAGATTAGGGCCGGCAGCAGGGCTCTAGACCCCAGGAAAGGCAGGGGGAGAGAAGCGGGCAGCGACGGCCTCTCTCCACCTGCCTTTCCTGGGGGTGTATCGGGGTATACACGCGCACACACGCACCCTCATTTTATCATGGATATTTGGGTAAAAAACTTTTTTTACCCAAATATCCTTGGTAAAATGGGGGTGCGTGTTATAGGCCGGTGCGTGGTATACCCCGATAAATATGGTAAATCAAATGGTAAGAATCAGTGAGAGAAATTCTTTACCCTACCCATGACACTATCTCACTACATGTATCGAGTCCACAAAGGTCATTCTGGATTACTTGTATTTGTACAATGACTTTAGCACACTATAATCTCTTATTTTTGGCAATGCACTTTAGATGCTACCTAAAATTATAAATAATGCAATTATTTGAAATCTTTCCAAGAAATATATTCATAAAGAGCTTCCATTGACACTGCTGTGCTGATGTTTACTGGCTGTTGTAATGTGTCTCATTGTTTAACATTCTTTTTATCACAAGGTTTGGTTTGTGTCTCTTTACTGAGGTCCTCTGAATAATAAGCAATTACTCATGAAATACACAATAACTATTCAAATAAGCCAACAGTCTCTGAAGTCTAAGCTGCATGTTCACATCTATAAACTCATGGCATCCTATGTAAAGAAGCATAACAAAAGATCTGGAAGGAATAAGAAGGAAACTTTAAATGTGAAGACTACTTAAGCAATAAAAAAAAAAGGAATTTGAGAGCTACGAGACTTGCCACGTGAATAGACAAATGTGCCAATGAGGACTGACCATTCAACACGTACAAATAATATACAGGAAACCAGTACTGAAGGTTGGAATGTATTCATTGCACAAGACTCTTCAGGACACACATTTATCGACTGTACGATACAGCACATGATACTGTTGTGTGCATTAACAATGTATGAAAGTGGAGATTTGTAACAGATAGGAAACTTAAACCTACAGTTAACTTTACTCATCTTTAAGGTGAGGAGTGCCCGGTATTACCAGCAGCAGGACACTTGACAGCAGAAACCCTTCATAGATGTAGAAAAACTTGAATAGAGATCTTACAAGGTTATAGGAGAAAGACAAAACAAAACTCTGTCCTTTTGATCTTAGAATTCGAGTCACAGACACCTATCCCCAACACTATTTTAAATGCAACATGTGGTCCCGAAACTAAGCAACTGTACTGAATGCTAATCAGGTTGAGTAGACCAGTTTTCTTTTCAATCCAATAACTCTTTGTAGTTCAGTTTGTTCTGCTAATCTTGGTATAGTCACAAAAAGACTTTTACTGCGCAAAGAAAACTCTACGTATTAGAAATATTACCAGGTATGAACGAAGTTGACTCAATACTTTGACACCGCTTATACATATAGTATACTTAGACAGAAATTAACTTTAAGGTGTATTAATACTTAGAGAATAAAAAAAAAAATATTATAATAAACTATAACACTTCCTTCTAAGTTCTTCAATACCTTGACCAAAGCAACACTGAATAATCATTTACTATCAATACAAGTCATAAATAATGTTGTTGTAATAGGCTGAAACTCTAGTAAGGAAGGAAGCTTTTTAGAAAAGGCGTCTAAAATGGTATGGTTCTTAAAGGGGTACTCCACCCTAGACATCTTATCCCCTATCCAAAGGCTTGGGACCCCTGCAATCTAAGCTGCGGCACCCCAGACTAACGGTGAATAGAGTGAACTTTGTCCCATGCCGGATGACTGCAATGGAGGCTTGTGATGTCATGGCCACGCCCCGCTCATGATGTCACAGCCATGCCCCTTCAATAGAAGTCTGGGGGGGGTGACGCTCCATGCACCGGATGTCTGGGGTGCCACAGCTGAGATTGCGGGGGTCCCCAGTAGGACCCAGACATCTTATCTCCTATCATTTGGTTAGGGGATAAGATGTCTAGGGGTGGAGTGCCCCTTTAAGCAATTGAACCACTTACTCTCCAAGCTACACATCCTGTCATCTATAACGTACCCTAAAGTATTTTACAAACAAAATAAGTTTTTTTTTTAATTTACATAATCTCTGTTTATTATCTTAAGCTTTCCTTACTTTTTGTTTTACAACCACTGGTCTGAAACTTTAATTGTGTGTTGTATTAGTTTCATGGAATGATGAGCAATTAGCTATATTGTAGCAACTAGATTGCAACATCTAGACAACCTAAAAAGGTTAGATCAATTGTGATTGTGGAGATTACTGATAGATTCTAGTAGTAGATTGTGGCAGTGGAGGGTACATTTTTAGGGACACCTTTAGCGCAGAATGGTCAGAATCGTCAGTGTTTTATCTTTCTGGCACTCAAGTTCAACATTTTGTGGCTTAGGTTGAAAGAATACTGGGGCAGGCTGGGGGTGAAAAGTCATATGTCTTGAGCAAGAAAATTAAATGCAGTATTTTCTAAAATTCTGCATGTGCCATGAAATACACCTGGCTTTATGGTATGGGGTGATGGGCTGCACCTGATTTATTTATTTATTTATTTATTTTTGGGGGGGAGGGACCTTGTACTTGGGGACACATTTTCTAGAAGGTTTGAAAAAATATTTAAAGTGTAACAGCTATTTCGGAAAACTTTTTGGGCATGTCATAAATTTTCATTAGTCGGGGGAGTACTGAGATAACTAGAACAATTCGAGAGAAACAGTCTTTTGAGTATGGTTTTTCTCTGCTGTCTCCACACTGCTGAAGATAGGCTTCATAGAAAGTCTATGGACCCTTCTTCAGTGAGTGCAGAGACAGCGGGGAAAAAACAGCACTCAACTGAGCACTTCTCTTTTCTCATCCTAGCAATCTGGGGAGGATTGTTTGCTGAAATGACCGTTATACTTTCAACTGGGGAATGAAACTGACAGTGGGTGAGAAAATTCAAAAGGATATTTTTAAATGATAAATAAAAATACTCTAAATTGTTTACTGACCAATGCTAGAAATCTGACAAATAAAATTGTTGAACTGGAGGTTATAATGTCAGACTTAGTGAAATTAACTAAGGCTGGGTTCACACATGTCTGGCATTTGGCATAGGTGAACTCAGCCTAGATCTCGACGAAACTGATGCCATAACTGATGACAACGTGCATCAGTTGTCATCAATTGTATGGCATCCGCCTCAATTGTTTTTGCACTACGGACAGGGGAACCCAGCAAGCTGCGTTCCCCTGTCTGGTGCCCTCCGGCGTGTCCACCCATCCGATAGCTAAATTGAGATGCTGGATGATTGTGAACTGTCCCATTCAAATGAATGGGATCAGTTCTAGTTCTAGCATCAGTTTCCCTCCAGTGCACGACTGACATATGTGAACCCAGCCTAGTACATTGAGACTGGATGATAGCTATGAATCAGAGGTTAATTTACAGGATTAGAGTTTTTACATACAGGGTTGTAGAAAACATTTTTTTTTTTTTTATTTAAGCTTAAAGTACTTTGAGGATACTCCCCTATCGTTATTGGTGCACAATTGACAGATATGACACAAAACAATTGTTTACTTAATAGCTGACCATTATGGCTTCAAGAAACATACCTTAAATCTATTAAACAAAATATTTTTACTTAATGCAAGATGTATCTTTCATATCAAATCATGGAGAAAAGTTTACCTGAATTGACTAAGGCCTGGATATCACTATGGATTAACAATACCCTACATCAAGACTGTTCCTTTCTTAAAGAACAGTTAACAGATCAGCATTACTTATGGAGCCTCTTCATGGACCATTTTTTATTTTACGCTTTAGAGGAAGGGTCACATGTAGAATTTACACTACATATTTTGCTGCTGTGTATTTTCCTACCCATTAAAGTCAATGGGTAACAAAGTCAACTGCAGAAAATACGCAGCCATATACGGCACATGTGACCCTACCTTCACTATGAATTTACAATAAGGTTGTAATCTGGACTGCTTTGTTGCCATGTCATTGAATTGATATACCTTTACTAAAAAAGCTTCCTACTATATGCTTTGTAAAATGAGAAGAGTGTCCAAAGACTGTATGTGCACGTGTAAATGAACTGTTGAGGTCATTTTTTTCATCGTTCTTTGCCTAACATGCAGCCCCATGTTATAAATGAGTGTGGAAATGTGATTGTTTTCTTTATATGTTTTGTTTGAATGGTACCAGACACATGTTCCAGCATCATCTCCTTGATTCCTTACTGAATATCACTTTCACCTAATCCTCCACATTCTATGATTTCTTCTCTTTAGCCCAGTTTCGAGGTGACTGGAAGTATACAGGAATTATTTGGGTGCTGGACCCATAGAATAAACCGGACCATGAGAGTAAAACCAGGTATGTTTAATGTGCAAAGATGCATCGTGTTTCACTGTACATGCACAGCGAAACATGTTGCATCTTTGCACATTAAACAGATCTGGTTTTACGCTCATGGTCCGGTTTATTCCATGCGTCCAGCGCCGAAGTAATTCCTGTATACTTCCAGTCACCTCCTCGAATATATCCACTCCAGGAAGGCTGCGGACGACATATTGTTTCCATGTGCTCTCCATTGTTGTGTGTGAGTTCACACAACCTGTTTTGGTAAGCGGCTGTTGGTTCCCCTCCCCAAACCTGCCAGCTCGAGATCCTACATACGGAGCGCCTTATGTTGTCTCTTTAGCCCAGTTTAGCCTTATTTTCTTCTGTTTGGGTGTTAGTGCTGATTTTTGCTTTTCTATATGTAAATTCTGTTTCATTCAACCCATTCAGTTCTTTCACAAATACTGTTCCTGTCCATTTGTTTTGCTTTGCATTTCCATTTTCAAGGCTACTGCTTTCAGTTTTCAATACTGACACTTTTATGTCTTCCTTGGGTGAACCCATATGTTATCCTTTTAAACCCTTCTCTTTTACCTATCAATGACTGTGAACAACAAGGTCAGTAAGGCCTGTAAGCAAGGCTCAAGTCCTGCAGGAACAGAGGAATGGGAATGGAGTTCCTACACTTTTTCACAGCAGGAACACTGGGGGAGATTTATCAAAACCTGTCCAGAGGAAAAATTGCTTAGTTGCCCCAAGCAACCAATCAGATTGCTTCTTTAATTTTTCAGAGGCCTTTTCCAAAATGAAAGAAGCGATCTGATTGGTTGTCTATGGGCAACTCGGCAACTTTTCCTCTGGACAGGTTTTGCTAAATCTCCCCCACTGTTCCCATTAGCAGGAGTCCTACAGGACCAGCCCTTAAGTGGAAATCTTGGGTGAGTTCCCACACTTTGTTCCCAGGACTTGACCCCTGTCTATACAGCAAGTACTTGCCCTTTTACCTGTAGAGTAATTTGCATTACTTGTGCTGTTTATTTTAGGAATGCAAATGACAAGATGATTCAATAACATTAATAACTATTAACGAACACAATTTAGTC
This sequence comes from Hyla sarda, assembly GCF_029499605.1. Lineage (NCBI taxonomy): Eukaryota > Metazoa > Chordata > Amphibia > Anura > Hylidae > Hyla > Hyla sarda. The sequence goes on along the minus strand of NC_079189.1, from coordinate 369,670,005 downwards.
ATGTTTGTTTGAGGTATGTTTCAAGAAGCCAGAATGTTCAAGTCTTAAACACACACTGGGGAGATAAATAAACATGGTCTAGTGTAAACCTAGACTAAATAGTCTAAGAACATGCCAGATTTATCGCAGCAACTCAAGCTGCTTAAAAATATGAGGCATGTTTAGACTCTCTACTCTAGTGTGAACCATATGTAAGTGGCTTAATTTTGTGCCAGAAATTTGCCAACATTTGGCACATTTAATTTTTTAAAGCCCAGCCCCTTTTCTGATAAGCCATGTCTCCTTTGTCGAACAAGACACAAAAATGTCTAAAAGTTGTCTAAAAAGCTGGTTTAACATCCTGTAACGGTAGTGATTATTTTTGCTGGTGGTTGTATGGAAATATATATGATAATAAGTCTTTATGGGTAATACATGGAGGTAAGAATAACATTCTCAGAGTCACCAGATATGAGAGGAAACCCAGTAAATCTGCAATAAAGGAAAACAGATAAGGCAGCAAATCACAATTAGGTTATTATTTCAATAATCCAGATACACACATTTTTTGTCCATAACAAAAGATAAGTTCCTCTCCCAACTGGTGCAGGACTCAACCAGGAGGGCCTGATAGAATAATGTGCAGATAGGGAAGCACCTAGAAAGTAGTGACCATAATATAATAAACAGGTACTTTTTGGTGGGTCATTGTAACTGGAACTGTATGTGGCACTAATGTTCTGCAGCAGCTTGGGCACAGTGTTGATTCATTGTCATGAGCATCTACAGTAGAGGAGCAATATATTTTCCTAGATACGGTAAGAAATATACAATGTCACAGCCTTAATATAAGTAATTTAAAAATCTGTTAATTAAAAATCTGTTAATTAAAAAGAGTACCCCTCTAAAAAATCTAAATCCTTTCAGTACTTTGTAGCAGCTGTTTTCTACAGAGGAAAATATTTTTTGAATTTCTTTTTGTGTTGTCCACAGTGCTCTCTGCTGACACCTGATACCCATATAAAGGAACTGTCCACAGCAGGAGAAAATCCCCATAGTAAACCTATGCTACTCTGGACACTGACATGGACAGAGGTGTCAGCAGAGAGCACTGTGGACAACACAAAAAAGAAATTCAAAAAGTAAAGAATCTCCTCTGTAGCATACAGCTGCTAAAAAGTTCTAAATGGATTAAGATTTTTTTATTAGAAGTCATTTACAAATCTGTTTAACTTTCTGGCACCAGTTCATTTTAAAAAAAAAGTTTTCCCCCGGAGTACCCCTTTAAGTGGCCACCTTACTTCAATGTCTCTGCAATAACAGACTAGCTGCATCATTTTAGCATGCCCTAAAAACTAATTTTTGCAGGCCTTCACGTGCCATAATTTAACTCTTCCCTATTTAACCCCCCCCACCTGGCCTGATTCTTTCACAGTAGCCCCCACACTTTATGCACTCAAGTATACTTTAGATCAGCACATACACTAATACTGGCTCACGCAGCTTTATGTGTACTACCCTTTATAGATGGTAAACAGGGACCTCACTGTGCTAAATATTATTATTTTTTTTACTCAGTAACAATTTGATTTAAATTTGTATACATTTATTCTGAATCTATTAAGTGCTGCATAAATATTATTGATAATAATAATATTCTTTGAAGAAACTGTGTTCGTAGGGAAGAATCTTTATTCTGCCTCTGTAAGCCACTACAAAAAGTCCTGGCAGCACCTTGTCAGTGTCCTCTACTGAATAAACATGCCCACTTGGCTGAGACGGGGACATAACTATCTTATATGTATGGCTGGCTCTACACTTCACATCATTTTTGACCATTTTTTTCCGACCATCTCATCTCTTGCAGCTCAGGTAAAATGGTTTATATTAGTTGTTGTTAAGGCAGCAAGTGCCGATACTGCACAAGCTGGAGAACATATAAATTCTGCGTTTGCGCTTCTACGTCTATGTACGAGAATTATGAAGTAATTATCAGCTGACCATGTCCCTGTTTCTTTAAAGATACAGAGCTCTTCGTTGGCTGGTATTCTGCTTCTCCCCAATGAATGTGGTGCAGTATCCCAATTATATTCAATTATGCTGTTACTGTTTTTTTTCCCCAGCACTGGCTTAATGGGGTATTCATTGTGTATTTACAGTATTGTTTTCCACCTTATTTTTTATTATTCCTGTCACAGAGACATTAGGGCACATTAGATGGTGCACAGTGAAAATGACCCATACTATTAGGTTTCTTGCCTTAGCAAATAGCCCGTACACCTGTTTGTGTAACTGACCCTATTTTACCCTTTTATTGGTGGATTAAGTCTTCCTCATCCATAACACTCTATGTATGTTCATCAAAGCCAAATTATACAGAAGGCATAATTAGATAATTGCTATATTGTACACAATGGAGAGAAAATGTGAAGAGTTAGATTTAAATAATGCACAAATAACCTATTCAGTGCCAGAGGGTATGAGAAAATGCAGTGGAAAATGTAGTGAGTGTGCATTTGTCAGAGAATACATTAATAAAACTGGAATAAGCAGGCTAGAGATTTATGTTACCGCTGGAAAAATCTGCTATTTATCTCTCTATACTCTGCTCTACCTCATCTATACTATCTAGCTATTTATCTATCCATCAATCAATCAATCATATAATGACTATCTATCTGTCTATTTATCTATCTATCCATCATATAATGAACATCTAACTATCTATCGCATATCTATCTATCTATCTCATATCTATCTATCTATCTCATATCTATCTTTCATCTATCTATCTATCTATCTATCTATCTCATATCTATCTATCTATCTATCTATCTATCTCATATTTATCTATCTATCTATCTCATATCTATCTATCTATCTCATATCTATCTTTCATCTATCTATCTATCTATCTCATATCTATCTATCTATCTATCTATCTATCTATCTCATATTTATCTATCTATCTATCTCATATCTATCTATATCATATCTATCTATCTCATATCTATCTATCTCATATCTATCTATCTCATATTTATCTATCTATCTCATATCTATCTATCTCATATCTATCTATCTATCTATCTCATACATATCTATCTATCTCATACCTATCTATCTCATATCTATCTATCTATCTATCTATCTATCTATCTCATATCTGTCTATCACAACAAAAACAATCTCTCCACAGCACCCAATAAATTGAAACATGAAGTTTATTCCATAACATGTGTCAGAGAAAGGCCAGACTGAGCTGGCCGAAACGTCGCTACTTTTGTAAAGACACATGTTACGGAATAAACTTCACGTTTTGATTTATTGGGTGCTGTGGAGAGATCGTTATTGCTGTCTTCGGTGGATGGGTCCATGACCCGGACCCCAGGTTCTGCATGCACCATTATATGGACATTACCTACTGAAAGGGTTGTGCTGTTTATCTTCTGTCTATCTATCTATCTATCTCATATCTATCTATCTATCTCATATCTATCTATCTCATATCTATCTATCTCATATCTATCTATCTATCTATATCATATCTATCTATTTATCATCTATCTCTCATATCTATCTATCTCTCATATCTATCTATCTATCTATCTCCTATCTATCTATCTATCTATCTATTTCATATCTATCTATCTATCTATCTATCTCATATCTATCTATCTCATATCTATATATCTCTCATATCTATCTCATATCTATCTATCTATCTATCTATCTCATATCTATCTATCTATCTATCTATCCTATCTATCTATCTATCTATCTATCTATCTATCAATCTATCTATCTATCTTTCCTATCTATCTATCTATCTATCTATCTCCTATCTATCTATCCATCTATTTATCTATCCTATCTATCCTATCTATCTATCTATCTATCTATCTATCCTATCTAGCTATTTTATCTATCGTATCTATTCCAGTCTTTTCAACTGAACATTATTTTTGCTTGTATATCACCTTTAAATCAGCCTGAGCAGATCTTGTATCTGGAGAAGAAATACATGATTTTATAGAACTTTTATAACAATGTCACATCATACTTGGTCACAGTTCTATTTCTCAGATCTTATGTGTCACATAACCAGCTGAAGATACTGCTGTGCTGCATCTGTTTTAAATCTGCCTCTCCTAAAAATAAGCACTTTGTTACACTAACTTGCCTGAGATCCTAGTGCACATCTAACAGTATGGCTTCTGGTTTTAACAAGCTTGCAATTGTATCATATCCAAGGGCTCAGTAACATTTGTGACTGATTGAGATTCTGATGTTTTGTTATGTTACAAAACTCCGCAGAGCTACAAATGTTTGACAGCCTGATATACCGAAGCTGCTGCTCCACGTACATATTAAAGTGAGGCAGCTTTTGTGCTGGGCTTATTTGTTTACAACATTACTTTTATGTGTGGCAGTAAACATAGCGGACAACATAGGGATCAATTCACAAAGACAGCTTTTGGGGTTTCCATGGTATTTATGCTGTTTATATATGGATTATGAACTTTAATATTGAATGTTAAATCATAATAGTTAAAATAGTTAAAAGTGAATAATTTCTAGTATCCTCTGAATGTAAGTCACTGGGGCATATTAATATATACAGGACCGCTGTTTTGTCCTATTGTAAGGCTTGACTTGTCATAGCTGTCAGGTTTTCTTTTTGTAAATAGGTATCATTGCTTGCTTTTTGGAAGCCAGGCTCCCTTCCCCCCTAAAAATGGTGCATGGGTTTAAGAATTTGCTGCTCGGCCTGCATCCTATTCTATTCAATGCAGTACCAGAAAACCCCCACATTTGTTCTGATTAAGGAAAGGTTCACATTATGACTGTGCCTTCCGGGCCCCATCTATTTGAATACATTTCCCAAATGTAATAGTAACACACATTGGTCATTTTTCAAAGCACATAGATGTTTTGTCTCGGACTCAAACTGTGGATTGCTGCCCTCTAGAGTCTGAGACAAAACACATATAAGCTCACAATATGACCCAAAGGTAGTCACTCACTGACTATGTTTAGGGTCAATGGGGCCTGTGCTTGTCCATGCTTATATACATCTGCATCCCACAGGTTGCAAATATATATGTGGCTTGGAAGGTACAATGGTGGTGTGAGTGAGCCCTTATATGTAAGATGGTATATCAAATATCTAAAAGGTCTATTCAGCTACTGCTTACATAACACATATACCTTTGGCTTGCTGGCTCTATGTTTATTTAGCAATAATATATTAAAGGATAAGTCTCATGAAAAAAAAAAAAAAAACAGCAGATCGCTGGGGCCCCAGAGCTTGGACCCCCCGCGATCTAAATCTAAAAAAGTTTTTTTTTTCATGAGGCTTATCCTTTATGAACTTTATTACTATTCATATTTTAAAGGAATATTCCAAACTAGCTAGAAAACACACAAAAGTCTCCTAGGGCTGTAAAATAACACAATAAAATATACTCACCCTGTCCAGTTCCGGTGCTCTGGTCTGTCTGTCCTGACTCTCCTGCTGATATTCTGAACACACTGCATGCAATCATTGAGCCTTCAATGTGTTCAGAATGTTAGCAGAAGAGTGTCACAGGGTGAATAAACAAAGGGTCCAGGGGGAGTCAGGCTGCTGCCATTGGACTGAGTGAGGTAAGTTTGCTTCATTTTGTATTTTACAGCTCTAGTGAGCTGCCTTGTATTTTTACTGACATGCATGTGTGAACTTTCCCTAAGGATTTGTTCACACTGGTGGACTAACTGCAGATTTTCCACAGCATATTATGATGCTATTGACTTTAGTGGGTCAGCAGAAAATCTGCAATTGTCACGTCTGGGCAGGGAAGGAGTGCACACTATTCTCACCCACTCCCCTGTCCCTGCCTACTTACATACCTGCCCTAGACGACAGGTCTGTAACCAGGGTGACAGTTGCTTCCTAAATAAGTGAGGGACAGTCAAAAAGTCAAAACAATAAACTACAAAACTGACAAAAGGTCGGGAAAGGCTGGAGGTACACAACTAACAGAAAACAAACCTAAATACGCACACACAAAGATACGTAGTCAGAGGACCGAGTCTAAGCCTGGAGAGCACGAAGTACAGTAACAGAGTATCGAAGGGAAGTCAAAAGCCAAGCCAAAAGTCACAAAACCAGAATAAACAGAATGAGCACAGAGATAGCCAGGTAAGTTACTAAGAACTATCACAAGTAGAGAATGACTGAAAAGGGCCTCCTTAAATATGCCTGATCTGCAACTAGGAGGGTTCTAATTGGCTGAGGAGCACAGAGGCCTCATCCCAGCAACCAAAATAAACAGGGCTAGAAATCATTAACCCTATGGGTTCTGGCAGAACCAGTCATCACACAATGGTGGCAGATTTGCTGCGGACCCACTAAAGTCATTGGGAGCAAAATCTGTGGCCAATTTTCTGCAGCAAATACACTGCAGAAAATCAGCCCATGTGAACATACTCTGGGGGTATGGTTCCATGTAGTGTATACACAGCATATTTTCTGCTACACAGTTTGAAATATGCTGCATATTTTCCTTTGATTAGGCACTCAGGGATGCCTGGCGGCCAGCACATCACAGTCATATCAATGTGCCTGCCCCGCCTCCAAACCTTGCTGCACATACAGGGCTGCCACTGGGTAGCCTTGGGTGTCTACTTATATCATATTTACCATTGCACTGTACTCTTAGGGTATTTTCATGCTTACAGGATCTACTGCATATTTGAAGCTGCCTTCAATCATTCAATTTACATTAAATCTTTTTGGTTGAGGTTATCCCTCAGTCTATATAAGATCAAGTCTATATAAGATCAATTTATTGGTTTTCTTTATTTTTGTTTTATATATATATATATATATATATATATATATATATATATATATAGTTTTGTCAGATATTGTTTTGCACTGGTGCTATGTATTGAATGTCTTTGTCATGTCCTGCCTGCATTCATGACTACAGTTTACTTTTTTGGACATGTATTGTGGAAATATTGATCTGCTAGTCTCTGCTGCCATGTGCTGTCTTTGTCTGTCCATCTATGTCTGATTTAGACTTTAGTTTTGAATTTGTTGTATAACTGAGCTCTGCCTATTAAGTTTTCTTGGTTCTGTTATTGCCAGATATTTTCTCAGTCTGTGTTTTCCTGTTGTGTGTTTAGTGTTATACCTGATATAAGCCTTCCTGCAAGACAACTATTTTCTACAGGACTATTGCCCCTATCGGTCACTGACATCTATGAAGAGTTGTCTTTGATTCTGACAATTAATATGAGCTGGTATGATTTATTTTGCATGACTGCTGTTGTATCTCTCAATTCTGGTCTACTATAAGTTCTGGTGGAATCTGAATACTGGAACCATTGTAAGGACCGGGGAAAGGTGAGTGCTGAAGGTGAAGCCCTGTTCTTCAGTCTAGTGACCCATTAGTAATGGTATAATAATGCACCTAACAGATGAGAAATTGTAAACAAACAAACAAAAAAAAGGATCCACAACATAACAACATATGCAAAAAATAGAAATATAAAGTATCATATAATCTCCAAGAGAATGAATAAAATATATATCCTTTGGGCAATTAAAAAAATGTTGAACCACAATATAAGAATTATATTCTGTAAGAACATATTTCAGAATCTAACATCACAATACAATCATCAAAGTTTTATAATTTAACACAAACTCTTCATAGACAGCAAAAAGTGATAAACTTTTCTCTGCATATGATATACATATATAAAAATGAGTAATTAAGGTTGTCTGTATTGGGAGATGGCCCTAGGTAGTGCCTGCAAGAATCTGAATAAATCACAAATCATAATACAAAATATATCCTCTATAGTTGTGTAAATGATAGATTCAGAGGGATTTAATCTGTTTACTCTGTTTCTTCTTCTATGAAAAGTTACCAGACTGCATTGTGAGCAACCAAATGCTCTTTGTATCCATACGGCAAAAAAAGGGATACATGTGTATACATCTCAAGCTATATACACTGACACCAACACTCATTCATTATATATGTCATAAAGTGCAATTCTTACTTGGTACCAGTCAATTGTAATTCAATAAAACCCTTTGAAACATTAAGGGGTTTCCCCAACTTTAGAAGTTTCTTCTATATGCACAGATAGTCACAAGACCGACCCATTGAAGTCTATGGCAGTTATCAGCAAGCAGATGTGCTCACCTTACCATTCTCACTTCGGATGTGTTCACCTTTGATTTACAGCGGGAAAACCTCTTGCCATGTTTCCTTTGTGCACCATTCTAACTTTTTACAACTTATATTCCTTATGTATAGTTCTATTTCATCTTTCATCTATTGTAACAAACTCACTTATCTAGCTTAAAAATTATGCATTTTCTCAATCCCTCCCTAAAAAAAGGATGGTTGTTTTCCACTGAAAAGTTTGCAATTCTTTGTTACATGAAAATGTTACACATAAAAAGATGCTACAATGCATGTGGGTACCAAAGTTTACTGATCTTTACAATAAAGTAGGAATTGGTCATCCTGTACAAGCAAAATGATCATTCCCATATACAGTAGTAATCTCAATTCCCAATTTCCCCATCTGTGTCTCAATAGCTGCTGTGTGGCTGTGTTGTCATATAAACATTTGTCTTTCCTTAAATTTTTTTCTTATTTCAACATATCCCAAGACCAGAGGCAACAGGTGTCCACCTTTGGGAAAAAACTAAATAAATAAATAATAATAATATTTTGGGAGTTCTTTATGTTATGTCTATGAATGTAGACACCCAGTGGTTGTGTTGTGTGTCGTGGCCTGTTAAGCGTTTGGCTAGAATGTCACAATATTGTATTAAAATTTGAATCATGAAAAATTTGTGTAGAGGTAAGGGTGGACACATCTATGTGTGGTCAAAACCCACAATATCCTGAAATTCATAATTAACATATTTGTGTTTAAATATGTTTAAAGGGGTTATCCAGGTTTTATTAACTTTTCATTATAGTGCCTGTGATGCCAAGTTATGTCTTAAGTGCTTAACTTGCCTTACATGTGTAGGGTGGATTGAGCCCTTTTTTGTCATTTTATGGTCCCCCCAGGTTCAGTATTCCTCTGGATGACTGTTGTCTTGAGCCTTTCCCAGGATCCTCTTTGGCTCGAAACAATTGCTGATCACAGGGGGCTTGGCTTCTTCTTGTCTTCCCTGATAAGCCAGTCTACTGATGACGTGTGGGGTCCAGTGGTACGTGCTGCCACCCCTTTGATCAGCTGTTGTCTCAAACCAAACAGGCTCTTTAGAAAGTCTTGAGACAACAGTGATCCAGAGTTCAGGGGAATGCTGAAACTGGAGGGACCATGAAATCACATAAAGGGGTCTATCCACCCCACAAGTAAAGCACTTAAGACATAACTTGGCATCACAGGCATGATAGTGAAAAGTTAATAAAACCTGGATAACCCCTTTTAGGATCATAATGTTTAATGTTTTTAGTATGGCCATTTTGGCCCTTTCCCCCAACTACATGTTCTGTTACACTCCCATCTCCGCACTTACTACTTGTGAGTTTTTCTATCTTTACCCCTCTTGAAAGAATCTGTATGCCAATGCTTCTGTTCTGGTGGACTTGGCACATCCAATAATGATATGGAGAGCCATTGATACTTTTTCCATGTAATAAATGGGTAAATAGGTGTCTTGCCAACTGATCACCTGATGGATGAAAGAAGTGATATTAATAAGAAGACCACTTTAATTGGGTTGGACCATGAACATTTATCACCTGTTCACAGAATAGATGTACTAAAAGTAAATAAAAGCAGGGGGTGCAACTGCTGAGAATCCCACAAAACACAAGAATGGGGTCTTGTTTTCCCAGTTGGGGCAGTGATTTTTCTGCATGCTGTCACTCCATTTAAAGTAAGTGTGACTACCAAAGAGAAGCATAGTATAACATTCAGCTGTCTACATTAGTCCTATGGAGTTTAATGAAGTAGAAGAGTGTATGCTCGACCACCGCTCTGTTCATGAGAGATTAAGGACCATGTTGTTGTGATTTTTGGGGGTCCCAATGGTTGGATAAATGCTGTTTGTGGCCCATACTCTTTAAGGTCAACAAAGGTTTGTATAAAGCACCAACTATTCTTAAGAGATGAGTTAAGAAAAGCTGTATGAACTATACAAAAAAGTTTGAATGTTTAAAGTTTTGTATGCTTTGCTGAAGTAAAGATGATACTGAACATACACTATAATTGGTACCCATGCAACATGATGCTTCACATATTTTGTGCAGTTTTTACTATGCGTGTTATCAAATGTGTTAGGTGGCATTAGCTAGCCTTGGTTTCAATACGCTATTCTCCATGAGTTATATGAATAGAAATGAATAGCTTAGCAGTGTATAGTATCTATAAAATACAGGTATTTTGCTTTTGCACAAACAAAGATAAATTGAACACGCAGTGCTCTCAGCCAGCACAATAGACAACATAATGCCATTTATGTGCTTCCTACACTTTCAGAGCTAACCTCTCATTTCAGTGTGTGCTGGATGTCAACAAGAAAGGGCTTATCTATTCTACAGCTTCTAACAATGGTTTCACCAATCAAAAACATTCTGTATCAAAGTTCTGACAGATGTAACAGAAGAGAAGGAGAGACACCCAATTCCTTACTAAAGGTAATGACAAACACGGCAGCAGACAGTCTGATTATCACGACGGTTATATGGTTATGAAATTATATAAAAGTGTATTGATCATGTACAATGACTTTTACATGCTATTCGGCTCGGCGCAGTGTGAATCTACCTTGCATGTAATAGTGGATTTAATCTTCTTGATCATGTATTAAACATGCAGATAAAGGCCAAGCAGCAGAGCTAGAAAGGGTGTTGGATTATTTCCATAGAAGTAATGACGATTTTAGTGTTCACCAAGGAATATTTAAGCTGGTCATTGTATGAACACCTCTCACTTTCATAATCTCATCGACATTTCTATATGTGCATATAAAGAAGCAAACAATAAATAAATAAGTAAAAAGTAAAAAAATATATACCGCATGATAAGTAGCATGCAGAATGGTCTGCCATATTGAATATTAGAAGATGAACTGGTATTATATAATATCTTGTATTATATAATATCTGCCAGTGGGTCATCCCCCCCCCCCCCCGTGGGCATTGGTGTCGTGGCGGTGGTGGTCGCCGCCCAGTGCTACGCCATTTTATACTAGAGACGTTAGGGACCCACTCTAAATAGGTGGCCTTGACGTGGCGAGTGGGCTTGTACTTTTTGATCAAAAATGTATACTAACAACCTGTTAGTTTTTGATATTATGCTGAGAAGCAATTAGATCATTATACAAGATTGTAGATGTGCGACCATGCCTGTTTCTTCTACCTGAATTCATAATATCTTGTTAGGACTACCTTTAGCTGCTGTACATGTACCTGTGTCTTTTATCCTGTGTTATATAAAGAATTACAAATAGAAAAATGATACACCTTGAATATAAGCTATGGATGGAATACTATGTATACTGTAGTTTGTTCAGCCAGTTAAATCAGAAACGAACTAGACTTCATAGCAGACCAGATGTTGGAACAAGCCCAAAAACAATACAAAATATAGGGTACAGTTTGCAAATGTGCATGTTGGATTCCTTACTTTTGGAATTCCTCCCTGCCAGAGGATCTCCTGAAAGTGCCATGATGGTCATGGTTGGCTTGAATACAGGCACTACTGCAATTCCAGTTCTTAGAGATTATGGAAATGAGCTATTTGTGGGTGGGAAAGGGCGGAGGAGATGACAAGATGGCCTAGACAGCATATTGCTGAACAAGCAAACAAACAAAGGGGATTCTGAGTCACTTCAAAACATTAAATCAATTTACTTATTAATGCTTTGTATCCCGGAAAACCCATTTAAAATATCCCATTTAAAAAAAAAAAAAAAAATTATAATATTAATTGGCATTTCATAGAAAGTTGTCAAAAGTTCTGCCGATTGGGATTCCAGTGATTAGACCTTCACAATCAGTAGAATAAGCAAGAAGAAGCATGATCACTGTCCAGTTTCTTTGGATGGTCCCATAGACTTATAATAAGATTGTGTGGTACAACACAGTCTTTCCTGGTCTTTCCAAAAACCTGTACGGGTCTCAGCAACCCCGGCATCCCCGTAGGGACATTTTAAGTAAAATATTTGAGTTGTACCACCAATAAGGCCTTATTCACACTGCATATTACAATATTACAAAGTCAATATCAAAATATATACAGTGGTCCCTCAACATACGATGGTAATCCGTTCCAAACTGACCATCATTTGTTGAAATCATCTTATATTGAGGGATCCGTGCAATGTAAAATATAGGACAGTGGTCTACAACCTGCGGACCTCCAGATGTTGCAAAACTACAACACCCAGCATGCCCGGACAGCCGTGCATGCTAGGTGTTGTAGTTTTGCAACATCTGGAGGTCCGCAGGTTGAAGACCACTGGTGGAGGAAGTTGTACTCACCTGTCCCCGCCGCTCCGGACCGTCACCGCTCGTCACCGCTGCCCTGGATGTCGCCCTCCATCACTGTCGCCGCGTCCCCGAGGTGTCCCCGACGCTCCGGTAAGGCTTCTGCTTCCCCGGAATCTTCTCTCTCCGTCGCCGCCATCACGTCGCTACGCACGCCGCTCCTATTGGATGACGGGACAGCGTGCGCAGCGACGTGATGACGATGATGGAGGGCGCCGACGGTGCAGGGTATCCCGAGGACAGGTAAGAGACATCACCGGACCACACGGGGCACCGTAAATAGCTATCCAGTGGCAGCTGAAGCAGACTGCGCTGCCGGATAGCCGTTTATGCAATGGCCCCGACATACAAAAGCATTGTATGTTGATGCTGCCTTCAACATGCGATGGCCTCTGAGAGGCCATCGTATGTTGAAATGATCATATGTCGGGGCCATCGTAGGTCAGGGGGTCACTGTAAATCTATCTATCTTTCTATCTGTTCTACAGGGTGTTATTTGCATCTATTCCAGGATTATTTACAGGCTTATTTATACTTTTTTTTTTTTTTTAAGTGTAAAAGTTATTTTATTCTTATGAAAGTGGAAGAGATAAAAGGAACAATTCTTTCTCTACTCGCAAAGGCAAGCTCCAATACAATAGCTATTTCTCACTGTTGTGAACATTTACCTGAGCGACAAATAGTAATCAATAATGGTTTTCCCACTTTTGATAATACATCACTAAGGTTACCCACTGAAACTGTCAAATAACAAAAAATAATCTGATATTTTTTTTCCCTCCATTGTACAATAAAGCAGTGGAGCTGGTTACCACTACATGTCGTGATGGTAAACACTGTGAATTGGCTCAGGAGAAGATTGCACACAATAGTTGTGGCTGTCAGTGCTGGACAAGAAGCCTACCTGCTGGGAACCTATAAACACTTCTTAATTCCGAATGTTTGAAGAAGCAGCTTTCTTGCCCAACATGTTCAGCTGAGTTGTCGGTGATGGACTTTACCTGGACAAGTGTTCTCTACAACAATTTATTGACAAGTGATAAGACACAGATGCGGTTGAACTTTATTGCTGTATAAGTAAAAAGAATAGCTTTACTATAAGCCTAGCCAGATTTATGAAGGCTAAGACATAAGTGATTCACACATGCTCAGTCTATAAAGCACATATATGGCAGACACGTTAAAGGGGAGACATTTTTTATTTTTAATCAACAGATGCCAGAAAGCTAAACAGATTTTTGAATTACAGTGACCCCCCGACCTACGATGGCCCCGACATATGATGAAATCGACATACGATGGCCTCTCAGAGGCCATCGCATATCGATGTCAGCATCAACATACGATGCTTTTTTATGTCGGGGCCATCGCATCAAGTGCTATCCGGCAGCGCCCAATGCTTAAGCTGCTGCCGGATAGCAGCTTAATGTTCCCCGTGTGGTGTGGTAAGTATTACTTACCCCTCCACGATGCTCCGGGGTGCCCTCCGGGTCCAGCGCTGGTCTTCCGGTGTCTTCTCGGCCCTCTCCGATGACGTCAATACGCTGCTGCGCACGACATCCAATAGGAATGGCGTACGCAGCGGTGTAATGACGTCGCTATGCAGGCCCAGTAAGAGGACCGGAGAAGACAGAAAAGGACCGGAGAAGACAGCAGAGGACCGAAGAAGACAGCAGAGAGCCCAGCGGAGGCTGGGGTCACCATCAGGATCGGCGGGGACACCATCTCGAGCGGCGGGGACAGGGAAGTACAGCTTCCTATACATTACATTGCACGAATCCCTCAACATACGATGGATTCGACAAACGATGGCTCGTTTGGAACGAGTTACCATCGTATGTTGAGGGACCACTGTACTGCTATTTAAAAATCTTAATCCTTCCAGTACTTATCCACTGCTGTATACTATAGAGGAAATTCTTTTCTTTTTGAATTTCCTTTCTGTCTGACAACATTGCTCTCTGCTGACACCTCTGTCCATTTCAGGAACTGTCCAGAGCAAGAGAGGTTTCCTTCCTGGACAGAGGGGGACAGAGGTGTCAGCAGAGAGCACTGTGGTCAGACTGTGGTCAGATTCCCTGTGGTGCATATAGCAGCTGATAAGTACTGGAAGGATTAAGATTTTTTTTATCAAATTCATTTACAAATCTGTTTAACTTTCTGGCACCAGTTGATTTAAAAAATGGTTTCCAGTGGAGTACCCCTTTAAAGGGTTTATCCTGCTATTATCCCCTATCTCCAGAATGAGGCCCTACTCTCTCTGCTGAACTGTCTCGCCCCCACCTCCCAAGACGTAGTCATCTGAGCAGTGATGGTCCACTCAGCCAATCATCAGCTGCAATGACGTTTAGCCTCAGTCAGTGATTGGCTGAGCAGGCTGTCACTGACAAAATGACTACATCTCAGAAGGTGGCGGCTGAAGGGTTCACTGGGGGAGAATCAGATCCTGTCCTGTGGTTAGGGGATACGTTTTTATTACTTGGATAACTCCTTGAACAATGAACAATGGATACCGATTAAAGAGAAATTAGGGATGACAATACAGTTGAAGAATGAAAGGGACATTCAGCTGGCCTAAGGTTGTAATATCTATAAGCAATTGTTTCAAATGGAATGCAGTAAAAGGTAATTGATCATTATAAAGGCCGTCTGCCAAGTGTTATACCCTTGTGATATATATCAGCATACCAGCAGAAATGTATGATGGTGTATACCACGGTGTACCCACAGAGGGCCCATTCTAATCACTTTGTTCCATTTCCTCAACATACTTTTTTGAGTGGCCTTCTGCACTTCTTAGTCTTGTAAAGTAAAAGTAACAGTTTTTTGCTTTGTAGGTGATTGTTGTGACATTATGTTGAATAGATATCATGAGATATTTGATTCCTTAATCAATGTAGAGATAAGTGTAGTGTAGTGTATACATCTGTAGACTATTCCCTTGCCATTAAAGTCAATGGACCTACCACAGTATACATTAGCATACCTCTCTCCACAGCAATATGTGGTGACCCAGGGGGTTGTATGCTAGTACCAGTAGTGCTCTTTATTCATCAACAGTGCTGTGAGCGGTGTGGCAGTCCCATGTAACTTGGCCCTAGGTATGCACAACTATTGTCAATAGAGAGGCTGTATGTGTTGGCACTAAGGCTGCAAACCAAGGGAAATGAGAAGGAGCAATATTATCAGTGCCTAAATAAAGAAGGAGCAATGTATCAGTGCCTAAATAAAGAAGGAGCAATGTATCAGTGCCTAAATAAAGAAGGAGCAATGTATCAGTGCCTAAATAAAGAAGGAGCAATGTATCAGTGCCTAAATAAACTCTGCTTGGAATGAAGACTTTCTAGATTAGGAGTTCTGGACTCAGCACTCGGGTATAGCCTGACTTGTTCCTTAGCTCAGAAGATACGTGACTATGATTTGTGTGACCTAGGACTTCTCAGGGGTGGACTTAGGTGGTTTGCAAACTTCTTCACAGGATGCCACATTAATTGACTTTACTGGGACACAATCCAGCTGACACACCGTCTCTAGTCTTACATCCTATTGGAACCACTAAAGGGGTACTCCAGTGGGAAAAAAAATCATATCAACTGGTGCCAGAAAGTTAAATAGATTTGTAAATAATTTCTATTAAAAAATCTTAATACTTCCAGTACTTATCAGCTGCTGCATACTACAGAGAAAGTTGAGTTGTTCTTTTCTGCCTGACCACAGTGCTCTCTGCTGACACATCTGTCCGGGTCACAAACTGTCCAGAGCAGGAGCAAATCCCCATAGCAAACCTATTCTGCAAGGTTGTTCTAGGTGATCAGTTCCGGTGTTTCCTCCCCTTGTGGGAGGAGAGCATCTGGACTGTCTCAGTATTAAAGTATGTGCTAAAGTGTCCACATGTATGCCATGACTAAAGGCCTTGTGGCCTGAAACGCGTCGGCGTTTGAGGACTTCCAGCTATGCAGTCCTGCACTATTGTCCTTGTGTACATTGTTTGCCTGCCATGGGATTTTAACCTGGATCTAAATAAAGGATAATTTTATTCAGTGCTGGCTCCACCCTTCTTTTGAAATCTAATTTACAAATCTGTTGAACTTTCTGGCACCAGTTGATATGAAAAAAAATTTTCTCCACCAGAGTACCCCTTCAAGTACTGGAAGATTTGAAGAGTCATCACATGACCAAATTCTAGTAACAAAACTCATGGATGTGACTGCGCTGGAGTAAACTGTAGGACTAGTGATGATGAGTGTGCATGCTATGGGGGAAAAAAATCCTGCTTCTTTAAAGGGAACCTAACTCCAATGAAACTTCTTCATCAGGTGTGTGTGGTGCTTTAACCTTTGTTATACCTTGCAGCATCAGCTATACTGGACAAAATACAATACATCACATATAAGAAATAAAACATATTTATTTGTGTGAGACTCCCATAAATATCTCACACTCTTGGCCTATTCTAAGGCTAGTCATAAATAGTATATCCTGAAGCACATGCTTAAAGGAGTGACCTACTCCTAAATACACTAACACACAAAAGCCTATTAACCATGCAGAGTTACTGGTGTTGTTGGTTTCAATCTGAGTTGCTGGTGCCCTTTGTAGCACTATTCTTGCCATAAAAAATTACCAAAACCAGATGGTTTCCAATTATTAGTCATTTTAAATAAATGGAATTAAAGGGGTTTTCCAGGCCAAAACTTTTTTTTATATATATCAACTGGCTCTGGAAAGTTAAACAGATTTGTAAATTACTTTTATTAAAAAAGCTTAATCCTTCCAATAGTTATTAGCTTCTGAAGTTGAGTTGTTGTTTTCTGTCTAACTGCTCTCTGATGACTCACGTCCCGGGAGCTGTGCAGTTCCTATGGGGATATTCTCCCATCATGCACAGCTCCCGGGACGTGACATCATCATTGAGCAGTTAGACAGAAAACTTCAGAAGCTAATAACTATTGGAAGGATTAAGATTTTTTAATAGAAGTAATTTACAAATCTGTTTAAAGGGGTATTCCAGGCCAAAACTTTTTTTTTATATATCAACTGGCTCCAGAAAGTTAAACAGATTTGTGAATCACTTCTATTAAAAAATCTTAATCCTTCCAATAGTTATTAGCTTCTTAAGTTGAGTTGCTGTTTTCTGTCTAACTGCTTTCTGATGACTCACGTCCCAGGAGCTGTGCAGCTCCTATGGGGATATTTTCCCATCATGCACAGCTCCCGGGACGTGACATCATCATTGAGCAGTTAGACAGAAAACTTCAGAAGCTAATAACTATTGGAAGGATTAAGATTTTTTAATAGAAGTAATTTACAAATCTGTTTAACTTTCTGGAGCCAGTTGATATATAAAAAAAAGTTTTTGTCTGGAATACCCCTTTAACTTTCCGGAGCCAGTTGATATATATAAAAAAAGGTTTTGCCTGGAATACCCCTTTAAGATAAGCAATAAAACATGCTGAGTACTACCGTATTTATCAGGGTATACCACGCACCGGCCTATAACACGCACCCTCATTTTATCAAGGATATTTGGGTAAAAAAAGTTTTTTAACCAAATATCCTTGGTAAAATGAGGGTGCGTGTGTGTGCATGCGTATACCCCGATACACCCCCAGGAAAGGCAGGGGGAGAGAGGCCGTCGCTGCCTGCTTCTCTCCCCCTCCCTTTCCTGGGGTCTAGAGCCCTGCTGCCGGCCCTTCCCTCCCCCTGGCTATCTGCACCACTGCCCGTTCTCTCCACCTGACTATCGGTGACGGCGCTGGCAATGGGGCAGCGGCGCCGATAGCCAGGGGGAGAGAAGGGGCAGCGGCACCCATTGCCAGCACCGCTGCCCTGTTGCCTCCCCCATCCCCGGTTGTATAATTACCTGTTGCCGGGGTCGGGTCAGCGCTGCTTCAGGCGTCCGATGTGCATCCCATGCGTTGTTGCTATGCACTGCACGGCGCGATGCAATGATGAGTGACGTCATTGCGTCTCGCAGCACATAGCAATGACGCAGGGGACGCACACCAGAGGCCTGAAGCAGCTTGGACCCGACCCCGGCAACAGGTAATTATACAACTGGGGATGGGGGAGGCAACGGGGCAGAGGCGCTGGCAATGGGTGCCGCTGCCCCTTCTCTCCCCCTGTCTGTTGGCGCTGCTGCCCCATTGCCGGCGCCGCTTCTCTCCCCCTGGCTATCGGTGCCGGCAATGGGGCAGCGGCACCGATAGCCAGGGGGAGAGAACGGGCAGCGGCACCTATAGCCAGGGGTAGAGAAGGGCCGGCAGCAGGGCTCTAGACCCCAGGACAGGCAGGGGCAGAGAAACCGGCAGCGACGGCAGGTCTCTGCACCTGCAAAGCCACTGCAGTTCATTGATTTAAAGCGCCCGCTTTAAAACATTGAACTGCAGCGGCTTATCGGCGTATAACACGCAGGTAGACTTTAGGCTAAACATTTTAGCCTTAAAAGTGCGTGTTATACACCGATAAATACGGTATTTTACCCTATTTTAATCTTCTTAAAAATTGTGCTAATTATTGATGGCTTAACAGAATAAAAAAAAAAGTATATAAAATTATATTTTTGTTGCCTACTTTCAAAAACAATTACTTACTGAAATAACTAATAAGAAATTTGTTGTATGAAACTTTCACACCCTCCTCATCCTGGCCATCTTCATGTTAGGTCATAGATCTAATGAAGCCTAAAAACTTGCAGATAGGGGGGTAGCTCAATACAGTGCAAATTTTTGTAATAAAAAAAAATATAAAAAAAATATGTTCACATACAATATATAACAATACTCATCATCACTGTTTTTTACACATCCTCTAAAATTTTGCAGATTGAATTCTAACATTATTGTACCTGAAAAAAAATCACTACCAAAATGAATAAATGACATTTATTCTAAAATAATTATTTCTAAATTATGAAAATACAACATTATATTTAATAGTCAGTGAACCCATTATACAGGGAAAGCTTCTGTATGTAAAACGGTGACATAAATATATAATTGTACATTAATATTAATGACAAATCCAGATAGAAATGTAGAATAACAGGGCCTTAGGCCTTGTGAGATAGTTGTCATTTAATAGGAAGTATTTTACATATACATCTACTACTATAGTGCACAGTCTAACTATGAACAAATTCCATCAGCTCGGTTAATGAGCGATTTTTGTGGATTCTGCATTCAGCGAGACTGAATATAGACGAAATCTGGAAGAATGCATTAATCCTTTTTTTCTATTGTTTGGAGCATTTACGGTTGTGTTCAGTCACACAGGGAAAGTAAAGAATTATTACATATTATTTCATTGTTTTTGTATAATATCACGTCATTATTACAACTGATACAACAACAGCACAAAGTCAGATGGCACCTGTCTATCAAGCCAATTTTTGAATATTTTCAACCAGTTAGAATAAATAGTCCACTTTTGCAACATTTCATAAAATAGTTTTATAGGGGTTGATACCCTGGTTTGCTGTTCTTCTTCATAAGGTTTATTCATAAAATTTGGAGAAAATATAGGTCGCCTGAGCACTCAATCCCAAGGGCCGCAATGCAGAATTCCTTGACTTTAATACATCTTACTTAAAGGGGTACTCCAGTGGAAAACAATCCTTATAAAATCAACTGGTGCTCGAAAGTTAAACAGATTTGTAAATTACTTCTATTTAAAAATCTTAATCCTTCCAGTACTTATCAGCTGCTGTATGCTCCACAGGAAGTTATTTTCTTTTTGAATTTCCTTTCTGTCTGACCACAGTGCTCTCTGCTGACACCTCTGTCCATGTCAGGAACTGTCCCGATCAGGAGAGGTTTGCTGGGGATTTGCTTCTGCTCTGGACAGTTCCGGACATAGACATAGGTGGCAGTAGAGAGCACTGTGGTCAGACAGAAAAGAAATTCAAAAAGAAAAGAACTTCCTGTGGAGCATACAGCAGCTGATAAGTAATGGAAGGATTAAGATTTTTAAATAGAAGTAATTTACGAATCTGTTTAACTTTCGAGCACCAGTTGATTTTATAACGATTGCTATAATTGTTTTCCACTGGAGTACCCCTTTAAAGGGAATCTGCCATAGAAAAAAATACATTTTATATTAAAACCAAAATGATTTTATTTCTACAATTTAAAATACATCTACAATTCTATAACTGGATATGAAGCCTTCAATTAAAAAAACAAACAAAAAAAAAAAACAGGAAAGCAGAAATTGCATATATGAATTGTATACAAAACTATCATAAGCCCGCTATGCATATATAACACTGCTATCACAACACTGTATGAATCACACTACTAGCACTACCATTATTGTAAATGCACAACCATAATAGGCCACAATAGATTAATACACAAATGGTAAAAAACTATATCGAGCCAAAGTGGGAAGCAGAGACCAGTGTCACAAAGCGATAACTGTCATATAACTCAGAAGTTCTTACCTATAGGTAAGTAAAAGGATGGCGAGAGGAGTGCAGTCACCCCTTGTGTTCTATTACTTCGCCAGCAGCTGTTACAAGTGTACAGGAGGCTGGCACTTTGTGTTAAATGCCCAGAGTTCTCCATGTTAAAGGGTTTTCCGGCTATGGGGTTTTTGTTTCCAACAATATACCCATTCTGTCATAAATATATATTATATATATATATATATATATATATATATATATATACACACACAAGTAAGTAGATGAAAGGATAGCACTCACCACCTCTTGAGAGCGTGATTCCTCTTAATTTTTCAAGCTTGATAAAGTGACAGAGTGCAACGAACAGCATTTTCCGCAGCGGGCATGGACGCCGGAGCGATCTCAAAACTGATGTGACAGCTGTTTTGTAGGTTGTTACCTACCTCATCAGACCATGCTTCCTGACGATGTCATTGCCGGTTATGTACCTGTTGAAGCTGACGTTACCAGGTGGGCGTGTAACAAAAAGTGCTAGTGACTTAAAAACAGTTAAAAACAACATATACACCCCCAGCACTTCCCTGGTGCCTCCATTATCCTGCTGCCGCCCTCTGCTGCAATCTTCTTCCTTGTTCTTGTGGTTGATCCCTCACACTACAGCTTAGCAGCAATGTGACATATTGGGCTGTACACCAGGAAGACCAGGGCTCAATATGTCACATGCTGCTCAGCCAATCACTAGGGGAGGCGGGACAGCATTGTTACCAGTGAATTGCTAAGCTGCAGTGTGACAGATCGTCCATAAGAACCATGCAGAGAAGAGCACCGGCGGCCACTAGCAGGATCCCGGAGGCATCGGGGAGTGCTGGAGTTGAGTAGAGGTTTATTTTTTGGGGGCATATTGTTGAAAGAAAAATCATACTGCCAGATAACCCCTTTAAGCACTTTCCGGAGTACCCCTTTAATGCCTTTTTACAACTTCACAAAACTTTTTGAAACAAATAGTACAATTCTATCCGCCTTTCAACACCACTAGGGGGAGATTTCCATACAACCATGAAGTAAGCTTTTCCTAGTGCTGGCTAATTAAAAGTGTCTTTAGTACTGTAGTGAGTCTAGTCACTAGTGAAGTTAGTAATACCCTGGTCAAAATGAAGGATAAAAGAGCAAAATTTGGGCTTATTTTGGATCAAGCAGAGCCGCTACTTTGTAATTTAGGAAAGCAAAATTAGCCATTATTTAGATTAGAGGGGTGAAGGTTTAAACTGTAATATGAGGAAGCATTTGTTTACTGAGAGAGTAGTGGATGCATGGAATAGCCTTCTTCTAGAAGCGGTAGCTTAAAATACAGTGAGAAGTTTAAGCATGCTTGGGGTAGGCTTAAGACTATCTTGCATGTAAGATAAGACCAAGGACTTTTGATAGTATTCAAAATATTGGGCAGACTAGATGGTAAGATGGCTACTTGGATCATTACTTAGAACAACAACATACATGCGTACCATAGAAGGAGAATCTGTGACTGCTATGAGGCCAATGCACTGTGTATAGGAGGCTGAGTTCTGGTTGGTACAATCACCTTTGCTATGGGGTGGTATTTGTGCAGTTCTTTCCTCTCCCCTTTTCCTTTTAAGGAAATGGCCAAAGGGTAGGAAATGCACTCAGAATTCATAAAGTGTATGGGTGAAGCAGCCTTTTTGCCTTATGGGGGCCCAGTGGGATATTTTGTTATGGATGCCCCTTCTTTTTATGTATCCAAAATCCAGCACTTTATTGTATCGGGGCATTGCTGCCTTCATTATCTGCATTACATTATTGTTCTTTAGTATTTTACATTAGGTTTTTTCCTTTTAATTTGCATGTTTAATAGTCTACCTGATTTTCTGTGGGGTTGGAACCTCCTTGCCATGCATGTTTTTTTTGTTTTTATATAAAATTATATATATATGTAGTTATATATTTCATTCATATATTTAATGATTGATATCGTTTATACCAGATATTTCTTTCTCCTTCTGCATGGCAGGACAATGAAGAAAAGAAAAAAAAAAAAGAAAGAAAACGCGATGGGCTTGCTGCAGTTAGATTTTTAGCTAAAGTGACATTATGTCACACAGCTATTCCTTCAAGCACAGAAGGAACCAAAAAAGCTTTCACTACAGCCAATGTGACCTCTGAACCTAAACATCAGCAGCTTTAATGGCCTGGGGATAGGACATTCCTGTAACTGGGATCAGACAGCGTGATGCGCTATTTTTATTGTATATTGCTGTTTTTCTTTGTTGCTTGCTGTTGATTGAGATACACTATCTGTTGATTATTATGGCTGCATGTATCTCATTACCTTGTTCAATTCTAGATCAACCTGATATTTGTGAAAGTCTTTCTTGCACCTTTACAATATTAAACACGTTCATTGCAAAATTGATGAAGTCATGGAAAGCAAGTCCAGGACCTTAACTGAAGTCACTTCATGGACACTTCGGAAAGGTCTAAGATTTCTCTTACCCTATTGGAAACAATAGGACGTTACTTGTTGTCCCTGTGTGAAATAGTAATGACGGTACAAATAATTGTTCCCTTTACTTCTGTAGTTTCTTACGCGCACCTTTCACTGCAACAAGTCCCTTTAGATTGGGTTATTTTTAAGACGTGCTGTTGAAGCTGAAAAGATGAACTAGTTGATGCAGTCACTCACCTCACAGATGTCACCCTCACAAACTGCTGATGGGGCTAGTGTGTGACACATGCTGGGGGGGAGGGGTTAATGTATGTGCCACATGGGCAAAAAGCAGTATGGGCTAAGGGGGGAGAGTGTATCACATGAGCTAACAGGGGTATAGTGTGCACATGGGCTGAGAGGGGTATAGTGTGCCACATGGCAAGAAGAAGAGGGGGATAGTGATGGGCTAAGGGGCAAGGAATAGTGTGCCACATGGGCTAATGATTACATTTAATAACTTTCTTTATGAGTATTTTTTAGCCAGCAGCACTAACACTTTATTGCCTTAACACTACAGCCATAATTTAAAATTCAAGTGCCTGAATGTATTGAATTCTCTGAAATACGAGTCTACTGGAAGGGTAGTACCCAATGTTTTGTAAAATCCCTTTGCTACAGTCATGCATATTGTTAATAATTTCGTAACAAACATCAGTCCTTAGCTGTACAATAGTTGAGCTACTGGATTGTTCTTCTGCTTATACATAGATGATATATCACAGCATATAAAAGTGTATAACTTAGCTCTTAATATACTGTAACTGTTTAGTAGGGATGGCAGAATCTCAATTCAGGTAATATAAATTGAATACTATTCTCCATGTTTACAACTAGTAAGGCAATATATACAGAACCTGGTAATGGCTGATACACCTAAGCTTTATTGTTATGAGTTTTATCTCCAGCTTTACTTATATTTCTCATGAGGTGCATGCTGAAGTTGTAAAGTATCGGTATAGAACTATATCAATGAGCCCAATTCTAAAATTATAGTGAAGACTGGGTAATTACAGCTCAGGCAGGAGTCAATGTAAGAGCGGAAGTGCTTGTTTGGGATCAGGGACTGCAGGCAATATTTACAATGCAGTATTGTGCCCCAGGGCAACCTCCTATGCAGGAGTATGCCTTAGAGTCCATTTAAGTCAAGGCTGGAAGGCGTGTGGGTAAATAAAGACCGGAGTGTGTTAGGTGCCATCCTCAGCTGCTGTGTTTGTTATATTTAGTATGACTTTTGATATGCAGCTCCGGTTATTAGAAAAATCAATCTACTTTATATTTGCTTGTGAACGTGTTTACTTTTCTGCTGTGGTATAATGATCCTGCAGCCTACATAAGCTAAGTAAGCCAGTTGTCTAATGAAGCTTCATCCTGCACACATTTCCAGGGCAGTAAAAGACAGATACCCCTATATTTAAAAGTGCCATGAGAGCTTGATCCAGCAAATTATGTGTGCGATCTCTATTAAGTTGAATAATTGCACTCATAGCTTACAGTATCTATAATGCAATGCAGCCTTTCATGCTCGGGACTAAGATTTCAAAGCCATCTCTTGCTAACTTTAAATTTGTTTCCTAATTTATTGTGAATAAGTAACAACATCTAACATTGTAACATAGTTTTTAAGGGTGCATGCACACCACGTATACTACGGTTTTAGGTCCAGTCACAAAACCGGATACAGGGCAGAAATGAGCCGACCGGAGTCAAACTGTGACTCCGGTAAGCTCATTAAAGTCAATGGATTTCAGCGCTGGTCTGGCTGGAGTACGGGAGGGCACCGTTTTCCCCTCCCCCAGCTGGATCCGGCAGCCGTAGCCTGAAAACGTGGTGTGTATGCACCCTAAGGCAGAAAAAATCCATGCTTCACAGCACATGCATTTCACTTTGAAAAGAAACAATTATAGCTGCTGTATTACCAACACTGTAATATCAGAGGATATCCCACATTGGCTCAGCTTCTTATTGCACTGTGATTGGTCAATGACCTACCTCTCCATCACTTCTCTATGTGCTGCAACTAGAAATTTTGCCTGTAAAACTTAGGCTAAATTCCTATCTGCAGAGCTCCATTGCAGAGTCCATTTCAGAGACAAACAACAGAGCTGGACATGGACAGGTCCCATGGACTCTGAAAGGGGTTCACCAGGATTTCGTCTAGCGTTGCTTTGCAGGAGTTGAGAAAACCATTCACCTGCAGTTATTTTTTCTCTACTCAACTTCCATTAAAGGGAACCTGCATCAGATTCTACCATATATAACGCATAGTAATGCATTTTATATGATAAAATCTTCTTCCTCACCATCACTAGGAGAGGTGAGGAAATGATGTCTGAAAGTGTCCCCGTTGGCCTGGTAAGTAGTCCCCTGGGCAGGGAGCTATGCTCACCTAGTCCCACTACTTCAGCCGTAATCCAGCCAGGGCTAATCACGTTGAGGGGGCGTGATTACAGCTAGAGCAGCAGGACAAGGTAAGAAAAGCTTCTTCCCCAGAGAACTACTTACAGGTCCGGAAGTGGACATTTTCAAACATCATATCCTAACCATCCCTGCCGGCAGGAACCTCATCTGGGGATGGTGTGGAAGAAGCTTTTACCATACATGATGCATTGCCACGTGTTATATATGGTAAAATCTGATGACAGGTTTCCTTTAACAGTATCTGCGAATGGAGCTCCCTGAACGGAGCTCCAACACACACATGAACAAGCCCTAAGGGCTAATGATACAGGGGCCTCTGTATGGCACTCTATTATGTAAATATTCGACAGAGAAATGATAGATTAATTGTGTATTAACTCTTAGCGGACTCCTATTGACTTATAAGTGATCCATCATGCTTTGTGTCTCTTTACCCAAAAGCAATTGAAGAGCAGACCACACTATTGGCTGCCGAAAAGTAATAGACACCTGAGGAAATGGACCCTAAAGGTAGTGTTAGCAGAGCTCCAGCCCCAGAAAACTTGTTACAATGTTATATAGCTCCAGTTAGCTTCGAGCCTGAATTACAGTGTATATAATTTTGTTTGTGTATATTGTTTGCTCTCTTGTTTATTTTCAGTTAGCTTAATATTTATACTATTCATTAGAACTGTAGAAATAACAGTTTTAATGTTCATTTCATTTTGAAAACTGCTAAATATGCTGAAATAATTGATAATATGCCAGGAGGAAAAATGCTTTTTGGCAAAGGAGATACCGAAAAAAACTGAGTTATTTTAACATCTGAAAACACATGCTGTATAAGCCGGAGCTCAAGAAAAATCACTGCAGACGACTAATTAATCCATTAAATAACTATAGCTAAATACATTTGCAGCATATGGTACTACTGTGACAGTGGCAATGCTACAAGAACCGATTCACATGTCAGCTCCTCATTAGATGAATGAAGACTCAATATGGTTGGTATCAAAAGGAAATAACCATTATAATGAATGCAGATACATACGAACAGCACTTTTAGGAACACCAAATAATATAGATACACTAACCGAAAATAACATTATCAAAATGAGTTAGTTGCTCATAAGATGCTAATTACATCCATCCTTTCATAGCTCATTTTTTATTGGAGATGTATATTTTACATTGTTAACACCAGAAACTTTGCATATACTATTTTTCTCTTATGTGGTTGATGTGGATTTTTCCTTGACTCTACACACAGCCCAAAAGCTTATGTAATGGTCCACATCATCACAGTAGGTATCAACTGTCTTCCTAGGTCATCTTTCTAGGCACAGTGTCACTATGTAGATTGTGCATGCAACGCTAAAAAGTAAAAAGCAGGCTAGAGCTCATCATAGGGCAGTATATTGTAACAGGTTGACACCCTCATATCTTTTTCATTGGGCTCCCACTCATGTAGGGCTCACCTTATATAGTTGTGTGGGAGACAAAACAACTTTACTACATGGATATTATTGGAGTCTGGAGATCATAGTGGATGTCCCAGTATTTGGAAAATGTTTGTATATAAAAGAGAAAACCCTTTAGTCTCGACTTGATCAGACCGAGAAGTGACCAGTAAACTCCAAGGATGAAAAATGCAAACTTAATGTATTTCTAGGCTTTAGGTTGCTTCATCTAGTTTAGTACATAACAACTGGTGTGTACTAATGATATTGAACAGTTAAAATCGGCACCAAACATTGACTACTTGCTGCCAAAATTGGCTCCCAATATCATCAATATACTGTACTATGTAGTTTGTGTCTGGCATCGCAACTAAGTCTGTGGCTCAGCTACAATACTAAACAGTTCCATCAGTGGAAGTGTTTCTACGACAACAGGCCACTTCTCCTAATCCTATTGAATCCCTCCCTTTGTGTAAGTAAATGTAATAATCCTTTATTAATATAGTGCACACAGATTCCACAGCACTGTATACTCTATGTCCCTGTCCCCACGGGGCTCACAATCTAAAATCTGTAGGTTTTTGAAGTGTGGAAGGAAATCTATGCAAACACGGGGGGACCATACAAACTTGTTGCAGAAGTTGCCCTTGGTGGGATTTGAACCTAGGACCTACGTGCTTCAATGCTGCCTCAATTGTGTTCCCTAACTGCTTATATGCACACTTCCATAGAACTTTTTTAAGCTTGTGAATTAAAAAAAGTGGCAAGTTGACCGGGTAGGTTGAACCTTGTGAGTTCCCTGTCTAGCTCTAGACTATGAAGGACCATAAACCATAACAAATGTTTTTTTTTTATTAGAAAACCTATACATTTTCCCTGCAGTGTGAATAGTGATAGTCCAAATAAAATAAAACCCCTTAAAATGATTCTTGAAGAACATAAATGCTAAATATAGCATCCCAAATAATACTGCTTGAAAAGTAATTTTTCCCTGTGCTAAAATATTGATATAATGATCAGGTCTTAGAAGTTATATTGATGATACACTGTAAAGCACACAGGTTAAGATACTGTGTCTGAAAATAAACCATTCAAGACA
The DNA here is from genome assembly GCF_029499605.1 of Hyla sarda. NCBI lineage: Eukaryota > Metazoa > Chordata > Amphibia > Anura > Hylidae > Hyla > Hyla sarda. Next base: position 369,641,636 of record NC_079189.1, on the reverse strand, counting down.
CACCTGTCCTTACACTCACTTATTGCCGATGCTGGCCGCATACAAATTGCTACTTCACTCTCCAGCCTTCTATTACATGCCACTTTTGTGACCTAACATATTTATAAGAAGAAGTGCTTTTCCCAGTGGAAAGTACAACAAATCCCTATTTCAATGGAAGTGAGCTCTTGGTCAAAGACTAGGCTAAAGGGCCAGAGTCACAAAGATCCGGTGATAGCTTTCTGTAAGTTATCCCTTATCATTGGTATAAACAAGATGGTTTGATGAAAATAAATTCTTTATGTTAAATACCAACACAGCAAGTGTCACAGAAGGGTCTAGTTACACTTTTCCATCTGAGGTCTATATTAAATTCAAGCGTGAATAGAAAAGAAGAAAAAAAACAGCAAATTATATCACTTCTTCTGATGTTTCCAAAAAGGAAAGCTTTATTTCAGATACAAACTGGGAAAGTGCTAAAACTTGACTGTTTGCAATAATCATGTGCTTTCTTACTTGTTACATAAGGGTCAGCAAATGAAAGAATTAGTATCTATCACACCCAAGCTTACTCGGTTGCTCATGAACTATTTCAAGATTTGCTCGATTTGTTATATATGGACACATGGATATTAATATAACCCATATGGAACACACAGTGAGAAAGACGTTAGCATATGTTTTTGTTTCATGACAGAACATACTACTTTATTCCTAGAAAAAAAAATCACATCTCTCCTGTATTGCTACTTACCTTTATTTTACTTTTAGGGTATCTGGACATGTTTCCGATGAGCTGTGGTTACCACATGTAGTGATTTCATACGGTAGCCCAATCTGTCAATTCATTATCCAGGATTCATGGCAAGTAGAGGTAAAGCACAGTGGTACCACATAAAGTCCACAAATGTGGGAACCACAGGTCATCTGTATTGTACAAGTACCTTCACATTGTGTTTTTTTTTTATACATATTTGAATCAGTTATGCAGGCCAAAGATTGGAACATATGGAGCAGAGCACAAAATTGTACTTTTTCTCTGTGTTTGTTCCACTCCTGGTTGTGCCTTAAACTACTCATGAAAAATACTGCGCAAAATGCTGTTAGGTGAACGTGACCTTCAAATTCTGCTTCTGTATATGAGTGGTACACCACCATAGCATTAGAGAGGTCAATGGAAACATCAAACAGGTATTCCCACCATTATGAGTGGGAGTCACTGTTATCATCATGACCTTTTGTGCAGAATGGAGAGTGCTGCAAAGAGCATCTCAGGCTCTGTCTTGTCCTGCATTACACAGGCATCCTGTTTAAATGGACGGAGTAAATGGGGTCACACTTCACAGCACGAAAAAAGAAGGAGGAGTCTTTGTATTGCTGATTATTATTGTGACTGAACAGACAGAATAATCCTGTCCCCAAAGCTTTGGTCCAGTAAGGATCTTTGTTAGGACATCTGGTAGTAGGAGCTGGAAATCGTGGTATGGCTTGTCGGCTTGGAGGCAGGGCAGTAGATGTGTCACACAGACATTGTGCAATTGGGCTGCATGGTAATTGAACACTTACTGTCCGGTTTCTCCCCAAAAAATTACAGCTGGGGGATCCCAGCAGGAAGACAAAATGTGAACTTCTTATCGTCAAGGGACCGTTCTAAAAGACGAGGATTGGCCAAAACAAAGAACTCTGTTGGGTTTATCCACAATGAAAAAAGATTACAGCAAGTTCAAACATAGCTGAATCAGATTGTTTGGCATCAACTGTCCATATACAATGTCCTCTCCCAACAGTCAGCATTAAGAGACAAGACAGAGATGAAGACTTACGAGCAGTCTTCAGCCTCACAGAGAGACATTGTGGCCTCTGGACCAAAGGTTATGAAACATATTGGTAAACGGTATGAGACATTTTGGTAAAGCTGCTTTGGAAATTCATCATTTGAAAGAGGTATAAGAGAATGTGGTGTGGTATGGCTTGCTAGTCATATCTAGTACATACACTGAGGTTTATATATGACATCCTGCTTGGACCCATTCTATTGGAATTCCTCCAATATGTTGCCTGAGACATACAGTACAGTACTGATAAATCTGCCCCATAGTGTAATATGTATGCTGGTAGCCTTCACTGAATGATCCAGCTTTTTGCAGACTGTAAACTCTTTTTAATATTTGGAAATCATGTTTGTATCAAATTCTAGATAAAAAATCGGAAAACCGAAGGCTCCTTTAAAAGCCATAGGTAATGGCGAGATAAGTCACATATGCAGCACAATGGGATGCTTATCTCAGACAATATTCAAGGTCAGTAGAAGGTGCTCTCAGTGGTCCTTTTCATCCCATAGATTCTAAAAAGCACAAAAAGACACTGTGGAGATCAGAAGAAAGAAGGTTACACCTGTATTTAAAGAATTTGCTTTCTGTAGTTAGACAAAGAAAATTCTGAATGCAGTGCTAAGCAGGTTAGTGTAAAGGGATTTAATTCATAAAATATCACACTTTAAAATAGCGTTTTCCTCTATTAAATCATGAAACATTTCAGCCTGTGGAGGATTTGTGGGCAATCTCTGATGAATATAAATGTAAATGGACATGTTTACCAATGTGATTAACCAAGAACACAAATTCCCTTATTGTACTAAGTGATTTTTACTATTAGGTGTTTAGTACAGTAGTTTAAAGGGGACAGGGATACTATACTGGTGTGTTTATTCTGTGGGGTTTCAATGCTTAGGGGGTCATTTATAATACTCTGTGCCTGGTGCAAATTGGTAAACTGTCTTACAACAGAGGGGCCATGGTTTTTTTATGAAGGGGGCAAAATTTACAATGTCAAATTCACTACAAAGCTTGTATAGGTTTATAATGCCGCCTCCTGTGCACCTGAATATATCAATAGGCATGCACCTCTTCATAAATCCAGCTCGATCCTACACTAGAGGGGGTTTACTTAAAGGACATCTCCGGCGAAAATTTACTTATTCCCTATTCACAGGATAAGGGATAAGTAGCAAATTGTGGGGGGGGGGGCACAACCGCTGGGACCCCCTGTGATCACCAAGATGGGACCCGCACAGTGAGGAGTGTGACCTTCAGCCGGCAAGCACGCCATTAATTCTGTGGGAGAGCCTAAAAGACGCAACGATAGGTGCTCCTCAATGAGAATGCTGGGGTCCCATCCTGAAGATTACATAGTGGCTCCAGAGGTCGGACCAACGCAATTAGCTACTTGTCCCCTATCCTGTGTATAGGGGACAAGTTCTCCTTTAAGTCAGTGTTTCCCAACCAGGATGGCTCTAGCAATTGCAAAACTACAACTCCCAGCATGCACGTACAGCCGAAGGCTGTCTGGGCATGCTGGAAGTTGTAGTTTTGCATCCACTGGAGGCACCCTTGTTTGGATACACTGACTTAACTACTTAGAATTTTCCCTTTTAAAAGCCTACCTACAAATCGCTTTTAAGGATATCTTCACTTTTCCAGCCCCAACATCTTCAGTCACCAGAAAATAAGTAAAAAGAAGGGAAGAGGATGCAGCTGCAGTAGCTCTCTCTCTCTCTCTCTCTCTCTCTTAAAATGATACCCTACTTATATAGGTTTGATTTTGTTGTACTTCTAGAAAAAATGATAACTACATGCAGGAAAATGTATACGTTTAAAAATGTCATCTTCTGACCCCTATAACTTTTTAATTTTTCCACGTACAGGGCGGTTTGAGGACTAATTTTTTGCGCCGTGATCTGAAGTTTTTATCGGTATGATTTTTGTTTTGATCTGACTTTTTGATCACTTTTTATAAATTTTTTTATGGTATAAAAAGTGACCAAAAATAAGCTTTTTTGGACTTTAGAATTTTTTGTGCGTACGCCATTGACCGTGCGGTTTAATTAATGATATATTTTTATATTTCAGACATTTACGCACGCGGCAATACCACATGTGTTTATTTTTTTTATATTTACACTGTTTTATTTTTTTATGGGAAAAGGGGGGTGATTCAAACTTTTATTAGGCAAGGGGTTAAATGACCTTTATTAACACTTTTTTAAAACTTTTTTTGCAGTGTTATAGGTCCAATAGGGACCTATAACACTGCACACACTGATCTCCTATGCTGATCACTGGCGTGTATTAACACGCCTGTGATCAGTGTTATCGGCGCTTGACTGCTCCTGCCTGGATCTCAGGCACGGAGCAGTCATTCGTCGATCGGACACCGAGGAGGCAGGTAAGGGCCCTCCCGCTGTCCTGTAAGCTGTTCGGGACACCGCAATTTCACCGCGGCGGTCCCAAACAGCCCTACTGAGCCGGGATACTTTCACTTTCACTTCAGACGCGGCGGTCAGCTTTGATCATTGCGTATGAAGGGTTAATACAGGGTATCACCGCGATCGGTGATGTCCTGTATTAGCCGCGGGTCCCGGCCGTTGATAGCCGCCGGGACCCACCCGATATGACGCGGGGACACCGCGTGACCCCACGGCATATCGCGGGAGCCGGCGGAGGACGTAAATATACGTCCTGCGTCGTTAAGGAGTTAAAGTGTCTGTGAGACTGCATGTTAAAGAATGGTGGTGGGGGGGGGGGGGTAGGGAGACATCTGATATGACAGCTGTGATGTCACCACAGGAAGAATCCACCCACTCAGCTGGCATAGAAAGAGAGAAGGTGCATTTACAGAGACCAGGAGAGGGAAGGAGAAAGACTCAAAATATTTAGCTTATACGCAACATGTCTAGGCTACATCTATTATACATTTTCAACTGGCTAAAATGCCATTTACTGCATACAGGGAAGGAAGCATTAGTTGCCCCTCACATCAATAATCAATATAGGGGCATAGGCCCAAAATGTGATATGTATAAGGTCTCTATTACAAGGGGTGATTATTGTACGGAAAAGGGCCAGCGTTCAGCCAATGACCTAGCACGTTCCTCCGCTAAATGCTTTGTTCTGTACTGTTAAAGCATCGATTGCCAGCCGTACATCTCCTTGTATAAAACACGATGTGATGACGACAAAGGGCTGCACGAACGATCGTGTGATCCATGTAGCCCTGTCTGTATGAAAATTGAGCCCTGTTATATGCACTGTAAATAAGCACTGCTCTATTTCTGTAGTCAGATAAAGCTACGACAGTTTTCCAGGCTGCAAGTAAGAGATGCAATAACAAAAAAAAAATGTATTAAAATAGGATTAAAAAAATATTTTTCCAGTATGCAGTTCTATCATGCCTTATGATGATATCATGGCGGCACATGTGGCATACAGTAGACTGCTCCTATAATTCGGGTACTACTCTTGACAATTACAATTTGGAAATCAATATATACCCGCCGCATTTTCTAGAGATAGAAAGTAAAGACATCTTGCAGTGATGAAATGATTTGAACATTTTTTTTCCGTCTTGTATCATTGTAGTTCTGGGATAACATTAACTTTCACTAAGGCTGCAATAACAATATCTTCATTGTGTCTTAAAACCCCAGAGCACCTGTAAATCGTATAGCCAGTGCAAATTGGCTTACACTTCCAGGCCATCTAAAGCAAAATGTCCCCAGTGCAAGATTCACGCTTTGAAAAGCTGCCAGAAAGATACAAGGAAATGGTTTGTATTCTAGGGGTTATCCATTAGCCCAAATATATGTGAATGGGAATCTTTTAATATAACATGATTTAATCTGCACGTTTTAGACTTGCTAAACTGTACATGAAAAGTGTCAACATCTTATCAGAAATCAGTTACCAGATTTTCAAGAAAGAAAGTGGATGTGCTGCTTTTTCATCATCAGCCGTAACATTAACCCCCCCAATATAAGTCTCATATTGTGTGGGTCTACCTAGTGCTGCCAAACCAGCTTTGACTAATTGAGGAACAGACTCAACAAGACAACTCTAGGTGTCCTGTCGTATCTGGCACCAAGATGTAAGCAGATTACTTTTCAGGATAAGCTTTTTGTGTACATAACGACTAGTACTACTTTAATTATACATGGTAGTTTTTCTCCATTTTTTTCCTCTGCAGGCTTCATCTCTAGTGTTCAGTTATCCATGAGCTGGTTGGTGGAGCCTACTCTGACTTCTCCCATATGCCGCACATGCTCACTCCCCCATATTCACCCTTGCTCATACCCTCTCTTTAACCCCTTAAAGACCAGGAGTTTTTTTCGTTTTTGCACTTTTATTTTTTCGTCCTTACCTAAAAAAAAATAATAACTCTTTCAATTTTGCACCTAAAAATCCATATGATGGCTTATTTTTTGCGCCGCCAATTCTACTTTGTAATGACATCAGTCATTTTACCCCAAAATCTACGGCAAAACGGGAAAAAAAAATCATTGTGAGACAAAATTGAAAAAAGAAAAACGGCATTTTGTAAATTTTGGTGGCTTCCGTTTCTACGTAGTACATTTTTCGGTAAAAAATAACACCTTCTTTTTATTCTGTAGGTCCATACGAATAAAATGATACCCTACTTATATAGGTTGGATATTGTCGTACTTCTGAAAAAAATCATAACTACATGCAGGAAAATGTATACGTTTAAAATTGTCATCTTCTGACCCCTATAACATTTTTATTTTTCCGTGTATGGGGTGGTATGAGGGCTCATTTTTGTGCCGTGATCTGAAGTTTTTAACGGTACCATTTTTGTATTGATCGGACTTGTTGATCGCTTTTTATTAATTTTTTAATAAGATAAAAAGTGACCAAAAATACACTATTTTGGACTTTGGAATTTTTTGCACGTACGCCATTGACCGTGCGGTTTAATTAATGATTTACTTTTATAGTTCGGATATTTTCACACGCGGTGATACCACATATGTTTATTTTTATATACAATTTATTTATTTTTTTACCTCCCTGGCGGTATGATTCTGTCTGGAAATTTGTACCAAAAGTGGTACAATTTTTTGCATTGAATTTCACATCTCCCCCCCGCCCATTTCACATCTCCCCCGTCACATTCCCCCTCCCTTGTCACATCCCCCCCCCTTATAACATTCTCCTCCCCCTTGTCACATCCCCCCCTTGTCACATTCCCACCCCCTTGTTACATTCTCCCCCTCCATGTTACATTCCCCTCCCCCCCTGTCACATTCCCCCCCTTGTCACATTCTTCCCCCTTTGTCACATCCCCCCTTCATGTCACATTCCCCTCCCCCTGTCACATCCCCCCTTGTCACATTCTTTCCTCTTGTCACATCCCCCCTGTCACATTCCCCCCTCTGTCACATTCCCCCCTGTCACATTTCCCCCTCTGTCACATTCCCCCCTCTGTCACATTCCCCCCCTGTCACATTCCCCCTCTGTCACCCCCCCCCCCCTGTCACATTCCCCCCTCTGTCACATTCCCCCCTCTGTCACATTCCCCCACTGTCACATTCCCCCTCTGTCACATCCCCCCCCTTGTCACATCCCCCCCTCTGTCACATTCCCCCCTCTGTCACATTCTCCCCCCCCCTTGTCACCTTGTCCTGCAGCAGTATACACTGGGTTTGCCGGGCAGATTTCAAACCTAGTGTATTTGCTGCAGAACAAGTCCTTTCCCCTTCAGCCAGTCACAGGCTTTACACCACTGCGGCCTGTGATTGGCTGAAAAGTGAAAGGTCCTGTAAGATGAATAGTGAAGAGAGCAGGGACCAGAGCGCACGGAGGGGAATGGCATCTGCAGGGACCGGGATTAGGTGAGCAAAAGTTTTTTTTTATTTTACTCCTTTTTCCTTTTACACTTAGCTCAGTGTTTTTCTAACAGGGTGTCTCCAGCTGTTGTGAAACTACTACTCCCAGCATGCCCGGACAGCCTTTGGCTGTACGGGCATGCTGAGAGTTGTAGTTTTGCAACAGCTGGAGGCCCCTTGGTAGGGAAACACTGACTTTTAGTATTTTTCTTTACCTGCTCTGGCCGGCCCCCGCCACGGGAGCCGACCCGAGCAGATAATTGCATGTTTTCCCAGGGGCCGCATCGCTATATCGCATTGCTTTTGCGATATATCGTGCAGCCCGGCCGGCAACTCTGCAATTCTACCTCGAGCGTGACTCGGGGTTACCGATCCTGGCAGGGAAAATTAACCCCGAGTCACGCTCGGAATAACCGCTCAGCAGGTTAAATGGGAAAAGGGGGGTGATTCAAACTTTTATTTGGGAAGGGGTTAAATGATCTTTATTGAAATTTTTTTCACTTTTTTTTGCAATGTTATAGCTCCCATAGGTGGCTATAACACTGCACACACTGATCTTTTACATTGATCACTGGTTTCTCATAGAAAACCAGTGATCGATGATTCTGCCGCTTGACTGCTCATGCCTGGATCTCAGGCACTGAGCAGTCATTCGGCGATCGGACACCAGAGGCAAGGTAGGAGACCCTCCTCGTGTCCCACAGCTGTTCGGGATGCCGCGATTTGGTCGCGGACATCCCGAACAGCCTCCTGAGCTAGCCGGCAGTGATTTACTTTCACTTTAACTAAAGAGTTAATAGCGCTCAGCACTGCAATCATTGCTGTGCGCTAATAGCCACGGGTCCCAGCCGTTGCTAGAGGCCGAGCCCGACCCGCTATGACGCGGGCCACTTCATGGCCTTGCGTTATAGAAAGGGAAAGGACTCAGGACGTACCGGTACGTCCTTGGTCCTTAAGTGGTTAAACATTTATGGTCATCATATAAATGACATTTTAACAGGTTGACCGGGTGGGAGGAAAGGAGCCTTCTTCCTGATAAGATATATTACACAGTTTATGACCATTTGAGTCTTGTAACTTGCTAGATCAGATTTGTTTTTTCCACCACATCTCTCTGATACTTAAAGGGGTACTCCGCCCCTACACATCTTATCCCCTATGCAAAGGATAGAGAATAAAATGCCTGATCGCTGGGGTCATGCCACTGGGGACCCCCGCGATCTCGGCTTTGGCACCCCAGACATCCGGTGCATGGATTCTTTGAATATGGGATAACATGTCTAGGGACAGAGTACCCCTTCAATCTGATTGAGATTTAGACACTTTGTTGTGTTCCTCAAACATTCCTGAAGCGTTTTGTAGTGTTGCAGGGTCATTGTTCTGCTGAAAGAGACCTTTGACACTAGGGAAACAGTTGCTATGAAGATGTGTACCCAATCTACCCACAATATTAAAGTAAATTGTTGATGTCAGAATAAAATTCACATAAATACTAAAACAAGCAGTACATTGCCCAAAGCATCAGACTGCCTCTGCGGACTTGTCCTCTTCTGATAGGGCATCCTAGTGACATCTTTTAAGCAACGTAAATAAACCTGACCAATCACATGTAAAATATGATTTATAGATGCTCTTATGCCAGTATACAGGGGTCAACATGGGCAGTCTAACTGGTTTGAGGTTACACAGTCCCATAAAAACAAGCTCCAATGCTTTGTTTGTCTTGGCATCTATCACAGTCAGAGTTCACTTTTTCAGCAACTTGTGCTAAGGTTGCTCTTGTGGTTTTGTTATCCTTCTCTCCCTATGAACATGTGTGAACCTTTGTGACCCATGAGACTGTTTCACAATTACTGGTTGTCCGTCTTTGGACCACTCACTCAGATCCTTACACTTGCCATTTTTTCTGCTCACAACACATCAAACTGACTGTGCACTTGCTGCCTAATATATCCCACACTTTGGCATGGGCCACTGTTACAAGATAATCTAAGGGTATGTTCACACTAAAGAATTGGCGCGCAATTCAGCGGGCAGAATTGCATGTCAGAATTCAGCGTTGAAAGACCCTAACATTTGTGTGAATGGGTCTTCTGCAGACCTGTTCACACTGCAGAATTTCAGCGGTGGACAATTCCACAGTAGAAATTTATCCAAGCAAAGAATGAACATGTCCATCCTTTGCGCTGAAGTCTATGAATCCTGCATTGCCATTGATGGTGACGGCACAAGGTTGAAGTATTTCGGCAGTGGCTTCCAATTGGAATCTCCGCTCACGGAATTCTGCAAGCGGAGATTCCATTAACATTACTCATTGTGAACATACCCTAAGAGTGCCTTTACACAAGCCATGTCAACTCTTGCAAACATATAAGTCCCTGTGCGGGACTCAACCCTGTGCGGGATTGAAATAAAACCCACAAGGAGACATATATGCAAAATATGGGACTCAAAAGAGGTCACTAGAGTTGAACATGCACAGCTTTGCCCATTGGCTAAACATCTCAATGAAGAAAAAAAACTATTCAGTAACTATTGCTGTCATATTTTGGCTCTAATTGAAGTAGTTTTGCTTTTCAGAGCCCCACAATCTGTCCTTTCTACATATCCCTCCTTATCTCCATGATAAACTTGAGTATCCTTTGATGTATCATTATGCTCAGAACTTCAATTCGTAACTAAGCAGACATGAAGAAAACCTTGTGCCACACTGCACATTACAATAATTGATCTAGTAATCTAACACAACATAGCATAGTTTAGCTCTTCATAGTAATAGTGTAACTAAAATGTATATTTCATATATACTGTATTTTTCTTTGTATACTGTAAATATGTACGTATAGTCCATCCTAAGATCCTACTCCCATTTCGTTTTCCCTCTCTTAATATCTTTATATTTAAACAAAAGAGTCACATACGGCTCATATCACCTATGGCTCAGATGACCACTTTTCTGCTTTTGCTGGTCAGTTCCAAAAGGCTTGACTACATGAAAGGGTTGACATGAAACTGAGATGTAATGTTTGTTCACATATATCTTCATCTAGATCAGTCCTTTCATATGCTTATGACAGCTGCAATCAGAGCTGGGTTCTACTATATATTGAGCCTGTTAATATGGGTGGCCCTGCAGAAACAGAAATCTGCTCCTTAAAGGAGTACTCCTACCTGATAAATTACTTGGAAGAAATAGCAGTGATAGTACTATGGCCTTGACTTTTTTGTAGTGCTGACAGTACTGCTGCCCTGCACACTATACTCAGTTTAGAGTTAAATGGAGTAACATGTTTGACCACTGCTCTATTAAACCTGAGGGGATATAGAACCTCGTTCCTGAGCTTAGTGGACCCCCACCAATCAGACACTCATCACCTATTTGGTGGATACGTATTGTTATTTGGAACACCATTTTAAGGTCAAGGCCAGACTCCATTTAATCTGTATATAAAGGCAATGTAGCTCCCTTTTGATGAACAAAATTTAAATAGCACTCAGCTATTCCTGGTAATATACAGTATATATTATATGCATATTATTTTGGTACAATATTTAGTAAGATTTTACAATAATACTAGTATACAGTGTATAATAAACATATACAGATATACACTTACTACTCTCTACTACCTTAAAGGGGTTCTCCGGTGCTTAGACATCTTATCCTTTGGATAGGGGATAAGATGCCTGATCGCGGGAGTCCCGCCGCTGGGGACTCCCATGATCTTGCACACGGCACCCGTTTGTAATCTGTCCCCGAAGCATGTTCGCTCCGGGACTGATTACCGGCGACCACAGGGTGGGCGGCGTGTGAAGTCACGCCCCCGCCCCGTGCAATGTCACGCTCCGCCCCTCAATGCAAGCCTACGGGAGGAGGCGTGATAGCTATCACGCCCCCTCCTGTAGGCTTGCATTGAGGGGCGGAGCGTGACGTCACACGGGAGCGGAGGCGTGACATCACACGCCACCTGCCCTGTTGTCGCCGGTAATCAGTCCCGGAGCGAACACGCTCCGGGGACTGATTACAAACGGGGTGCCGCGTGCAAGATCACAGGGGTCCCCAGCGGCGGGACTCCCGCGATCAGGCATCATATCCCCTATCCTTTGGATAGGGGATAAGATGTCTAAGCACCGGAGTACCCCTTTAAAACAAACAACAAGTACAGAAGCATTCTGGAAGGGTTTATACATTCTACTATGACAGTGAAGAACTTTAGATCATATTACTAATGCATTATGCTCTAGGGTGCAAGCAGTGAAAATTATAAGAGGTTGTCATGGATAACTAATGAAATAGATGTTAGACTGGTGTAAAACTATTTAGCTGCAATCCATTGCAAACATAAACACCGGGGTGTAGCTAAAAGGGGTGACGACATAGCAAGCCCTTGTGCCTATGGGCACCTCTTCTACATACAAATACTGGTATGAGTGATGGCTGGTAGAAGAGGATCTTTGCAAATTCTACATTGACTACATTGACATTCTAGAGCAATGACCTCCCCTTAAAGCATGCTAATAGGACACAAGCAATTATTGCACTAGATATAGGACTAGAAGCCCTAGATGCAGCTCAGTTGTGAACCTAACAATTTTATTTGAAAAGGTAATAATGTAACACATTTGTCGACCTGAAAAATTTGTCTTGGAGGCAGGGTTGAACTGCCTATCTGACAATTTTCGCAAATGCAAGATGGGCAAATGCAGACAGTGGGCCATTTACAAGGGTGGATTTGGCAACTATCCCTCCCACAGGAAATATTTTAAATGTATCCAATAGATTACAGCCCATAATACTTACCCTTATTGGTGCATCCAGCATCAGAATATAGGGGAAGATTTATCAAAACCTGTGCAAAGGAAAAGTTGCCCAGTTTCCTATAGCAACCAATCAGATTGCTTCTTTCATTTTGCAGAGGCTTTGTTTAAAATGAAAGAAGCGATCTGATTGGTTGTTATGGGCAACTCAGCAGCTTTTCCTCTGGACAGGTTTTGATATATCTCCCCCATAGTGTGTGACAGTGCACATTAAGTCCTGATGAGTCAAACCTAACAATCCTTTGTGCAGTAGTGCCTGAAGCTGAAGATGAACCTAGGAGTAAGGAAGGTATGCATATGGAAGAGTGCCTGGAGTCTAAAAGGTCCAGTCTAGGGTCTACATTAATTTTGAGGTCTGGTTTTGGATTTGAATTAAACAGGTTTCTGGTCTTAGATCTTAATTAATGTTGAGATCTTGACTGAGGTCTGAATACATTTTCCTGCCTGGTCTATTGTCTGAAAAATTTAGAAGTCTGGTGAACTCTCTTGATTTATTTTGTTACAATAGAGGCTGGAGATAGCTGCAGAAGTGAGGGAAGGTTTCTCAACTGAAAACTCTACATCGGTCAGGGGAAGTCATCATGTACAGGTCCATTTGAAGTCTGCCAAAAAACATCAGAATCATTCTTGTCCCTGACATCCTTGGACTGCTCATTGATTTTAGACAGTTTGGAATCTGCTTGATTGCTTTGGTGGATAGGTGTCTTTTATACAGGTACAAGCTGAGATTAGGAGCACTCTCTTAAAATGAGTGTTCCAATTCTCAGTTCTTTACCTGTATAAAAGACACAAGGGAGGCAGAAATGTGGAATGAAAATCAATTCATAACTTGTTGGAAAGGCATTTTTTTCTGAATTGTTTTGTTTTTATTCTGTCTTTCACTCTTCAATTAAACATATCATTAAAACTAAACCGATCATAAAAAGACAGATTATTTCTTTGTCAGTGGGAAAATGTACAAAATCAGCAGGGGATCAAATAGTATTTTCCTTCACTGTAGGTGAGACAAAGAATGCACTCACCTTTTGGCTTTGCGCTATGGGCGCAACACTACCTTACACTTTATATGTAAAGATACACCCATAGTATATATGTATAGAGAGAGGCTACCCATATCTAACCTTTTATCAAGGTCCTTAAGCGGTAGAACAAAGCAGATCAAATAAAACAAATCTAGGAGAATCCCAAAGATCGGAAGAAGAGCCACATCTTTTGTCCAGAACATAACAGTGAACTTTAATACCTCCAGATGAGGTACAAGATTCAATTCTATGTATAAGGCTTGAATGCCGAAACACGTTAGCCTTCTGGGATTGTTTGGCCTCCATTTGTACCTGTTTTTTTTTTTATAAGTTCTTCACAATAAAATAGCTACTGCTTTTAGTCAGTCTGGGCACGTTGGAGTTCACTTTAAATACATTAGGTTGCATACAATAATATGGACTGTAGCTCTTGCCATCTCCATGGTTAACATCAATCAATAGCAACAAAACATGTTTGTGTAACTCAAGCCTAGCTGAAAATTGGGTGCTACCCCACACAGTCTGATACTCAGCAGCAATGCTTAAACAATGTAAGACTGAGTAGGGGTGAAGTCTTTTGACAAGGGTCCTAAAAAGTGACACCCATCCATGGCAGTATGAGTAGGAGTTTTCATAATTTCCTTTCATTTTCATACTTGTTTTCATGTTTACATTTTTAAAGGAATTAGGAATTAAATTTTTAAAGGTGTTCGTTGATGCTATTTTGTCCATTCAGGTTTCAATCCTGTATCCACCCCTAGACACTTGGAGACCCAGTGTTCTAGCCACACATCATTTTGTCTTCATACTACTGCATCCTCATATGGTCCAATTTTTAGGAGATCAATCATAAATTTCAGATTACCATTAACATTATAGTACATTTCCACTGCTCCTGATGGCAGACAGGGCCATCCTTGTAATAGAGACTGTGTGGTGCGGGTGTGACGAGGGCAGATGGAATTACCCTAGGGGCAAATGGCATCAACCCCTTGTGTTCGTGATGCCAGGGCGTGGTTTATCCTCTACACCTCCCGAAGGTATACTGCTGGATCCTGGGCTACGCACGGGGCAAATAATGACTCCGACGCCAAGTTACGGAACAACGGCAGGTTTACTGAGTCAGACAGATGTAACAGTGTATACAGCTTGGCTAGACCCAAGGAGGTGACCAGTGACTTCAGAGACCACATGGCTTGCTGGGACTTATGGTGGAATTGAACAATTTGATGCAGGGCCACGCTGACTTGAGACAGATTGACTTAGACTGACTTGACTGAGACTGACTATGACAGACTTCACCCAGTTTGTAGCTTACCAGGTTTTGACTTTCACCTGTGGGGCAGTAGACTTGTGGATCAGTGGCTGCGTGGTAGACTTTGGGCCTTCTTAGGACAACAGACACTCTCTCAGGACTTGACCTCACTTTATCTCAGCAAAGACTCAAAGAGGAAGAGGAAGCTCCACCCAGGGCTCTGGAGGGGTCCCATAGGTCACCCTGTAGGTCACATGGTCACTGGTACCTTCCCTGGTTACAATCACATGACAATAATACTTAAAGATATATAATATATGTACACTACACTAAATAACATAGGCACTTAAGATGATACATAAGACACAAGTACAGGGGGGGCCAGAGGTCACTGACATGGAGTCTACCTGACAGGGCAGCAAGGGTTCAACGTTGCAACTTCTGTACTGGGCCATCACAACTGCATCTAGGAAAGTGGGTGTAAGGTCAATACTGTATATGATTGTTCTCTGACTGCATGTAACAGACCATGGGGGGGGGGTCTCTATTATAAAGAGTCTATATTATACATGCTTTCGATATTCGAATTACACATGGTATCCCTCCAGTTTTGTGTATAGAATGCTGTATACAGCAGTCTGTATTCTGCAAAAGTCATATATCATCCAATCAGCCCTAAAAAACAGGCATGCCAACATATCACTCTTTCCCCGCATGTAAGTGAACTTGTGTGCTTTTATATACCAGGACTCAATTTCAGTTCTTGTCGGGCCATGCTTTGAAATAAAAGCCATTTGATGTTAACAGCGGACAATGCCAAGCACTGGTATGTTCCTTTAAGGAAAGTTAGCTACGATTTCCAATAAACATTCACTGGTTTCTTTACAACAATTGTGTGGTCAAAGGACCTTCTGGCTGGAAGCATTTCTTACTCTATTATTGTCTACCCCTGGCATGAATATCGGATAAGAATCTTCAGTGACCTTCACTGCGCATTAAACACAAGTGTGCATGTGGCCCAAGAAGGCAACTATGTAAAGCAGAAGAGGAAAACAAAGCAAACATCACGTTAGAAGTGTTATTGGTTTTTGGAAAGATGATTTGCAAGCATTATATACTTCACCTAGTTATCATTATATACAGCTAGAAATAGAGGTATCTCATTCCCAATCTCTTATTTGTAGCTATTGAGAAATAGATGTATGGTTAGTTGTATCTTCAGCAGATTTCGGGGGATGCTGATTAATAGACGCCTTTGAAGTTGTAAAACCAATTTTGTTCCGTGATTTTGTTATAGCCATATATACTGTAATCTGTGGCAATTGGTCTTAAGCCTCCTCTTCTTGACTCCCTGAATCAGCTCTTTCTGAGAGAATTTTACAGAAGGTTATGAAGAATTAGCCCTCCAAGCATCGATACTGAACAAACCTCTGCCATTTCTATGTCCTCCTCTTTCTAAACCTACAATAGTTTAATGGCTAAATTAGGTCCCTGGAGGAAATGAACCACTAAACAAGGATGGATTCTTCTTTGTTCAGATCAACATAAAAAAACGCTGAGGACAGAGCATCAGATTGTGTGAATGAGAGGGTAAAGAGTCATCACTCAGTTATATCCTGATAGTCACAGATATATACACCTAGAAAAGACATGCACATACACAATAGACACTGATCACTGATAAATAGATATGATCACACATATATAAATAGATACACACATATATAAAAACCAACACACAAATATTAACACAAATACACATATGTGCCCACATTCAGAAATGTATTTAAACGCAGAAATGCAAAGATACAAGCATAAATAAATAGACACACATCTGAACACAACAGACGCATAAAATCATACACACATAAAAAAAACACAACTAGACACACAAAAACAAATACACAACTGTTCACAAAAAATGATTGGAATGAGAAAGAAATATCAAAATATCAAAAGTCAGGCTTTGGAGAAAAATCCAATTTCGAACCATTAAAAACAGACTGAACATTATGCAGTGGTTGCAGAAAGCTGTAAAATATGACTGGGAATGCATAATAAAAGAACATTTTGGAAAATAAGTAGAATTTTCTCCAATGTTTATTAAACAGTATAATCTTAATAGTTTTTTCCTCTTCTGTTAAGTAGTCACTACATTCAAAATATACAGTACAACCAGGTGCAGACATTATGTTGCCAACAAAACTTATCACCCAGTGTCTCACCTACTCCCAAAAGTATAAAATGAATTATATATATATATATATATATATATATATATATATATATACACACACATTTATTTTTCTTTAACCCGATAACGACCATGGACGTCTATGCTCGTCCATGTGCTGTTAACGGGGTATGACGTGGGCACCCGACTCGAGCCCGCATCATACCGGCCGGCCCCCAGCTGATTCCTGTAGATGGGGTCGGCGTTAATAGCAGACATTCGGTGATCGCAGCGGCTGGCTATTAACCCTTTAGATCGCCGCTGTCAAAGTTGACAGCGGCGTCTAAAGGTGCCTGTATCCCTTCCCTGGTGGTCCAATGGGATGGATCGCCCCCCCCCCCAGCGTGATCGTGGGGGCGATCCACTGTGGAGGTAGCCTGAGGTCTTACCTCTCCTTTCATGCTGGCTCCAGTGCTC
Organism: Hyla sarda; assembly: GCF_029499605.1. Taxonomy (NCBI): domain Eukaryota; kingdom Metazoa; phylum Chordata; class Amphibia; order Anura; family Hylidae; genus Hyla; species Hyla sarda. Next base: position 369,624,231 of record NC_079189.1, on the reverse strand, counting down.
AGAATGATTAAGCCTGGCTGGACCAGGCTTTATCAATCGAGGGCAGAGCACACAGATCAATGGGATTCTATGTAACCCCATTGATCTGTATGAGGAATCAAATGATTCCTCCTAAAAGTCCCCTAAGGGGACTAAAAGTGTAAAAAAGTGTAATTTTTTTTTAAAGCACACACATTAACCCTTTCCTTATTAAAAGTTTAAGTCAACTCCCTTTTCCAAACTTCCATATAAAAAATATATAAACATAATAAAAATAAACAGATATGGTATCGCCACATGCATAACTGTCCGAACTACAAAAATATATTGTAAATTAAACCGCACGGTCAATGGTGTACATGCAAAAAAATTCAAAAGTCCAAAATAGCGTATTTTTGGTCACTTTTCATACCATAAAAAAAGGAATAAAAAGCGATCCAAAAGTCCGATCAAAACAAAAATGGTACTGATTAAAACTTCAGATCGTGGCGCAAAAAAAATAGCCATCATACCACCTCATACATGGAAAAATAAAAAGTTATAGGGGTCAGAAGAGGACAATTTTAAATGTATACATTTTCGTGCATGTAGTTACGATTTTTTCCAAAAGTACGACAAAATCAAACCTATATAAGTAGGGTATCATTTTAATCATATGGACCTACAGAATAAAGATAAAGTGTAATTTTTACCAAAAAAATGTACAGCATAGAAACGGAAGCCCCCAAAATTTACAAAATAATGTTTTTTCTTCAATTTTGTCACACAATGTTTTTTTTCCATTTCGATGTAGATTTTTGGGTAAAATTACTGATGTCATCACAAAGTAGAATTGGTGGTGCAAAAAATAAGCCCACATATGGATTTTTAGGTGCAAAATTGAAAAGGTTATGATTTTTAAAAGGTAAGGAGGAAAAAACAAAAGTGCAAAAACAGAAAAACACTTGGTCCTTAAGGGGTTAAATTGTTTATATGTGGCACCTCCTGTCTGTCCAAGCCTTCTTTTTATAAATAAGACCAGAGTATACCTAGGTTCATTTGGTAGGCCTAGGTCCAAATGTCCTAGAGAGAAGTCTATTTAGTTTAGGAACACATCTGTATGAGGTGACCTTATCATAGAGGAATAGAGGATGCCCTCACAAAAATGTAAGGGGTAGAGTATGAATACATAACAAATGTAGCTGAATTGCAATTGAAAACCATATTTTCAATGTTTTCCTTAATCTAGACACTAACAAAGTGCTGTTGTATCATTTGCCTTTGTTTGCAGAACGCATAGTAAGTACTACTACGCTTTACAGTTAACTAACCAAGAGTACACAAAAAAGGCATTCTGATAGCCTGTAGGCATTTTAGGGAAATGTGTTAAGAGAATGTATTGTTGTATGAACTAAATGTTGTCAACCTAGTCTAATACTTACATCTACAGATCACGCTGTTAACCTTTCACTCTTTAGGAACTACTAAGAGGAGCAACACTGTCTTTACCTAATGATGGTAACTAGCTTGTAGTATTTTTTAGCTTGGAATTCTATAGAATGACCTTGTATACTGTTTGGGGTGTATTATTTTACTAAGAAATATACGGTACTTGTATTTTTTTTTTTCCCAAAAAGCTTTACAAGTATTACAGTACAAGTTATAAATTTATATATTTTTACTATTTTCTGATTGATCCTATAAATTATAGTGGAATACTAGTATGTAGCATTGCTTCACAACTTTAGCTTCCCAGAAGAATAAAATGCCATAGTCTGTTACATTTGTGCCACACAGCGAGTGTTTACTAGTCTGATGAAACGCCCAGAAGGGGTGTGAAACAATTGTCACGGCACCTGTGTACCTGTGATGGTGTCCCGCTGATGCTGCACCGAAAATAAAGAAACCTGCTGCACCTTAAAACCGTGAGTGCCTCTTCACTTTTCTTTTTGTACTATTTACTAGCACAGCATTGGCTTGATCTTCATTGAATTGTGAAGTGATGGCAGTGGGACTGGCCTCAAAACTACCTACAGCTACCGCTTAACCACTAGAACAACATTTTAGCTTAATAATGATGGAGGTTGCTTTGCATAAGCAGTAATTGCAATTCCTAAGGTTTTAACTACAGATCTGTGTACCATAATGCAGATTATGAGCCATATGGTAGAGTTGTCTTAATCACTCACTCGCTCTCGTAGATTTGTTTTTCTTTTTTTTTTCTTTTAACATCTTGAATTTTATTTGTTGGTTGTCAGAGTAAAAAATAATATATGTTTTTTTAATTCTTTTTAAAAAATAAATCAAACCAAAAGCAAACACAATGTATATACATTAGGTGACCTGTGGTCTATTTTCCACATTATTTATTGCTTTTGTCATCATGAATATTTTGGAAGCACATCCATTTTTTACAGACTTTTTGATTATTTTTTTTAATACTCTGTGACATGTATTTTTTTAAGTGACTTAGGCTAAGTATCCACTTGTTTTTTTTTTTTTCTTGCAGTTTTTGGTATACTCCCACTGCAGTTTTTGAGCAAAAGCCAGAAGTGTATTCAAAAGAAATAGAACATATAAAGGAAGGACTTACACTTCTCCTCCCTTATCGATCCACTTCTGACTTTGGCTCAAAAACTGCAGTGGCAGTATTCCAAAAACTGCCAGAAAAAAAGTGGAAACTTAGCCTTAACCTAGCATTTATTTAGTTTAAGTGTTACTATGCTAGCATGTGCAGTCAGATAATAATTATTGCTGTATCGCTTTCCTGTTTGGGTTTTTTATACTTGCCACAGTAGATAACATGTTAAGTGGAAAAGGCTTTTCCTAGAACTATTTACTTTGGAAACATAATAGAATAATTTCAGAATAATTATATGTTATTTCTTAGCCCAAGGGTCTTGATAAAACACGCTATTGTAATATATTTATCCTATATTGGGACTTTATTTGTAGCATCATAAAGTTCTGCTGATGGCTAGAGAAAGGAAGGAAGAAAGGAGGGAACAAAGGAAGGAGGAAAGGAAGGAAGGAAGAAAAAAGAAAGGAAGGAGGGAAGAAAGGAAGGAAGGAGGGAAGAAAAAAGGAAGGAAGGAGGGAAGAAAGGAAGGAAGGAGGGAAGAACGGAAGGAAGTAATGAAGGAAGGAGGGAAGAACGGAAGGAAGTAATGATGGAAGGAGGGAAGAACGGAAGAAAGGAAGGTTACCAAGGGTCATGGGCCATACTCTTCTTTGTCCCTCTCTTCTATTTCAATTTAAATCTGAATGGAAATTGAAAATCCTGCAAATAAGCTATGAAATATGAATTTCACAGAAATGCATTTTTACAAGGAATTAGATATAACAATAGTACAGGATGAGAAAGACATACCCTAAACTATCCTAGGTTAAGTATGAATTAGAATTGAAGAGAGACTTTCTCTGTATTTTGATGATTGTGTGCAAGACTTTTGCTGCTTGCAGCTCCCCCCTACTGACATAATTAATCCACAGTGAACCACCCATCTGCTCCTATATTACTCTTCATGGGCGACAGATTAAATGGGCATTGAGCTGCATAATTCTCATGTTCTATACAGGGTAATGTACAATGGCAGTTACATATCAGGCCATGGTCTTGGTCAATGCTACAATATGTATCTACATATATATATATATATATATATATATATATATATAGCTATAAATACAGTCAATAAAATGTAAACAGCACAGTCACAAAACATTTGCACAAAAAAAATAAAGACTGATTTAATTACAATATGCCTGACTGGAGTAATCTCCTGAGGCTGGTTTTATAAGCTCAAACCTTCACGCACTCACTCATTAACACAAAAAGCATGGCATGTCGGTATATCCAGAAATATCCAATCTCCCTAAATAATCCATATCCAAGTACAATATTTATTTTTACATTAAGATTATTTATATTATTTTTCAATTGAGAATATGAAATTTGCTAATTGAATGTTGCATTGGGTCAAACCAATCTTATGAAACAATGTATATTTCACTTCCTTTTATCTAGTGGAAGACAAAGAAGTGTGGAGCAATGGGCACCGGACACCATTAAAGCAGCAACACGAGATCATGAGTACACCTTTCTAGTCACTGGCCAGTGTTAAAAAAAAATAAAAATAGACAATCCCCTTTAATATACAGTGAGACAGAAGAGTTAAAAATAAAATATAGCACAAAAATATAAGTAGGGCCGATGGTTACTTAAATCTCATTTTCCAGATACAGTTTTAGGAAATGATCACCACATTAATGATCAGTTAGATTTACTAATATTTAAATGTAAGCCATGTTTGTAGGCTATGTCATTGCTTTATGATTAGTGAGGATCCAAACATTGGGATGCCCTTCAATCCCGAGAATGAAAGAGCACAAGCTCCTTCGACAATGTCCTTGCACTGTTCCTCTTCTGTATATCCACCATGCAGATAAGATGGCTCTGTTGAAGTAAAGGCAGGAATGACAGGAATGATGCTGTAAAGAGAAAACCTATAAAAGGAGTCAGTTAAGCGTAATAGCCCCTCCATTCTATGAATCAATGGGCTCCCGTGGATGTTGGATTCCACTGTTCTAGAAGTTGATGCCATCATTTGTAATGGAGGAAAAACCTTTTTAACTAGACATATTTGGAGCTAAGGTGGTATGACAGTCCCAATGGAAGAAATGATGGTAGCCATACAGGATGTCAGCTAGCATTCTCTGATCTGGATAATGGCTGACTCGAGTGTGTAATAACCCAATAACTTATATTTACTGGTGTTCACTTGACTGAAAATAGTTTAGGAATCTTTACTGGGTTTATACAAGCAATTGTGTCGTGCTAATGTCTGCATAGAACATGACAGCGGTATGGTAGATGGCTTTGGGCATAGGGCATGCTGCACTTAGCATCGGCCAGAAAAGCAAAATCACATGTAAGTAAAACATATGCAAATACATGTTTTAGTAGAAATTACAGATTGTTTATCATGCCTTCTATTCCCACTGTAAGTTACATCTATGGTCTGCAACATAACTGATATGTTACACAACTGAAGCCTTCCTTTCATCTTCTCTCTGTACATAGTCACCAAGGGTGATTAATCAAACTCTGCCGCGGCTTAACACAGGACTTCCTGCTGCAACTCCAATTCAAGTATCTGGCCGCGTGAACCAGGAACATTATTTGATAAATCATCCCCAGAGAGATCATTATTTCAATTCATTTTACACTGACTTTTACCAGTGAAGTTTAACATTTCTACTACATTTTACAATTGCTTCAAGGTTTTCCTTATTTTCATAAGGTCTAAAAATGACTCCATTATATACGGAATACAAGAAGCAAGATCAATCCACATCCCCTAAGTGTAGGCGTCATGTTTGCTCAGTAAATGTCACCAAATTAAAATGATTATCAGCATAATAAATCATTCATAATACAGATTAGCACAGGCTTGTTAATCCGGAAGAGAACCAGGCTTGACTATGCAACAATTTGGATCTCATTGCTTCTTTGCCTTATAACCAATGCCTATGTGATTTGTGCGCAATATGTAAGAAATGTGCTATACTAATGCTTTGTTTGGAAACAGAAAAATGGCTCAGCCTTGTGTCACTGAATAAAAAATAGTGAAGAGCAAAACTGAGATGACCCTTATTTATGGAATCCTCAACTTCAAAACCACAATCCATTCATATAAAGCAGAATGTAATTAGGTAAGTCAATTTATTTTAGTTTTAGAGTGCCTATACAAATACGGGGGTATTCATCAAAAGTGGTGTAGGTGCACCTCTTTTTACTCCATTTATTTGTGTGCTGGAAACTGTGTTCATGCACCAAATTTATTACATGGTTTAGGGCATGTGATAAATATGGTGCTGACCACATTTTTAACTACAGTACTCCACTTTGTGTGGTGATTTCTTTGCGACTTTTTGTGCAACTTTTTTAACGTGTGAGACAAAATGTGTTCTTTTTAATAATGCTCTCTACATCCAATTTTGTAAGCTAAGTCAGGGCTGGAGTAGATTTGCACCTCAGTGCATTTGCACCAAAAGATGCGACAAACTGAAAAATTGTGCATTATAAATTCCTGCCTACTGCAGGATATCAGCTGAAATCACAAATCGTATTTAAAAAAAACAAAAACAACTTCTAAATGAAAAGTCCCAAAACTTTGGCGCAAAAAGTCACTGTGCCTAAGAAAAGCACCAAAGAACAACAAAAAAACAGGGTAAAATGATTAATAAATACCCCCAATAGTGGTTAAATCTCATTTTAAATGCCCCATGTGGTTGGGTATGGGCACATATCACCAAAATGAACACTTATTTAAGTAGTTAGCTGTTACTTCTTGCTATGTAGAGTTACATTTAAGCTGAGATTTACCCTATTCTTTGTGTTTATCTATAGCAGAACACTTCAAAACGACACTTCTTCAGTGTGTACTGTTTTTGCTGTGTTGTTGAGGAGCAAGTGACAGAATTTTTAACTTTGTGGGACCACAGTAAGGTAAAAAAGTGGTCACAGTAAGTACTATAGTGCTATATACCACCTTTCAGAATTTAGAGCTTGTTAAGGTCCCTCCCACTAAGGCAACAGGGAGTACTAAAAGAGTATTAAAGGGTTACTCTGTTGCTAGACATCTTATCCCCTAGCCATACGATAGGAGATAAGTTGTCTGATAGTGGGGTTACAGGGAACCCCCACGATTTCCCTGCAGTCAAGCCCCTTCCCATAAACATGAATGGAGGGGACGTGCTGTGACAGGTCACGAGGGGGAGTGGCATGACGTTATGACCCCAGCCGCCCAACCCAGCGTTCTGAACATAATGTTCAAAACGCTGGGTGTATGCACAGATTGCAGTGGGTCCCAGCGGTGGCAACCCTGCGAACAGACATCTTGATCCCTATCCTATGGATAGGGTAGCAAAAACCTCCAAACTCCACAAGGACTTGAATCGGCGCAGAATGGATGAAGAACAAGAAGATCACTAGGCGATTTATTTGGAACAACGCATTTCAACGCCAGGACAGGCGTCTTTTTCAAGGGTGAACTTGAAAAAGACGCCTGTCCTGGCGTTGAAACGCATTGTTCCCAATAAATCGCCCAGTGATCTTCTTGTTCCTCATCCATTCTGCGCCGATTCAAGTCCTTGTGGAGTTTGGAGGTTTTTGCTACATTTGCTACACCGTTGCGGTGGTGGGACTGGCTGCATTGTGGAATACCTTTTACAGTGTTGTGCCTGACTTTGCACAACCTATTGGGTAAGCGCATCCGATAATATCGGCTTAGTTATATTACCCTTTTCATGCACTATGGAGCGCTTCTTGTCTTTTTACTATGGATAGGGTAGAAGATGCCTAGTAACGGAGTACCCCTTTAAGAAAAAAACTTTAAAAAAGGGAAGATATTGCTGGAGAAATCAAGATTGTAAGCTATGTGCTACAATTATACTAAAAGAATTTTAGTATTTTAAATGTCATAGAATTTGTCTTAGGTAAGATTCCAGTTCTAAGTGATTCTTAAACTATTTCAGTTACTATCACATTTAAAGGTTCTAAATTGTTTTAAATGAAACCAAAATGATCCTGCTACCGACGTGAACACCTTGCACAGCATCAAGTATGCACCGCAATGATATTTTTAGCAAATTAATTAGATTAATATGTTATTTCCAGATAGTATTTATTACATCCCTTCCACTTACAAAAAGTGGTCAGGGAATGAAACTGGTGATCTGGAAAATATGTTTTATGGGACGTGTCTCCAAGGGGCAGAATAATGAAATACATAATTTATATTTCTTCTCTTTTTCTTCTTTGCTTTCACTAAATATACTACGAAGTATCTGAAAATATATGAAGAGTTCTTCAAAGGTATTGATTGTATTACAAAGATGTTACTATTCATTAAGGAAAGTAAGGAACGCCAATTAAACCCGGGGAAGCCAATTAATAACACTCCAACTGTTGATGAACTATACTGATCACATGATGTATCAAACAACATCATGGGAAAGCAACAGATGGAGAGGCAGCAATCCCCGTCCTTTGTTACTGCCGTTGCTCAGAATTGTAGAACTACTACTGTAACTATACAAAGCTGGAGACATTTTTTTTTTTATTTACAAACAAGAAACCCTCAAATGACAAAGCACCTTTGCATTGTTTAAAGAAATATTGATAATCAAAATGGAAACCTCTTGTTTGGCAGAAAAAACATCATGTGCTACCTTGGCAATTCATTACTCTAGGATAGCTGTCATTTTTTTAATAATTGTTAAAAGGGCTACCTATGAGAAAACACTTAGTAGTTGAAGCCCCCCAATTAACTAGCTGATTGGGATTCAGGAATCATCTGATATATAGCAATCTCACCAGGTCTACCAGAGCGAGAGTCGTTCTTTGCTAACAAACTCCATTCTATTAGAGGGACCTCACTTTTTGATGTTCATACACTGTAATATGGAAACAGCATCTTATGGGACAACCATTTAAAGTGGCTGATACAACCAGCCTTAAAGATAATCTGTCAACAAATGTAGGCATTCCTTGCTTGCTGCGGCGGCCGACACACCCTCTCCATCTCTATGGGAGAGCTGGAGATACCCGAATGCTGTATCTCCTGCTCTCCCATGGAGATACATGGAGGGGGCATGACGTAGCTGCCTGGGTGCAGTGCAGGAGATCGTGTGGGGGGGGGGGGGTCCCAGTATCCTTTGGATAGGAGATAAATGTTCCTGCACTAGAGTACTCCTTTACTGCAGACTACATGCAAAACCCTAAGGGGTATGTATAACACTTTGTACTACATTATTTTGACTGTAGTTTGTCTCTATGCAGTTACTTTTTAGAGACAAAGTTTTGCAACAAACCAAATAGAACATTTGTTTCCAAAGTGACACTGGAAGTGGTCAGGAATTTATGATTTGCGACTTTTCAGTTTGTCGCATATTTTGGCGCATCTACGCTTATTTAGGCACAATTCTACACCAGTCCTCAGTTGGCTTAGAAACTGACTGTGGACAGCATTATTAAAAAGTCACAAATTTGTTGCACAGTTTAAACGTCGTACAAAAAGTCGCAGAAAATTGTGATCAGCCACAGATGCAATGCTCATGCAATGCTCCGTGTAATAAATTTGGTGCCGGTACACAGTTTCCAACATGAGACATTAACCTCCTCCACTTTTCATGGATACCCCCCCCCACTATGTTGGAGGTGTTTGTGGGAAAGATCTGACAACATATACCCCTACATGAAGGCTGCCACATATCCCACAATATATAGACAAATAGTAAAATGTGTCATTAAAAGGTTCCCATTGTAAAATAAATACAAAAAACTGTACAGTTCTTTAACTATATATTTTTGTATTTAACCATATAGTCTACTTTATTATCCTATACCACAATAAATAATATATTGCATCCTAGAACATAATGTGAACAGAGCCTTATAAGGGAAATTAGATCACTTTATGATTCAGCATCAACTCCCTAAAGGAAAGAAACAAATCTGGGGCATTACAGATCCCTTTTTACTATGTGATTTTATATTACACAGCTGTATTCTCCTCCTAACGCTGGTCAGAAAGAACATTTCAGAAATGACATAAGCTACCAGGACTACCTGCAAGATAACAAGGGTTATGAGACTTTCCTCAGCACGCAATGCTGATTCATTGACAGGGAACACAACATTGTGACAAGAAAAAAACTTACATCTGCTATAGGTTTGACAGGCCTCAAAAAATTTATTGAACACTATGATTGGTTTCCCAATGATTAAATGATTAAACATAGCAAAAATTATTACTTAAACCAAGGGTGCATTAACCATCCCTATAAGATATGGAGAAGTTCATCTAATGTTGACCCAAACTGGCGTCCTTTTCTCCACAGCTAGCACTATGTTCCTAAACTAGTGGTCTCAAACTGTGGCCTTTCAGATGTTCCAAAATTTCAACTCCCAGCATGCCCGGACAGCCATTGGCTGTCCGGGCATGCTGGGGGTTGAAGTTTTGCAACATCTGGAGGGCCACAGTTTGAGACCACTGTACTTAACTATGGTGATGAGACTACCATTGTGCAAGTCATGAGAACAATTGATGGACCCTCCTTACCTGGGTTAGGCTGGGTTCACATATCTGGCATACGTGAACTAAGCCTAAATCTCGACGCAACTGATGTCACAACTGATGACAACTTTTCATCAGTTGTATGGCATCTGGTGTCCATTGTTTCTGGGCAATGGACAGAGGGAAGGAGCAAGCTGCATTCCCCTGTCCGGTGCTCTCCATTGTGTGCAACCATCCGGCGTTAAAATTGAGACGTTGGATGATTGTACACTGTCCCATTCAAATGAATGGGATCAGTTCTAGCATCAGTTTCCCTCCAATGCACGCCGGAGGGAAACTATGCCGGACGCCGCACATATGTGAGCTTAGCCTTAAAGGAGTGAGGTTGTAGGTCAATCACAAGCAAAACTGTATAATGCTAGGTTCACATATGTCCGGCATACGTGGACTCAACCTAAATCTCAACGCAACTGATGCCACAACTGATGACAACGTGCATCAGTTGTCATTAGTTGTATAACATCTGGAATCCACTGTTTCTGGCACCGGTCAGGGGAACACAGCACTGTCCGGCGTCCTCCGGCATGTCCAACCATCTGGTGTCAAAATTGAGACGCTAGATGAATGTGAACTGTCCCATTAAAATGAATGGGATCAGTTCTAGCATCAGTTTCCCTCCGGTGCGCGCCGGAGGGAAACTGTGCCAGACAACTATTATATGTGAACCAAGCCATAGAGGAATGCCAGGCCAAGAGTAATTTAGAATCTTCTATCACATCTTTTCACATTGAGTTATTTTTGTTATAGTGGAGTTTAGTGGTAAGATAAGATAACTGCCATTGTTCTCTACACCGGCAATGTCATTACACATAGGAGTAAATGTTACTTAGCATTGTCCTGAATGGCCTGGATCTAAATGTACTTAACAGTACTCCTTTCTAGGAATTGACTGGCATAGCAATTATTCCATTTCTGACCAGAAAGGAATATCCTTAAAATCTGACCTTTTGGGGTACTTGAGAAGGTTAAGAAACTCGGCAGTGAAGGAAATGGAGAAGCAGAAGTAAAATCAATAGCTGGAATTTCTCACCAGCCAGTTAAAGAAGCATATAAACATCAGTGCTCTTGGGAAGATCCATAAAACACAAGTGACTAGCACTACATGGATGTGTTGCATCTTCACAGGTTTAGTTGGTTAATGCACTTAGACGTCCATCTCGTGCGCTAATGGTAACATGGTTTTGCTATTAACGTTCTGCTGTGCTTATTTGCATATTAAACACATTAGTGTGAAATACGAGGGGCACATATATACATAGGTCACAACTGATGCTCCAATAGCTAATAAATGGCAATAAAGGGCTTTAAAGTTATAAAAGGACTATTTTACTTGTGTAATATCAGGATGGTAAAAGTCATATAACAGTGTCCTCACACATAATATCACATGTAATTCATACGATGATATTCATCTAGGATTCCCCACCCTTGTGTGAGACAATAATTAATCTTTACCCACATATGACATGTCTGTAGATTATGACAATTCTCTTCTGCTATAATAAAGACAAGCACATAATGTTCTTTATAACGGGCCGTGGAGCGCTTCTGCTTATGTAAAGCAACCAATCTGAGAAAGCTGAGCTGCAGTGTAATGGATGACGGCGCAAAAAAGAGCAAGAGTCTGAGGAGAAAGGAAATAATTACACACTACTGTCTAGCACAGGAAGGCTCTGTTCACACACCCTTTTGATACTCACAGGTCTGAAGGACAATTGGGAGCACTCTGCCGGTGCTAATGGAAGTACTCTGTTGACAGTATTAATGATGGTGACACTCTTCCAGCACTATTTATAACGGGACTCTTTGCTAGCACTAGTCATGGTGGCAGCACTCTTCAAGTATTTTTCATAATAGGGCATTCTTCAAGCCCTACTAATGGGGCAATTTTCTGGTATTATTAATAATAGGGGCATTCTGTTGACAAACAAATTTCTATATGCATCCTGGCTCCTTTCACAATGCAACCCTACTTTCTGACTAAAATGGCCATTCTCTACAGTGGAAAACACTTATTGGTAAAGCAGGATTAGGTTGTAGCAGGGACAAGTAGATGAACATGTTAATAACTCTGTATAGAGTAAGCAAGGAGAAGGTGGCATGGGGCAACCACAAGGTATAAGGGGTTCTGAGAAGGAAGAGGGAGGAGGCCACAAGGTAGCTAGGACTCTGAGAAAGCAAAGTAAGGGAAGTAGACAAGGTAGTGAGGGTAGTGTGAGAAAAAGGGGGTAGGAGAATATACAAAATAGCAGGTGCTTTACATAGGGAGACCAACAAAAGAGCTGTGTGGGGGAAAGGGGGGGGTGCTCTGAAGTAAAGTGTCTAAAATTAGGAATTAAGAGGGACCTTTAAAAGACAACTAAAATAGATAATAAAGCATAGAAATAAGGCTGCTGCCAATGTAGAAAACAAACAGCATCTTCAGGATCTTACTGACCCCTCCTTCCATTGCGAAGCAACAGTCCATACTCAGATACTCAGAGTTGGGCTAGAGATGGCTGCCCATTCTATTGCCAGATACAGCTGATCACCTGCCCGTGTGCTCTGTAGTGCCTGTTTAGCAGAACAGGTTAATATACCCTTAAACAAATATTACAATACAAGAGAGCAAGGTAGGCTCTGTGCATGTTGTGTGTGAGCCTTTCATTGATGGTATACAGTACATAGGAAAGATTTCACACTGTATACCTCCAATGGAAAGTTCTGACAAGGGCCACTGCATAGGCTTCCTTTGCCTATAGGGTACAAATATACAAAAACAGGATGCAATTATTGGTAGTAAGGACCTTCTGTATAGGAATGCCAAGTCTACTGTGCTAAATGGAGCCATATGCAAACTCCCATACTCTAAAACAGTGTTTCCCAACCACTGTGGCTCCAGCTGTTGCAAATTACAACTTCCAGCCTTTGGCTGTCTGGGCATTCTGGCAGTTGTAGTTTTGCAACAGCTGGATGCACACTGATTGGGAAACACTGCTTGAAGGGAAGCTTTCTTACTGGATCTTACTTTTTAATGTATTAAATGGGCACTGTCAAATTAAAAAACTTTTTCTATGTTATACATCTTGGCAAAACATCAACCTTTATAATATACTTCATAAGAAAATGTTATTTTCTTTTTAGGGTATGTTCACACTGCGGAATCTTTGCTCGCACTGTGCCGTCACCATTGATGGCTATGCAGTACTTGCAGAATTCCGTGCAAAGAATTAACATGTTCTTTCTATGCGCGGAATAATTTCAGCGGTGGAATTGTCCGCTGCTGAAATTCCGCAATGTGAACGGGTCTCGTGGAAGACCCATTCACACTAATGGTACAGTTCACTGCACAGAATTCTACTCGCGGAATTCCATTCTCAGAATTCCACAGTGTGAACATACCCTTATAGAAATCATGTCTTATAAAAAAAACACCCAATACCATCCAGAACATACTCATGTATTTCTTCAGCATCATCTTTTCCCAAGCTAAAGCACAACCGTGGACAAAGTCCAGTAAGTGAGGGCGAGACTAGCACTCCTCTGTGCTTACTCCTGTCCTATCAGACTTCAGCAGGGAGGAGGGGGTTAAAGAGCAGCCTGCAGTGATTGAATGAATAGACCCAGCACTCAGAGAAGAAAATCAGTAATTCAAAGTGAGGATATGCCCCTTCCACAGCACAGAATGACAAACCAAGTGAGTAACAGATAGAAGGCATTTGTGAGAAATATAGATGCTAGACACATAAAAATTATATGTACACAATCAGGATTAGGTACTGAGTAACATAAAACTTTTTCTGGAATATGACAGGTACGCTTTTAAGCTAAATGTATCATTTTCCTATTTGAGATGAATCATTTTTTTTTCCATACAATTCGGCATTACATTTTGCCAGTTTGGCCTCATGAAATTTAAACGATGATATCCAATCGAAAAAGTGTTATAGTTATACTTTTATGGTCTATTCACAGTATTCTGCGCAGATTTGATGCAAAGTATTTTCTGCTGCAGATTTCAATGTAAACTGACTGACAGCTTGAAATCCTGCGCATCAAATCTGCGCAGAATACTGTACGTGTGACTAGATCCTTAAGGTAAATTCACACGCGGCAGATTTTTACATCACATATCTGCACAGATTTCTCTGTAAATCAGCGCCAAATCTACAGTAAAGTCTGCAAATGTAACATCGTTTTTGCTATCACTTTTGCTATTGAAACTGAAAGGGTAAAATCCAGACACATGTATTCCACTGTAATCCGTGATTTTTTCTTGAAATGCAATTTTTACAATTTGCAGGAACATTATACTATAATGAAAACTAGATAGGCAGATATGTGAAATTCAAGTACTCACGTTACCAAGTTGCTGCTTTATTGGAGACTATAGGATGCAAATGTTTACCAACTAAAAATCTGCCTATAGGTTGGGATGGATGATACAAGAAGTCGACGGTTAATTTTTCAGACTATTTTGCTCTATTTCAATCTTTTAAAGGAATCAATTTCTCAACACCATTATAGAATTTGAAGGTTGATATACCTCCTTTATATGTTATGCATTGCATCTCCATACCAGAGCTATGCTTTAATATTTTCAAAAATTGTGACATAATGTATAACTTAAATAATTGGTTTAATAACTAGATTTATCTAGTTCTTCTAAGTAGCATTTTGCCACTGAATCTTTTTTTTAAAATACATTTAAAGGGTAGCGTATTTTGCTGCATATTGGCTGGTGTGTATTTTTCGAACCATTGAAGTTAATGGGTAGCAAAATTAGCTGGAGAAAATACGCAGCAAAATACGGCACATGTGACCTTACCTTTACAATGTATTTTTTAAATGAGTGTTAGGGTAGAGTCCCGTGCCATATTTTGCTGAGTTTCTTTGCTGTGTATTTTATGCATCTGGTTTTGCTACCCATTGGCTTTAATGAATAGGAAAAAATGCAGCAGCAAATACGCAGCAAAATAAGACACATGTGACCCTACCTTTACATGCAAAAATGGAAATATAGGAATTGCCATTTAAATGATTTGCCATGAATTGCCATTTACACTCGCAGGGCTGGGTAGTGCATTTTTGGAGCCAACCATGTTCTTTAATTTAGTAGAATGACCTTTCTGTGACTTCTTTTTTATCTGTGCACTTCAATGGGCACACAAAAGCCTGGCATGAACACTGACTGCCATGTGCAAAACTACTCATCATGTAAATTCTGGGTCATTGCTAAGGAAATAATGTCACGCAGAAAGCTGCCCAGATGACGTGGCATAAGTAAATGACTGAACTGAAAAATCATCTTATTTTCTAATTTTGAAAACTAGAGTTTGAACAGTAGATTTGTGTTCTGTAGCCTCTCCATTTTATAAACATAGCTCGAAAAGTCTCTTTTTTTGGAGGTGGGGATTAGTTTTCTAAATTATTTTACTTTTTAATTGTAAAAATAGGTTTTGCCTAAAAATTTACAGAAAAATAAGGCGTGTTGATGACAATGATCAAGGCAGTCTTTATTTTAGTATGAAAACTCTAAGGCTTAAAATTGCTTTATATATGATTTGTGATAGCAGTGATCCCGACATGCATGTTCCATGTACAGTTACATAGTGGAGATTCCCTAAGACCAGAACATTATATGGACAGAGGTCAAAAGTCAGGTCATGAGATTGGTTTCTACACATAGTAAAGTGACCAAGTCTGAGGTCCAGAACACTCTAGATGAGATTTTCATTTAGATTATCGCTTTACTTTGTTCCATTCAGCATTTCCTTAACCCTGATCAGTCTTCTCGTACCAGCCTCTGAAAAATACTACCACAGCATGATGCTGCCACCACCATACTTTACTGTAGAGGTGGTATTAGGCAGGTGCCTGGTTTTCTACAAGCATGACACTTGGATTTGAGACCATAAAGTTCTATCTTTGTTTTTATAGTTTCTGTTTCGTACAGTCTGAGAGTCATTTATGAACTTTTTTTGCAAACCCCATGTGTATTTTAGTAAGGAGAGGCAGGCTACTCTTTCATAAAGCCCAGATTGGTGCCTTTCCAAATTATGTCCTATCAACTTAATTTACCAGAGGTGACTCCAATCAAGGTGTAGAAACATCTTAAAGATAATCAAGAGCTACATTTCAAGTTTTATAGAAAGGGTCTGATGTCCATGTGTAAGGGTACTTATGTCCAGGTGAAAGTTTAGTCTTTCATGTTTATTAAATTTGCACAAATATATATAAAATATCAGCCATTTTAAAACACTAAGTATACACATCGAGTACAGTATGTAGATGCTAAAATTCCATGTACATTAAGAACTATCCAGCTGATTCCATGTATTCCAAAATTCTGCATTCTAGTATTCTGTTTATTCTCTTATATATTCTAACTTATTGTCCCTTTTGTGCCTTGTGTAGACAATGACTCTTTATATTGAACAATGGACCCTAGCATTTACAGTGTGGCAAATATTTTCTGCTAGCGCTTCAATAAATGACTAGACCTCTGATTTCAATAACATTTCAGACTATTAACTACATGGAACGTATAACTAATCCATCACATCAAAACATTATCCCTAAACAAATGATAGACACGTGAAAGGTCATTTTGGAGTAGCACTAAATGAACTTCCTCTTGATGACCACGTGACCTTCATCTTGCTTCAACACATTTAATATAGTCAAATGCTTAGCCATAAACCAGGGAACATCTCTTAAACATATGACAATGGTTGACAGACCAAGTCGATGATGTTCAGTAAAAAGACAATCGAGAAAACATAATTAAGAAGGTTAGGAAAGTTCTACAGTCCTTAGTCTTTGGGAAAAAGCCATCATTAAGTGTCCAGACAACACACGCTGGAAGAACTCAGTTGCTCATTGGTCCAGACAGTGTATTTCCGAGCCAGTCTGGAAGTGTTCATTTACGGAGTTGATTCTGAAAGAGGCTGTCACACAGTCATGGTCTGATCGCCATGGTCCATGTCTATGTCATTGTCTGCCCATCATGTTGTTCTAAGGAGAACACAGTGTAACTATTCTATTGTCTGTTATTTACACAACTCTTTTATTTAGCTTCATTTGCCCAGGATGCCGTTATAACACCTGTGTTTTCTCTCAATATAGACTGAATGGCTGGGGTCATGGGTTGAAAGGGCAGCATATGGGCCACGCAAGGGGCTAGTTAACACAACCCATTATAATGGTGCGCTGGTTAAGCTCATTCCTATTCATCAGATGATTAGTTCAATCAATATTTATTTCTGTGTGCTTCTTTTGTCTTTAGCTACAAAGCAGACATCCTTCAGTTTGAGAGCACAAGCCTTGTCTAGGGTGAATTCATTGCTTTATTTGAAAGAAACAAATTGATTTATTTGGCAGCCAAAGACACTTTCATTTGATGCTCATCAGTTCTGTTTGAAACATCCAGCCATAAAAAAAGAACAAAGGCGCCAACTTTTATACAACTCCTATAGTTGTCTTCTGTAGGACAACAATTGGCATGGTTAAATTTTTTTTAAGACTTAAAATCAGGGAATAAATTCATGTAATAAAGACATACTTGACATTGCTTGCAGAGGTCGTCTCAGCTGTGAAAAGTTTTTAATGACATAGGTGAGGAATCTGTCAGTGGTTTTTGTATAGGTTTTGAAGAAAGTTTTTTTTTCACAAAAATTAAAAGCGATGTGAAAAAATGTGCAACTTTTTACACCGGTTTTCATGAAAAAAAAAGCATTGATAAATGTGTCTCTAAACTAAAATAAAGCCTGGTATTTTTTATTGTATTTATTTTATAATTTTACCATTCTAATGAATTGTGTCTACTTTAAAACCTACTCATCCCCAACTTCATTTGACCATAACACTCTTGATTGCAGAGCAATATTGTAGAGGGAAACCATGTTATAAATGACTAATGTCTTGATGTATTAATTATGCAAGTTGCATATAAAATTTATATAGACATGCTTATCTGTTCTCACATGATAACAGATGCAACTCAATCCGTGCACGAGAGCAATACATTATCCAGTGGATGGAGGCATGAGCGATTGTTATATTATTTTGAACTAGAAGTTGGAGAGGCAAGGAATTTCATGGACTGCTGGCAATGACAGGGTTACTCGAGATGGATAATGGAGTTAAAAACAGGGCACACAGCAAACAACCCATGGAGGCTGGCAAAGGTGTGACAGTCTGAATACATGTAAATAATGAGCAATTATCAGCAATGTAAAAATTGTTTCATCATAAATCCTGCATATAGACTAGGAGTTTGCTTTAAAAAAAAAAAAAAAAAAAATGAATAGATGAATATTTTTCTAGGCCTCATTATTCACTATTTAATTTGTTAGTTTCTTTCTAAATTCAAACAATGATACATAACATATAATCATAATAAAAAAATTTGTAGAAGTACAGTAAACATATCAATTAAACATATAACCAATGGGCATCATACTAAGTATAGATATATATATTCGAAGAGATACAATGACATTCAGACGCTCCTATTTTTTAGGAAAGGGCGCTCTACTGATTGTATAGTTTTTGTCTTGTTCATTCTTCTCATCCCTATTACTAGAGGACATCCGCTTGGTTTAGCTAAAGCTGTCAGACTAAGTGCAACACTGACTACACCACAATGCTGTTCACTGGAGCAGTGATATGGTGAAATCATTATAAAAATCACACTAATCAGGTTCTGTGTTATTTCTGGATTATATTCTTATGCTTTATATCCTGGCGGCCTGGGATACATTAGATACAGATACATTTTGTCAGTGCAGTTGCTAAGAAGATATACATCTCGGTTTTGGCTGTTTTCCAAAGCAGCATTTCATAGAAATATTAATTGAGTATCGTCGTGTATGATAGGCCAGGCCTTTGAACACAATTATTGCAGCATTTAAAGAAAATAGGACTTATCTAGGCTGTCTTGTACTTTCAGGTGTTATACAAACTTGCTTTCAGATTGAATTCTGCCATTGTACTGTAGTAAAATAACACTGTAATAGATTACAGTCTCGGAAATGTTTTTTTTTTCTAACATTCTGAAATTGTCCATATTATGCAGTCTTAACCTCTGTACAAGGTCATGATAAAGGGCAGAACACCACTTAGAGATATTAGAATTATCGCAGCTATCATAAAATGGTATGGGCCATATCCCATTAGCTATGACCTGTGTGGATGTACAGTAATTATATATATATATATATATATATATATATATATATATATATATATATATATGACAGGGTTCCTGGTTAGGCATGTGATGTAGCTTTAAGCCTCCGATCGGATGCCCTGAACATGTTTTGAGTAGATCTCAGTGTAGAAGACACTAGGGCATCAGTGCGGATACTGTGTACATCTATAAGGGAATTGGGTGAACAGAACTGTCCTAAGCATCTTATGTATGTAAATATTTGACACAACGCTCTTACATAATAGATTTATCTGACTACTCCATAGTATTGTCTACTGCTTACCGGATAAATGGATGTAGCAAAGCTGAGTTTGTCATTTAACCCTTAAAGACAGCCTTGTTTGAGTAAACAAGGGTTTATCCGAGTCCTGTGTAAAAATCATAGTTGGACTTATGGAAAAACTTAGCCCTGATACATTTCTGCAAAACATTAATCTACAGCAAGAATTCTATTTTTTTACTTTGTTGTCCAGAGGAAATTATAGTACTAGACTAATAAAAGGCCAACAAAATCCCATAAAACTTTAAATAATAGCATTCCCTATAGAGAATTATCTGTTTATAAATAGTTATCATGAATCTTAATAATTTTTTTCAATATTCATTCAAAGTAGTAACAGAAACTTTTATCGCTTTTATAGAGATCATAATGGATTTACTCACTTTTATAACTTTTCAAGCAACATTGGTTTTGATCAGTTTTCTTGAAGATTATATTAACACTTTATATTCTAATTAGAATTAAGAGATTATTGATATTAGCCTAGGCAACGCGCCCGGGTGTATGATTACCGTCACTAGAAATGCTTTACATCTTTGTCAAACCATTTTACAACTACCTTGAAAAAAAACTCTACTTTTCAACACCATGGACCTCCGGTTCACCAGAGATCAGGACTGGTTGCCCCCAGAAGTGTAAATGAGTTACATTATCTCTCCATGTCTACCTATTACCATGCCACACATCTCTCTCACCATTCCCATTCAGGGGAGTTCAGACATGATCACTTGGCTTTGATGCCAAAGAAACTGTCATGATTGATGTTGGGCAAAATGCAATACAAGGAACAATAACAAGCGATATCACATTTTGCCTTCTTCAGTATTTGTAACTCCACTGGCTATGAAAAAAAAAAATCCTTGATGTTGGCCCTAGATCAAAATGTGGATGAATGTGAGTTCAAAGCTTTTGATACAATCCACTTGATTGCACACAGCAAAAAGAGAGATTTGTGTGAGGATGGAAAGGTACATCAGAGAGGAGCAATTGCTGCAAACAATCCAAATGCTGCCTTCATATGACCGTAAGCCATCCTGGACAATATCGGCTAGATGGAGATTACATACTAACTTTTATCTGAGATTATTTATATATATATATATATATATATATATATATATATATATATATTGTGTCATTCTAAAATTATAAATAAGATTTATCTATGGACTAACACTATACACAGAAGGAACAAGTTGTGTCCCTCTATCCACTTATTAAACAGTCCCTTGCCTATAAATCTGCCTCTGCTTCTTAGAAGATCTTTCATCTACTCCGGCAGTATGACAACCAATTTACTTGCAATCCTATTGATCAAGGACAAAACTTATATTCAACTGGTTTCACATCCTGAAACTCCGCAATTAAAGTGTGCAGTGACCACTGGCGACATCCCTCTATTTTCCTCTCCTCTCCTTGGCAAGTCGTGTTTTCCTTAGCCAAGCAACAAAAATACAATTATCACTAAATCCAAATATCCTTTTTATTACTATAATTGCTTCAAAATCCCTTCAACTAAGCAACCTCACACTAATTTGTATGCATTATTCCTGAGATAAGTGCCAGATCAGCATCTTTAGCTGCTATTGTGATAGTGCTGGTAGGAAATAAATAAGTGAGGGACCCAGATTTTTAATTAGAAGCTAACAACTTTTTCTGTCCTATAGTCACCTGATAATAGTAAAGCACTCTTATTCTAAAGGCCAGCGGTTTTATTACGTCCTAATGAAATCCACATACACACACAGTGCATATGACAAACTTGGCTAGGAAATATTGATTGCTAATGACGCGACAATTTTGTATATCAATTGGTGCGTCTATGGTACCTAAGCGATCAGACACAGCCAACCAAATTCCCTTTTGATCAATAGGAAAACATATCCGGTTTGCGTAATTATGTAATCGTGTCATTCTGCCATGGACTTGGCAATGTGCCGTGATTGTTACAAGTGGATCATATAGTACCTGGATAATATGGAAATATGGGAATTTTGAACTATTACGTAGAAATGAAAAATATTGGGTTATCTCTTTTAATAAAAGTCATTCTGTTCATTCAAAGGGATGTATACTTTACATGCTGCCCGATAGCACCGCGCGGGGGCAGCGTCATTATATGTGATTGTATAAGAAACTAGGTTACGGCAGGTATCGGTAACTATTCACGCAACAGTATTATGTCATGAACACCTGCCATTGAAATGAACACATAATCCAAGGTAAAAGTTTAGTGTGAACCTTTCTTGTGATCTGGGAGGTTTTAGCATCTCCCTGATAAGCATTTTCTTTACTTCACTACATCTTCTTGGAAGAACATCCCCAAAGCACCCTCCATCCCCTAATGGATGTACGTAAACTATGGACTACTTATAAAGTGCAATATTCGCCATCAGCAAAATAAGCAGTCTGGGTTCAGGACTCCAGCTTTCTATTAATTGTAACAAGTCCGTGTGCGCATCCCCAGTCCCCCCCCCCCCCCATCCTTCCACACACACACACCGCTCCAGTGGACATGTCTCCACTTGGAGAGATCATGCTGCCAGTGACCTGGAAGAAGTGCCTGATTCAATTGGGATGCACAGGCAGAGAGAGAAAGAGAGATCCAACCTACAGAGTACTCAGCGAACGCAATAAAGGAGTGAAGTACAGCAAGAAAGCTATTTTGCCAGGGAAGCCCCTCTTACAAACACTCGGTACATGAACTTGAGTGACTCCTCTCTAAGCAAGTGATTAGGTACAACCTGCAGGTACCATAACCAGCATCCTTCCTTGGATATGCTGGACATATACTGTGCATATTTAAGGAAGATTTGGGTAAAATTAAACAGCGTAAATCAATTATATGTTTTATGATGGCAATTAAATATGTATGTATGCTACAAAATCTTTCCTACAGGGCTCCGGGACATTAAGCAGTATATAGATCTATATTACATCTAATCGATCAATAAACATGCCAATTAGACAAATAATTATGAAATGATAGGATAGCTGACACTAATCCTGATGACTGGAGTGGTCCTATGCTCATCACATGTCCACAAATAACTGTCCTGTATATTGGAGGTCAATAGGCATAGCAATAATCCAACTACACAAAGTAATAAAAAAAAAAAAGCTGTGCAGGGTGAAAGGGCACAGGCATACGGTGACAGGCAGAGAACTATTGGGATGAACTCCGAAGGAGCAAGTACCCTCCAAGTGCCCCCTTACCTCGCATGGTGGCAGTGAGGTGACAGACTTCTCTCTCAGCACGATCATGAATATCCCAGGCTGGAGAGTTAGCAGCCAAATCTCCTCATAGAGATGGAGAGCAGCAGATCTAGTGAGCCAAGCATCCCTCCGTTGGTTCGCAGCTCTGTACAGCTTTCTTCCCCTTGCTCTTCTGTGACACCGCTCCAGATTTCTTTCTGATCACTTGCACGGATGAGGAGGGGGGCTGGATTATGCAATGGGAAGCAAGTGAGCTGCCACACACAACAAGCTAACCAGAGAAAAGGAAGAGAAGAAGCAGGGAAGAATGAGAGGCTGTGTGCAGGGAAGAGCATGTGGCTTTTCATATGACATCTGCGTCTGTTAACTGTAGGTGCAACAACCACTAAGAAAGTTGGAGGGACATGACCATAGCAAGCTCATAATGCAAATCCTGTTTGCTGTGGACCAATAGCACCGCCCCTCCTAAACAGGCTGGAGACCGCCCTCCTATACAGGCTGTGGACTCGCAGTTTGTCCCTTCGCCTGACAGAAAATATGTTAACTCTGCTGCTGGAACAGAGACATGAATGCAGCTATTTCATGTGGAAACATTCAAAACATCCTGTTGTCTGCTCATATAACTCTCCACACACCTCCCACCTGACCCCTTCTGACTAACAGCTCTTCTTTTACGTCATAATGCCCCAGTCTTTCTTTCGCTGCAAAATGGTCAGAGTTCATAGGACTATACAGATACATTCCTTCTCAGATTTGCAGAATGGTTCAGAATGCACATATTTTAGGTGTCTTAGTACTTTGTCGGGGGGTTTAAGTAGCATGTCACTGAGCCGAGCAGAAATTGCCCCTCAAGTAGTAATGGGTTTAAGAACAGCAGGTGGTATTTTATACCTTCCAGGCTTTATAGATACCAAAGGGTAAAATGCAGGTGGGGTGAGCACTAAAATGCCCACCAAAATGCCCAAGAAGCCCTAATCTCAGTCACAGTGCCCCCTGAGTATCACACTGCTTACAAGGTCATGTATGATGCTACAATGTCCCCTGTATCAGTAACAATTTCCCTAATCAACTACAATGCCCTAAGTGACAGCCATAGCGTCATTACCACACGTCAGCCAGAATGCCCCCAGTATTAGTCCCAGCACCCTTGGTGTCAGTCATATCACCCATAAGGGGCAGCAACATTGTCCTCATAGTCATCCACAGAACCATCAAACTCAGCCACAGTGTGCTTATACTCACAGCCAGACACATGGCATGCTTGCCAGCAAGTGTCCTCAGTGTCAGCCATTGTACCCCTAAGGCTAGGTTCACACTGCGGAATCTCCGGGCAGAAAATTTCCGCCCATAGATTCTGAGTGCGGCCAGCACAAACTGAATCAGTAGGCTCTAGGACCGCGCGGACACTGCAGTCTCCAATAGACTGCAATGTGTTCCGCGAGTATGGTATGGCATTCTTCAGGCGGAAATTTTCAAGTGGATTTTCCGTTCACAAATTCTGCTTCACAAATTCCGAAATGTGAATGTGTGACCGGAAACCCATTCACTATACAGTACATTTTAGTAAGCAGAATTTCTGCCTTCAAAGCGAAATTCCGTAGTGTAAACCTAGCCTAATAAGTAACTCAGTGTGTCAGCCACAGTGGCCCATGGTATTACTTACAAAACCCACACAGTCAACCACAGCACCTGCTGATTCAGCCATATTGCTCTCTTTCTTAGTCATAGCGCCTGAAAAACAGCTACAGACATAATTCCTCCAGTTTTACCAACCGTGCCCCTAGAGTCATCCACAGTGCTCCTGGTGATAGCCACATAATCCTAAGGGCTCATTCACACTACAGAATATCCATATGGAGGTATTTGGGGTTGAGATTCCATCTTTAACGGGTGCAGGCAGAATAAGCTAAAGCTAGGACCGCTCAGAAATGCATTGTCTCTATAGATGGCAATGTATTTCCATAGGGGATTCTACTAAAAGAATGAACATAAATGAACGGAGTCTGGAACCCGGAATTTTTTGTACTGTGAATGGTGCTGCAGAATCCCATTAAAAACCATGGGAGGTTGCTGCACCATATTTTCCGCAGTGTAATACCTGAGCGAAATTCTGCATAGACAGTGCACAGCAGATACAGTGCTACAACAGTTAGACACACTGGTCCAGATATATTCATCTAACCACAAAAAAAAACTGGAATCGTTTGTCCATAGTAACCAATCACAGCTCAGATTTTACTTTACCAGAGCTCATTATATCATGATAATCATAGTGCCCCCAGTGTCAGCTATAGTGCCTCTACATTTAGTTACAGTGCTTCAAGAGTCAGCCATGATGGCCTTCATGTCAGAATATATAGTATGCACAGAGAAACCCATGCAAATGCAGGTGCACGTATACACCAAAACTAACAATTACATTACAGTTAAATATATACATATATGCATACTAACATGCATTCCAATACATACTATAAATACAATAAAATATACATTCTTACACATATTTACATGTGCAGACAGGCATTTATTTACAAACACATATGCACACACATACAGACCCATATAAACATACAGGTACAATAACATACACACGTACATGCTTACTAACACATAATTACATGTGGCACCTATTTACAAACACACATACAGGCCCATATACACAATACATGCACAGTGAAATATATATGCATACAAGAGAATGAATACACGTACTAACACAGGTATATATAACACACATAAGCATACCTATAAATACAGATGTGCACACTCTCATACAGGCACATGCATGCATATATAACACTCATAAGCATATCTATAAATACAGATGTGCACATTCTCATACAGGCACACCCATACAGTATATATAAATATACAGACACATATATGTCGTGAGCCACAGGGTACGATGTAAGGTGTAAGGGCAAATGGTGTTGCCCAGGGGAAGATGTGTTAACCTCTTCATGTTCGTGATGCCAGGGCGTGGTTTGCCTATGTAACCACCCGAAGGTAACACCGCTAGTCCTAGGTTCGGCAGGGCAAATAATAGTCCAAGACCAGGTTAGGTTAATGGTAGCTTTTACTGAGGTACAGTCTTTACAGCTAAGCCAGGATCCCAGAGAGGTGACCAGTAACAAAAGGGACCTCGCAGCTTGCTGGGACTTGCAGTGACTTGACAGAGTTTAACACAGCCACGCTGACTGTAATTGACGACTTGACTGAAGATAGGGACAGCAGACATAGATGACTTGACTTACTGACTTGTGGCTGCAATTTAGCCTTGAGGCCTCCAGATCTGCTGGACACTGGCTCTGAGATGTCTGGACTGGACTTGACCTCAGGATCTAAGAGATTGATTGTAGTACTGAGGACAAGCAGGGCTCTGTGCACTGAGGACAAGCAGGGCTCTGTACACTGAGGACAAGCAGTGCTCTGTGCAGTGAGGACAAGCAGGGATCTGTACACTGAGGACAAGCAGTGCTCTGTGCACTGAGGACAAGCAGGGCTCTGTGCATTAACCTCTTAAGGGCCCATGACGTATGCATACGTCATGAGTCCCGGTCCTGCGATATAACGCGGGGTCACACGGTGACCCCGCATCATATCGCGGCGGGCCCGGTGTCATAGTGAAGCCGGGACCCGCCTCTAATAGCGCACGGCACTGATCGCTGTGCCGCGCGCTATTAACCCTTTAGCCGCGCGCTCAAAGCTGAGCCGCGCAGCTAAAAACGAAAGTAAAAGTGCCCGGCTAGCTCAGGGAGCTGTTCGGGATCGCCGCGGTATAATCGCGGCATCCCGAACAGCTGTAGCACAGGAGGAGGTCTTCTTACCTTCTCCTGTGCTGTCCGATCGCCGAATGAATGCTTCAAGCCTGAGATCAAGGCTTGAGCATTCAATCGCCGAAAACCCTGATTGATCCATTCCTATCGAGATGGATCAATCAGTGTAAAAGATCAGTACATGCAATGTTATAGCCCCCTATAGGAGCTATAATATTGCATAAGAAAAGTGTAAAAAAATCATTAACCCTTTCAATTATCCCTTCCCCTAATAAAAGTTTGAATCACCCGGCATTTCCAAAAATAAAAAAACATTATATAAATAATAATAAAAATAAACATATGTGGCATCGCCGCGTGCGTAAATGTCCGAATTATAAAAATATACTGCTTTTTAAACCGCTCGTTCAATGGCGTATGCGCAAAAAAATTCCAAAGTCCAAAATAGAGCATTTTTGATCACTTTTTATACCACAAATAAGTGAATAAAAAGTGATCAAAAAGTCTGATCAGAACAAAAATGGTACCGCTAAAAACTTCAGATGACGGCGCAAAAAATGAGTCCTCAAAGCGCCCTGAACACAGAAAAATAAAAAAGTTATAGGGGTCAAAAGATGACCATTTTAAACGTATACATTTTCCTGCATGTATTCATGATTTTTTTCGGAAGTGATACAAATTCAAACCTATACAAGTAGGGTATCATTTTAACCGTATGGACCTACAGAATAAAGATAAGGTATCATTTTTGACAAAAAATGTACTGCGTAAAAATAGAAGCCCCCAAAACTTACAAAATAGTGTTTTTTCATCAATTTTGTCGCACATTGATTTTTTTCCTGTTTCACCGTAGATTTTTGGGTAAAATGACTAATGTCATTACAAAGTAGAATTAGTGACGCAAAAATTAAGCCATTATATATAATTTTAGGTGAAAATTTTTAAGAGTTATGATTTTTTAAAGTTGAGGAGGAAAAATTGAAAATGAAAAAACGGAAAAAGCCCGGGTCCTTAAGGGGTTAAGGACAAGCAGGGCTCTGTGCAGTGAGGACCAGCATGGTTCTGTGCACTGAGGACAAGCAGGGCTCTGTACACTAAGGACAAGCAGGGTTCTGTGCACTAAGGACAAGCAGGGCTCTGTACACTGAGAACAAGCATGGTTCTGTGCACTGAGGACAAGCAGGGCTCTGTACACTAAGGACAAGGAGGGTTCTGTGCACTAAGGACAAGCAGGGCTCTGTACACTGAGAACAAGCAGGGATCTGTACACTGAGGACAAGCAGGGCTCTGTGCACTGAAGACATTGCAGGGCTCTGTGCACTGAGGACAAGAAAGGCTCTGTGCACTGAAGACATTGCAGGGCTCTGTGCACTGAGGACAAGAAAGGCTCTGTACACTGAGGACAAGCAGGGCTCTGTACACTGAGGACAAGCAGAGCTCTGTATACTGAGGACAAGCAGGGCTCTGTGCATTGAGGACAAGCAGGGCTCTGTGCATTGAGGACAAGCAGGGCTATGTGCAGTGAGGACAAGCAGCGCTCTGTGCACTGAGGACAAGCAGGGCTCTGTGCATTGAGGACAAGCAGGGCTCTGTACACTGAGGACAAGCAGGGCTCTGTACACTGAGGACAAGCAGGGGTCTGTACACTGGGGACAAGCAGGGCTCTGTACACTAAGGACAAACAAGGCTCTGTACACTGAGGACAAGTAAGGCTCTGTGGAGTGAGGACAAGCATGGCTCTGTGCACTGAGGCTCTGTGACATGGCTCACACAGCAGGATGATTGACAACCCAGGAGCCTGAACAGAACCCTGCTTGTCCTACCCTCACTTACTGTGTTTGGTCTCCCCACAGAGACACACACAGGCAATGGCTGCAGGGACCAATATATCTTACAAATATACATATAATGTGTTATTTACTTTATATTAAAAGTTTTTGCAAGTGAGGTGTCAGCAGAGAGCACCATGGACAGAAAAAAAAATCCATAAAGAAAATAACTTTCTCTGTAGTATATAGCAGCTAAAAAGTACTGGAAGGATTAAGATTTTTCAATAGAAGTAATTTACAAATCGTTTTAACTTTCTGGCACCAGTTTATTAAAAAAAATGTTTTCCATCAGAGAACCCCTTTATTGCTGACTATGCCTGTCAGTCCAATGGATGGGATGTTACAAAAGTCAAGAAAACTCACAATGGTAGATCACATGATCTTACAGGTAATCAGGACAGGTATTGTTTGATTTATTTATAAGAGTATTTCTTTCAAAAAGGCTAGGCATTAAATATGAGTTTTCTGACATCATAACATCAGGCCTCTAGGCGCTGGAGATTATTTTATTTTCAATCTCTTTTTCTGACTTCCGCTGTATGTGTTAAAAAATCCGACATGCTATTATCAAAATAATAATTTTTATAATAAATATATAATAAACCATTAAAGGTCAAAACATTTTTTGACCCTTTTTACGGCATAGAATACACCAAAAAAATGTTTTTGCTAAATTCCTGCAGTTACTGAAAACATCAATTCTTCTTACAAAAACAATTAGGCACTCCAAGAATTCTGACCCTTGATGCCTACAAAATATCTGAAAAGAAAAGGATGCCCTAAAATACAATAGATGCTCCTTTGTGTCTAAGCAGTGGTTTTGCTAGGGGGGGTGCAAACCGCATTGGATGACATCACCCATGCAGAGGGACTTCACCAAGCGAAAAAGTTATCCTGTGATGGTGTTACCCCAACCACCTGTCACTTCCTCTGTGTAGTAGGTGAAATTGGAGCTGTCAGATCCCCACTTCACCATCCATTCTAATATGCTGCATGCACTTCATGCCAGGAGCATGTCAGCCTCTGGGGCACAATTTCCTGCCCATCACTGCTGCTCACATACGGTAGACCTGAAGAGATGGAGTTGCTGGATGCATCGTAGGAACCTGACTAAGTACTATGGACTATGAGCATGTTTTACTATGGGCATTATTCCTATGTGTGGGGGGCACATACAGAATGCATTATTCCTGTGTGTGGAGGGCACAGAACAGGGGCATTAATCCTGTGTGTGGGGGAACAGGACAGGTGGCATTAATTATATGTGTGGGGGTCCAGGACAGAGGGCATTATTCCTATATGTAGAGGGCACAGGGCAGGTGGCATTATTAAAACTTGGGGACACCAGATAGGGGGCATTATAACTGTATGGTATGGAGGACATTATTATTATATGGGGCACTATTAGTGTATGCAGACACAGAAGGGGTCATTATTTCTACATGGAGGCATGGAGGGACATTATTACTGTAAGTGGCGCCATTTTGTACCAAACCAGGTAACACCAACGGTAGTTATGCCACCGACACAGTGTGTGTGTGTCAGTGTTAATTTTAGGGGTACAGTAAATGGCAGGGTTAAATTCAGAGGGCAGAGTGTGTGACAGTATAATATTCAGAGGGACTATGTAGCAAGGTTAAATTCAGGGTGCAGAGTGTCTGGCAATGTTATATTCAGGGGGTACAGTATGTGGCTGGGTTATATTTAGAGAGTACAGTGTATTGCAGTTTTTTATTCAATGGCTGCAGTGTGTGGTAGATTCATATTCAAAGGGCACAGTGTTTGGCACGGTTATTTTCAGTATGTGGCAGGGTTATATTCAGAGGGCACTGTGTCTGGCAGGGTTATTTTTAACCCCTTAAGGACTCAGGGTTTTCCATTTTTGCACTTTTGATTTTTCCTCCTCACCTTCTAAAAATCATAATGCTTTCAATTTTCTACCCACAGACCTATATGAGGGCTTGTTTGATACAATAACAATTTTACTTTGTAATGACTTCAGTCATTCCACCACAAAATATACGGCAAAATCAAGAAAAAAAATTTATGGGGCAAAATTGAAACACCATTTTGTAATTATAGCGGTTTCTGTTACTACGCAAGGCACTTTTCAGTAAAAATGACACCTTATCTTTATTTTGTAGGTCCATACAATTAAAATGATACCCTACTTATATAGGTTTGATTTTGTTTTAGTTCTGTTAAAACATGACAACTTTTTTAACGAAAATTTGTATGTTTAAAAAAATGTCCCCTATAACTTTTTTGATTTTCCATATATGGGGATGTGTGAGGGCTCATTTTTTGGCGCCATGGTCTGTAGTTTTTATCGGTACCATTTTTGTTCTGATGAGACTTTTTAATGGCATTTTATACAAAGTGACAAAAATACCGTATATACTCGAGTATAAGCCGAGTTTTTCAGCACCATTTTCCGTGCTGCAAACACCCCCCTCCGCTTATACTCGAGTGAACTCTCCGCCCTCAGTGGCCTTCAACCTGCGGACCTCCAGAGGTTTCAAAACTACAACTCCCAGCAAGCCCAGGCAGCCATCGGCTGTCCGGGCTTGCTGGGAGTTGTAGTTTTGAAACCTCTGGAGGTCCACAGGTTGAAGACCACTGCGGCCTTCGACATCATCCGGACTGTCCGGAGAGGAGGTCGTCCGGTGGGATAGTGGTTCCGGGCTGCCATCTTCACCAGGGAGGCCTCTTCTCCGCGCTTCAGGCCCAGCCCCGGAATAGTCACGTTGCCTTGACGACGACACAGAGGTACGTTCATTACCAACGTTCCTCTGCGTCATCGTCAAGGCAACGCCTCTATTCTGGGCCTGAAGCACGGAGAAGAGGCCTCCCCGGTGAAGATGGCAGCCCGGAACCACTATCCCACCGGACGACCTCCCCACGGACAGTCCTGCAGCAGCGGACCAGCGCCGAGCGGAGGTGAGTACAGAACTAAAGGGGGTGAGAGGGGGCTGGATGATGTCGAAGGCCGAAGTGGTCTTCAACCTGCGGACCTCCAGAGGTTTCAAAACTACAACTCCCAGCAAGCCCGGACAGCCGATGGCTACCCGGGCTTGCTGGGAGTTGTAGTTTTGAAACATCTGGAGGTCCGCAGGTTGAAGACCATGATGATGACATGTGGTGATGATGACAAGGGGATGATGAAGGGGGGGGTTTGGGATTATGACAAGGGGATGATGAAGGGGGGGATTATGGCAAGGGGATGATGAAGGGGGGGGGGATTATGGCAAGGGGATGATGAAGGGGGGGTGTGTGGAATGATGACAGGGGGATGATGACAAGGGGATGATGAAGGGGGGTGGGGATGATGACAAGGGGATGATGACAAGGGGATGATGAAGGGGGGTGGGGATGATGACAAGGGGATGATGACAAGGGGATGATGAAGGGGGGGGGGTGGGATGATGACAAGGGGATGATGACAGGCGGTGATGATGAAGGGGGGATGATGACAGGCAGTGATGATGAAGGGGGGATGATGACAGGGTGATGATGATGAGGGTCTGGATGATGACAGGGGTAATAATGTATTTCCCACCCTAGGCTTATACTCGAGTCAATAGTTTTTCCTGGGATTTTGGGGTGAAATTACGGGCCTCGGCTTATATTCAGGTCAGCTTATACTCGAGTATATACGGTATGCAATTTTGGACTTTGGTATTTTTTTATGTATACGTCATTGACCGTGTGGTTTAATTAACATTATATTTTTATAGTTTGGACATTTGTGCACCCAACAATACCACATTTATACCACCGTATTTATTTTTACTATGTTTACATATTGTTTATATGGAATTTGGGAAAGGGGGGTGAATTAAACTTTGAATATGGAAGGGGATAATGAATATTTTTTTAAACTTTTATTCAACTTTTTTTTTTTTTTACACTTTATTAGTCCCCTTAGGAGACTTTTTGGAGGAATCATTAGATTCCACATACAGATCAATATAGTTCCACAGAACTACATTGATCTGTGTGCTCTGCACTCGATCAAGCCACAGCCAGAATTGGAGGAGAGGTAAGCCCTCCGGCTACCGCCACAGTGGATTGCCACCTACAAACCACCTGCGGGGGGGTGTTCCACCCCACTGGACCGCCAGGGACTGTATAAAGGTCCCTTTAGATGCTGCTTTGACAGTGGCGATCTAAAGGGTTAATAGCCGGCTGTGGCAGCCCTCAGCTACAAGAATCAGCTGAGGGCCGCCAGTTATGTCCTGGCTCGAGTCAGGAGTCAGCGCCATACACTCTGCCATCTAAGGACGAGCCAGCTTATCCAAAAATGGCAACCAGTTAAAGGGCACAGTGTCTGGCATGGTTATCTTAATTATTGGTATGAAGATGTTCGGGAGTCAAACACTGCAGAAGGAAGATGTAGCTGGAAGACATCTAGATAAAGAAGAAAAGCTAAAACTACAGAGAAGACATCACTAATATCACTGATTAGTCTGCCTGTGTCCCTTCAGTGCTCTAGTCACTTGTAAGTTCTGCAGTTATGATTATTAGTGAAACAACAATTCCTAGCATACCCTTACCACTGTTAAGATCATACTAGGAGCTGTATTTTCCCATTGTAAAAACTTCTTTAATGCTTTCCCCTTACATGGGAATTGCTGTATTAACTTAATATAATAAAGTAGGGAACCTGCTAAAAATTTGAAGCCCACCCTTGATTCCTAAGCATCGTGCATAGGAAGATTATATAATTACTGTCAGGGCAGCAGACACCCCAAACAGAGCCGCCCTGTTTAAATCCACAGTGTTTAACTAATTATGCATTTTGTGTAGCATACTATGCAACTTACATGGAAAATCATGTAAAACCTTCAATGTCAGTACAATCCCCTTCAAAAATTTGCTAGACAATAATAGTAGAATTAACGTATATAATAATAATTAATAATAATAATTAACATATATAATTATATAATAATATCATAATTTAATATTCTTATATCTATAATATAATATTCTAAGAATATTTTAGAAGATAAGAATTTATTTAGAAGGCAATAGAGTTGCAGATTACCCTTTTTGGATCATGTAACTTTGGATCACGTAACACTTGAATTCTGATACGTTACATTGCTTTATTAATATTTTTCCATAAAAAATAGTTTTAGTAGAATTTGCACCTAAAGGGGTACTCTGCCCCTAGACATCTTATCCCCTATCCAAAGGATAGGGATAAAAAGTCTGATCACAGGGGTCCAACCTCTGGGGACCCCCATGATCACTCCTGCAGCACCCCCATTTCTCAGCTGCACGGAGCGAGGATCGCTCTGTGGCTGATGAAGGGCGATGCAGGGGACGAAGAGGAAAAAGGGTTACAATAAGTACTTAATGTTATATGGGTTAAAAAAATAGTTGGCTTGGGGTTATAACACCATTCTCTGCCATACCAAGTGACACCAACACTAGCTATGCCAGTGTGTCTAAGGCCTATGTTTGAGTCACATAGTGTTCAAAAGCCACATATGGAATATTTCTAAAACAGCACAATTGGTAATGAATGTTAAGTTGCATTCCTCTGTCAGCACATGTTGTTTCACAGAATAAAATGGAATATATGCATAACAAAAATAACATTTTTAAATTTGGCCTCCTATTTGCTTTAATTGTTGTGAAACGCCCAAAGAGTTAATAAACTTCCTAAATGTCATTTGGACTAATTTGAGGGGTGCAGTTTTTTAGAATGGGCTGATCCTTAAAAAATCTGATTTTGAAATTTTCTCACAAATTTGGAAAATTGATGCTAAACTTCTAACCCCCTCCTGAAAAAAAAAAAAAATGAAAAGGACATTTAACAAATAATACTAACATAAAGATATATTGTAAATAATTAACTAATTTATGTGGTATGACTATCTTTCTAACAAGTAGAAAATTTGAAATACAGAAAAATGGTAATTTATAAAATTATTCACATGATTTTGATGTTTTTCCTCAAAAAGCTGAATGCATCCACCAACATGTACCACTTACATAAAGTACAATGCGTCATGAGAAAACATTCTCAGAAACACTTGGATAAATTAAAGCGGCCTGAAGTGGGACCGGTGAGATTTGAAAAATGGGCCTTGGAAAGTAAAGTAAAAATTGTCCTGGTCCTAAAGGTTTTATAGTCAGTTTACATCCACGCATGTATCTACATTTGTGGTCCCTCTATATGTACCTCTGTGTCCTTCCTTACCTTTTCTCTTGGCGTGAGATATCCTGAGATGATGAGCTTTGACATTTTATTCCCCCCCCCCCCCCCCAAAAAAAAAAAACTAATTATATTCATATTCAGACTTTTCAGCAATTTTGTCTGCCCAAATAGCCAGCTACCTTATATCTATCTGTCATAGGGAGCAACAGGGCCCAATGTGCTAATTATGATACTGATCTCTTATGAGGCAGATGTGCTTTGGGGCCTCATTAGGCACCTGGGCTCTGGTACAACTGGTACCTTTGCACCCCCTATAGCTATGCTTTTGATGGGGTGTATTAAGACTTGGTGCCTAGGGCCAGGGCCAGATTAAGAGCATCATAGGCCTGATGCTGAGAATTTTGATGGGCCCATAAGTAACCCGACATTTGTGGGTTGCTGTGCGTTTCCATTTACTTACATTATGATCAACACAGCACAATACACAGAATGTGGAAAAGGTAGGTAGCCATATAGGTTGATTGTTAGCTAGCTATGTAGGTTGTTATAGATCAATGCAGGCAGCACACCAGAATCAGTGCAAAATTCAAGTGTTTATTCCAAGGAAAAGAGACAATGTTTCGGCGATCTCACACCGCCAGTTTCAAGTGGTCTATGTAGGTTGTTACCTAGCTAGGTAGTAAGGTAGGTAACTATCCAGGTAGGTAGGTAGCTTGGTAGGTAGGTAACTAGGTTGCCAGCTGGGTAGGTAGTTAGCTATAGTCCTTTTAGTAACCATTATCTGTATATAAATGATTATATACAGGACCATATGGAGGTAGATGCACAGCATTGAACAGTGTTAGGAAACTAAAGATTCCATGTAACAGTCCCCTATGGGGAGTAAAAAAAAAAAAATTGTATCTAAAAAATAAATTTGCCCCTCCCCCTAATAAAAGTTTGAATCATCCCCCCCCCCTTTTTCCCATTTTAAAATGTTACAAAATAAGCATAAACACACGGATTGACTCCGATGACCTTTGGAATTGCTATATATTGTATCACAGCCTTGTTTACTCAGGATGTCATATGTTATTATTTTTTGAGTGCTCCTTATCACTGGGGAACTTCTCCCCAACTTTGATTGTATGTTTGTACTACTATGTTAAAACTCTGATAAAAATTTACAGTTAAAAAAAAAAAATAATAATAAGCATAAACATATGTGGTATGACCGTGTGCATAAATATCTGAACTATAAAAATATAATGTTAGTTAAACAGCACGGTCAATGGTGTAAATGTAAAAAAGTTCAAAATTGCACATTTTTGTTCACTTCATATAGCTGAAAAAAATAAGAAAAAGTGATCCAAATAGCCCCAATAAAAACAAAAATACTGTTAAAAACAACAGATCACACAGCAAAAAATGAGCCCTGATACAGTCCTGTATATGGAGAAATAAAAAAAGTTATAGGCCAAAATAGGACAATTTTAGGCTTAATAATTTTAAAAGTAGTAAACTAAAAACCTACATACATTGAGTATCATTGTATTCATATTGATCTACAGAATAAAGATAACTTGTCAATTTTACCATAAAAAGCACTGCGTAGTAACATAACACCGCAAAATTTGCATAATAGTGTTTTTTTTTAATAGTTTTGCCCCAAAAATATGTTTTTTTGTTTTTGGTTCATTGTACATTTTGTGCTAAAATGAGTAATGTCATTACAAGTACAATTGGTGAAAAAATGAAAATGCAAAAAACGATCATCACTGGGTTACTAAAGGGTTAAATAGGTATTCTGGTGAAAATTTTCTTTTTAATGCCTGCTCGGTATAAAATAAAAAACGCTGAAATCACTGAGCGCCAATACCTGCTGTTCAGAGCTTATGAGTTTAACGCCCACTCAGCCAATCATTGGCTGCTGCGATGTCCTGCCTCAGCTGCTGATTGGATGAGTCGCTGTGTGACATCACATCCTTGAACCTAGATGGTGGGGAGCTCCAACATATTGGCAGTGCAGTAGCAAGCAAGGTTTATTTACTCACCCCCTCCCTGAGTGGATTTTAAAAATAAATTAATCACCTGTGTACGCCTTTAACTTCCTTAGCATATAACTAGGACCACTGATTTGAGGTGCAGGTCATATCAGCTCATAGGGTCCTTACAGATATTACGATCTTAAGTGAATAATTTCTGCCCCTATTGTTGCCCCAGCAATATATACTGTATGACATCTGTAGGGGCTATTGTGGCTTCTAAAAGGACTAAAATGACCCACCAGGGCTTATAAAATGCGTATTGACCCTGGTGGCTAAATAACAGGCAGATTAGTAGTATCCATGGTGGGTCAGTGTAGCCCCTTTTGTAGTGTTTCCCAACCAGGGTGCATCCAGCTTTTGCAAAACTAAAACTCCAAGCATAAAGGCTGTCTGAGAATGCTGGGAGTGGTTGTTTTTCAACAGCTGGAAGCACAATGGTTGAGAAACACTTCCCTATTGTCTCCCAGTCCTCCTGTGGTGTAGCTCCAAAAAGTAAATAAGTAGCCTTACTGACTTTCCGGAATGCTTTGCTTGGGAGCAAAGCTCAGGGGTCAGGTGTGTGCCAACCCTCAGACTGCAAGGCACTAGAAGATATTCAGCATACTAGGGGTGGTAAGGTGTTGGGGTGGAGCTACCAGATCAGGGGGTAGGGTTGATGGCTACTGACACACAGCAGTGCTTTCTTACCCCCTGTCACACTGTGCTCGCTCTAGGTAATGCAGGGGGAAAAGCTTACACTATCAGCAGTAGGCGGTGTCTTCTCACATAGCAGGCCAGCAATGTATGTGCTTGATCCTCGGCCCTTCACAGTACAAGTGCGGTGGCTGGGCGGTCAACAGATTAAAAAAAAAAAAAAGTGAATTTTTTTTTCTCTCAGATGCTTAATACTGATCACAGCATCTGCATCGTGGCGGTTGCGGTGGTTGATCCGATTGCCCACAGCATGGGGGGGGGAGGGGGGGGATCAGATCAGCCAAGATAGCAGCCAGAGGTCTTCTTACCTGCCTCCTACCATTATCATGGGGTCTTCTACTCTGGTCTGACTTTGAGGAGACCAGAGAAGTAGATCACCAAAAACACTCATTAGTGCTAGGCAAATGCATAGCACTGATCAGTATTTGCAGTCTAAACAAAGTGTAAAAAAAAGTTTTAATAAAAGTGAATAAAATTCTCCTCTTTTCCCATAAAAAAAAAGAAAACAT
The DNA here is from genome assembly GCF_029499605.1 of Hyla sarda. NCBI lineage: Eukaryota > Metazoa > Chordata > Amphibia > Anura > Hylidae > Hyla > Hyla sarda. Next base: position 369,586,433 of record NC_079189.1, on the reverse strand, counting down.
AAATGAATAAATAAACATATTTGGTATTGCCACATGCGGAAATGCCCAATCTATTAAAAAATGATGTTAATAATCCCTTATGGTGAACGGCATGAACCTAAAAAAATACCAAAATTGCTGATTTAAGGTCACATCCCCCCCCAGAAAAAAATTATAAAAAGTGATCAAAAAAAATCACAAAGTCAGAAAATACGCAAATGTGGTACCAATGAGAACTACAGATCGAAGCATAAAAAACTAGCCCTCATACACCCCCGAATATGAAAAAAAAAAGTTATATGGGGTCAGAGGGAGACAATTTTAAACATACAAATTTTGTTAAAAAAGCGTGAGCTTATTTTAAAGTTGTGCAATAATAGAAAAGTAGGTAAAGATGGGTATCATTTAAGTCATATTGACCCACAGAATAAATAGAACATGTCAGTTTTACCATAAAGTGCACTGCGTAGAAACAATAAAGCCTCAAAAGTTGCAAAATTGCTGGTTTCTTATCCAATGAATAATTATTTTTTGGTTGCATTTTTCAGTTGTCATTATAAAGAACAATTGGTCATGCAAAAAACAAGCCTTCGTATGGGTCTGTAAAAGGTAAGGGGAAAAAACGAAACAAAAATAAATATATTTTCTGTGTCCTCTAGGCCAAAATAGGCACTTAAGGGGTCCTTAAGGGGTTAATCTTCATATTTTCCTAACTTGGGTTGAAATTTAGAAGGCTTGAGAACCAATGATGACAATTTTTCATAGTGTTATGGTTTCAAGATACAATATTTTCAAGTTACTTTGGTTATCCTGGCACCAAGTAAAGTTATAATTTGAGGAACCACTGCATACAGAAAATGTTCCAGACCAATAAATTGCAATGAAGCTAAGTAATTTAAGGCCTACCTGCCAATGGTGTTAAGTGTTGCTTGAGTTGCACAGTTATATTTCGGGGAATAGATACTAAGGGAGTACATTATCACCATTAAAGGGGTTATCCAGCATAAGGTGATTTTAGTACGTACCTGGTAGGCAGTAATGGACATGCTTAGGAAGGATCTGTGCTTGTCTTGGGGCTAAATGGCTATGTTGTGAGATTACCATAACACTGTGGCTAGCTTTTTGTGAACTGGTATTTCCTTTTTCAGTTTTCTTTTTTTGACTACAAATCCCATAATTCCCTTTTCCTCCCTCCCACACATCAGCCACCCCAACCATTGAAACATAAATGAGCTGCATCCATTCAAAAGACCTGTGGTTTTCAATCAGGGTGCCTACAGCTGTTGCATTAGTTGCAGATTGATCCCTCCCCCCATTGAAGCAGACAGGGTTCCTGTTATCAGCTGACTAGTGAGTCAGGTCTCGACCGCATTGCAAGCTGGGAAAAATCTGAGACAATAGTCATTTTGTATGCTGATAAAAATAAATATTGGGGTGAAAATCATACAAGAATTGTGAGAAAACCGTCACACACAGGTACAGACAGGTACTATATTATGAACTACACTAACTTTACAGCCCCTGTAGCATAGTAAAAAAAAATAATTCCTGAAATACCCCTTTAATCCCTGCAAGAAGGTGTGGACTTCTAATGGATAATCTCATGGTTGCTTCCCTCATTATAGTCCCTGTAGGCAACAACTGGCATATCCAGATGTGGTACAGTAGCAGTGGGCAGAAGACACAGTAACACAGGAATAGGTCATGATAGGCGTAGTTTAGTCCACACAGGTGTTATATATAGCAGTTCAGGCAGGCAGAGTTTAGTTGTGGGGTGTAAAAGGAAGCAGGTCGGGGCAGGCAGCATACAGGAATATGGCCAGTGGATAAGCTGATATAGAACATGAGAAATACCTCATGAATACCTTTACAGTGACCCCCTGACCTACGATGGCCCCGACATACGATCATATCAACATACGATGGTCTCTCAGAGGCCATTGCATGTTGAAGGCAGCATCAACATACGATGCTTTTGTATGTCGGGGCCATCGCATAAACGGCTATCCGGCAGCGCAGACTGCTTCAGCTGCCACCAGATTTACGGTGCCCCGTGTGGTCCGCGTCGTGCATCGTCGGTGCTCTCCATCGTCGTCATCACATCGCTGCGCATGCCGTCCCGTCATCCAATAGGAGCGGCGTTCGTAATGATGTGATGGCGGCGACAGAGAGCGAGGATGTCGGGGAAGCAGAGGCCTTGCCGGAGCATCAGGAACACCCCGGGGACGCAGTGATGGAAGGCGACATCCAGGTGACGGTCCGGAGTGGCGGGACACCTATAACCTCCAATACCAGTGGTCTTCAACCTGCGGACCTCCAGATGTTGCAAAACTACAACTCCCAGCATGCCCGGACAGCCGTTGGCTGTCTGGGCATGCTGGGTTTTATAGTTTTGCAACATCTGGAGGTCCGCAGGTTGTAGACCACTGTCCTATACTTTACATTGCACGGATCCCTCAACATACAATGGTTTCAACAAACAATGGTTCATTTGGAATGGATTACCATCGTATGTTGAGGGACCACTGTATTGTTCAATAACTTACAAGGAACCTCATTATACAAACAAGGGTCGGATCAAGTGTGCCCCTTTCAAATGGACATCGTGCCAGGAGATTGGAGGAGGTAGGAGATAATTTGCAGGCACTGGCCCGATAAATGTGTAAGAGCCAGTGTGCCAGTGTTCTAAGAGATCCTGGAAAGTCCAGGATCATGGGTAAAAGGACACCACAAAGGGAACCCAGCAGATAACAGCAATTACCACATGGAGTGGCGAGGAAAACATTGATGTCAGGAAGTATGGTGATGCGGGAATATGACAAGTCCAAAGGATCACTATATATTATTATACCCTACAACAGTGGTCTCCAAACTGTGGACCTCTAGATAATAGAAAAGCTACAACTCCTAGCATGCCTGTTTAGGTTGAAGTTTTGCAACATCTGGAGGTCTACAGTTTGGAGACCACAGTCCTATAAAAACCAAGAATGAAGATGAAATGATACAAATTATTAACAAAAAGCCACAAACACCCGGAGACCCAACACACCAAAAGTACTTAATGCATATAATGCATGAAACACAACTCCAGATAACTATACAAATCACTCTTAGGGTGGGTTCACATTAAGGTTTTACAGTACGGAACCAGGTCTGGCTGGGAGGAGCGAAAACCGTGCACTCCCGTATCCCAGCTGGACCCGGCCCGTATCTAATTCATTTCAATGATCCGACCGGAGTCAAACGGTGACTCCGGTCAGCTCATTTTTGCTCCGTATATGGTTTTGTGAATGAACCTAAAACTGCAGCATACTACAGTTTTAAGTCTGGTCAGAAAACCAGAAACGGGGCAAAAATGAGCCGACTGAAGTCACCGTTTGACTCCGGTCAGATCATTGAAATGAATTAGACACGGGCCGGGTCCATACTGTAAAATTGTAGTGTGAACCGACCCTTAGTAATCTTCGTATTTTCCAGTATCCTCCACGAGACAACGACAATGGTTTCCACACTTTTTAGAAAACAATCTGGTGAAAAAATATTTAAAGAAATAAATATATAAATAAATAAATAAAAAAGGCCAATGGCATAGCAATGAAAGCATTCAACATCTAGTAAAGATTGAACAAAATCAGTTATTAATGAAAAAAACGTCAGTCATGGCAATATAGAACGCTTACAGAGAAGCGAATTAAGATACACGAGCTAGTACAGTATGTATATTAATAAATAGAAAAGATTGTATCCTGCTTTCTCAGTTACTAGGATATTCCAGTATCTTGCTTGTCAATATCACAAAGCCTCCACCCCTGCTGTTTTATTTCCCTTAGTTTTACTAAAGCAGCGTAATGTCTAACTGGGTATCTTAGGGAAGCGTTGGCAGAGGTAATAAAGCAGCATGAAATAACGTTAGAAGGTGTTGCTAGAAACTACACCCTTGATGCCATTTTAGTCCAAACACTCGTCTAAGATACTTGGACCAAGCTGCCCAGAGCAAGGAGCTGTGTTGTTTCCCTTTATGTCTTAAATCCTCTAGTGAAAATATGTAGTGTGACACAAAGAACACAGCGAAGGGAGAGCAGGAGACATATTGCAGAATGTCATGCAGCATCTGGCAGCTCCTCCCAGTGCCATGCAAGCAGCAAATCCGTAGGGTACCCACTAAAGACTCTGGTGAGGGACTGAAAGGAGGGAAGCCAAGACCTTTCCTATCATAGTGGGAACCCTAGGTGGAGAGCTGCTGTAATCACACCAATTCAATGTGACAGGCTCTGACATTACGAAAAGTCGAAAGTCACATTAGCCAAAGAAACACTGTAACTGCAGGCTGGATTCTGAATGTCTGTAAAGACTGATCCTTTGCTTAATTTAGATTTTTATCTACATACAAATGTAGCTGAGATGAATATTCCATTAGACTGGCTCTTTGGTTCACCAAGAGAATTTTCTTAAAAACAAAACTGGAAGCAATCTACATTTAAGGCTTCTTAGTCCTAAGGATAATGTTAATTGTATTGGTTGAATGTTGTACTCTTTTAGCTTTTCTACGCTGTATTGATTTTCTTCACCCTACACCACTGAAGCATTACACACACACAAACATGCATGTTTGTTAGGGCTATGCACAGCCAGTTTTTTGGGCTGCCCCCCTATAAAACCGAGAAGTGCAGGTTGGGGAGCACATTCGTACCTCATTCCTCGTTCTGTGCAGCTGAGAAACGGGGGTGCTGCAGGAGTGATCACAGGGGTCCCCAGCGGCGAGATCCCTGCAATCCCTCCAATCCTTTGGATAGGGGATAAGATGTCTAGGGGTGGAGTACCCCATTAAGGGATTTGGTAATTCTTATGATACACCGTGATGTATGGTAAAAAGGTTTGTTTTATTAAGAGTTTTAAGTTCACAGTTGCTTTATTGACTACAATTAGTGGTGTCAAAGCTTTAATAAAAAGTTACTATACCTGTCTGATACTCACTTTGAGCGTCACAGTGTTTTAGCTAACATTAAAGCAAAAATTACAGGTGGTTCACCTGCACTAAATCCAATATACTGGCTTAAAAACTTTTTTTTTTTTTTAAATCAACTGATGCCAGAAAGTTAAACAGATTTGTAAATTACTTCTATTAAAAAATCTTAATTCTTCCAGTACTTATTAGCTTTGGAATACTACGGAAGAAATGGTTTTCTTTTTGGAACACAGAGCTCTCTGCTGACATCATGACCACAGTTCTCTCTGCTGACATCTCTGTCCATTTTAGGAACTGTCCAGAGCAGCATATGTTTGCTATGGGGATTTTCTCCTACTCTGGACAGTTCTTAAAATGGACAGAGATGTCAGCAGAGAGCACCGTGCTCGTGAGGTAGGCAGAGAGCTCTAGTATTCAGCAGCTAATAAGTGCTGGAAGGGTTAAGATGTAAAGTAATTTACAAATCTGTTTAACTTTCTGGCACTAGTTGATTCAAAAAAAGTTTTCCAAAGGAAACCAGTTAAGGACCATGGATGTACGCATATGTCCTAGCTCCCTGGTACTTAAGGACCAAGGACGTACGCATACGTCCGTCGGATTTTCGGTCCCCGCCGGGCGTGGACCAGACTGGAGTGACTGCTGATATCGATCCACAGGCACCTCGTGCAAATGCCCAGGGGGGTCATTAGACCCCCCATGTTGGTGTGAATTCACACCGGCGATTTTACATGATTCCAGGTCATGCGGGTCTCCGGTGACCCGGAAAATAAGGGGGATCGGGGTTGTCCAAGACACCCACGATCCCCCTGAAGGGATAGGAGTGAGGCGGCAGGGGTGCCACCCCTCCTATCCCTGCTATTGGTCGTCTAGAAGCAACGACCAATAGCAGATCGGGGACAGGGGGTTAACTTTCAGTTTCCCCGTTCTGCCCACCCACTGTAGGCCCGACAGAATGGGGAAACCTAGGAGGACCGGCGCCGAAGACCACCTACCCATGGGCGGCGGCAGCGGGCGGTGATCGGCAGCGGTGATCGGCAGCAGAAGAGGATGGCGATAGAAGAGGGCAGCTGTTTGAGCATGCTGGGATTTGTATTTTTGCAACAGCTGGAGGGTCACAGTTTGGAGATCACTGCACAGTGATCTCTAAACTGTGGCCCTCTAGATCTTGCAACACTACAACTCCTAGCACGCCCACACAGAAGTTTGCTGTCTGGGCATGCTGGGATTTGTAGTTTTGAAACATCTGGAGGACCACAGTTTTGAGATCATTGTGCAGTGGTCTCTAAACCGTCGCCCTCCAGATGTTGCAAAACTGCAAATCCCAGCATGCCCAAACATCAAACAGCTGTTTCGGCATGCTGGAAGTTGCAGTTGCGTACCTCCAGCTGTTGCATAACTACATCTCCCAGCATGCCCTTCGGCGATCAGTACAGGTTCTGCAAATTTTTCGCCGCAGCACAAACTCCTAGTGGGAAACTCACCGTAAACGCCCACCAGTGCAAATGTACCCTAAAAACACTACACTACACTAGCACGAAATAAAGGGTAAAACACTACATATACACCCCTTACACTGTCTCCCCCCTCAAATAAAAATGAAAAACGTATTGTATGGCAGTGTTTCCAAAACAGAGCCTCCAGCTGTTGGAAATCAACAACTCCCAGCTTTTCTGGACAGTCAGTGGCTGTCCAGAAAAGCTGGGAGTTGTTGATTAGTGTTGCTCGCGAATATTCGCAATTCGAATATTATTCGCGAATATCGCATATTCGCGAATTTCGCGAATATAGCGCTATATATTCGTAATTACGAATATTCGGGTTTTTTTTTGTTTTTTTTTCTTCACAGTACACATCACAGTGATCATCCCTCTCTGCTTCCAGCTTGTGTGGTGTAAAGAAGGCTGTAATACTACTGTGTGAGACTGGCGTGCAAAACTTCGCATATGCGAAAATTAGCATATGCTACTTTTCGCATATGCGAATTTTCACGTATGTTTATTTTGTATATGCTAATTTTCACATATGTTAATTTTCGCATACGCAAATTTTCGCATATGCGAAAATAAAACGAGAATATAACGAATATGCGAATATTCGCGAATATATGACGAATATTCGAATATGGCCTATGCCGCTCAACACTATTGTTGATTTCCAACAGCTGGAGGCTCTGTTTTGGGAATCACTGGCGTAGAATACCCCTATGTCTACCCCTATGCAATCCCTAATTTAGTCCTCAAATGCGCATGGCGCTCTCTCACTTCAGAGCCCTGTTGTATTTCAAGGAAACAGTTTAGGGCCACATATGGGGTATTTCCGTACTTTATAGAAATTGCACTACAGATTTTTTATTTTTTTCCTCCTTTTACCCCATATGAATAGGGAAAGTTGGGATCTACACCAGCCTAAAAATAACATTTTTACACTAACATGCTGGTGTTGCCCCATACATTTTATTTTCACAAGAGGGAAAAGGAAAAAAGACCCCCAAAATTTGCAACGCAATTTCTCCTTAGTACGGAAATACCTCATATGTGGGCGTAAAATGCTCTGCGGATGCACAACAAGGCTCAGGAGTGAGAGCGCACCATGTACATTTGAGGCCTAAATTGGTGATTTGCACAGGCGTGGCTGATTTTACAGCGGTTCTGACATAAACGCAAAAAAATAAATACCCACATGTGACCCCATTTTGGAAACAACTCCCCTCACGGAACGTGACAAGGGGTATAGTGAGCCTTAACACCCTTACAGGTGTTTGAAGAATTTTCATTAAATCTGGATGGGAAAACATTTTTTTTCACTAAAATTCCGGTGTTACCCTAAATTTTTCATTTTCAAAAGGGAAAATAGGAAAAAAAATAAAATAATTTGTAACCCAATTTCTTCTGAGTAAGAACATACCCCATATGTAGATGTAAAGTGCTCTGCGGCTTCACTACAATGCTCAGAAGAGAGGGAGCGCCATTGGGCTTTTGGCAAGAGAAAATTTGTCCGGAATTGAAGGTCACGTGTGTTTACCAAGCCCCCATGCTGCCAGAACAGTGGACCCCCCCCCACCATGTGACTCCATTTTGGAAACTATACCCCTCATGTAATGTAATAAGTTAGCATTTAGCATTTAGCAACAGTTAGCATTTCCTCCCCACAGGTGTCTGACAGATTTTTGGAACAGTGCACCGTGAAAATGAAAAATTTAATTTTTCATTTGCACAGCCCACTGTTCCAAAGATCTGTCAAATGCCAGCGGTGTGTAAATACTCACTGCACCCCTTATTACATTCTGTGAGGGGTGTAGTTTCCAAAATGGGGTCACATGTGGGGGTCCACTGTTCTGGCACCACGGGGGGCTTTGTAAACGCACATGGCCCCTGACTTCCATTCCAAACAAATTCTCTTTTCAAAAGCTCAATGACGCCGCTCCTCTTCTGAGCATTGTAGTGCGCCAGCAGAGCACTATACATCCACATATGGGGTATTTCCATACACAGAAGAAATGGAGTTACAAATGTTAGGGGTCATTTTCTCCTATTACAATGTAAAATTTTGGGGAAAAACTGCATTTTAGTGAAAAACTTTTTTTTTTCATTTACACATCCAACTTAAACAAAAAGTCATCAAACACCTGTTAAGGCTCACTGTACCCCTTGTTATGTTCATTGAGGAGTGTAATTACCAAAATAGTATGCCATGTGTTTTTTTTTTCTTTTTTTCTTTTTGCTGTCCTGGCACCATAGGGGCTTCCTAAATGGGACATGCCCCCTAAAACCATTTCAGCAAAATTTGCTTTCCAAAAGCCAAATGTGACTCCTTCTCTTCTGAGCATTGTAGTGCGCCTGTAGTGCACTTGATGTCCACACATGGGGTATTTCAATACTCAGAAGAGATGGTGTTACAAATTTTGGGGGGCATTTTCTCCTATTACCCCTTGTAAAAATGTAAAATTTCATTTTAGTGAAAAAAAAATTAAATTAATTTACACATCAAACTTCAATGAAAAGTTGTCAAACACTTGTGGGGTGTTAAGGCTCACTGTACCTCTAGTTACATTCCTTGAGGGGTGTAGTTTCCAAAATAGTATGTTTTTTTTTTTTTTTTTGCTGTTCTGGCACCATAGTGGTTTCCTAAATGTGACATGCCCCCCAAAAACCATTTCAGAAAAACTCATTCTCCAAAATCCCATTGTCACTCCTTCCCTTCTGAGCCCTCTACTGCGCCCGCCGAACACGTTACATACACATATGAGGTATTTCCTTACTTGAGAGAAATTGGGTTAAAAATTTAGGAAGGTTTCTCTCCTTTTACCTCTTGTAAAAATTCAAAAACTGGGTCTACAAGAACATGTGAGTGAAGAAAATGAAGATTTTGGGGGCGTGGCTTGGTCGCCGAACTGAATGGCTGTGTGAACCCAGAGCTCCTGCTGTAACACCGGGCAAAACGTGCTTTTCTCTCTGCCAGCGACTTTCAGCTTGTACCCTAAGCTGCATCTGACACCATGGCGACACAAGGCAGAAAGAGAGACTACAAAAAGGGGGGTTACCAGAGTTTAACGGACTATTTTCACCCCGGAGACTCGGTCCGCAAGTTTTCGCAAGATGGCGCCGCTGTGCGCCCTTCTCAAGCCACGGCGGGAAGAAGCAAACCGAACCGGCGCAACAGAAGAGGTGGTGAGACACCCTCGCTTAGCCCGTACCATTCCTTACCTTCTACTCGGGTGAGCCAAACCCTGTCCTTTGAGGTGCCGTCTCACTGGAGCTCCCCGACGGCCTCGGACCGGCCTTGCGAAGGTAGAGGAGAGAGAGAGCCTGATACCGAGGGCCTCACAGACGCGCCTGCAGATGCGATCAGAGTGGGGAACCCTGCTGCAGCGGAGACACCAGCTTCTCCACAGGTCAGTCCACAGAAACAAAAGCCCCGTCTGGTTGCCTCAGACGAGGACTCCTCAATAGATCGGGATAATGTCCCTACATCTGACCCTGACTTATTCTCCTCACTACAAACCAAAGACGCTGCAGTATCCGACACCATGTTGAAACAAATGCTGCAAATACTGCGCAGCTCCCTCCAGGCTGATTTCAGCAACTTATTGCAGCCTATACGTGCTTCTGCTGACCTGTTAGAACAAAAAGTGTGCCATGCAGAAAACAAGCTGGTCACGTTTGCCAGGGCCCATAATGAGCTTCAGGAAGCCCACAATGCTTTGGATGGAAAAGTGGATGCATTGCATGTAAAGATGGCGGACTCTGAGGATCGCAATAGGCGAAATAATGTGAAGTTTAGGGGAATACCGGAGGACATACCTGGGTCTCAGTTGATCACATACGTAAAACATCTAGCCAAACACCTACTTCCTGATCTGGAGGCTTATGAGTACAGTGTGGACAGAGCCCATCGAGTGGCAAGGCCGCGCTCTATACCTGAAGATCTACCTAGAGATGTCCTGGCGAGATTCACGTTTTTTCAAACCAAAGATTTGCTGCTACAATACTCCCGCAGACACCCTAGTCTTCCAGAACCTTACAGAGATATAAAGATGTTTGCTGATCTATCCGCAGCTACGCTCCAAGCTCGACGCAGTTTTGGTCCCCTGACTGAAGCTCTTAGAAACCTCGGAGTCCCCTACCGGTGGGGCTTCCCTGCAAAAATCCTTGTAAACAGGCAGGGAAAAGTGTATGTCTTACAGAATGCTGACATGGGACTGGCTATCCTGAAGGACTGGGGCATGTTACCTGATAGTGGAGATCCATCACCTCCTAGCCCTACCCCGCCTCACCTGAGCAATCCGGAGTGAGAATTCCACTATATTGATTTACCTTGTACTGTTTCCCCAATATCATTGTTGGTGTGACCCGGTGATATGGCTCAAAGCAACATATTTGACCTTTAAGTGACTTTTTCTCCCCACACCCACCATAACGGTGTAAAACTGAGTGCCTATTCCACCGTTTGCTAAGTGCCATTTCATTACTGAAGTGCATGTTCTTTAATGTGTTACTAGTTCCTCTTGCTCACCATACTGAAAGTGTTTAAGCTATACTAACTGTTTCTATATACTTATAGTTTGCCTTACTGTGTGACATCCCCGTCTGTGGCTCTACGGAGCCAAGTCGGGTTTTTAATTCGTATCCAGCTACGCCCAGAGTGTGTCAGCCATCATAGAATCTTTGAGGTTAGTGTGTGACATCCTTGTCTGTATCACTAGGTGGTCAGTCAAGTTTTTAGCTCTTCCCTTCCCCATTATATTGCCTTTTTCTTTTTTTTTTTTTTTATTACTCTCTTTCTTTTCCTTTTTATTTTCTCTTTCCTTGTGGTAGACATGAGTCTGAGCCTGATGTCCTTGAATGTAAACGGGCTCAACAGCCCTCAAAAACGGCACTTTGTGTGGCGTGAGGTGGAGAGGCGCAATGCCTCAATAATCTGTCTGCAAGAGACCCATGTTTCTTCCACCAATCCTCCCACCTTGCGTCATAGAAGGTTCCCTATTCTTGTAACATCTACGTTTGCAAAAAAGAAAAGGGGGGTCCTAATTGCTCTTAGGGATGACCTGACAGTTTCTATCTCTAAGCAGCTCATAGATCCGCAAAGTAGATACATAATTCTGATCTGTACTATCAACAATGTGCCATATACATTAGTGAATGTATACGCCCCAAATCACAGGCAGAGTCGCTTTCTGAAGAAACTTTTCAAATTGATAGCTGATAACAAAGAAGGTGAAGTGATCGTCTGTGGCGATTTTAATTCTGTACCTAATCCAGCCTTGGACTTGTCTAGAGTTGATGGGAAGCGTTCTTATTACTTAGACGGGATCTTAAAAGAAAATGATCTATTTGACGCATGGCGTCTATTCCACGCTTCAGAACGCGACTTTACCTATTTTTCTCCACGGTTTCACACATATTCAAGAATTGATCTGACTCTCATCTCTAGGGGGCTGATAGAGAGGGTTGGTGAGACAGGTATAGGTGAGATTACGTGGTCGGATCACGCGCCTACACTGCTTACTTTGACTGATGCTAGGCCCACTCACAGTGACTTTGTGTGGCGTGCAAACTCCCATATTATTGCGCACTCCCAGCATAGCTCTACAATAGAAAAAGCGTTAACTGAATATTTCCACCTTAATCAAACCCCAGATATCTCCCCAACAACTCTGTGGCTAGCCCATAAGTCGGTAGTAAGGGGGGATTTTATCCGCCTTGGCTCCACCCTTAAAAAGCAACGCATGCAAGAGTTAAGGGAGGCATTGGATAAGGTGGCAGTGTTGGAGTCCCTGCACAAAACTAATCCCCTACCTGACACCCTCTCTACCCTAATGCAAGCTAGAACTCAGCTGAGACAAATCCTTCTCTACCAGTTTGATAGGGACTTGCGTAAATCTAAATTTCGTTTTTATACCCAAGACAATAAGCCAGGTACTATGCTAGCGAGAAGGCTTAAACCTTCTCTGGCCAAGAGTAGAATTGCTGCCATGACCCACCCTAAATCAGGTGAGACAGTTCTCTCCCCACGAGAAATCGCAAACGCATTCCAGATATACTACAGGGACCTGTACAACTTGCGAGAAGACCCCCAGACGCCACAGCCAACGCAATCTTCTATTGACACCTTTCTCCAATCTTTGAAACTTCCCCATCTATCTACTTCTTCTTTGCAGTCTCTCAATTCTCCTATTTCCTTACAGGAAGTGCTCACTGCCATAAAATCACTACCCTCCCATAAAGCTCCGGGCCCTGACGGACTACCTAATGAATACTTTAAGAGATTTAGCGGGATATTAGCACCGCATTTAATGACAGTCTTCAATGTAGCTATGAACACGGGCTCCCTCCCGCAGGAGATGTTGACTGCTCTGATTACTACTATACCCAAACCAGGTAAATCCCCGGACGTAGCTTCAAATTACAGACCGATCTCCCTGTTAAACGGAGACATAAAAGTATACGCAAAAATTCTTGCTTCTAGATTGATGCCTATCCTGCCTACCTTGATTAATGCGGATCAGGTGGGCTTTATCTCAGGTCGGCAAGGTCCAGATAACACTAGAAGGATATTGTCCTTGATCCAATATTGTGAGAGTCGCAATTCCCCTGCAGCTTTTTTAACCCTTGACGCTGAGAAAGCATTCGACAGAGTGAACTGGCAATACGCATTCTCTGTTCTGGAGACCTTCGGCTTTTCCGGAGCCATCTTAAGTGCCATTAAAGCATTATACTCTGCTCCAGCAGCCATGGTGTTTGCAAATGGAGCCCTATCCAGCCGGTTCACTCTGTCGAATGGCACCAGGCAGGGATGTCCTTTCTCTCCCCTTCTCTTTATTCTCACAGTCGAGCCTCTAGCTCAGAGGATAAGAGAGCAGACTGACATACGTGGGATACAGGTGGGAGACAGGGAACACAAACTAGCGCTATTTGCTGATGATATCATCTTGACATTGACTGATGTCCCTGCCTCCCTGCCCTCTCTGTTCTCTCTGCTGGAAGAGTTCAGTAAGGTATCCTTCTATAAGCTTAATTCCTCTAAATCACAGATCTTGCCGTTCAATTTATCACAAGATGAAGTAAGATCTCTTAAACAGGCATTTGAACTCGACTGGCAGACAGAAGCAATAACATACCTAGGTATCAAACTGACCTCCCCTTCCAAGCTTGTCTTCCACACTAACTTTCCTCCCTTAGCCGCTGCTATCTCAACATCTTTGCTGTCCTACTCTAAACAAATAATCTCTTGGCTGGGTCGCCTGGCGGCCTTCAAAATGCTTCTTCTCCCGAAGCTCCTGTACCTTTTTAGGACCCTACCAGTCAATATTCCTAAGTCCTTTTTTGTCTCCTTGAACAGGGACATTTCCAAGTTCATCTGGGCAAATGGGAAACCTAGAGTGGCCCGTAAACTCATGACTTTGCTCCCTGATGCTGGAGGCCTCGGCCTTCCACACATCGAGGACTACCATAGGGCTTGTATATTGGACCAGCTGCAATATTGGTGGACGGATAATCCCGATAAATACTGGGTAAACATTGAGAGGGAATGCTCTGCACCTCTCTCCCTAAGGTCTAGGTTGTTAATTCCCACAGGGTCTTCTTCCGCTCTTCCCTCCACTATCCTGACCTCTATTAACCTTTCTGATCTAATCTGGAAACGGTTCCTAACACAACCTATCCCTAAACGTAGTTGCTTAATGAAATACTTTCCACTAGACTTCCTATCACATTATATCCGAGATCTCTCCCTCCATACATGGCAAGAGAGAGGTGTCCAAACAGTAGGTGATCTCTACGACTCTAACGACACGATCCATTTTCCATACCTACAGACCAGATATAATCTCCCTCGTACTGACTTCTATAAATGTCTACAGATTAGGAGTCTTTTGACAGATAAATTTACACATAGCTTTCAGATCCCATCCCGCATTCTGGCCTTTCTCCAAATGCCCTCTCCTAGCAAGAAAGGTATCACACTTTTCTACAACCTACTAAACGACAAGACAGAACCGAATAGGCTACCATTCATGGACAAGTGGGAGAAGGATCTGGGGGTTACATTCACGACAGATCAATGGCTAACTGCCCTTAGGCTAGTTAAATCCTCATTTCGCTCCACTAATCATAGAGAAGCGGTTCTGAAATCCATCTACCGCTGGTATTACACTCCCAGCAAACTCCATAAGTTTAACCCTGACTGCTCCAAACTATGCTGGAGAAATTGTGGAGAGGAGGGGACTCTCCTACATATCCTGTGGGGGTGTCCTAAACTTTCTTCTCTGTGGGCAGGCGTCACTTGCCTACTGAAAAGGTTCTTGGGTGTAGACTTTGTACTAGAACCTAGTTTAGCCATCCTGTTGTTGGGTCTGGAGAACATACCTATGCATGCACGTACAGTCACTGCACACATTCTGATGTCCACCAAACTGATGCTTACTAGGCGATGGAAGTCAGTCGAAGTGCCAGACTTAATGGAACTGATTAACATGGTCAATCTATCTTGTAGCTATGAAAAAATATATGCATTGGCCCACTCCCAATTCAAATCATATCTTAAACATTGGAAATCCTGGATATCAAGCCCACACTGTCCACAAGTTGACCCAGGCTGAATAACCTGAAAGATGGCCTTATGGTCCTGAAAATCAGCTGACACACACTGGTGCGATTGTTTCTACTTGCTCTAACGTATTTTCTGTATACTTGAACCTTTCATTTGTTCTATATTGTTCGCTATAGTTCTCATGTTCAGAACCGTAAGGGTTCTACTTGGCTTCTGCTCACAAGCAGGCTGTATAGAGGCCGTGTTCATGTTACGAGGAGCAATGTTGCACACCTATGATTGTAAAAATCTGACTGCTAGTAATTGTTGTACCTCTTTATGGTGTACTTCACTGTATAACTCAGATGTTTCTGTGTTGTTTTGTTTCATATACAAAATGAATCTTCAATAAAAATTATTGAATTAAAAAAAGAAAATGAAGATTTTGAATTTTCTCCTTCACTACGCTGCTATTCCTGTGAAAAACCTAAAGGGTTAACACACTTACTGAATGTCATTTTGAATACTTTGAGGGGTGCAGTTTTTATAATGGGGTCATTTGTGGGGTATTTCTAATATGAAGGCCCTTCAAAGCCACTTCAAAACTGAACTGGTCCCTGAAAAATTCTGATTTTGAAAATTTTGTGAAAAATTGGAAAATTGTTGCTGAACTTTGAAGCCCTCTGATGTCTTCCAAAAGTAAAAACATGTCAACTTTATGATTCAAACATAAAGTAGACATATTGTATATGTTGAATCAATATATAATTTATTTGGAATGTCCATTTTCCTTATAAGCAGAGAGCTTCAAAGTTAAAAAAAATTAAACATTTTAAATTTTTTCATAAAATTTTTTTATTTTTCACCAAGAAATTATGCTAATATCAATTAAATTTTACCACTAACATAAAGTAGAATATGTCACGAAAAATCTATCTCAGAATCAGAATGAAAGGTAAAAGCATCCCAGAGTTATTAAAGGGGTATTCCAGGCAAAACTTTGTTTTATATATCAACTGGCTCCGGAAAGTTAAACAGATTTGTAAATTACTTCTATAAAAAAAATCTTAATCCTTCCAATAGTTATTAGCTTCTGAAGTTTTCTGTCTAACTGCTCAATGATGATGTCCAATCCCGGGAGCTGTGCATGATGGGAAAATATCCCCATAGGAGCTGCACAGCTCCTGGGACTTGAGTCATCAGAAAGCAGTTAGACAGAAAACAGCAACTCAACTTCAGAAGCTAATAACTATTGGAAGGATTAATATTTTTGAAATAGA
Source organism: Hyla sarda (assembly GCF_029499605.1). Classification (NCBI taxonomy): domain Eukaryota; kingdom Metazoa; phylum Chordata; class Amphibia; order Anura; family Hylidae; genus Hyla; species Hyla sarda. Next base: position 369,570,182 of record NC_079189.1, on the reverse strand, counting down.
AGTAATTTACAAATCTGTTTAACTTTCCGGAGCCAGTTGATATATATAAAAAAGTTTTGGCCTGGAATACCCCTTTAATGCTTAAAGTGACAGTGGTCAGATGTGCAAAAAACGCTCTGGTCCTTAAGGGCAAAATGGGCCTGGTCCTTAAGGGGTTAAAGTGCGGGTGAACTGCATTATAATGAGGGGTCACTTATGTGAACTGATGAAGTATTATTGCAGGTGTTCTATGTCTTCAAGCTCGTTCCCCTGCCTCCTCAATTTTCCCCATTCCTCCCGCCTCTCATGTTACTAGGACATCATCTCATGTTTAGTGCTGGTTTAGTGCAGGGGAACAACTTTTCAGTTTCGCTTTAATGCACTTGTTATGTCATCAAATTAGAGTTAAAAAAGTGAGGAAAATACACTTGTGATGTCACTACAGCTTACCTGGTGAAAATATGCAGTGTCCAGGTACCAACTTGAGGAAGGAGTCTCCCAAGTCCAAAAGTACTGGAACCAAACCAGTTTAGACTGGCTCTAGCCATAGAAGTATGAGGGTGTCCCACAGATCTGTTCCTGCTGGGTAGATCAGAGTCTGGCCCTCACCAGAGATGTGTGCAGATACAGCTAGGTCATGTGAGAAGGAGGTTTTAGGTCTAGACAGTAGCCAATATGCAGTTAAAGTTACTACCAAGCCCTGGCTTTGTCAGTAAATCTAATTCCAGTTGCTAATGTCTAACTTCTAACTAATGTCAGGAGGTTTTACTACCGTCCACACTGAGATAGCATTCATCTCCAAAATCCTGTTCCTGCTCCGAGAGGGAGAGTAGTCTAGTCAGAAAATGGAATTAATGGTCAAGGACTCTTTTGCAAACACTTATATTTTTGTGTGCCCAAGATAGTGCTGTGTAGCTATCACATCATGATCAACTAACATTCACCCTGCTATAAGAAATTGTGCCATATTTAACATTAAAGGGGTACTCCAGTGCAAAACATCTTATCCCCTATCAAAAAGATGGGGGATAAGATGTTAGATAGCGAAGGTCCTGCCTCTGGGGACCCCAGCGATCTTCTGGCCTGCAGCAGCGACGTCCGGAATACGGGAGTGTGAAGGCTAGAACGTAGCCATCACGCCTCCTCCCATAGACCTTAACCCCTTAATGATCAAGGACGTAAATGTACGTGCTGGTGCAGCGGTACTTCGCGCACCAGGACGTACAGTACAGTTACGTCCTGTACGTGACCGCGAGCATCGGAGCGATGCTTGGGGTCATTTGCGGCAGTTCCCAGCTGCTGATAGCAGCCAGCAACCCTTCGTTAATGGTCGACATGTGCGATCACGCGGATATCAACCATTAACCCCTCAGATGCCGTGATCAATACAGATCATGGCATCTGTGGCCGTGTGACTACATTTTACGCTGATCCGATCGTCCGCGGCACGGCCGCGGGGATCAGATCAGCTAACATGGCGGATGGAGGTCCCCTCACCTGCCTCTGCCGCCTTCCCAGCTTCTTCTGCTCTGGTCTGAGATCGAGCAGAACAGAGCAGAAGATAGCCGATAACACTGATCAGTGCTATGTCCTATGTATAGTTTTGAACAATATTAACAATCAACTGATTGCGATAAATAGTCCCCTATGGGGAACTAAAGTGTAAAAAAAAGTTTTAAAAAATGTGAAAAATCCCCTCCCCCAATAAAAATGAAAAATGTCCCTTTTTCCCATTTTACCCCCAAAACGTGTAAAAAATTATCATTAATAAACATATTTGGTATTGCCAGGTGTGTAAATGTCTGAGCTATTAAAATATAATGTTAATGAAGTCAAAAATTTCTGCATTTTGTCACATTTTATTTAAGAAAAAATTTATTTAAAAAATTTATAAAAGTTTTGTATACACAAATGTGGTATCAATAAAAAGTACAGATCACGGTGGACAAAATGAGCCCTCATACTGCTGCTTATACGGAAAAAGATTTATAGGTCATCAAAATAGAGTGATTTTAAACATACTAATTTGGTTAAAAAGTTTGCGATTTTTTCTAAGCGCAACAATAATAGAAAAGTATGTAATCATGTGTATCATTTTAATTGTATTGACCCACAGAATAAAGAACACGTCATTTTTACGGTGTGAAAACAAAACCTTCCAAAAGTTGCAAAATTGCACTTTTCTTTTTAATTTCCCCACACAAATAGCATTTTTTTTTTAGTTGTGCCATACATTTTATGGTAAAATGACTGATGCCTTTACAATGGACAACTGGTTGCACAAAAACAAGCCCTCATACTAGTCTGTGGATGAAAATCTAAAAAAGAGTTAGGCCAGGAGGAAAAAACAAAAATGCAAAAATAAAATTGGCCTGGTCCTTAAGGTCTAAATGGGCTTGATCCTTAAGGGGTTAATGGAGGGGTGCAGCAGCTATAGTCGCTAGTCATCCGGCATGGAGCAGAGTTCACTCCTCCCATGGATGACCAGGGTGCCATGCCAGTGATCTAGGGGTCCTCAGCGGTGGAATCCCTGCAATCTAACATCTTATCGCCTATCCTTACACCCCTGAGGAAGTCGCTTGCGAAGGAACGCGTGAGGTTCCTGAGGCCCCTGTGCAGCACAGTAATTGGGAGCATTGTACATGACTTATCATTAGATAGCAGGATGGGGTCATATCTCAGGAGTGGGGGTTCATGACCCTGCTCTGAGATAGTGTTGTGGCTCTTAATAAGCGTTTTAAATGATTTTAATTGTCTTTGTGACCATCATGCATGTTGTTTTTTTATATTTAATAACATCATGTGATATGATTGTTAATTCAGTGGTGTGCACTTTATTTTCCCTGGTTGCTTTTCTTGGAGGAGGTTACATCTCTAATAGCAACACTATAGTGCTAAAAGGGGTACTCCGGTACCACAGTTTTATGGTTATCTAGCGTGCTTGTAGTGAGTTTAGCACTTTTGTAAATCACATGTTATACATCTGTCCACAGCATATATGTTTTTTACTGACCTCTTTTCTGTGAAGGAAGTTCAGTAGTTTTTCTGGTTGCTTTTGACTGTTGTCCACACCTGCGGCCATGTTTGTTTACTGTTGAGGACAAGACGTCAGAGTTGCAGGCGTTGCAGTTTTTCTTCTGCAATGGTTTCGCCCCTTTTCCACACCCCTGTAATGAATATTCATTGAATTGTTGAGGGAGGATGGATGTCTCCTCCCGCTGTCAGCCTGCCCTGCGCCCAGCCTGAATGCCCTGTATCAGCTCTGCTGCTGACATGTAACCCCTTCCCCGCCATGGGGACCGTGCGCCCGCGGGGGAATCAGCTATCATGATTCCCCCCTTGGGCTCACAATCCCCATGGCGGGGGAATTAGTAACATGTCAGCCACAGCGCTATCATGATTCCCCCCGCGGCAGTCCCCACATCAGGGAATGAATGAATTGCCAGCCGCAGCGCTGTCCCCACATCAGGGAACTAGTCATATGTGACCCATGGGTGCTCCTATGCTTCCTGATAACATTGCTTGGGAGGGGGGGGGGGGGGGTTATCAGGAAGCAGAGGAGTGCCCGCGGGTCACATATGACTAGGTCCCTGATGTGGGGACAGCACTGCGGCTGGCAATTCATTCATTCCCAGTTAACCCTTGTGGAGACTTCACTTGGGGGGTGGGGGCAGGAAGCAGAGCAGTGCCCGCGTGTCACATTGTGGGACAGCGCGCTGCTGCAGTAAATTCATTCATGCCCTGATGTGGGGACTGTGGGGTGAGAAGCTGACTGTTAGGGTGGGATGAGTATACTAATGAGCAGGGCGGGGAAAGGGAGTGCTGAAGGGGAAAGCAGAAAAAAACGCCTACAAACAGGGCTGGGCGGCAATGCAAAACAAGTTGGGCAGGGCACTGAAAGAGGAGACAGGCTATAAGGCATGCTGGGAGCTGTAGTTTCTGAAGCAAAGGCAAAACGGAAATAGATGCTACACTACATGGACACACTTGTGCAAATAAAGGAAAAGAAAGACAAACAAAGCACGAGACCAAAGATAACAAGAAAACTCACTTGCAAGGGTAAGTAGAAACTGAAAAAACACATTGGCCACCGGAGTACCCCTTTAAGGCATATCTTCAGGCTTTTTGTCAATATATCTGTTTACAAAGCAACTTAGAGGAAACTGTGACCAGTTACCACACATCCAAGTACTGTAAGGGCTCATTCACACTATGCATGAGTTCCACTGCAGAAAATACCCAGTGTCCCAATGTTTTCAATGGGATTCTGCTGCAACATTCACAGCCGCAGATTGGGATACAGTTAACCTTATCATCCCTGCAGAATTTACAAGTTCCTACAGCTCAAATGGGACAGCCAGGAGAATACACAATTGTATAATGACTCAAAAACGACATCTTCTCTATAGTGTTTCTTTTCTTCTTCATCTGGTCTGACATGACTTCTTCCAGCTACATCTTCCTCTGTAGAGTCTGGTGCCTGGGCATCATTGGTTCTTCACTTTGTCAGAAGATTCTCATCCTCTATATGAAGACAATAATCATTATTACCCTGCCAGATACTGTATCCTCTGAATAAAACCCTGCCACATGATGTTACTATTTACTATAACACTAATAAGCCCTCCCACAGACTCATCTGTTCCCCCAGACCACTATATCCTCTCTAGGCATCTCTGTCTCCCCCCCCCCCCTCCCCATTCCCCAAAGTCCTGCTTCTGGCATATGCACTCTATTGGTAGAGACTGCCATATGCAAGTTCTGTTAAAAGGAGATGATCAGCAGCCATGGAAGGCTAGGTAAGCAACAAATCCAAACCACTGCACCACCAATAACATTGTTAATGCTGCTTTGGATGCCACTGTCACAGCCAGCTATTAGCACCAGCCCCTGGCTATTGGAATCAGCCCATGCAGCTAGGTGTAGAACAGTTTTGATTTCCAAGTCCACTCCATACATCCTTCACAGGATCAGGACATACATGTATGAGGAGCGATTAAAGGAGTTACAATTGTTTAGTCTTGAGAAGAGACGTTTAAGGGGGGATATGATAAACGTATATAAGTATATTAATGGCCCATACAAAAAATATGGAGAAAAACTGTTCCAGGTTAAACACCCCCAAAGGACGAGGGGGCACTCCCTCCGTCTGGAGAAGAAAAAGTTTAGTCTCAAGGGGCGACACGTCTTCTTTACCATGAGAACTGTGAACTTATGGAACAGTCTACCTCAGGAACTGGTCACAGCAGGGAAAATTAACAGCTTTAAAACAGGATTAGATACATTCCTGGAACAAAATAACATTAATGCTTATGAAGAAATATAAAATCCCATCCCTTCCCCAATGTCGCGCCGGGTTCCTACCCTTCAATTCCCTGGTTGAACTTGATGGACATATGTCTTTTTTCGACCATACTAACTATGTAACTATTTACATTGTAATATGTGAAGAAAATGCAGTATTCCTGTTGCACACACATCATCACAGGTACACCCGCCAGACACTTTACCAAATGTGCCATGGTCAAGAACTTCCCTTCTTGTGAAAGACCCCATTTACAAAAGTTGCATGGGTTTACAGGGGGAGCAACAGGATTAGCAATTCACAAAGCCATATATGACATCACTGTAGACTTTGCCTGAGAGAGACTATTTCTCTTTGCAACCCTGAACTACTCCACCCATCCTCCTCTTGGGCACCACAAACAGACTTGTGTCAGAACTCAGACCACATTCCACACATCCATCCTGAAGCACTGTTACTTCCTACCCTATTGTTGGAATTCTGCACAGAAGACATCAGTAAAGTTACATCTGTGTCTGAATTGTCCCTGGTGCACACACCATCCCAGGTACACACCCCAGACACTGTACCAAGTATACTCCGGTCAGGGACTTCCTATCTTGTTTAAGAACCATATTTACAGAAGTTACAGGGGTAGCAACAGGGTAGGCAAGCCACATACAACAAAAAAAAGTATATCAAGATCAAAATAAGTTACAACAGGTATACAAGAAGACAATACATTTAAAACATGTAAAAGCTGTAAACAACATAGTACGTAATCATTGAGGAACCATCATATGGGAAAATGGAGTAAACAGTGGAGGCACTTGTATCATGTGAACAGAAAATGCCCTATATGATACAAGGGAAGTAAATATACACCCCTATAGTAAAACTTTTATCTGTGACATTACTTTGGACTATGCCTGAGGGATGACTACCATGATCTATCCTCAACTTCTTCACCCATCCTCCTAATAGGCAATACAGGCCTGTGATGTCACATCCGTTTAAATGACTGAAATCCAATGATGTTACAACGGTAAGGCTAGGTTCAGACTATGGAAATTCCGCTTGCTAAAATGCAGTGTAGTGAATGGGTTTCCGTTCACAAATTCACACTTCGGAATTTGTGAAGAGGAATTTGTGTACCGAAAATCCGCTCAGAAATTTCCGCCTGAAGAATGGCGTTACTCTTTCTTCAGGCGGAAATCCGCACGGAACACATTGCAGTCTATTGGAAACTGCAGTGTCTGCACAGTCCTAGCGCCAACTGATTCAGTCAGTGCTGGCCGCACTCGGAATCTCCGGGCGGAAATTTTCTGCCCAGAGATTCCGTAGTCTGAACCTAGCCTAACAGTGAAGCGAACATGGCCTTACCTGATACAAACCACAGCCACAGGAAATTACTTGACAGAAACACGTAAGTGATGTCACAAAAGCTTCCCTCACTGGAACACTCTTGTGGTATCACAATAACTTATCCAAATATAGACACCTATAGCCTATATAGGAACCCTGTGGAGGAACAATATAAATCACTGGCTCTATCTAGAGTGAAATAAGGTTAAGGAGACTTGCCTTTATTTTTTAAATCTTTTTTTATGAAGTGAGTGAAGTAGGTTTAAATATATGTGTAAGTAGCAAATGTGTATATATATATATATATATATATATATATATATATATATATATATATGTATAATTGTACTGTACATAGCCAGTATATACACTCAGTATTTCACTTGTGAGCCAATTAGAATGATGCAAATACACTTGTCAGAGGTTATCAACAACATCCCTAGCAACCAATAGTAAAGTTGCCCACCCCCTCACTGTTTTGCGAATATGTGAATATTCACATAAGTGAATATGTGAATATAATGAATATGCAAAATTCACAAATATAGAACGAATATTCGTCTATATATTCATGAAATATTGCAAATTCGAATATGGGCAATGCCTCTCATCACTAGTTTTGATAAATCTCCCCCTATGTATGTATGCTGCTATAATTTGTCAGTCAGGACTGAATTTATCCTCAGTCCCACCCTGAGGGATGAATCCTTACTCATTGTCATCCAAACAATGAATGTCACTAAGGCTAAGTTTCCACTTGGTTTATTTCTGGCAGTTTTTTGAGCCAATGCCAGAAGTGTATTCAAAAGGAACAGGACATATAAAGGAAGGACTTACACTTCTCCTCCCTTATGGATCCACTTTTGACTTTGGCTCAAAAACTGCAGTGGGAGTTTTCCAAAAACTGCCAGAAAAAAACCAAGTGGAAACTTAGCCTAATTCTGACATAGTTTTTGAAGCTTTGTAGCTGCTTCTGCTCATGTCAGCCAGGGTTGAGACAAGGGCTAGGCATTCAGATATATAAATATATTCCCTTGTATAGGTAGCAAGAACACGACATGGAAGAGGGGAGTATGTATGGAAGCATATACCTTTTTGTTTCTTTTTACCACTGCTTCTATAACCATGTAAAGAAACTTTATTTAAGAAAGTTTATAAAGCAGATAGGAACGATAAATACTGACTGGCAGTAAACATCATTGCTACATCTTGTAATAATTGTCAACAAAGCAGATAGAACAGGCTTTATAAAAATAACCAACAACAAGAGGCCTATTACTATATAGAAAAAATATAAATGTTAAAGCAAAAATCCAGCACAGGAGGGGAACAGGGATTAGAAAAAGAGAGTAGAGGTATAAATCATAAGTATGACCTATACATGGGATAGGGAGTAAAAACCATCTAGTTTTGCCACATGAATATAGCGCCATACATTGGAATAACAATCCTTAAATCAATCCATTAGAAAGGGAGGGTGACTGTTTTTCCCATAATAAAAAAAGTTACTGTTCCTGCAGCACTAAGTAAAAAGTAGAAAGAACCCTTTTTAATGTACTTTGCAAGCCTGGTAAGATAAAGAGTAGCAGGATATATAGGTCCTTAGCTTGACATCTGTTATTAGGATGATGAGGTCCATGACTTTTGACCAGAATTTGTAAAGATATGGAAGCCCCACCATATAAACTTTATTAAATACACTTTGCTGATAATGGCATTACGCGGTTGCTGCAGATTTGTTGGCTGCACATCCATGGGGTGCATTTCGCGTTCCACCACATCACAAAGGTGTTCTTATGGATTCAGATCTGGTGATTCTAGAGGCCATTGTAGTACAGTGATCTTGTTGACATATTCAAGGAACCAGTTTGAAATGATTTGAGCTTTGTGACATGGTGCATTATCCTACTGGAAGTAGCCATCAGAAGATGTGTACACTGTGGTCATAAGGGAAGAAACATGATCAGCAACAATACTCAGGTAAGTTGTTGTGTTTAAACAATGCTCAATTGGTACTAAGGGGCCCAAGGTGTGCCAAGAAATTTCCCTCACTTCTGGTTTAATCATTTTATTGGATTTTGAAAGCACAAAACAAATCTCGTTACACCGAGACATGTGCAAAGAAACATAAACAAAGAAGAAAGAAAAAAGAAAAAAAAAAAAAGAATAGGAAAGAGAGAGATAGCAAGAACATATCAAAGTCAAATCATATAAAAAACAGAATCATAGGTGTCCATTACCGACCCTTAAGCTCGTAGGGTTCAGGGTAATCATATTAATTTAGCCATACACCTTTATATGTAATATGTCTTAAATTCTATGTAAATAATTTAGTTTGGTTTGGATATGGTGGCTTCTAAATTCTTATATATAATGATTTGGAATGTAATTATCAGGATCCGGGCTGGAAAGCGGGGAGGACACGGGTGGTGGATCCTCTGTGTCAGTGAGGTGATGACGTGGGCCGTACCAGGGGAACGGAATATAAGGGGTTACTGGTTTTCACCAGAGCCCGCCGCAAAGCGGGATGGACTTGCAGCGGCAGGTAACCCCCAGGTCGTTCCACCCGATAGCGACTCAACCTCACTGACAGCTGAGTCAGGTGCGCTACACAAGGACAAGGCAAGAGCAAGGTCGGACGTAGCAGAAGGTCAGGGCAGGCAGCAACGGTTCGTAGTCAGGGGCAACGGCAAGGGCCTGGATACAAAGTCAAGGGAACACACAGAAACGCTTTCTCAGGGCACAAGGCAACAAGATCCGGCAAGGACAGGAAGGGGAAGTTGGTTTATACAGTGTAGAGGGTGCTTGGGACTAATTGGGCCAGGCACCAATTAATGGTGCACTGGCCCTTTAAATCTGAGAGACCCGGCGCGCACGCACCCTAGAGAGCGGGGCCGCGCTCACCGGGACTGAACAGGAGGACAGGGCAGGTGAGAGACACGGGGCGCGATCCGAGAGTGGGCACGTCCCGTAACTCGGATCGCGTCCCTCCGGCGACATGGAAGCAGCGCGCGCTTCGGGGAAGCAGCGTGACAGTAATGAGTAGAGTTCAGCCAGTTGGCCCATGTTGATAAGTACTCTGCTGTATTACTCTCCGTGTAGGCAATTGCCTGTTCATATCTGCAGGCCAGATTAATTGATGATTTTATTTCTGCTATTGTTGGAAGGGTGGTGGGCTTCCAATACCGAGCTATAGCTATTTTTGTTACTGCTAAGATTTTACAGCAGATTCTTCACTGCCTTGTGGGTATATTCTGGATCATTGGCAACACCAATTGGGGGGTTAGGACCCAATTTTCTCCTATCACATCCCTTATAGGGTACACCGCCCCTAGACATCTTTGGATGGATAGAGGATAAGATGTCTGATCGTGGGGGTCCCACTGCTGGGGACCCCCAGGATCTCGGCTGCGGCACCCCACTGTCATTACTGCACAGAGCAAACTCGCTATGTGCGTAATGACGGGCGATACAGGGGCTGGAGCATTGTGACATCAATGCTCCGCTCCTCGTGGCGTCATGGCCTGCCCCCTTAATGCAAGTCTAAGGGAGGGGGCGTGACACAAGGCTCCAGCCCCTGTATTGCCCGTCATTACGCACAGAGCGAGTTTGCTCTGTGCAGTAATGACAGTGGGGTGCCGCAGCTGAGATCCCGGGGGTCCCCAGTAGCGGGACCCCCGGGATCAGACATCTTATCCCCTATCCTTTGGATAGGGGATAAGAGGTCTAGGTTCGGAGTGCCCCTTTAATATCTTTCCAACTTCCTCCCAGACTTGTGCAAGAATTGAGCAAGCGCATAATACATGTGCCAACGTACCCTGCCCCCCACATCCCCTCCACAACATTGACGGCATCTCTGGAAACATTGTATGTAACCAAGATGGTGTAAGATACCATCTCATCCTTGTCTTCATTACTGATTCCAGATGGGCCGTACAGCGAAACACTCAATATGACCACTTTATCGACTATTGCCAGTCTTCACTAGTAATACTGCACTCTAATTCTTTCCCCCATTTTGTGTATACCGTGGCCTGAAAAGCTGCAATAGATTAATCCAATAACTCGTATATATATATATATATATATATATATATATATATATATATATCCTTTTTTAATCGGTTGAAATATCTGAAAAGCTACTGCCATGTACCATTTCCCCTCCGTCTTCTTGCATGCTAATAAATGGCGTATCTGGGAAATTTAAAGAAAAGAGAGCAGGGTATTTTGTACGTGTACCGCAGCTGTTCAAACGTGCAGAAAGATCCTTGTGTGTATAGCTGTGAAATCTCCTTTAGGCCCTTTGTCAACCAATCTGAAATTTTCAGATCCAAAAGAAAAGTATTATGTATTTGAGAGTTAAGGGGTGTGTGGCAGCGATACAGAGTTAACATTGTATGTTTATCTCTGTAATGTAAATCTATTGAAATCCTTGGTTTATTATGCCCCAAATAAATTTAAGCAACATCGTTCTGACCTGATTAAAAAAGGATTTGGGGACCTGTATAGGTAAGCTGCAGAATAAATATAGAAATTTGGGTAAGAGCGACAACTTAAATGAATCGATACGACCCATCCAAGAAATCTCGCATTTGCTCAGCTTATCCATTTCTCCTCTTAATTTGTGTAGCTTTGGTAAGTAGTTATATTTATAAACATATTTAAATGAGGTTGGAATTTTAACCCTAAATATGTTATTACATCTTCCCTTCGATCTAAGTTATAGTGAGACTTCATAAGAGCACTGGTTTGTTGGGGCAGGCAAAAAGGCAATATCTGAGACTTCTGAAGGTTTAACTTATAAAATGAAATCCTACAAAAAACTCCTTCAATAAGGATAAGAACTTGGGCAGAGATTGTTCTGGTTTTGTCAGGGTCAGTATTATATCGCCTGCATAAAGTGAAATTAAGTGGCTCCTACCTTCTAAAGTTATGCCCTGGATATCTGGGTCTGTGCGTATTGCCTGTGCTAAAGGCTCTATACAAAGCGTAAAGATCAGGGGTGATAGATTTCCCTCACTTCATTATATGAGCTGTGCCATCAGCTATACAGCCACAGGCTTGCCTCGGCTCAGCAGGAGGTATTAGTTATATACCTTCTGCCTCAAAAGTACCTACACATTGCTGGATAGCGTCTCCGAATGCTGAGAATTGCTCGTTAAACCCTTCTGTTGTAATCATTATACAGCCATCTATGTAGATGGCTGTATACTGTATAGTGTAAGGAGCCATCCACTTAACTATCCTATCTGTGCTTAAATATTCTGAAGCCTCTCCTGTAGGGACGTCATGGTTACTAGAGGCAGGACTTTAGAATATTACAGTACAGACAGGAGCCCAGATGGGATAGGTGATGCTGTGTTCACACACATTTTTTTAAACATGATTTAAATTTCTTAAAGGCTTGTTTAAAAAGCTGTGTGTGAATATAAATTTGTGTGTGCTGTCTCCATCCGGGGTGAGTGCCAAAATGTACTAACCATCTTTTTTTTTTTTGCTCCTTGTTTCAGATCAGTGTATCCTGGTATGTGCATAATTACGGTGGGTTTGGTGAACTACATCGACGACCTGCATTTTTTTGTTGAGGGTGTTTGAGGTATAATATATATATATATATATATATATATATATATATATATATAGCAACAGAAGAATGCAGCAGCACACTGCCAGCACAAGGATATAGGTGAAACATGAATATGCAGTTAAAACATGGAGAGCTATACAGCTATGGTGTAATAGATGCAAATGTGAAACTATAAAATAGTGAGGCACTTAGCTCGCAAATTTGTCTCCACCGGCGGTCAAATAGCTTGGACCGTCCCACCGCGATAAGGTGGCCTCATTGGGACGGACCCTACACTGTGAACATGCCTCTGTGTGAACAATTCAGTAAGCATGGCAGGGTCTGGAACATCCAAGACACCTTATATACACACCTGATAGAGGTGGGTGGGGTGCAAGGCCAACATGGAGGTAGCCACTCCCCCGTATGTGCAATACAGACAAAGAATAAGTCAGCCAGCACTTTAGTTGATACCAAACTATTATATGGACCTGGCCTACAGGTGCACGCTACTAGGCTAGATATACAGCAACAGAAGAATGCAGCAGCACACTGCCAGCACAAGGATATAGGTGAAACATGAATATGCAGTTAAAACATGGAGAGCTATACAGCTGTGGTGTAATAGATGCAAATGTGAAACTATGAAATAGTGAGGCACTTAGCTCGCAAATTTGTCTCCGCCGGCGGTCAAATAGCTTGGACCGTCCCGCTATTTGACTGCCGGCGGAGACAAATTTGCGAGCTAAGTGCCTCACTATTTCATAGTTTCACATTTGCATCTATTACACCACAGCTGTATAGCTCTCCATGTTTTAACTGCATATTCATGTTTCACCTATATCTTTGTGCTGGCAGTGTGCTGCTGCATTCTTCTGTTGCTGTATATCTAGCCTAGTAGAGGGCACCTGCAGGCCGGGTCCATATAATAGTTTGGTATCAACTAAAGTGCTGGCTGACTTATTCTTTGTCTATATATATATATATATATATATATATATATATATATATATATATAAATAACCATCTGATAAACATTGTCCATTAATAAACCAGGCTTAGTAATAGCCTCAAAAAGCTATCACTGACCCACTATCGCCCTGATACCCACCACCATAGGTGTACCCAGAAGAGCTGGTACCAACAAGCTCGGATTGTCTAAAATGGTGCTCTTGGGCCTGAGCAGTAAGACTTGGGATGGCCAAAAACAATGTTCACCTCCCAAAGGTCTCAATGGAGTCAAAAGCCTGTCCTCTGTTAAGGGTAAACAGTGCTTACTTACATATTTATAAAACCAATCAGTAATTCTGGCTATTGTAGAGGCTATGAAGTATGATTAAGGATATGGCAGAACCAAGTTCATGGGAAAATTGTTTTGTGAAGACATTTTTCTATACTGGGTGTTCATGCATCCCAATTAAAGGAGTACCCAGGGATTTAAAAATGTATCCCTTATACTAAGGGTAGGGGATATATTATTATGATAAATTATTATGATACATTTTATAATCCTCCCAGTTCACTATCCCCATCATGATAAACCACCTCCTGCCTTTATTTTTTTTATTATTTGTTAGTTTTCTACCTTGATATTGCCCTGTATTTTCTGCTCAGTCTCAGTTGGATTCACAGACTGAGGGTGCCCAGCAGACGTGACATCATCTGAAGCCATACAGGGGAGAACTTCCTCCCTTAGTCTGCAACCAACAGCAAACGGCAGTTAAGTGTGAGAGGAGCTATGATTGGATAAGGCTGGATACCCCCCCCCCCCCCCACCCCTCAACACTCCAGACTGCATTTCTGATTTTGGACTTCTGCCAGGCCAGCAGGAGTCCAAAATCTGTGCAACAGATGGGGGGATGTGCTCTGGACAAGTATGGTGACACCTAGTGGAGCCTTTTTTTAACCCCTTAAGGACCAGGCCATTTTACACCTTAAGGACCGGAGCGTTTTTTGCAATTCTGACCACTGTCACTTTAAACATTAATAACTCTGGAATGCTTTTAGTTATCATTCTGATTCCGAGATTGTTTTTTCGTGACATATTCTACTTTAACTTAGTGGTAAAATTTTATGGTAACTTGCATCCTTTCTTGGTGAAAAATCCCCAAATTTGATGAAAAAAAATGAAAATTTTGCATTTTTCTAACTTTGAAGCTCTCTGCTTGTAAGGAAAATGGATATTCAAAATATATATTTTTTGGGTTCACATATACAATATGTCTACTTTATGTTTGCATCATAAAATGTATGAGTTTTTACTTTTGGAAGACACCAGAGGGCTTCAAAGTTCAGCAGCAATTTTCCGATTTTTCACAAAATTTTCAAACTCGCTATTTTTCAGGGACCAGTTCAGGTTTGAAGTGGATTTGAAGGGTCTTCATATTAGAAATACCCCATAAAAGACCCCATTATAAAAACTTCACCCCCCAAAGTATTCAAAATGACATTCAGTAAGTGTTTTAACCCTTTAGGTGTTTCACAGGAATAGCAGCAAAGTGAAGGAGAAAATTCAAAATCTTCATTTTTTACACTCGCATGTTCTTGTAGACCCAATTTGTTGAATTTTTGCAAGGGGTAAAAAGGAGAAAGTTTTTACTTGTATTTGAAACCCAATTTCTCTCGAGTAAGCACATACCTCATATGTCTATGTTAATTTTTCAGCGGGTGCAGTAGAGGGCTCAGAAGGGAAGGAGCGACAAATGGTTTTTGGGGGGCATGCCGCATTTAGGAAGCCCCTATGGTGCCAGGACAGCAAAAAAAAAACAAATGGCATACCATTTTGGAAACTAGACCCCTCAGGGAACGTAACAAGGGGTAAAGTGAACCTTAATACCCTACAGGTGATTCACGACTTTTGCATATGTAAAAAAAATATATATATTTTTTACCTAAAATGCTTGGTTTCCCAAAAATTTTACATTTTTAAAAAGGGTAATAGCAGAAAATACCCCCCAAAATTTGAAGCCCAATTTCTCCCGATACAGAAAACACCTCGCATGGGGGTGAAAAGTGCTCTGCTGGCGCACTACAGGTCTCAGAAGAGAAGGAGTCACATTTGGCTTTTTTGAAGGACATTTTGCTCTGGGGGCATGCCGCATTTAGGAAGCCCCTATGGTGCCAGAACAGCAAAAAAAAAAAACACATGGCATACCATTTTGGAAACTAGACCCCTCGGGGAACGTAACAAGGGGTAATGTGAACCTTAATGCCCTACAGGTTTTTCACGACTTTTGCATATGTAAAAAATAAATAAATACATTTCCTAAAATGCTTGTTTTCCCAAAATGTTTACATTTTTAAAAAGGGTAATAGCAGAAAATACTCCCCAAAATTTGAAGCCCAATTTCTCCCGATTCAGAAAACACCCCATATGGGGGTGAAAAGTGCTCTGCTGGCGCACTACAGGTCTCAGAAGAGAAGGAGTCACATTTGGCTTTTTGAAAGCGAATTTTGCTCTAGGGGCATGCCGCATTTAGGAAGCCCCTATGGTGCCAGGACAGCAAGAAAAAAACACATGGCATACCATTTTGGAAACTAGACCCCTTGGGGAACGTAACAAGGGGTAATTTGAACCTTAATACCCTACAGGTGTTTCACAACTTTTGCATATGTAAAAAAATATATTTTTTTTAACCTAAAATGCTTGTTTTCCCAAAAATTTTACATTTTTAAAAAGGGTAATAGCAAAAAATACCCCAAAAAATTTGTTAGGCAATTTCTCCCGAGTACGGTGATACCCCATATGTGACCCTAAACTGTTGCCTTGAAATACGACAGGGCTCCAAAGTGAGAGCGCCATGCGCATTTGAGGCCTAAATTAGGGACTTGCATAGGGGTGGACATAGGGGTATTCTACGCCAGTGATTCCCAAACAGGGTGCCTCCAGCTGTTGTAAAACTCCCAGCATGCCTAGACAGTCAACGGCTATCTGGCAATACTGGGAGTAGTTGTTTTGCAACAGCTGGAGGCTCCGTTTTGGAAACAGTGGCGTACTAGACATTTTTCAGTTTTATTGGGGAGGGGAGGGGGGCTGTGTAGGGGTATGTGTATATGTAGTGTTTTTTACTTTTTATTTTATTTTGTGTTAGTGTAGTGTAGTGTTTTTAGGGTAAAGTTGCATGGGCGGGGGTTCACAGTAGTTTCTCGCTGGCAGTTTGAGCTGCGGCAGAAATTTTGCCGCACCTCAAACTTGCAGCCGGATACTTACTGTAATCCTCCGCCCATGTGAGTGTACCCTGTACATTCACATTGGGGGGGGGGGGGAACATCCAGCTGTTGCAAAACTACAACTCCCAGCATGTACGGTCTATCAGTGCATGCTGGGAGTTGTAGTTTTGCAACAGCTGGAGGCACACTGGTTGTGAAACACCGAGTTTGGTAACAAACTCAGTGTTTTGCAACCAGTGTGCCTTCAGCTGTTGCAAAAGCTACAACCCCCAGCATGTACGGACAGCGGAAGGGCATGCTGGGGATGCTGGGGATTGTAGTTATGCAACAGCTGGAGACACACTGGTTTGCTACTTAACTCAGTGTGCCTTCAGCTGTTGCAAAACTACAACTCTCAGCAGTCACCGACAGCCAACGGGCATGCTGGGAGTTGTAGTTATGCAACCACCAGATGCACCACTACAACTCCCAGCATGCACTTTAGCTGATTGTGCAAGCTGGGAGTTGTAGTTACACAACAGCTGAAGGTACACTTTTCCATAGAAAGAATGTGCCTCCAGCTGTTGCAAAATTACAAGTCCCAGCATGCCCATAAGGGAATGCTGGGAGTTGTGGTGGTCTGCCTCCTGCTGTTGCATAACTACAGCTCCCAGCATGCCCTTTTTGCATGCTGGGAGCTGTTGCTAAGCAACAGCAGGAGGCTGTCACTCACCTCCAACGATCCTCGCCGCACAGGTCAGTCCCTCGTCGTCTCCGCCGCTGCTCCTGGGGCCCCGATCCCAACAGGGGCGCCGGGGATCGGGGTCCCCAGCACCTGGGGTGCACGTCCCGCACCCGCTCACGTCCTCCGGAAGAGGGGCGGAGCGGGTTGCGGGAGTGACACCCGCAGCAGGCGCCCCGATTGGTCGGCCGGTAATCCGGCCGACGAATCAGGGCGATCGTGAGGTGGCACCAGTGCCACCTCACCCCTGCTGGCTCTGGCTGTTCGGCGGCCATCTCTGACGGCCCCGATCAGCCAATAATTCCGGGTCACCGGGTCACTGGAGACCCGATTGACCCGGAATCCGCCGCAGATCGCTGGACTGAATTGTCCAGTGATCTGCGGCCATCGCCGACATGGGGGGTCATCATGACCCCCCTGGGCGATATGCCCCGATGCCTGCTGAACGATTTCAGCAGGCATCGGGCACCGGCTCCGCTCCAGATGGTTGCGGGGGGCCGGTAAAACACATGACGTTCTCATACGTCATGTGTCCTTAAGGACTCGGAAATGGAGACGTATGAGAACGTCATGTGTCCTTAAGGGGTTAAACACAAATAAAATATATAAAACTTGATTTTTTTTAAACAAAGTATATTAGAAAGCTTCATTTTTTAAAACAAAGTATATTATAGCGTTTTTTTTTATTTACCATAAGGAGTGCAATAGCAAAAATTTATTTTAATGAGAGTGACCATTTAAAGCAGTTGGGAGTGCCGAGAGAGAAAAGAAAAACAGGTGATTTGGAGAGTTACAGTATGGGACAGATGTCCATTTCAATAATATTAATCCTGGCAAGTCAGGAGAATTATTTGCTTTTCTACTTGGATCATTATAGTTTTCCCTAAACACGTAAAAGAGAAAAATTTAGTTTGTAGGCATGCCATGGAGCAGAGATGATATTGACTCCTTAAAGGGGTACTCCGTCCCTGGCATCTTATCCCCTATCCTTTGGATAGGGGATAAGATGTTAGATCGCCGCGGTCCCACTGCTGGGGACCCCGGGGATCGCCACTGCGGCACCCCACTATCATTACTGCGCAGAGCGAGTTCGCTCTGTGCGTAATGACGGGCGATACAGGGGCCGGAGCAGTGTGATGTCATGGCTCCGCCCCTCATGACATCACGGCCGTCCCCTTAAAGCAAGTCTATGGCAGGGGGCGTGACGACCGTATTGATGGGGGCTTGCCGTGACGTCACGAGGAGCGGAGCCGTGATGTAACAATGCTCCGGCCCCTGTATTGCCCGTCATTACGCGCAAGAAATGATAGCGGGGTGCTGCAGCAGCGATCCCCGGGGTCCCCAGCAGCGGGACCCCGGCGATCTGACATCTTATCCCCTATCCTTTGGATAGGGGATAAGATGTCTAGGGGCGGAGTACCCCTTTAATATTTAAACCATTTTGTTTGCCAAGCAAGGGAGAAGTACAGTAAGTGAGTAAAAATGACTTAGAAATTGTTTAGAAAAATATTACAGCATCATTGACGATAGAGGTTTTAAGAGTCCCAGAGCCTTCCTGAAGGGAATAAATCACTTCTCTAGTATCTAGTGTCTCAGAAATATCCCAACTCTGATGTTTGAGGGAATTGGTTGATGTGCAGCTCTCATGAAATTCCCTTAAAGTGTCTCAATGAGGTTAAAGGTGTTGTCCAAGAAATACCTTTTTACATAAATATGCTTAGGCTGCCTAATGAAGAAAAAAAGTATGTTCTTACCTCTCTTGCTCCACTGCAGCTTAGATTGTTAGGGTGCCCAGTCTCTGCTGTCCTCTACTTTTTGGTGTTGGGGTAGGCAAGAGACATTGATTTCCCACCTCAGCCCGTGATTGGCTGCGCAGCAATGTCTCATGCCTACCCCAACACCAGAAAGTTTAGAACAGAGGAGACTGGTTGGAAGCTGCAGCAGGGGAGGTAAGAACAGTTTTTTTTTTTGTTTTTTTTTTATATTAGGCAGCCTGGGCATATTTATGTTAAAAAAAAAAAAAAAAAAAAAGAACCTTTAACCCCAGTGAGATGCTGTAGGGAGATTTTATAACTCATATACAAATAATTTACTTCAAGTCAGTGGCTAAAGGTGGTCATTTAGGGTCATTAAACATGAGTAGAAGGTAAACGTCATGGTAATATGAGGAGGTCTGGCAGTGCCACCTCAAAATAGCATGGCACAGTAAATAAAGACAGTTTGGACCCTGGTGCAGCTGAAAACTAAAATTAATGAAGACCCCTTACACAGTCATGGCTCAAGCAACAGAGGTGCCCTCAAGAGGTCGGTACTCTAGAGTCTGTTAGCAATCACAACTTCTGCTACTTTCTCTTCCTTTTTGGCACCTATCATCCTGCAGCACACTTTGACTAGCCATGCATGTGTCTGCCTGCACAGTCCTACAGCTCAGGGGCTGGATTAACAGGTGTGCCCAGCACATCATGTGGTTTTTACTATATACTGACTCTACTTCTTGCCAGCAGAGTCTTATAAATGTTTCTTGCATAAACATTGAAACACAACACATTATAATAATTACATGCAGTAAGGACTGTGCAATCTGGTGCATTGCTATAATGCAAACAAGTCATCATCATTATAAAGATACAGTGACCACCCGACATACGATGGCGCCGACATACGATCATTTCAACATACGATGGCCTCTCAGAGGTCATCACATGTTGAAGGCAGCATCAACATACGATGCTTTTGTATGTTGTGGCCATCGCATAAACAGCTATCCGGCAGCGCAGACTGCTTCAGCTGCCACCAGATAGCCGTTTACGGTGCCCCGTGTGGTCCGCTGACGATCACTTATCTGTCCTCGGGGCTTCGGCATTGTCGGGGCTCTCCATTGTCGTCATCAAGTCGTTGAGCACGCCGTCCCATTATCCAATAGGAGCGACGTGCGTAGCGACGTGATGGCGGTGATGGAGAGCAAGGATGCCGAGGAAGCAGAGGCCTTGCCGGAGCATCGGGGACATCTCGGGGACGCGGCTACAGTGATGGAAGGCAACATCCAGGGCAGCGGTGACGAGTGGTGACGGTCCGTAGCGGTGGGGACACGTGAGTATAATCTCCAATACCAGTGGTCTTCAACCTGCGGACCTCCAGATGTTGCAAAACTACAACTCCCAGCATGCTGGGTGTTGTAGTTTTGCAACATCTGGAGGTCCGTAGGTTGTAGACCACTGTCCTATACGGATCCGTGAACATACGATGGTTTCAACAAACGATGGTCCAGTTGGAACGGATTACCATCGTATGTTGAGGGACCACTGTACTGTATAATTGAAAACGAGCAATATTAAAGAAGACAATTTATCCCCTATCTGCAGGAAAGGGGAAAGTGTCTGATTGCAGGGCATCTGCGCACTTGGCCCCCTGCGATCTTCTGTATGGGGCGCGGCACTGACGCAAAAAAGTTGTGTCTCTGCCTCTCCCTTAGAAAAGAATGGAGGGGGCATGTATCGACTTATGTCAGTGCTGGATGCGACAGTCATGTTACAGGAGCAGAGCTGGGGCCGAGCTGGGGCTTCATACGGTTCCAGTCCTCTAGGACCCCCTCGATCAGAAACATATCCCCTATCCTGAGTATAGGTGATAAGTTGTCTTCCACTGGACATCTTCTGTAAACACCAAAATGCACATGTATAAATAAACTATTTACATTGTACATTGCAGCGTGCATTCCACAGTTCTGCAAGATACATTTTATAGTGTACTTCTTTTTTCTACCTCATTTAAATAAATACTATATACTGTGTATATAGTCCTGCTCAATAAAAACATAGAATAGAAGAAGGGTGTACTGCCTTTTTTCCATACTGCATACTGGATAATGAAAGGAAAAATAAGCTAGAGGGAAAGAGAAGCCTTGAATGAAAAGAAAGATGCCAGTTGAAAGAAATAGAAGCCAGAGACAAGTAGAAAAGATAAGAAAGAGGAAACAAGAGAATTGAAGGAGACAACATGATTTAGTTACAAGTAAAAGCTCCATGAGTTTACTAAATAGTTAAGCTGTTGTAATTTAACATATGGATCTAGTAGCGGTGTGAAATGGTTACATGACTATTGCTCAAGGGAATTTCCAGTTAGTACATAGTAGTATAAGTTACAGTAATATCCATTAAAGGGGTACTCCGCCCCTAGACATCTTATCCCCTATCCAAAGGATAGGGGATAAGATGTCAGATCGCCGGGGTCCCGCTGCTGGGGACCTCGGGGATCACTGCTGCAGCAGCCCGCTATCATTACTGCGCAGAGCGAGATCGCTCTGCATGTAATGACGGGCAATACAAGGGCCGGAGCATTGTTAGGTCACGTCTCCGCCCCTCGTGACGTCACGGCCCGCCCCGTCAATGCAAGTCTATGGGAGGGGGCGTGGCGGTTGTCACGCCCCCTGCCATAGACATGCATTAAGGGGACGGGCTGTGATGTCATGAGGGGCGGAGCATTGACGTCACGCTGCTCCGGCCCCTGTATCGCCCGTCATAACGCACAGAGTGAACTCGCTCTGTGCGGTAATGATAGCGCGGTGCCGCAGCGGGGATCCCGGGGGTCCCCAGCTGCGGGACCGCGGCGATCTAACATCTTATCCGCTATCCTTTGGATAGGGGATAAGATGCCAGGGGCGGAGTACCCCTTTAAGAACATATATAATGTTCCAAATGATGGAATATTTGTCAATATTTTAATGCATATTAGCATATTTTCCATTTGTAGTCTAACGAGCTGCCAGAACAATTTACATGAGCAGGAAGTATTATCCAAGGGGCACATATAGAGAAACTTTTATTTCACGATGCACTAGATAGAAGATGACTGGCAATTACTTCTCAGGGGATGGCTTGCAACTTCAACTACTGATAACTTTTTAAGGAAATTCATCATTTTGTTCTATCCTTTTGTTACATACCTTAAAAAACTATATACTGCAAAGATCAATTGAAAATTATGGAGAACAGTGCCTAATATATTCAAATAGAGTGTAAGCAGATTGTTTTAGTGTTATTCTGGCCACGACCACCAAAAGGTAATTGAGAAAAAATGTATGTATGAGGTACAAAATCAAAAACTAAACATTTTATTTACAGAATTTGGGGTGTGTGTATCAATAATGGTGTGGCAATGTGTGATTTTATGTAGGTTTTCTTTTTTTGCTGCAAACAGAGCGTAGAAGCTGCAAAATTATCAATTGTCACACTCAAGTTTGTACTTTTGCCACAATTGCAGCCCTACAAAAGGCGCAGACTCCTGCCCCAGAATTCCAGGCAGAACCTTCTGACTGTGTGGTAGTTAAATATGACCTTGGGACTTTGGCTGGTTTACAGAGGTAAAGCTCAGCAGCCAGGGCCTTTTTTGCTGTTTCAACTTGTGCATTAGGGGGATATCAATCAGGTTTCTTCCTTTATTGTTCAGGGTCCTTTTTCCCAAAGGTGAAAGTCAATCTGATCTGGTTGCTATGGGCAACTCAGCTACATTTACTAATATACTAAAATATTACTAATATGTCTTTGGGTAACTGCTACATTATGTGCACTAAAATGATATAATGCAGGAAAACATATTATTTTATTGGCCAAAACATTTTTAACATTCTCTATTTGCAAACATTGGTAATGGAATATGGAGGGCTCCATTGAAGTACACGAGTTCTGAGAATTTGTAAAGGCTAGTTACCATTTCTGTGGGAGCTCCAATGGTAGATTTAATGGTAATGGAGTAGGCTAGTGTGTGGTTGGTAGAGGTGGCACCTCCTTTGTAAGGTAATCCAAGAAAAATCTAATAACAATTGAACAGATGGTCTATAATTTAAAGTTGAGAAGACTGCATGCTTTAGTCATATGGGAAGATTAATCAAAACCTGTCCAGAGGGAAATTTGCCCAGTTGCCCATAGCAACCAATCAGGTTGCTTCTTTCCTTTTTAACAAGGCCTCTGCAAAATGAAAGAAGTGAGCTGATTTTTTGCTATGGGCAACTGGGCAACTTTTCCTTTCTTTGCACAGGTTTTGATAAATCTCCCCCTATAACTTCTTGGGGTTTACAGAGGCACCTTAGGGCATCAGTGCCCTGTGGGCCCAATCTTATTTGATCTTTTGAATGGCAGGTTTCCCAAGAATAATACTGATCCTACTCTAGAGGTGCCTGAAGATTTTATTTGTTGGTGGCTTCAGGAAGACATTTTATCTTCATGTATTACTTCATCCTCTATTATAAGGATTGAGATGCATTCTGTGATGAGAAGTAGGCTTAGAAGTTATTGAAAGTTGGAAAGCACAGGATTTTGTATCGTCATGGTTATTCTCCAGAGTCTTGGTACAAGGGAAATTAAGTCTTCAAAACTGATACATAAAATCAATGGAAGCTTTTAATTTTGCTTCTTAGCAAGTACAGCATTGCGAGTTAAACATAGTGCAGTGTCCCAGTATCCATCTACTAGTTGGTGCAGTATAAAGGTTGCCATGCAGCTGTAGAAAGTATCTTGAATTTGTCTAATGTAATGTATCTCGTTGTTTTTGCACTGTTACCCATATGCATATACTGAGGAGATAAAATGTGCAAGGGTCAAGGTTTGTGGACTGAGATATGTAAGGATGCATGAAATTTGGGTTACATTACCTTCTTAGAGGCAGGCTTCTGTCTGAAGGAAGGAGTCCAACTGTATCTTTCCAGAAGGTTGGAACCAGCCTACACTAGTTTGTGTCCAGGCTAAGCCATGTGAGGTGGAGAAGGTCTAGGTCTAGTCTATTTTGTGTGTTCCTGCCAAGTCAAGTCAGCTCTTTGTTGGTCACAGTAAACCACAGTACTGTATGGCTTTAAGGAGGCACAATACCCAAGAACAATTTACAGTCTACTCTAAGGAGGTATCTGTTCTTACATTTCTTTTGCTGTTTTGAGAGGAAATTGTCTAAGCCAGAAGAGATAGAAGCTGTACAAGGGCTCTTCTGCAACCATTGGACTCCTTGTAAGCTTCCAATTGGAGTCAGTGTTGCAGCAGGAAAGTTGTGACCTTTATCCATTGACAGAAAATCATAACACAGCTCTGAGAAGCATGGTCAGCTGAGAGACCTTATATAGATGTCACGATGCCGGCTGGCAGGTAGTGGATCCTCTGTGCCAGAGAGGGATTGGCGTGGACCGTGCTAGTGGACCGGTTCTAAGCCACTACTGGTTTTCACCAGAGCCCGCCGCAAAGCGGGATGGTCTTGCTGCGGCGGTAGTGACCAGGTCGTATCCACTAGCAACGGCTCACCTCTCTGGCTGCTGAAGATAGGCGCGGTACAAGGGAGTAGGCAAAAGCAAGGTCGGACGTAGCAGAAGGTCGGGGCAGGCAGCAAGGATCGTAGTCAGGGGCAACGGCAGAAGGTCTGGAAACACAGGCAAGGAACACACAAGGAACGCTTTCACTGGCACTAAGGCAACAAGATCCGACGAGGGAGTGAAGGGGAAGTGAGGTGATATAGGGAAGTGCACAGGTGTAAACACTAATTGGAACCACTGCGCCAATCAGCGGCGCAGTGGCCCTTTAAATCGCAGAGACCCGGCGCGCGCGCGCCCTAGGGAGCGGGGCCGCGCGCGCCGGGACAGAACAGACGGAGAGCGAGTCAGGTAGGGGAGCCGGGGTGCGCATCGCGAGCGGGCGCTACCCGCATCGCGAATCGCATCCCGGCTGGCAGCGGAATCGCAGCGCCCCGGGTCAGAGGACGTGACCGGAGCGCTGCCGCGGGGAGAGTGAAGCGAGCGCTCCGGGGAGGAGCGGGGACCCGGAGCGCTCGGCGTAACAGTACCCCCCCCCTTGGGTCTCCCCCTCTTCTTAGAGCCTGAGAACCTGAGGAGCAGACTTTTGTCTAGGATGTTGTCCTCAGGTTCCCAGGATCTCTCTTCAGGACCACAACCCTCCCAGTCCACTAAAAAAAAATTTTTCCCTCTGACCTTTTTGGCAGCTAAAATTTCTTTGACCGAGAAGATGTCCGAGGAGCCGGAAACAGGAGTGGGAGGAACAGACTTGGGAGAAAAACGGTTGAGGATGAGTGGTTTGAGAAGAGAGACGTGAAAGGCATTAGGGATACGAAGAGAGGGAGGAAGAAGAAGTTTATAAGAGACAGGATTAATTTGACACAAAATTTTGAAAGGACCAAGATAGCGTGGTCCCAACTTGTAGCTAGGGACACGGAAGCGGACATATTTAGCGGAGAGCCATACCTTGTCTCCAGGGGAAAAAACGGGGGGAGCTCTTCTTTTCTTATCCGCGAACTTCTTCATGCGTGATGAAGCCTGTAAGAGAGAATTTTGGGTCTCTCTCCATATGATGGAAAGGTCACGAGAAATTTCATCCACAGCGGGCAGACCAGAGGGCAAGGGAGTAGGGAGGGGGGGAAGAGGGTGACGGCCGTACACCACGAAAAATGGGGATTTGGAGGAAGACTCAGAGACCCTGAAGTTATACGAGAATTCGGCCCATGGGAGGAGATCTGCCCAGTCATCCTGGCGGGAGGAAACAAAATGTCGCAAATAATCACCCAAGATCTGGTTAATCCTTTCTACTTGTCCATTGGACTGGGGATGATATGCAGAAGAAAAATTTAATTTAATCTTGAGTTGTTTACAGAGAGCCCTCCAGAATTTAGACACGAATTGGACGCCTCTATCCGAGACAATCTGCGTAGGCAATCCGTGCAGACGAAAAATGTGTACAAAAAATTGTTTAGCCAACTGAGGCGCAGAAGGAAGACCAGGAAGAGGGATGAAATGTGCCATTTTGGAGAATCGATCAACGACCACCCAAATAACAGTGTTGCCACGGGAAGGGGGTAAATCAGTAATAAAATCCATACCAATCAGAGACCAAGGCTGTTCGGGGACAGGCAGAGGATGAAGAAAACCAGCGGGCTTCTGGCGAGGAGTCTTATCCCGGGCACAGATAGTGCAGGCTCGCACAAAGTCCACAACATCCGTCTCCAGAGTCGGCCACCAATAGAAGCGGGAGATGAGTTGCACCGATTTCTTGATACCCGCATGACCTGCGAGATGGGAGGAGTGACCCCATTTGAGGATTCCGAGGCGTTGGCGAGGAGAAACAAAGGTCTTTCCTGGAGGAGTCTGCCTGATGGAGGCAGGAGAAGTGGAGATCAGGCAGTCAGGTGGAATGATGTGTTGCGGAGAGAGTTCAACTTCTGAGGCATCCGAGGAACGAGAGAGAGCATCGGCCCTAATGTTCTTATCGGCAGGACGAAAGTGAATCTCAAAATTAAATCGGGCAAAGAACAGAGACCACCGGGCCTGGCGAGGATTCAGCCGTTGGGCAGACTGGAGGTAGGAGAGGTTCTTGTGGTCGGTGTAGATAATAACAGGAGAACTTGATCCCTCCAGCAGATGCCTCCATTCCTCAAGTGCTAATTTAATGGCTAGAAGCTCTCGATCCCCGATGGAGTAGTTCCTCTCCGCTGGAGAGAAGGTCCTAGAGAAAAAACCACAAGTGACAGCATGCCCGGAAGAATTTTTTTGTAGAAGAACAGCTCCAGCTCCCACTGAGGAGGCATCAACCTCCAATAGGAAGGGTTTGGAAGGGTCAGGTCTGGAGAGGACGGGAGCCGAAGAAAAGGCAGACTTGAGTCGTTTAAAGGCGTCTTCTGCTTGAGGAGGCCAGGACTTGGGATCAGCATTTTTTTTGGTTAAAGCCACGATAGGAGCCACAATGGTAGAAAAATGTGGAATAAATTGCCTGTAATAATTGGCGAACCCCAAAAAGCGTTGGATGGCACGGAGTCCGGAGGGGCGTGGCCAATCTAAGACGGCAGAGAGTTTGTCTGGATCCATCTGTAGTCCCTGGCCAGAGACCAAATATCCTAGAAAAGGAAGAGATTGGCATTCAAACAGACATTTCTCAATTTTGGCATAGAGTTGGTTGTCACGAAGTCTCTGAAGAACCATACGGACATGCTGGCGGTGTTCTTCTAGATTGGCAGAAAAAATTAGGATATCGTCCAGATATACAACAACACAGGAGTATAACAGATCACGAAAAATTTCATTGACAAAGTCTTGGAAGACGGCAGGGGCGTTGCACAGTCCAAAGGGCATGACCAGATACTCAAAGTGTCCATCTCTGGTGTTAAATGCCGTTTTCCACTCGTCCCCCTCTCTGATGCGGATGAGGTTATAGGCGCCTCTTAAGTCCAATTTAGTGAAGATGTGGGCACCTTGGAGGCGATCAAAGAGTTCAGCGATGAGGGGTAAGGGGTAGCGGTTCTTAACCGTGATTTTATTAAGACCGCGGTAGTCAATGCAAGGACGTAGGGAGCCATCCTTTTTGGACACAAAGAAAAATCCGGCTCCGGCAGGAGAGGAGGATTTACGGATAAAGCCCTTTTTTAGATTCTCCTGGACGTATTCGGACATGGCAAGAGTCTCTGGGGCAGAGAGAGGATAAATTCTGCCCCGGGGTGGAGTAGTGCCCGGGAGGAGGTCGATAGGGCAATCATAAGGCCTGTGAGGAGGTAGAGTCTCAGCTTGTTTTTTGCAGAACACATCCGCGAAGTCCATATAGGCCTTAGGGAGACCGGTTACTGGAGGAACCACAGAGTTACGGCAAGGGTTACTGGGAACCGGTTTTAGACAGTTCTTGGAACAAGAGGACCCCCAACTCTTGATCTCCCCAGTGGACCAATCCAGGGTAGGGGAATGAAGTTGAAGCCAGGGAAGTCCAAGGAGAATTTCCGAGGTGCAATTGGGGAGGACCAAAAGTTCAATCCTCTCATGATGAGATCCGATGCTCATAAGAAGGGGCTCCGTGCGGAAACGTATGGTACAGTCCAATCTTTCATTATTTACACAATTGATGTAGAGGGGTCTGGCGAGACTGGTCACCGGGATGTTGAACCTGTTGACGAGAGAGGCCAAAATAAAATTTCCTGCAGATCCAGAGTCCAAGAAGGCCACTGTAGAGAAGGAGAAGGCAGAGGCAGACATCCGCACAGGCACAGTAAGACGTGGAGAAGCTGAGTAGACATCAAGGACTGTCTCACCTTTGTGCGGAGTCAGCGTACGTCTTTCCAGGCGGGGAGGACGGATAGGACAATCTCTCAGGAAGTGTTCGGTACTAGCACAGTACAGGCAGAGGTTCTCCATACGGCGTCGTGTCCTCTCTTGAGGTGTCAGGCGAGACCGGTCGACCTGCATAGCCTCCACGGCGGGAGGCACAGGAACAGATTGCAGGGGACCAGAGGAGAGAGGAGCCGAGGAGAAGAAACGCCTCGTGCGAACAGAGTCCATATCTTGGCGGAGTTCCTGACGCCTTTCGGAAAAACGCATGTCAATGCGAGTGGCTAGGTGAATAAGTTCATGTAGATTAGCAGGAATTTCTCGTGCGGCCAGAACATCTTTAATGTTGCTGGATAGGCCTTTTTTGAAGGTCGCGCAGAGGGCCTCATTATTCCAGGACAATTCTGAAGCAAGAGTACGGAATTGTACGGCATACTCGCCAACGGAAGAATTACCCTGGACCAGGTTCAACAGGGCAGTCTCAGCAGAAGAGGCTCGGGCAGGTTCCTCAAAGACACTTCGGATTTCCGAGAAGAAGGAGTGTACAGAGGCAGTGACGGGGTCATTGCGGTCCCAGAGCGGTGTGGCCCATGACAGGGCTTTTCCGGACAGAAGGCTGACTACGAAAGCCACCTTAGACCTTTCAGTGGGAAACAGGTCCGACATCATCTCCAGATGCAGGGAACATTGGGAAAGAAAGCCACGGCAAAACTTAGAGTCCCCATCAAATTTATCCGGCAAGGATAAGCGTATCCCAGGAGCGGCCACTCGCTGCGGAGGAGGTGCAGGAGCTGGCGGAGGAGATGACTGCTGAAGCTGTGGTAGTAACTGTTGTAGCATAACGGTCAGTTGAGACAGCTGTTGGCCTTGTTGCGCTATCTGTTGTGACTGCTGGGCGACCACCGTGGTGAGGTCAGCGACAACTGGCAGAGGAACTTCAGCGGGATCCATGGCCGGATCTACTGTCACGATGCCGGCTGGCAGGTAGTGGATCCTCTGTGCCAGAGAGGGATTGGCGTGGACCGTGCTAGTGGACCGGTTCTAAGCCACTACTGGTTTTCACCAGAGCCCGCCGCAAAGCGGGATGGTCTTGCTGCGGCGGTAGTGACCAGGTCGTATCCACTAGCAACGGCTCACCTCTCTGGCTGCTGAAGATAGGCGCGGTACAAGGGAGTAGGCAAAAGCAAGGTCGGACGTAGCAGAAGGTCGGGGCAGGCAGCAAGGATCGTAGTCAGGGGCAACGGCAGAAGGTCTGGAAACACAGGCAAGGAACACACAAGGAACGCTTTCACTGGCACTAAGGCAACAAGATCCGGCGAGGGAGTGAAGGGGAAGTGAGGTGATATAGGGAAGTGCACAGGTGTAAACACTAATTGGAACCACTGCGCCAATCAGCGGCGCAGTGGCCCTTTAAATCGCAGAGACCCGGCGCGCGCGCGCCCTAGGGAGCGGGGCCGCGCGCGCCGGGACAGAACAGACGGAGAGCGAGTCAGGTAGGGGAGCCGGGGTGCGCATCGCGAGCGGGCGCTACCCGCATCGCGAATCGCATCCCGGCTGGCAGCGGAATCGCAGCGCCCCGGGTCAGAGGACGTGACCGGAGCGCTGCCGCGGGGAGAGTGAAGCGAGCGCTCCGGGGAGGAGCGGGGACCCGGAGCGCTCGGCGTAACAATAGACAGAGTTGTGTCTTTCCATATCATGTCCAGTAAACAGAATTTACCACAGGTGACTTCATCCAAAGTGTAGAAACATCTCACAGATGATCAAGAGAAATTGAAGGCCCCAGAGCTAAATTTCAAGTGTCCTAAAAAGGGACTAAAGATTGAGGGAGAAAAAACTTGATGGGATGTGGTAGGGATTCTTAGCTTTACATCATCTATATTTGGTCAGTTGAGTGTGGGCTTGATTTTATGGTCAAGTATACCCTTATTGTGTATTGC
Organism: Hyla sarda; assembly: GCF_029499605.1. NCBI lineage: Eukaryota > Metazoa > Chordata > Amphibia > Anura > Hylidae > Hyla > Hyla sarda. Next base: position 369,540,089 of record NC_079189.1, on the reverse strand, counting down.
ACTACAACCACTGACCTCATCTGCTGAATTTCAGAGTTGATTCTTCAGTGGGTACATAGGTGAATTAGGAGAGACTAAGGGTATGTTTACACAGCGGAATGTTCGTGCTGAATTCCACTAGAATATTCCGCACCGACATTTCGCTGCAGCAGATGCTTCTGATTCAGGCCTCCGCAAAAAGAGAAGACCTGTCTATTCTTTCTGTGGATTCCACTCAAAAATGCATTTCCATCTATGAGATGACAGATTTCTGTAACATCCTAGCGCCCGCTGAATTATTCAAACGTGCAAAATGTTTGCCTGTGTTTTCCGAGTGGACATTCTACACATTTCCGGCCGTATGAACCCAGCCTAAGGCTGCTGAAATCAAGAGGTGGCTCTTCCTTGCTTCTAAATAAAGAAGATAGGCATTTCTGCAGTATTCGGGATTACTTAGGAACAAAAATATAGAGGTGGCTCTAGAAAAGATGGTGGATCCCCAGTACTACCTAATGCAGTGCTGAGGAGACACTGTATGATCTTGAGGTGGAGGTACTTGGCATCTGAGAAGAGGCTATGATATTGTAAAGGAGCTTTAGTGTTACCAGATAATGTAGGAAAACATGTGACTGGGAGTGGGACTTATTTCAAGAGTAGGAACCACTACACATAGTATTCTTGCAGTCTTTCTCCATATTGAGGCTAAGTTTTTTTTTTTTTTCTGGTGTATTTTTGAGAACTGCCACTGCAGTATCTGAGCCAAAGCCTGAAGTGTATTAAAAAGGAATGGGGAATATAAAGGAAGAACTTACGCTTCTCCTTTCCACTGGATCCACTGCTGGCTTTGGCTCAAAAACTGCAGCGGCAATTTTCCAAAAAATGCCAGAAAAAACCTGTGTGGAAACTTAGCCTTACAGAGGAAAAAAGACTGCTAGGGATAGTTAGGAGAAGTTAGGAGCTCAGGAGAAATTTATTTAGTAATGTTTTATATGTGAATTCGGGTCTGATTTGACAGTTTACCTATAAGAAAACAAATTATTTTCCCTGGAGGGTTGCATAATACGTTTAATAATACTTTTTAGATGTGACATATAGCTCTCGGCAGGCATACCAACTTTAGCAACTACAGTAAGCAACTTTTTGCTTAAATGCAAAACCTTGGTTATGCTTCCTGCAAGTCTGGTTTGTGTAACTAAAGCCCAAAGGCAATCCTAGCACACCCATATATAAAAGATAAATGTAGTTGACTACAGTGTCTTCTTTGTTTTTAATAGCTATATGCTGTATCTCTTCCTATTAGAAATGGTAAATGTGCTTCAATTCTAAAGTGTATTTATGATTTTTAAATATATAAATACATAAATAATTATACAATACATCATGGCTAGTGATAGGCTTTATCATAGGACTGGAATACAGTCTGCCAGAGAAAAGTATTCTAAAGATCCATCCTCTATCTATAGACCCTTGGGGTTTTCACGGCAAAAATTATAGATGGCCTATCCACAGCATCATGAATAGATGATCGGTGGGGGTTTATATCCAGCCTCCCCGCAGCAGCGCCAGAAATAGTGTACATTTGCAGTGACCTGGGTGAAGACACAGTGGTAAAACAGGGTCTGCTAGTACTTGCCTTTGGCTGTCCGGGCATGCTGGGGGCACCCTGGTTGGGAAACACTGCCCTACTGGTTCAAAAGTAGAAGTCACAGATTTCACAGGTGGCTGGAGTGGTGCAGTAGACCCCAAGTGTCCACGTACGAGTTCTACAAATTTTACAAAAACGGACAAATATGACCTGGGAAAAAAATCGATATATTTATTTAGTACATAAGTGACTTAGCACTTTCGATTAACCTAGGTACTGGTAATGGCTACATGTATGTAAACTCCAAAATTGAATAGCAAGCACCAAAAGAGAAAAAACTGAGTCACTTATAAAGCATACATAATTTTATTAATTCCGTAGAATGTAAATACATAAAGGTAATAAAATTTGCTATATGTCAAAGAGGAATATGGCTAAAAAGGTGGTATCACTGGCTCTCCAATAAAAGCTGAGATATATATAGTATATTATTTACTGGGTCCACCACAATGGAGTAATTAATAAAGTAAACTCACACACTGAATTGCACAATCCAAAATGGTTAGCAGCATGTAAAAAGTACAAATCTCACAGTGAGAGCAAAAATATTGCAAACCAAGTAAAGTGCAGTGTGCATGTAAACAAAATAACATTGCAGGGATACAGATCAATATAAAAGTATACCAAGGTACAGCAGCAAATGGCAGAGACTGGGACAGCACCACTTCAACGTACATTTCGGTACACAACCTTCGTCTGACGAAGGTTGCGTACCGAAACATACGTTGGAGTGGTGCTGTCCCGGTCTCTGCCATTTGCTGCAGTACCTTGGTATACTTTTATATTGATCTGTATCCCTGCAATGTTATTTTGTTTACATGCACACTGGTTGCGTACCGAAACATACGTTGGAGTGGTGCTGTCCCGGTCTCTGCCATTTGCTGCTGTACCTTGGTATACTTTTATATTGATCTGTATCCCTGCAATGTTATTTTGTTTACATGCACACTGCACTTTACTTGGTTTGCAATATTTTTGCTCTCACTGTGAGATTTGTACTTTTTACATGCTGCTAACCATTTTGGATTGTGCAATTTAGTGTACGAGTTTACTGTATTATTAATTACTCCATTGTGGTGGACCCAGTAAATAATATACTATATATACCTCAGCTTTTATTGGAGAGCCAGTGATACCACCTTTTTAGCCATATTCCTCTTTGACATATAGCAAATTTTCTTACCTTTATGTATTTACATTCTACGGAATTAATAAAATTATGTATGCTTTATAAGTGACTCCGTTTTTCTCTTTTGGTGCTTGCGAGTTCTACAAATTTAAAAGAATAGGCTGCACTAGAGATGTAGGGGGGTATTTATGAAGCATTTTACCCTTGTTTCTTTCTTGGGTAAATTTGATTACTTGTGTTTTAGTTTGTTGCTGTGGTAGACGTGTTTTTGGTTGATTTTTTGCAGTGGTCAAGGATTTATGAAACTGCAACTTTTTAAGTCACCACCAAATAAAAAAAAGAGCTTACAAACTAACTGTGGACAGTGTTATTAAAAAGTTGCATAATTTTTGCACAGGTTAAAAAGTTGCACAAAAAGTTGAAGAGAAAACACCAAAGTGGAGTATTGATGTAAGAAATGTGATTGGTACCAAATTTATCACATGCCCTGCGCCAGGTAATAAATTTGATGCAGGTACACAGTTTCCACTGAATGAATTAATAGAGTATAGGGAACAGCTCACACGGTGGGGGTCGGCAATGACAATATTCACAAAGGCAGTTGGTTTCAAACGTCCAAGTGGATGTTTATTTAAGGGATTTTCAGCACAAAGCACAGTGCAAACAAAACAACAAAAACCTAAGCCTGTCCTGCTCTAACTAAGCATCAGGATACCTTACTATCCTACTGTGGGCCTAATGTCTGGCCCCAAGCAAACTAACAAAAGTGTCCATAGAATAAAGTTCAGACCTGGTAAGTTTTAGCTGCAGTCCTGTTTGTGGCAGTTTTCTCCTCCGTCTCTCCAGCAAATCAGCAGCCACCAAACCTCACCTGAGGACACCTTGAACTAGGTAAACCCATAGTGGACTAGAGGTGTGTACTGGTGCACTCCCACATCCAACCTGTCCTCCAGTCCGGGAAACCCAGCCCATAAAACTTGGCCGAAGCCGTAGCTGACTATGCTCTGCTATAGCAGCATATAACCTTCTGGATATCCTTTATCATGCCTGGCTGAGAAAGCCAGGTGAAAAATACACCCCATCCACCACTTTCCCGTACACTTTACCACATATCCCCCCCCCCCTCTTCTTCAGACCAGAGGTCTGGGGATTTATAGTGAACATACAGTACACCCTGGACAATGCATCTGCATTCCCTTGTAATTTTCCAGGCCTATGTTCACTTTTAAAACTGACATTTTGTAAGGAGAGAAACCATCTGGTCACTTTTGCATCCAGGCCAGAGGAGCATGGTCTGTCACCAACACAAATTCTCTACCCAGCAGGTAATAGTTCAAGGACTCCAATGCCCACTTAGTGGAAAGACACTCTCTTTCCACTATGGCATAATTTTTCTCTGCTGGGGTCAGTTTCCTACTCAGGTACATTACTGAGTGTTCTTCCCCATTTACCACTTGTCACAGGACTGCTTCCAAACCTGCATCAGACCCATTCGTCTATACCAGAAACTGTTTGCTGAAATCTGGGGAAACAAGCACTGGCTGTTCACACAGGGCAAACTGTAGGCTCTGAAAATCCTTTTCTGCCTCTGGGGTCCACTTCACCATTACTGACTTACCACCTTTTGTTAAGTCTGTCAAAGGTGTAGCAATTGAGGCAAAGTAGTACCCGGTTATGCCAAGGAAGGTCTTCACCTGTTTCTTTGTTAATGGCCTGTATCTGTATCGCCTCACTCTTATTGATCTGGGGTTTAACCAGCCCTCTACAAATAATATAACCAAGGTGTTTTGCTTCCTCTATTGCACATTTCTCAGGGTTTATGGTTAAGCCTGCATCACTGATGGCGTCTAACACAGCCTGTACCTTACAGAGGTGACTTTTCCAGTCAGACGAAAAAATGACCACATCATCCAAGTAAGTATCAGCATGATCCCGATTTGGTCTCAAGATTAGATCCATCAGCCTCTGAAATGTTGCAGGGGCCCCATGTAACCCAAATGGCATCACAACAAACTGAAACAGGCCTTCTGGAGTGGAAAATGCAGTCTTCTCTTTAGCCTCCTTAGATAACGGTATCCAGCAATTACCCTTTGTAAGGTCAAGTCTTGTGATGTACCTTGCTCTGTCAAGCCTCTCAATAAGTGCATCTACCCTTGGCATGGGGTATGCATAAAATTTTATTTTCTGAAATCGTTACAGAATCTTGACGTCCCATTGGGCTTTGGGATTAGCACAATGGGACTTGACCATTCACTGGTAGACTCCTCGGCGACACCTAATTCCAGCATGCACTTGACCTCAGAGGACACTGCCTCCATACACACTTCTGGAATTCTGTATGGCTTTAGGTTTATTTTACTGTGAGGCTCAGTTTTAATATGGTGTTTTATTAGGTAAGTGGGCCCGGTAGGTCAGAAAATTTGCGTCTGTTTCCCTGCAGGAATTCCCTCATCTCCTGCTTCTGGTGCACTGAAATTGTCTCACCTATTGTTACTTGGGGGAATTGGTTGCACTACATCTTTAACCTTAACCTGGGAGACCACCAAAGCCTTGCAATCTTTCCATGGCTTGATCAGGTTTATGTGGTAAACCTGGAAGGGTTTTCTCCTGTCTGGTTGATGGACCTTGCAGTTCACCTCACTCTTCTTTTCTACAACCTCATAGGGACCCTGCCACTTGGCTAGAAACTTACTTTCGACGGTGGGCACTAAAACGAGGACCCTGTCCCTGGGATTGAAGGCCTTCACCCTGGCAGATCTGTTATAAATTTTGCTCTGGGCCTCTTGAGATCTCCACAGATGCTCTTTAACTATAGGCATCACCGTCGCTATCCAGTCCTGCATCTGGGCCGCATGTTCAATAACACTTTTATATGGAGTGGCCTCAGTCTCCCAGGTTTATTTGGCAACATCTAATAAACCCCTTGGATACCGGCCATAAACTACCTCAGAGGGTGAAAACCCCGTAGATGCCTGGGGCACTTCCCTGATAGAGAACATGAGGTAGAGTAATAGACAGTCCCAATCCTGGCCATCCCTTTCTACTAGCTTTTTCAGCATATGTTTTAGGGTTTTGTTAAACCTCTCTACTAACCCGTCCGTTTGAGGATGGTACACCGAGGTATGGAAGTGAGTGATTTTAAACAACTTGCATAGTTCTTTCATGACCTTTGACATAAAGGGCGTACCCTGGTCAGTAGGGATTTCTTTATGGATCCCAGTGTGAGAGAATATGTAAAACAATTTCCTAGCGATACTTTTGGAGGCCATATTTCTTAAGGGTACTGCCTCCGGGTACAATAATCCAATACCACCAATATGTATTGGTATCCCCTAGCAGAATTGACAATGGGCCCCACCATGGCAATTCTTTCAGGGCACTTCAACACTGGGAAGTGGCACCAAGGGGCTATGGAAGTGTGGTGTGGGGGAACTTAATTGGCATGTGGGGGATAACTCACAGTACCTTTTCACTTCTTCATACACCCCAGGCCAAAAAAATCTTTGAAGGACCCTCTCTTGTGTTTTGTTAGTCCCCAAATGCCCCCCCCCCAACACATGGTAATGAGCCATGTCCAGCACCATGTGGCAGTATGCTTTAGGCACCAGAAGCTCTTCCACAGTTTCATTGTTAACTTTGGTGATCTGATACACGAGATCCCCATTAATGGCAAAATGTGGAAATTTCTGGTCAGCTTCTGATTCCTCTGTGGTACAACCATTTATTACCGTGACATTTGCCCATGCAGTTGCCAGAGTGGCGTCTCTTAACTGCTCAGTCCCAAAGTTAACCTGAGTCATTTCTAGATCTAAGACCTGTTGGCCAGGTAGGAAAGTTTCTTCTTCTTTCCCAGCTAACAACTGCAAAGGAAAAAGGTCATCACTGCACATTTCAGGTGGACCCACATTTCCATTTTGCTCCTCATTGTTACCATTGTTTTCAATGGTTTTCTCACATGACCCATTATTAACAGGGAGAGGTACAGATTCTGACGGAGTTTCTTCCCAACAATGGGAAATCACAACCTGCATACATAAGTTGTTTTTCGAACCCCGACTTCGTATGTCACAGTTCCAGAGGAAGTCACCAACTTAACAGGGGCCACAGGGTAAGCTACAATGTCTTCGTGGATGCATAGCACTCTTATGTGTTTGTTCGGCACATAGGGGGACATGTATTAATGTTGGTGTAGGTAGACATTTTTTGTAGATCATTTCGGTTGGTCTAAATTTGATGCAATTGCACCAAATTTACCATACTTGTGCAAGGCACATGATACATTTCGTGCAAAGTTCTAAATTTCCACACAGTTCAATTTGTACACCTCATCTAAACCTCACAGGAAAAGGGGACACAGGGATTTTGATCTATTGCTTTGAGGCCAGGATTCCATTGAGGTTTTTTTGTCCACCAGCAAAAACGCCAGAAAAATTGTTATAGCTTATTCCTACGTTTTGGCAGTTTTTCTTGCGTTTTTTCTTGCATTTTTGCTGGTGTGTGGAAACCATTTTTATTTTTTTTTACCCTGTGGCAATTTTTTTCACTGCCTTCAGGTACCACTTTGTGGGTCAGATGCAGAGCGCCCGGCCCACAGAGTGTAAGGATGTAATGAGTGATGCATAGTATATACATATACAGGGTGCATAGCATCACTACTCCGCCGACTGTTTAGTGTACAGTGGTGCAAAGTGTACCCATGTATACTATACAGGAGCCCAGCAAGGAAAGTGTTCACCCACACTGCTGCTGAGCAGTTCTGAGTTAAGTCTTTGTGCGCTATCCTGCATATACACCCATCTATAGATGACTGTAATAACAGGATACAGTAGGCAGACGTCAACAATTGGATGCTCCCTGTTACACACTGCAGTGTGGGGGCTCTCCCCAGGGGAGAGCGCCAAAAATGTCATAACCTTTTTTTTTTCTTTTCATTTCAGATACGTGAATGTGGAGGACTTCATCAGATTCGGTGGATTGCAACAATGACCAGTTGTTTTTTAATGTCAATAAAAGGGTTAATGAGGGCTGTGGGGGAGTGTTTATTTTTATAGATTTTTCAGGCTTAGTAGACGGAATCCATCAATAAGCCAGGGCTTAGTGTTAACCACAAACCAGCTAGTGCTTACCCCCAATTATTACTCCGGTACCCATCGCCCAGTATCTGTTTGATACTGAAAATATGGGGAACCACACACGTTTCTTTTATTTATGAAAAAAAAAAACGCATAGGGTTCCCCATATTTTCAGTATCAGCCAGATACAAACCAAGCCACAACAGCCTAACGTTACCAGGGTAGGCGAGGACCATTGTTACTGGCCCTCCCCAGCCTAAATAACTCCAGCCTGTTGCCACCTAGGCCTAGGAGCACCATACTTGACGCTCCGGGCCTGTTGGTACCAGCTCTTCCCGACACCCCTTTGGCGGTGGGTAATGGGGTAATAATTGGGTGCTCACGCTCTACAAGAAGGCTTCCACTATTAAGCCTGAAAATTCAATTCTAAAAAAGACGACACATTGAAAATAAAATATATAAAAAATAACTCCCCCACAGCCCTCGTTAACCCTTTTATTGACATAAAAAAAATGTTGGTCATCGTCGCAGTCAACCAAATCTGACGTAGTGCTCCACATTCATGCATCTGAAATGAGAAAAAAAGAAGAACACAAAAAATGGGTTAGTACATTTTTTGCGCTCACATAATGCAGTGCGTTCCTAAAAAGGGAGCCTCCAATTGTTGCTAAACTACAACTCCAGTCTTGGGGTAGTTGAACAACAACTGGAGTCTCCCTGTTTGGGAACACACTGCCAGAAAGGCTCTGTTCCCATTATGCAAAGCGCATAATGAATACAGAGCCATACTTACCACCCTGGCTTCAGGCCTGGACTGTGTAGCTCTGCGCCCTAATGATGTCATCACTAGGGGGGGGGAGTAGTAAAAGTTGCAAGGGGTCTCAGGAGTGAGGCCCAGTGCAATCTGTCCCTCTTCCCTTAGACTACTACTCCCATCAAGGGACATTCTGTGTCCCATGATAGGAGTAGTTGTAATACCGCAGTGCTGAGGGATGGCTCAGTCCAGGATGGGAGTTGTAGTCCTGGGACTGAAGGGGAGATCACAGAAGTTCATTCTCCAGAGACCCACTGCGATCCGCACTTATTAACTTAAAAAGCCGGCGGTAAATGCCGCTCCACTGCGCTGCCGCCAGCTCCTTTATATACTGTCATAATTCATCATCCCTGCCGCCGGGAGACGGGAGCTCGGATTGGTGAATATCTATTCACCAATCAGAGCTCCCGTGTTTTGGCGGAGATTATGAATTATGACAGCTGTATACAGGAGCCAGCGTAGTGTAGCCGCATGTGCCGCAAGGTCCTGTATACAGCTGTCATAATTCATAAATTCCGCCCGAACATGGGAGCTCTGACTGGTGAAAAGCAATTCACCAATAAGAGCTCCCATTTCCCAACGGCAGGGATTATGAATTATGACAGCTGTATACAGGTGCTGGCGGTACATGCGGTGGAGCGGGTCTCTGGAAAATGAACCTGCTGCGATCTGTCCTTCAGTTCCAGGACTACAATTCTCCCCATGGACATAGTCAGTCCATGATGGGAGTAGTAGTCCTAACAATCCCAATAGAGTCCCGCAGCCGGGGGATGTGCAATAGCCTTCCCTCCGCACTGCTGTACTACAACTACTCCCATCATGGGACAGATTCTGTTCCATGATGGGGGTAGTTGTAGTATTGCAGTGCTGAGGGCTGGCTCCTGCATCGTCCCGTGTCTGACACTTTCTATGTGTCATTGCTACTACTCTTAATTTATTTTTAAAGCGCAATTGCTCAAAAAAACAAACAAAAAAAACGCCCTTATATTTTTTACGCAATTGATACATACCAGTCCACTGGATAAAGTGGTGCACGGTACACAAAACAGAAGACAACTTTAGGAAATCATCCACCAAAAAAAATGCAGCACAAATGCAAAAAAAGCGCAATTGCGCAAAATTTGTAAAAGTGAAAACTGGTGTAAAGGAAATTATACATGTCACACATAGTCCATAGTCACAAGGGTTGCCCGAACCAAAGTTACCAGGCTACCCGAGTCCAAAAGTGCCTTCACGGAGCAGTCATTTATCTTTACCATACATACATGTGGCTCAGTCTCTGACCCTGAAACGGCTGCACATGCAGGTTCTGCAAATAGCGTCTGTCGCCGGCTAGAGTCACATTCCATGGGCTCTGAGGTAAGAGGGCAATAGACGGCTATGTGTCCCCACTCATGACACCTCCAGCACTGGGGGGCCCCTGGTCTCTTTAGCATGGAGTCCATTTTTGGACGGGGAAACCCCTGGGGTTAATGATCAGTCTTTTGCCCTCCCCCAAACTCTAGAGCCCTGCTCCCTTTTACACCCTTCCACACACCTCCAGCTGGAACTCTCTTACACACAGATGTCACTGGCTTAACGGTTCTGGAAGGTGTTGGTGCAGTAGAGACATCACGGAGGTAGTCCTCAGTTGCCATGAACCGTTCCACCATGTTGACAAGCTGCTCGGCAGTCTGGGGCTCTCATTGAGCAACCCACCGTTGTAGCTCTGCCGGGAGGGTCCTGAAGTAATGGTCCACTACGATCTTTTCCACAATCTGGGCAGGTGAAGAAAATTCCGGTTCCAGACACTTTTGTACTAGATGAATAAGATCATACATCTGTGACCGGGCAGGTTTGTCCTTGGCGTAGCTCCAACTGTGGACTCTCCTGGCAAGAACAGCTTGTGTAACACCAAGGCGAGCAAGGATCTCCATTTCTAGTTTGACATAGTCCCGGACATCCTGCTCCCTGAGGTCATAATGTCAAGGTTGGCTTCTGGTTAGGCCTTAAAATGTGAGTGACTGCCACTGTATACTGCTAAGTGTCGACAAGAAATAAACACCAGACAAAATGTTGGTACATATCTCCTTCTCAGCATACTGGCTAAGGAGCTGTCCCAAGGAGTTCTGTTTATTATATGGAAGTACATTGGTTTTTACAGTTGACAAAAAGGGGAGGTTAGTTATGATGTCAAAATCATCATGTTATTTTTTGATTGGTTATTTGAGTATTGCGTCAGTATGGCATTTTAAGCATTCATTTGTTTCTTAACCATAGGTCACTTATGTTGCCATTACCTATTCTACCAGAAAATTCTGGATATATCCGTCCTTCTGCACAGTCTATATTTATTCAGATGTTTTGTCTCTAACTTCCAATTTCTTCTTTATCTTGCATCTTTTGGCCTCGTCCCAAGGTCTTCATCTTCGTTACAAGCAAATAGCAAGCTGATATATAGGTTAAGGGTACCAAATATCTTTCTGCAATATACATTAATACTTATATTGATCAACAATCAGAATCATTATAGTCAATTTCAACAATAGTAGGCCTTTTGCGGTTCACCTGTCAGAAAGGGCGCAATCACTTCTGCCCACTCTGCAACTGGAAGTATCTCTCTCTCCACCACTCTCTCAAATATGGTGATATCATCATCAGGTACCATTTTTTGTAAACCCGCTGAATGGCTCTCCTCAAATTCACAGTCTCAGGGGGCTTCTCTCCCCTTGTGAGGTCCTAGCCTCAACAGTCTCTCTGAGTGCAGCAATCTGCTCCATTAACAGATGATTTGTTTCCTGCTGCTGTGCCATGGTCTGCTGTTGGTGTGCCATGGTCTGCTGTTGTTGTGCCTTGGTCTGCTGTTGTGCCTGTTGCTGGGCTCGAAAAATTTCTTCAAAAAACCTTTGTTGCTGTTAATTAGCCTGTATCAGCTGCTTTATCATCTCCTCCATTGTGCTGGATGGGCCTAGCAATGCAGAAGCAGCTTTAACCCAGGACATATGCTTCTGGCCTTTTAAATGTCCACAAAATTCAAATGCAGCGTTTTGTCATGTTGTTGCCCCTAGCAACAGGGTTTGCCCGCATCCTCCACCAATTGTAGGGAACAGCTCACACGGTGGGATCGGCAATGACAATTTTCACCCAGGCAGCAGGTTTCAAACATCAAAGAGGATGTTTATTTAAGTGATTTTCAGCACAAAGCATAGTGCAAACAAAACAACAAAAACCTAAGCCTGTCGACCTCTAACTAAACATCAGGATACCTCACTATCCTACTGTGAGCCAAATGTCTGGCCCCAAGCAAGCTCACACAAATGTCCATAGAGCAAGGTTCCGACCTGCTTGGTTTCAGCTGCTGCTCTGGCTGTGTCTGTTTCTCCTCTGTCTCTCCAGCAATCAGCAGCACCCAACCTCACCTGAGGAAACCTTGAAATAGGTAAACCCATAGTGGACTAGATGTGTGGACTGGAGCACTTTCATATCCAACCGGTCCTCCAGTCCAGGAAATCCAGTCAATGAAATGTAACAAGAGAGCCATAGCAGACTGTGCTCTACTAAAGCAGCATATCCTTCTGGATTTCCTTTATCGTGCCTAGCTGAGAAAACCAGGCAAAAAATACACGCCATCCACCACTTTCCCATATACTTTACCACAGGAGTAAAAAGACATTCACCTACGCCGCTGTTCATAAATACCCCGCGAAAGTATTTATCCTCGGGGCACTTTCCAATTAACTATGTCATGGCCAGTGTTATGTGGGAGGGTTGGGGTGTTATTTGTGCTGTAGGAACTGAGGCACCTGTACTCAAAGTGTTTCCACTATTCCTTTTGAATACAATTCTGGTTTTGGCTCAAAAACTGCAGTGGTAGTATTCCAAAAACTGCCAGAAAAAAAACCAAGTGGAAACTTGGCCTAAGGATGTTGGATTGAAATGTACGTCCTGGTGCCCTGGTACGTAACGCATCAGGACGTATATTGACGTCCTGAGCAGGGCTGGTGCAAGGATTTTTGCCGCCCTAGGCAAAACCCCAATTTGTGTGCTAACAGACCAAAAGGGCAGGATTTGCTCCCCCACTATATATGCACAACTGCATTTGGGGTTGAGTACCTCCTGCCATTTGAGACCACGTCTTTGTTGTTGTTTAAATCTTATACTTGGAGGTGTATAAACTCCACATTTAATGCGCTTTGATCACTATTAAGGCAGCATTAAGGTCCACCTGTGAGGCCGGCACACATATCAGCCAACTTAGGTTGGGCTTATAGTCTGTCTCCCTCCTCCCATTGTATGTGTGCTCAGCCACACTGGAGGTAACCTGGGAGAAGGTTGTAAGTCGGGCATAATGCTGCTGTAATTGTCCACTGGCCCCTGGTTTTGCTTATCACGCACAGGTAGGTTTAGTGTTAGGTCCCGTGCCACTTGAGAAACCTTGGCTTTGGTGTGCGGGCTCTGGTATGTCCTCCATCTAACTATATACTGGCGAATGTCTCAATTATAACATCAGTTAGGGAAAGCCAATGTCATTGTATACATCTACCACAGTAGTGCACTTAAATTTCTATATTGTATTATTCAGTTACAGTATGGTATTGTTGTTTTCTAGTATGGTGGTGTTATTAAGTGACCGAATAACACCACCATACCAGAAAAGAACAATACTGCCATACCGTGATTACCCCCTTAAGGACTCAGCCCATTTGGGCCTTAAGGACGTTTTCATTTTTTCCTCCTTGCCTTCAAAAAATCATAACTTTTATATTTTCATCCACAGACTAGTATGAGGGCTTTTATTTTTTGCGGGACCAGTTGTCCGTTGTAATGCCATCACTCACTGTACCATAAAATGTATGGTGCAACCAAAAAAATACTATTTGTGTGGGGAAATTAAAAAGAAAACCACAATTTTGCAAATTTTGGAAGGTTTCGTTTTTACGCCATACAATTTATGGTAAAAATTACTTGTTCTTTTTTCTTTTGGTCAATACAATTAAAATAATACCCATGATAACATACTCTTCTATTACTGTTGCGCTTAAAAAAAATCACAAACTGTTTAACCAAATTAGTACGTTTAAAATCCCCCTATTTTGAAGACCTATAACTTTTTAATTTTTCCGTATAAGCAGCGGTAATAGGGCTAATTTTTTGTGCCGTGATCTGTTCTTTTTATTGATGCCATATTTGCTTATATAAAACTTTTAATACATTTTTAATTTTTTTGGGAATAAAATGTTATTAAAAAAAGCAGCTATTTTGGACTTTTTTTTTTATGTTCACGCCGTTCACCCTACGGTATCCTAAACATTTTATTTGAATAGTTTGGATATTTATGCACGCGGCGATATCAAATATGTATATCAAATATTTGTATTACACTTTTTGGGGGTGAAATAGGGAAAATGGGACAATTTACGTTTTTATTGGGGGAGGTTAGTTTTTTTACATTTTTTTTAACTTTTTTAAAACTTTTTTTTACTTTTATTTTTACACTATAATAGTCCCCATAGAGGACTATTTATAGCAATCAATAGATTGCTAATACTGTTCAGTGCTATGCATAGGACACAGCACTGATCAGTATTATCGGTCATCTTCTGCTCTGGGGTCTACTCGATCGCAGACCAGAGCAGAAGACCCGTGGAAGGCAGCGGAGGCAGGGGAGGGGACCTCTGTCTGCCGTTCTGGATTATCGGATCGCCGTGGCAGCGCTGCGGAAGATCCGATCATCCATTTTAGTGACCACAATGCTGCAGATGCTGTGATCTGTAATGATCACAGCATCTGAGGGGTTAATGGCGGAAATCCGCACGGATGTCCACCATTACCGGTGGGTCTCGGCTGCTATCAGCAGCCAAGATCTGCCGCGCATGATGTGAGCATCGCTCCGATGCTCGCGGTTATGTATAGGACGTAAATGTACGTCCTGGTGCGTTAAGTACCAGCTCACCAGGACGTACATTTACGTCCGGCGTCGTTAAGGGTTTAAATAACAACACCATACCGTGACAGTATAATAACTCCATACCAGAACAGAACAATACCTCCATACCATGACTGAATAACAGTTTTCCACAGTTTTTTCCCTGCTGTATATATAATAACCCCAACTATAATTTATTTATATATATATATATATATATATATATATATATATATATATATATATATATATATATATATATGTGTATCTCAGCATTTCCCAACCAGGGTATCTCCAGCTGTAGCAAAACTACAACACCCAGCATGCCTACTTGTAGTTTTACCACAGGTAGAGGCACCCTGGTTGGAAAATGCTGATTTATGATATATACAGTAAAGACCAAAAGTTTGGACACACCTTCACATTCAAAGAGTTTTCTTGATTTTCATGACTATGAAAATTGTAGATTCACACTGAAGGCATCAAAACTATGAATTCACACATGTGGAATTATAGACTTACCTCAGCAACCCACTACTGAGGGGTTTCCCCATCCATGCTAAAGAGACCAGGGACCCCCCAGTGCTGGAGGTGTCATGAGTGGGGACACATAGCCACCTATTGCACTCTTACCTCAGAGCCCATAGAGTGTGACTCTAGCCGGCGACAGATGCTATTTGCAGAACCTGCATGTGCAGTCGTTCCAGGGTCAGAGACTGAGCCACATGTATGTATGGTAAAGATGCCTCCATGAAGGCACTTTTGGACTCAAGTAGCCTGGTAACATTGGTTCGGGCAACCCTTGTGACT
Organism: Hyla sarda; assembly: GCF_029499605.1. Lineage (NCBI taxonomy): Eukaryota > Metazoa > Chordata > Amphibia > Anura > Hylidae > Hyla > Hyla sarda. The sequence continues at coordinate 369,524,735 of NC_079189.1, read as the reverse complement.
ATGAACTATGTGGGACATGTATCATTTCCTTTACACCAGTTTTCACCTGGGAGATGGAAGCTTTTATTGGTGAATAGCTTTTCACCAGTCAGAGCTCCCATGTTTGGGCGGGGATTATAAATTATGACAGCTGTATACAGGAGCCAGGGGCACATGTGGCTACACTGTGCTGCCGCCAGCTCCAGTATACAGCTGTCATAATACATAATCCCCACCGAAACACGGGAGCCCTGATTGGTGAATAGCTATTCACCAATCAGAGCTCCCCTCTCCCAGCGGCAGGGATGATGAATTATGATAGTACAGTGACCCCCCCGACCTATGATGGCCCCGACATACGATAATTTGCAACATGCGATGGCCTCTCAGAGGCCATCGCATGTTGAAGGCAGCATCAACATACAATGCTTTTGTATGTCAGGGCCATCGCATAAACGGCTATCCGGCAGCGCAGACTGCTTCAGCTGCCGCCGGATAGCCGTTTACGGTTCCCCGTGTGCTCCGGTGATGGCCTCTTACCTGTCCTCGGGGCTCCGGAGTGTCACTCTCCATCGTCGTCATCACATCGCCTCGCACGCTGTCCCGTCATCAAATAGGAGCGGCGTGCGTAGTGACGTGATGCCGGCGACGGAGAACGAGGATCCCTGGAAGGCAGAGACATCCGGAGCGTCGGGGACAGCCCGGGGATACCGCGACAGGACAGCGATGGAGGGTGACATCCAGGGCAGAGTTGATAAGCGGTGATGGGTCCGGAGCGGCGGGGACAGGTAAGTATGACTTACTATTTTTTCTATTGCATGGATCCCTCAACATACGATGGTTTCAACAAATGATGGTTCATTTGGAATAGATTTCCATCGTATGTTGAGGGAAACCTGTATATACAGGAGCCGGCGGCAGCGCAGTGGAGCCGCATGTACCGCCGGCTTTTTAAGTTAATAAATGCGGATCGCAGCGGGTCTCTGGTGAATGACCTTCTGTGATCTCCCCTTCAGTCCCAGGACTACAACTCCCATCCTGGACGGAGTCTGTCCATGTTGGGAGTAGTAGTCATAACAGTCCCAATAGAGTCCCGCAGCCGAGGGATGTGCAAGAGCCATCCCTCAGCACTGCGGTACTACAACTACTCCTATCATGGGACACAGAATGTCCCTTGATGGGAGTGGTAGTCCAATGGATGAGGGACAGACTGCACTGGGCCTCACTCCTGAGACCCCCTGCAACTTTTACTACTCCGCCCCCCTAGTGATGACATCATTAGGGGGCAGAGCTACACAGTCCAAGACTGAAGCTAGGGTGGTGTTTTGCATAATGGGGACAGAGCCTTTCTGGCAGTGTGTTCCCAAACAGGGAGACTTCAGTTGTTGTTTAACTACAGCCACCAAGATGGGGGTTGCAGTTTAGCAACAATTGGAGGCTCCCTGTTTAGGGGAGAGCACAAAAAATGTACTAACCCATTTTTCGTGTTTTTCTTTTTTTCTCATTTCAGATACATGAATGTGGAGGACTACGGCAGATTCGGTGGACTGCAACAATGACCAACATTTTTTTTAATGTCAATAAAAGGTTTAACGAGGGCTGTGGGGGAGTGTTTTTTTTATATATATTTTTTTCAATGTGTCGTCTTTTTTATTATTGAATTTTTAGGCTTAGTAGTGGAAGCCCTCTTGTAGACAGAATCCATTATTAAGCCGGGGCTTAGCATGAGCACCCAATTATTACCCCATTACCCACTGCCACAGGGGTGTCGGGAAGAACTGGTACCAACAGGCCTGGAGCATCAAATATGGCGCTCCTGGGCTTAGGTGGTAACAGGCTGGCGTTATTTAGGCTGGGGAGGGTTAGTAACAATGGTCCTCACCTACCCTGGTAATGTCAGGCTGTTGCGGCTTGGTTTGTATCTGGTTGATACTGAAAATATGGGGAACCCTATGTGTTTTTTTTCAAATAAATAAAAAAAACGTGTGTGGTTCCCCATCAGCCAGATACTGGGGCGGTGGGTACTGGGGTAATAATTGGGGGTAAGCACTAGCTGGTTTGTGGTTAACACTAAGCCCCGGCTTATTAATGGATTCCGTCTACAAGATGACTTCCTCTACTAAGCCTGAAAAATCAATAAAAATAAACACTCTCCCACAGCCCTCACTATCCCTTTTATTGACATTAAAAAACAACTGGTCACTGTCAAAATCCACCCAATCTGACGTAGTCTTCCACATTCACGTATCTGAAAAAAAAAAAAAAAAGGTTATGACATTTTTGGCGCTCTCCCTGGGGAGAGCCCCCATATTGCAGTGTATAACAGGGAGCATCCAATTGTTGACGTCTGCCTACTGTATCCTGTTAATACATCTATAGATGGGTGTATATACAGGATAGCGCACAAAGACTTTACCCAGAACTGCTGAGCAGCAGTGTGGGTTAACACTTTCCTTGCTGGGCTCCTGTTGCTTTTTTGTCCCCCCACCCCCTTTAACCCCTTAAGGACTCAGGGTTTTTCCGTTTTTGCACTTTCGTTTTTTCCTCCTTACCTTTTAAAAATCATAACCCTTTCAATTTTCCACCTAAAAATCCATTTTATGGCTTATTTTTTGCGTCGCCAATTCTACTTTGCAGTGACATTAGTCATTTTACCCAAAAATGCACGGCAAAACGGGAAAAAAAATCATTGTGCGACAAAATCGAAAAAAATACGCCATTTTGTAACTTTTGGGGGCTTTCGTTTCTACGCAGTGCATATTTCGGTAAAAATTACACCTTATCATTATTCTGTAGGTCCATACGGTTAAAATGATACCCTACTTATATAGGTTTGATTTTGTCGCACTTCTGGAAAAAATCATAACTACATGCAGGAAAATTTATACGTTTAAAAATGTCATCTTCTGACCCCTATAACTTTTTATTTTTCCACGTATGGGGCGGTATGAGGACTCATTTTTTGCGCCGTGATCTGAAGTTTTTATCGGTATGATTTTTGTTTTGATCGGACTTTTTGATCACTTTTTATTCATTTTTTAATGGTATAAAAAGTGACCAAAATACCCTTTTTTGGACTTTGGAATTTTTTTGCGCGTACGCCATTGACCGTACGGCTTAATTAATTATATATTTTTATAGTTCGGACATTTACGCACGCGGCGATACCACATATGTTTATTTTTTATTTTTTTTACACTGTTTTATTTTTTTTATGGGAAAAGGGGGGTGATTCAAACTTTTATTAGGGAAGGGGTTAAATGACCTTTATTAACACTTTTTTTTTACATTTTTTTTGCAGTGTTATAGGTCCCATAGGGACCTATAACACTGCACACACTGATCTCCTATGTTGATCACTGGCGTGTATTAACACGCCTGTGATCAGCATTATCGGCGCTTGACTGCTCCTACCTGGATCTCAGGCACGGAGCAGTCATTCGTCGATCGGACACCGGGGAGGCAGGTAAGAGCCCTCCCGGTGTCCGATCAGCTGTTCGGGACCCCGCGATTTCACCGCGGCGGTCCCGAACAGCCCGACTGAGCAGCCGGGTCACTTTCACTTTCACTTTAGAAGTGGCGGTTGACCGCCGCTTCTAAAGGGTTAATACCGCACATCGCCGCGATCGGCGATGTGTGGTATTAGCCGCGGGTCCCGGCCGTTGATTAGCGCCGGGACCGACGCGATATGATGCAGGATCGCGGCGCGATCCCGCTTCATATCGCGCGAGCCGGCGCAGGACGTAAATATACGTCCTGCGTCGTTAAGGGGTTAATAGCCTTTTTTTTATCATCTACACACCCATATGAGAACTTGTTTTTTTGCGGGACTAATTGTACTTTGTAATGTGTTCACTCATTTTTCCATAACATGTGCTCCAAAAAAATGGGGTGGTTTCATTTTTACATGTGCGGTCAAATTAACATGTGATCTTGATACTTAAGATCGGCACAATTAAAACAATATCCAATTTGTATAAGTTTGCATCATGATTTACTAATTTAAAAAAATTCTAAACTTTACAGAAAAAAAAAGTTTGGGCCATTTTCTGACCCCTATAACCTTTTTATATTTCCATATACTGTTTGTTTGAGGGCTAATTTTCTGCAGTAATCTCTTGTTTGTATCGGTACTATTTTGGTATTGATCAAACTTTTTAAACGTTTTTACTTAATTTTTTCTGGAGTATGATGTAACATAGTAACATAGTTCATAAGGTTGAAAAAAGACCAGAGTCCATCAAGTTCAACCTATACCCCTAATAAGTCCATACTGAGTATAGTTGATCCAGAGGAAGGCAAAAAACCCTCATACTGGAGGTAAAAATTCCTTCCTGACTCCAAATATGGCAGTCAGAATAAATCCCTGGATCAACGTTCTGTCCCTATAAATCTAGTATACATAACCAGCAATGTTATTTTTCTCCAAAAATGCATCCAGCCCCTTTTTGAACTCTTTTACAGAGTTCACCATGACCACCTCCTCTGGCAGAGAGTTCCAGAGTCTCACTTCCCTTACAGTAAAGAACCCCCGTCTGCACTGGTGTAGAAACCTTCTATCCTCAAGACGTAGAGGATGCCCCCTTGTTATAGATACAGTCCTGGGTATAAATAGATCATGGGAGAGATCTCTGTACTGTCCACTGATATATTTATACATAGTTATTAGGTCGCCCCTAAGCCTTCTTTTTTCTAAACTAAATAACCCTAATTCTGATAATCTTTCTGGGTACTGTTGTCCTCCCATTCCCTATATTACCCTGGTTGCCCGTGTTTGAACCCTCTCCAGCCCCACTATATCTTTCTTGTAAACTGGTGCCCAGTACTCTACACAGTATTCTATGTGTGGTCTGACTAGTGATTTGTACAGTGGTAGAATTATTTCCTTGTCGTGGGCATCTACGCCCCTATTGATGCACCCCGTGATTTTATTTGCCTTGGCAGCAGCTGCCCGACACTGGTCAGTACAGCTAAATTTACTATTAACTAAAACTCCTAAGTCCTTTTCCACATCAGTTGTACCAAGTGTTCTCCCATTTAATACATAATCCCAGCCCGGATTTTTCTGGGAGACGAAGGTTGCGTACCGAAACGTACGTTGGAGTGGTGCTGTCCCGGTCTCTGCTGATTGCTGCTGTACTCTGGTATATCGCTATACTGATTTGTATCCCTACAATGTTATGTTTGTTTACATGCACACTGCACTTTATTTTGCATGTTATATATATATAATTTTTTTGCTCTCACTGTGAGATTTATATACATGTTTCCTACATGCTGCTAAACATCCTGTTTTTGCAAATTTGTGTACAAGATTATTGTATCTTTTCTATCTCATTGTGGTGGATCCAGTAATATATACACTATACCCAGCCTTCATTGCAGAGCCGGTGACACCACCTTTTAGCCTTATTCCTCCTTGAAAAATAATATTTTTAACTAATATATATACAATCTTTATGTACTTACATTCCACGGAATTAAATAAAATGATATACGTTTTATAAGTGACTCCGTTTTTCTCTTTCTTGTTGTTTGCTAGGCTCTCACAATGTTTTTATTCTAGGTTTTTAATCTAAGTTTTATAACTAGTTTTTATTTTGCTTTTCTCTTTTTTCTTTTTCTCTCCTTTGCAGAGTCGTCTCCTGCACCTTTGAGCCACCTTCGAGCCTTCTCCCATGAGTCTATCTGTTATATAGTATGCACTAGCACCTTATATTGTCCATATAGCCGTCCAGCCGCTTAACCCTTGTAGAATATCATACTTATGCATAATCTAATTTTGTATTGATCCGCATCCAGTCTACTCCTTCCTTTTTTACCGTTCCCCATGCTTTTAGTCATCCGCCTGCCCATCCAAGTATTGCCAGACCCCCTTTTTTATTTTCATTTCCTTTTTTCTCCTGTTGTATTTTTTAACATATGTTCACCTGGCTATCACTATGTATGTTTACCACGCATTAATATTTTAATTACTTGTTACATATATATATATATATATATATATACACATATAGATTAATATATTTTTCTATACATCAATTTTTGATATATTTTTTTTATAATGTATTTATTACATTCTTGCACTTGCACTTTTATTTCATGTTTCACTCACCAGTATCTCAGTGTGTCTTATATACACTTATATATACACACATGTCTGTTTTTCACCTACTAATTAACATTACACTTACTCACTTTCAGCACCTATCCATTAGTAATCTCCATTCTTGGATATTTGCATTTTTTATTAGGTCTATTTATTCCTTACTATTATCTAAGATTAATTCGTATATTTTACATTTACATTTATTCACTATTCACATACATATACTATTTTTCTAAATATAAAACACAATAATAATATGTATTTAATTAAAATTAAATAAAAAAATATTTTTATATTTTATATATAATATTTTATATAAAAAAAAATTTTGAGCTATATTTCATTCATTATTTATTTATTCACTATTTGTTAATTATCTAATTATTATTTTTTAAATGATTTAATTTATCCATTTATTTAGGTAGCATTTATTCACTTATGTTTTTAACTCTCTCTATCTTACCCACTGCATTATTATTATTTGGTGCATTACCCTTTAAAATATTTCCTCATGTTCACGTTTGGTTTGCTGTGTTTCACTTTTTATTTTTCACTCACTCCCCTTCCCTTCTCTCACTTCACTCATGCTCACACTTTTCTCTTTCTTGATTTTATTTTATTTTATTTGTTTCGATCACGTGGTACACTTATCACATGCCTTTACTTCCTTTTCCCCTCTGCGCCTGCACGCTTTCTCTTCTATTTTCGCTTGCGCCGTTTGATCCAGACTGCGCCTGCGTTCTCCTGCTTGGGAGCCCGGTCATGTGGTTGATGTACCACATGACCGTACCCAATTTGCGGCAGAACTCTGTGCGCCTGTGCACGCGTTCTCTAAGCCCGGTCACGTGATCACACTGATCATGTGACTAGGCTCTTTACCGGAAGTACGCCGACGGCGTCCCGGATATGTGAGTTCTGGCGGACACCAGCTCTAGGCAAACCTGGAACATCATTGGATACAGCCAGGTCTTATGGGCGGTGATATCTTTCAAGATATATTGATTGGGGAAATTTATGTCAATCTAAATGTGATGAGATGTAATTGGCTGTGATGCGGCATATTAGGCCGGTGAGAAGGTAGGATAGCCACACCCCCTGAGGAAGCCATTTAGTGGTGAAACGATCATTGGGGTTGGTAGGTAAGGTCTGGCATACTTGTTCCCTCTGGTCCTTGGGTCTGATCCCTTTGTCTATTTTCTCCTTGCCCTCGTGCTTGCGTTCAGCAGCAATTTGGTGCGTCTTCACTTCTGATATTTACTCTTATTGCCCTTTGACCTCATATTTATATTTATTACCTCTCTGTACTTAGTTCCAGTCCTCAGCTACCCATCTGCAGTCTTTTTCAGTGCCTTGTTTTTATTATGTACTTGTACTATTGTTTTTTAATCAATAATACACTTTAATAAAGATTTTGTTAACTTTCTTCTATTCTTTGTTTATTTGTGCATAGATGGCTGTATACTGTATACAGCCAGCAGCCATCAACTTACCTGTTTGGCTCCTGTCTGTTCTTGTCTCTTCTGAAGCCCTGCCTCTAGTGACGCCATAGTTACTAGAAGGCAGGACTTCAGGAGATTGCAGAATAGAACAGACAGAAGCAAAGGCAATACTTGTAGCTTCTGGTCCTAATGCAAAATCTGCAACTGGGCCCAATGTGCCAATTATAATACTGGTCTCTCATGGGGCAGATGTACCTTGTGGCCTCCTTTGACACCAAGGTCCCATTGTGACTGTTACGTCTGCACTCCCTGTAGTTACGCTGCAGGACAGGAGCCCAGATGGAGTAAATTATGCTGTTCTTGAAGGCATGTTAAAAAAGATGTGTGTGAATACAGCCGCCATAACTTTGTGAGTGATTTTCCCTTCTTGGAAGAATGCCAAAATGTACTAACCATTTTTTGTGTTTTTCCCGGTGAAAATCTGGGGAATTCCCTACTTTTTATTTATAAATAAATTAATTAATTAAAATGTATATATATATATATATATATATATATATATATATATATATATGTAAAAAGCATTGAGTTATCAATATTTTTCAAATCAGCCAGATACCAACAAGGCCGCAACAACCTGGCATTATCGGAAGGGTGAGGACCATTGTTTTGGGCCTTCCCAGTCTAAATAATGTCAGCCTGTTACCGCCCAGGCCCAGGAGCGCCATTTTAGTCACTCTGGGCCTGTTGCTATCTGCTCTTCCCAATACTTCTGTAGTGAGGGGTCTTGGAGTAATGGCAGGGGGTTAGCGATAGCTATTTTTGGAGCTATTGATAAGCCCCGTCTTTTTAACGGATGCCGTCTATTAGACTTCTTTTACTAATAAATCTGTATAGTACATTTTATATGAAATACATAACCTTTTTTAAAATAACATTTTTATTGCAAAAAAAAAAAAAAAAACACCTCCATACAAGCCCTCCTTAGCCATTTTATTAGAAAAAAAAAACCACTGTTCATCTATATAGTCCACTGAATCCAAACAAATTCTCTGCATGTGCCCGGCGGAAAAAAAAATAATTATGCAATGTTAACCTTTATGTGCGGGCTAATAGTAATGTTGCAATAAGCTTATGAAGAACAGAATACACATTAATAACTTTAAGGAAACACACATTTGCTTGAAATTCTGGGACACTTTACTGGCACAGCTACCATTCACAAGAGAGTTGTCAGGTGGCTGAGAGTTAAAGGTTTGCATCATGTGTATATCAGGTATTGGAGCGTTTGGCAAATGTATTTCTCTGCATTGTACCTAATCTGCACACACTTAGGTGAAAGGGTGCTTTTAATGTACATAATTGAATGGTAATTTGGTCACATGCCACTCCTAGCCAGTGATTGCAAGAGAAAGTCTCTAGTTCAATCTCACCTAGGGAAATGGGAGCACCTCAGTCTGTTACAGCCAGTTAGTAAGGCCGGTAACAAAGAGTTAGTTAGGCCAGTTAGGCCCTTTTTTGCCGGCCTTACTAACTGACCTGTTAATTAGGCCAGTTAGTTGGCCTGTTAGTTAGGCTGGTTTTAGCCAGAGCCACATGTGTGTCTATCAGCTCTGCTCTTGCTAAGGGAACAAGTGCAGTTGGTCTAGGTTTGCTATTACTATATTAGATGTTGCTATATGTACACATATATCATGTTATCTGCTTAAGTCTACAATCAAGTTGCTGTTCTTGCTCCTTGTTTCTGTCTGCACTGTGAGGATATCGTCCTAAAGTATTCAGTCCGTGAGAGGGTGAGTTTCATCTTGCAAGAGAGAGATATTGAAAAAGGACCTCTCTGCATTACATTTATCTTTTGTGGGTCTGCTGCATGCAGCTTTAAATCCTGCACATTAAAAATGAGCAGCATGCTGTACGTGTGAATAGACCCTACATGGACATAAACTAAATCTCTGACTTCAAAGCTGTAACTTGCTATGCTATATTTATTAAGCATTTGTATTTCATTTGTACAAGGAGTTCAGTAAATTTACAAGTAGTTTCACTGACTCCTAGTGTTGAGAGGTCTCATTCCTGCACTCTGCCTGCTGAAACAGCTTAATTGACAAAAGGATAGTTGGGGGTTTACAGAGGAACATTGGGCTAATCCACCACTCTGCCACATTACATATACATTGAGCACCACTATGCCCAGCATAACCCTTTATACTTCCTGTAGCCTGGCAGGCAGTAATGGACATGTTTAGGAAGGATCTGCTAAATGGCTATGTCATGAGATTACCATAACACTATCACTAGCTTTTTGTGAACTTGTATTTCCTGTTTGACTTTTCTTTTTTTGACTACAAATCCCACAATTCCATTTCCCTCCCTCCCACACATCAGCCACCCCACCCATTGAAACAAAAGACCTGTGGTTTTCAAACAGGGTGCCTACAGCTGTTGCATTAGTTGCAGATTGATCCCTTTCCCAACAAGCGATCCCTCCACCCATTGAAGCAGACAGGCTCCCTGTCATCAGCTGACTAGTTAGTCAGATCTCTGCCGCATTGCCTGCTAGGAAAAATCCGAGACAACAGTCATTTTGTATGCTGGTAAAAATAAATATTGGAGTGAAAATCACAGAAGAATTGTGAGTAAACCGTCACACACCGGTACAGACACTATATTATGAACTACACTAACTTTTCAGCCCCTGTAGCATAGTCAAATAAAAAAAATTCCTGGAATACCCCTTTAAGGTTCAGCAGATTATGTTACAGCTCACATACTTGTTACATAACTTTATTTTCAGGAGTGAATGATGTTATGTAATAACAGTTTGTCCCATTTTGTATTTCTTGAGGAAGGTCTATTGCTCTTGGTCAAAATACCATAAATACCAAATTACAGCTAATGGTTGTTTTATTTGTTTTATTCTTCCTGTTAATCCAGTTAATCAGGGTTGAAGTCCATTCCTGTCTCTATGCTTCGGATAAATAATTTTTTGACATATACAACAATTAAAGGGGTACTCCATACATAAAAATCTTGTGAGGATCCGGCCGCTGCAAAACCTCCCTTCCCCCAGCGCCCCAGCATTCTAAAAATTTTTGTGCTAGGCTTCAGACAGCTGTGATGGTCATTCCCCCCTCTATTAATGTCTAAAGGAGGGGGCGTGACAGCAGTGGTTGGATAGGGGATAAAATGTTTCCAGCAGTGTACCCCCTTTAATGTTCTGGAGATCAGAGGCTTGGACTGCATTCTGACCTAAAAGGGAACTTATCAGATGGAATGGGCACTGAAACAGCATCAAGCAGCTGGTATTCTGCTGTAAGACATACAATCTCTAGAAGACAAACCATTGGACTGAGCACAAGAGCCATAGAGTTGTGCTTTGCGTGGCTCTCCTGGCTATATCTAATGATGGGAACAGGTTTTAGGGGGCCTCAGTGCAACATGAAAAAAGTTTAGTATTGCTTTATAAAAAGTCTCACTGTTCTGGCTTTTAGAGGCCCACTTTTATCAATGACAAAAAAAACATTCAGGTGTTCATGGTGACCACGGGGTTAGGGAACATTGGTATTTAGCCACTTATACTACATGTGTATTGTGCTAGTCGCACAAAACTGGCAACATGAAAAAGAGCATCTTACTTGAGGAATAGTTGAAGTCAAGTGATTTATTGATTTATTTATTCCGCTGCTAACTTAATGGATGACACTAAAGTTAGTAAGTCATATAAAACTTTCAAATGGCAAGTATTCATACTTTAAGTGTTCCTGTGATATCACAAAAGGATCTGGGTGCTCGGTTATCAACTGATCATAAAAACAAATAGTAAGATGCATGCGGCTGTGTGATTCAGGCCCTGGCTCATCACAATCTTTGTCCAGCTGCAGTAGACAGGCTCCATAAATTTATAATGGAGTTCTATTTCTGCAACTGGATGGAGATGACATACAAAGGATCTGTGGGGGTCTGCACAGATTGCAACCGATTTAACTTCCCTTGTGCCCGGGCTGAAAAAACGAAAAAAGCAAACTTCAACTCACCTTCATACGTTCCCCATGTTGAGCTTATATCGACGTTCCATTCCTCCGGCGCTGCTCTGCTTCCTGCTTTTTAGGCTCGGATCGTCAGACTGCAGTCAGCGTATTGCCGGCTGTAGCGATGTTCCCCCTCGGCCGGTGATAGGCTGAGTGCAGTGTAATGTAAGGAGCCTGGGCCCCGCCTTCTCCCTGCTGTCTGGGCTCCTTACATGACAGTGCACCCAGCCTATCACCGGCCGAGGTGTTGTAAAAATGAAGATTTAGAATTTTCACTTCCACTTTGCTGTCATTCCTGTGAAATATCTAAAGGGTTATCAAACTTTCTGAATGTCATTTTGAATACTTTGAGGGGTGTAGTTTTCATAATGGGGTCCATTTTGGGGTATTTCTAACATAAAGACCCTCAAATGCCCTTCAAAACTGAACTGGTCCCTGAAAAATTCAGATTTTGAAATTTACGTGGAAAATTGCTGCTATACTTTGAAGCCCTCTGATGTCTTCCAAAAGTAAAAACATGTCAATTTTATGAAGCAAACATAAAGTAGACATATTGTATATGTGAATCAAAATATAATTTATTTGGTATGTTTATTTTCTTCACAAGCAGAGAGCTTCAAAGTTATAAAAAAGACAACATTTTTTAATTTTTCATCAAATTTTTGAATTTTTCACCAAGATATGATGCAAGTATCGATGAAAATTTACCACTAACATAAAGCAGAATATGTCACGAAAAAACATTCTTGGAATCAAATTCATAAGTAAAAGCATCCCAGAGTTATTAATGCTTAAAGTGACAGTGGTCAGATGTGCAAAAAATGCTATGGTCCTTAAGGTGAAAATGGGCTTGGTCCTTAAGGGGTTAATTATTGTTTCTATTTGCATATTGCAAAAAATTTTTTTTTTTTCTGAGCAGGTAACATTCTATTGAATGTGTCCTTTTAATAACTGGACTATTGTAGGCTATAATCAGGGGAAATGTCCTATATGCCTATACTCCCCTTGTCCCCATTGTGTCCAGCATTTACTTTTGCCCTGCAACCATCTTGCTTTAATATAAAGTGGTTCTATGTAATCAGGCATCAGGGGACATAGCTACAGATTGGAAAGGAGAAGGATAGGTGACTTTGGATATGAAAGTCAAGGGTACAGTGTGCGTAATACTTGGTGGTTCTACATTAGGGAAAACAGTGGACAAACTGAATTGAATACACCTTTACTCCTTACCTTTATTGTCATCAATCCATGGTGCACATCTACACTGAACCTAATAAAAATTGAGAACAGATTTTGTATTGTATCCTCTAAAACTTGCTAGCACTGCAAAAAAAGTTGTTATTGTTTTATTTAAATTTCCAAGGATGCTTATGCTTTTGTGTCCCCACATTTTAATTACCCATTGCAAAAAAACTAACTCTGCCCATCTGCGTGTGATTATTATTCATACATTTGGAATATATTGTCTGAGAGAACCGAAGGTCAGAAGGCCAACTTTCTCCCAGCCATGTCATTTACGGTGTTTAATCTTACAAGGCAATTATTTTGAGACTGCATTGCTTTATCATTTTTAATCAAGTCATATGTATTCATCATAACTACATTAAAGCTGAACCAAGTTGTGCTTAATGTAGTTGCTTCATTAAAAATGACTGAATATAAAGTAGCGGAGAAACAAATTGTGTCTGTATCATTTTTTAATCTCATCTGCCTGAAGCAGATAATGTATCAATGTTGTGCTAATCTTTGGCATACTAAAAGCAACTAGAGCTTTCTAGACTTTATTCTCAAGGCAGAGCAGCCCTTTATGTTTGAAAGAAAACTAGAAGGGACCCATATGTGGTGTCCCGGTACTGTACGTATACTGTACCTTGTGTTATAAGTCCCCAAAGTCAGACTTCCTCCGTACTGATAGGGTGCTCTTAGTGGTATAACCCCTAGTTGCCTCATCCTTCTTTAATTTTATGTATATATATATATATATATATATATATATATATATATATTGTATAGGGTAAATGTTGCTTCCAGGACCTTAGGTCACATGATTAATAATTATATTGTTCTGCTAAGGTTAAGGACCTTCTAGGTCATGTGCTCATGTCACTTGTTGTACCACAATGCTTTGTGTTAGGACTGACAGGTCTGGGGGACCAATAAGCTTGAAGCCTGCCCGGTCGGAAGACATTTTTTTTGTTTTTGTTTGTATGGTTGATAGTTGTAGAAGGAAGAGGAATGTGGAATTCAAAGAGCTAAATAGCCTCAAATACCTTTGATTCCTCACCACCCTGACAGTCCAGGGTGAGTTAAATACCCCCCTGGAAGGTTGGGGGGTAGTCGGCCGGAGGCTGCAAACAGTAAAAGGGGCAGCCTAGGGCCGGCAAGTTGGGGGAGAAATGGGTAGGAAAAAAGGTAAAAAGGAAAATAATAAAAGGAAAAATATTAAAAAAACCAAGAGGTGATGGGAGTGATGTATGTGTGTTTCTTTTTCCCCTCTTCGCCTCCTACCTCCCTCATCTCCCTGAACCCCCAAAACTGTGCTTCTGATTAATTGATTTATTTCTTAATTTATTCACTCCTGTTGCTAAGGTAATAGAAATAGGGGATGACATAGGGGTGGAAAGGGTGTGAACAGTAGGGGAAGCGACAAAAGACAGTTAGGAGGTGGGGGGAGGGAGGGAGGAAGGCGCGGGGAGGACTGCAGGCCTCAAGTAGTAAGTTAAATAAGGAATATTGTAACGGGAAGATTAAAGTAGAATTGGTTGATTAATGGATATTGTTGGGTAGGTTTGGGGATATCATTTTCTTTTTGATGGAAAAGTTGGTTTTGTGTAAACTTTTATAATGTTATAAAGAATAAAAATATATATTAAAAAAAAAAAAAAAAAAAGCTTTAAGCCTGCCCCTTTAGATATAAGGGCGCTGTTATCCAATCCTCGCTCTCTTGGGTTCCGGACTAGCAGAGAGAGAGAAGCTCCATGTTTACCTTCAAGACAAATCTAGGCCTGAAGCCTGCTAACCGTGAGTTCAATCTAGCTTAATCCTAATCCTACGTGACTGCTGGACCTAAACAATACCACAATATCCAGTGGAACAGCGTAAAGCAAATCCTTCAAGCTTATTCCCTACAAGGTCCCAACCAAACCTGTGAGGAGCCTAAAGTCCGGTCCTCTGTAAAGACTGTTACTACGTTTAACCTGCATAAAATCTGCAGTAAAGTTATCTTCAGTTTACTAAAACTCTGGTTGTGGAAAATCCTTTTTTCCTCCCTATCGTTCCTGGGACAGGTAACGGTAGGATACATATACAGAGAGGAGCCCGCACCCTGGCATCACGACAGTTAAGGGTTAATCCAACACACTTTCATCACTGCACAACTACACCCTACCTACCCTTCACCCCCAAGCCTACCACACATATATAACACATAGCTGTCTTTACGGGGTCCCAGAACCGTTCTGAAGCCATAATTAGGTTGTGCAACCTAGAAAACATCGATGTAGGGTGCAGAGCACTATTTTGTGCATACCTCCTGTAACATAAGTGATTACAAATATGTTACATAAAAAATTTTGATTGAGCAAATAAAAAAATATGCACCTGTATGTGTAAGAGTGTGATTTCCAGGGCCGTCTTTAACACGGGGAAAAAGGGGCAGCTGCCCTGAGCCCTGTCATTCCTGGGGGCCAAAAGCAGCTAGCCCTTTAGCCCCACGCTAAATCAGCTAGCTGCTGCCACCGGTCCTACTGGAGCTACAGGGGGTCTGGCTGAGATGTGGGGAGCAGTGCGGGCTCCGAGGGGCCCAACTGGAGGAGGACGTGATGGGGAGAGCAGAGTGCCTGCAACTGGGGGGGAGCCCTCCCTGTACCGCCTGACTCAGGACACCGAGAAGACCTTCCACAAGGGGATGCCCTACAACTACCTGCAAGTGGCACATTACAGCGTATGAAGGTGCAACCATCTGCAGACCAGGAGGGGGATCTGGTTAGGGCCGAACTGAAAAATTCCCAGTAGGCTTGTCGCCCTGTGGGCCGGCAGGGGCTGGAGGACACATATTAAACATACCACAACAGGCACTCAGCCTTTCAGGAGTCTCATGACCTCAGCTGCAGACTGAGACTGACAGCTGCACAGTGACCGGAGGTCCAGAGTCTGTACAGGAGAAGTACAGACAGGACACTCAATGTCTCTCCTGGCTCCTCCTCCTGTCGGCACACTGGAGTCACTGGAGCTCTTTGGTTTGGTTCTCTTTTTTTTTCCATTTTAAGTTGTTTATTTATTGTTTTTTTATTAACTATAGTTTAATATATTTAACTGCTGTTAAGGGGAACCTGCAATCAGTTTCATGCCGTTGGGGCTGCAAGCATCACAATCCGGGACACTATAAGTTACTCTGAGACACTCCCACATTCAGAGTAATCCTAGTTTATAAATTTTCCCAATTAACTAGTCCTCAGGGCGGGTCCTAGCGGGGTGGGTGATGCATCTCTCCCTATACCAGTAGTCTCCTAACTGTGGAACTCCAGCTGTTGTAAAACTCCAACTCCCACCAGCCTTTGGCAACAGCTGAAGGTCCACAGTTTGGAGACCTAGGCTCTATACACTCCCACAGTAGAAAATGGGAAGCCCTCACCAATCTCTGTGCAAATAAAACCTTCTTTTTATGATAAAACACCCAAGGTCCCTTTTTTAGGGACAGAGAGACACATCACAAAAGAGGGAAGCGACACACAAGAGGGAGCCATAACCAAAGAAAGAAAACCACTCAGGACAACAGAGGGTGCAGAGTGGGGACCAACAAGTAGAGGGATCTCACAATGAACGGAGTCTTGTGGTAAATATCTCTTCTCATGTACTTTCTAAATCTGAATATGACATATTGAACCGTGGTTTATCTTATTGTCCAATACCAGTTGTAGATTGGGTACAATTACAGGCTGACCTTACTGAATTTATTAGAAGTATTAAATTTAATGTTTGGTGTTCCACCAATTCTGCAGGGGTAATGAAGTCACTGGACGAACATATTAGTGAGTTGTGGTTGAGGGATGTCAATCTCCATAACAAAAGTAATATTGTTCCTCCAGTGACTTCTGGTGCTACTGAGACCTTTGTAACGTTGGTTGAAAAGGACATTTCTAAGATGAGAAAAGAAACCGGTACCAACGGTTCAATAATATATCTAGATCTGAACATAAGGTTCTACAGGGGATTGTCCATTATGACCACATTGTTATCAAGCCCGCCGACAAAGGCAGGGCTGTTGTCATTATGGACAAA
This sequence comes from Hyla sarda, assembly GCF_029499605.1. Lineage (NCBI taxonomy): Eukaryota > Metazoa > Chordata > Amphibia > Anura > Hylidae > Hyla > Hyla sarda. Next base: position 369,507,900 of record NC_079189.1, on the reverse strand, counting down.
TCCGATTACATGAGAGAGGTATTCAGACAGATTCAGGATTCTGAGGTCTATAAGTGAATTATGATCCCAAACACATGGTGGAGCAGAGATTGAAAACTTTAGTTGATCATGCTCTGGCTATTGATGTGATTGACGAGGCTCTACACACTTTTTTGTTACCTAAACACCCCAGGACCCCAATGATATATATGCTGCTCAAGATTCATAAGAGTCTGAATAACCCGCCGGGATGACCCATAGTGTTGGGCAGAGACTCGATTCTCAGCCCGGCAGCTATGTATGTCGATAAGATCCTCCAGGAATGTGCTGTAAGAGCCGCATCAAATATCAGAGACACGTCGGTTTTCTTGGTGAAATTGAGAGAGATTGAGCCCCCTGCTGATTGTATGCTAGTCTCATTTGATGTGGTGAGCTTCTACACCTCAGAGCATCACTAAAGTATTGAACAACAGTTCACACTCTGCAGATTGCCAGGAATGTATTCTGGGTTTAGTTGAGATAATTTTGATGTGTAACTATTTCTCATGTGAGGACAGGTGCTATATGCAATTAAGGGGTACAGCTATGGGGTCTAATATGACTCGAACGTACGCCAACATTGTAATGGCTGACATGGAGGAATCATCTATATACACGTCACACCACTTTGACAAAGTGTTAAGGTGATGGCATTATATAGATGACGTCTTTGTGATCTGGAGTGGCACGGAAGAAGAATTAAATATCTTCTTCACTAACTTGAATGACATAGATGATGTCATCAAATTCACCACGGTGGCATCCAAGACTGGTATCCAGTTCTTGGACACCTGAGTGGGTATGGAGAATGATAAATTTGTGACTGATTTATTGTCAAGCCCACAGACGGAAAAAACTTTCATTGTTTTGATGCACACCCGAGGGGTATGATAAAGTCGCTACCATATAGTCAGTTCCTCAGGGTGAAGAGGATAGTTGAAGACCCGAGTACATTAGAGGATATACTTAGAGATATGGGGCAGAAATTTACAGCAAGGGTTACCTGAGACAAGAAGTGCACTTACATAAACGCAGGGTGGATTTATTAAAGAGAGAGGAAATTTGACATCCAAATACTTCTGGTGAAAATGTGGCTAGAATGTCTACCTTTTTTGTCTACGTACACTCCCCTGAGTGACAAGATGGGACAAAGTACACGTAGACACTGGAGTGTTCTCAACCATTCTATTGAAAATGTTCCGTAGTTGGTAACACCTCCTATTTTAGAATACAGTAGGGCTCCAAATCTTAGAGACAAGTTAGTGTTACGCCGAGCGCTCCGGGTCCCCGCTCCTCCCCGGAGCGCTCGCTTCACTCTCCCCGCGGCAGCGCTCCGGTCACGTCCTCTGACCCGGGGCGCTGCGATTCCGCTGCCAGCCGGGATGCGATTCGCGATGCGGGTAGCGCCCGCTCGCGATGCGCACCCCGGCCCCCCTACCTGACTCGCTCTCCGTCTGTTCTGTCCCGGCGCGCGCGGCCCCGCTCCCTAGGGCGCGCGCGCGCCGGGTCTCTGCGATTTAAAGGGCCACTGCGCCGCTGATTGGCGCAGTGGTTCCGATCAGTGTGTTCACCTGTGCACTTCCCTATATCACCTCACTTCCCCTGCACTCCCTTGCCGGATCTTGTTGCCTTAGTGCCAGTGAAAGCGTTCCTTGTGTGTTCCTTGCCTGTGTTTCCAGACCTTCTGCCGTTGCCCCTGACTACGATCCTTGCTGCCTGCCCCGACCTTCTGCTACGTCCGACCTTGCTTTTGCCTACTCCCTTGTACCGCGCCTATCTTCAGCAGCCAGAGAGGTGAGCCGTTGCTAGTGGATACGACCTGGTCACTACCGCCGCAGCAAGACCATCCCGCTTTGCGGCGGGCTCTGGTGAAAACCAGTAGTGGCTTAGAACCGGTCCACTAGCACGGTCCACGCCAATCCCTCTCTGGCACAGAGGATCCACTACCTGCCAGCCGGCATCGTGACAGTAGATCCGGCCATGGATCCTGCTGAAGTTCCTCTGCCAGTTGTCGCTGACCTCACCACGGTGGTCGCCCAGCAGTCACAACAGATAGCGCAACAAGGCCAACAGCTGTCTCAACTGACCGTTATGCTACAACAGTTACTACCACAGCTTCAGCAGTCATCTCCTCCGCCAGCTCCTGCACCTCCTCCGCAGCGAGTGGCCGCTCCTGGGATACGCTTATCCTTGCCGGATAAATTTGATGGGGACTCTAAGTTTTGCCGTGGCTTTCTTTCCCAATGTTCCCTGCATCTGGAGATGATGTCGGACCTGTTTCCCACTGAAAGGTCTAAGGTGGCTTTCGTAGTCAGCCTTCTGTCCGGAAAAGCCCTGTCATGGGCCACACCGCTCTGGGACCGCAATGACCCCGTCACTGCCTCTGTACACTCCTTCTTCTCGGAAATCCGAAGTGTCTTTGAGGAACCTGCCCGAGCCTCTTCTGCTGAGACTGCCCTGTTGAACCTGGTCCAGGGTAATTCTTCCGTTGGCGAGTATGCCGTACAATTCCGTACTCTTGCTTCAGAATTGTCCTGGAATAATGAGGCCCTCTGCGCGACCTTCAAAAAAGGCCTATCCAGCAACATTAAAGATGTTCTGGCCGCACGAGAAATTCCTGCTAATCTACATGAACTTATTCACCTAGCCACTCGCATTGACATGCGTTTTTCCGAAAGGCGTCAGGAACTCCGCCAAGATATGGACTCTGTTCGCACGAGGCGTTTCTTCTCCTCGGCTCCTCTCTCCTCTGGTCCCCTGCAATCTGTTCCTGTGCCTCCCGCCGTGGAGGCTATGCAGGTCGACCGGTCTCGCCTGACACCTCAAGAGAGGATACGACGCCGTATGGAGAACCTCTGCCTGTACTGTGCTAGTACCGAACACTTCCTGAGAGATTGTCCTATCCGTCCTCCCCGCCTGGAAAGACGTACGCTGACTCCGCACAAAGATGAGACAGTCCTTGATGTCTACTCTGCTTCTCCACGTCTTACTGTGCCTGTGCGGATGTCTGCCTCTGCCTTCTCCTTCTCTACAGTGGCCTTCTTGGACTCTGGATCTGCAGGAAATTTTATTTTGGCCTCTCTCGTCAACAGGTTCAACATCCCGGTGACCAGTCTCGCCAGACCCCTCTACATCAATTGTGTAAATAATGAAAGATTGGACTGTACCATACGTTTCCGCACGGAGCCCCTTCTTATGAGCATCGGATCTCATCATGAGAGGATTGAACTTTTGGTCCTCCCCAATTGCACCTCGGAAATTCTCCTTGGACTTCCCTGGCTTCAACTTCATTCCCCTACCCTGGATTGGTCCACTGGGGAGATCAAGAGTTGGGGGTCCTCTTGTTCCAAGAACTGTCTAAAACCGGTTCCCAGTAACCCTTGCCGTAACTCTGTGGTTCCTCCAGTAACCGGTCTCCCTAAGGCCTATATGGACTTCGCGGATGTTTTCTGCAAAAAGCAAGCTGAGACTCTACCTCCTCACAGGCCTTATGATTGCCCTATCGACCTCCTCCCGGGCACTACTCCACCCCGGGGCAGAATTTATCCTCTCTCTGCCCCAGAGACTCTTGCCATGTCCGAATACGTCCAGGAGAATCTAAAAAAGGGCTTTATCCGTAAATCCTCCTCTCCTGCCGGAGCCGGATTTTTCTTTGTGTCCAAAAAAGATGGCTCCCTACGTCCATGCATTGACTACCGCGGTCTTAATAAAATCACGGTTAAGAACCGCTACCCCTTACCCCTCATCTCTGAACTCTTTGATCGCCTCCAAGGTGCCCACATCTTCACTAAATTGGACTTAAGAGGCGCCTATAACCTCATCCGCATCAGAGAGGGGGACGAGTGGAAAACGGCATTTAACACCAGAGATGGACACTTTGAGTATCTGGTCATGCCCTTTGGACTGTGCAACGCCCCTGCCGTCTTCCAAGACTTTGTCAATGAAATTTTTCGTGATCTGTTATACTCCTGTGTTGTTGTATATCTGGACGATATCCTAATTTTTTCTGCCAATCTAGAAGAACACCGCCAGCATGTCCGTATGGTTCTTCAGAGACTTCGTGACAACCAACTCTATGCCAAAATTGAGAAATGTCTGTTTGAATGCCAATCTCTTCCTTTTTTAGGATATTTGGTCTCTGGCCAGGGACTACAGATGGATCCAGACAAACTCTCTGCCGTCTTAGATTGGCCACGCCCCTCCGGACTCCGTGCTATCCAACGCTTTTTGGGGTTCGCCAATTATTACAGGCAATTTATTCCACATTTTTCTACCATTGTGGCTCCTATCGTGGCTTTAACCAAAAAAAATGCTGATCCCAAGTCCTGGCCCCCTCAAGCAGAAGACGCCTTTAAACGACTCAAGTCTGCCTTTTCTTCGGCTCCCGTCCTCTCCAGACCTGACCCTTCCAAACCCTTCCTATTGGAGGTTGATGCCTCCTCAGTGGGAGCTGGAGCTGTTCTTCTACAAAAAAATTCTTCCGGGCATGCTGTCACTTGTGGTTTTTTCTCTAGGACCTTCTCTCCAGCGGAGAGGAACTACTCCATCGGGGATCGAGAGCTTCTAGCCATTAAATTAGCACTTGAGGAATGGAGGCATCTGCTGGAGGGATCAAGTTCTCCTGTTATTATCTACACCGACCACAAGAACCTCTCCTACCTCCAGTCTGCCCAACGGCTGAATCCTCGCCAGGCCCGGTGGTCTCTGTTCTTTGCCCGATTTAATTTTGAGATTCACTTTCGTCCTGCCAATAAGAACATTAGGGCCGATGCTCTCTCTCGTTCCTCGGATGCCTCAGAAGTTGAACTCTCTCCGCAACACATCATTCCACCTGACTGCCTGATCTCCACTTCTCCTGCCTCCATCAGGCAGACTCCTCCAGGAAAGACCTTTGTTTCTCCTCGCCAACGCCTCGGAATCCTCAAATGGGGTCACTCCTCCCATCTCGCAGGTCATGCGGGTATCAAGAAATCTGTGCAACTCATCTCCCGCTTCTATTGGTGGCCGACTCTGGAGACGGATGTTGTGGACTTTGTGCGAGCCTGCACTATCTGTGCCCGGGATAAGACTCCTCGCCAGAAGCCCGCTGGTTTTCTTCATCCTCTGCCTGTCCCCGAACAGCCTTGGTCTCTGATTGGTATGGATTTTATTACTGATTTACCCCCTTCCCGTGGCAACACTGTTATTTGGGTGGTCGTTGATCGATTCTCCAAAATGGCACATTTCATCCCTCTTCCTGGTCTTCCTTCTGCGCCTCAGTTGGCTAAACAATTTTTTGTACACATTTTTCGTCTTCACGGGTTGCCTACGCAGATTGTCTCGGATAGAGGCGTCCAATTCGTGTCTAAATTCTGGAGGGCTCTCTGTAAACAACTCAAGATTAAATTAAATTTTTCTTCTGCATATCATCCCCAGTCCAATGGACAAGTAGAAAGGATTAACCAGATCTTGGGTGATTATTTGCGACATTTTGTTTCCTCCCGCCAGGATGACTGGGCAGATCTCCTCCCATGGGCCGAATTCTCGTATAACTTCAGGGTCTCTGAGTCTTCCTCCAAATCCCCATTTTTCGTGGTGTACGGCCGTCACCCTCTTCCCCCCCTCCCTACTCCCTTGCCCTCTGGTCTGCCCGCTGTGGATGAAATTTCTCGTGACCTTTCCATCATATGGAGAGAGACCCAAAAATCTCTCTTACAGGCTTCATCACGCATGAAGAAGTTCGCGGATAAGAAAAGAAGAGCTCCCCCCGTTTTTTCCCCTGGAGACAAGGTATGGCTCTCCGCTAAATATGTCCGCTTCCGTGTCCCTAGCTACAAGTTGGGACCACGCTATCTTGGTCCTTTCAAAATTTTGTGTCAAATTAATCCTGTCTCTTATAAACTTCTTCTTCCTCCCTCTCTTCGTATCCCTAATGCCTTTCACGTCTCTCTTCTCAAACCACTCATCCTCAACCGTTTTTCTCCCAAATCTGTTCCTCCCACTCCTGTTTCCGGCTCCTCGGACATCTTCTCGGTCAAAGAAATTTTAGCTGCCAAAAAGGTCAGAGGAAAAAATTTTTTTTTAGTGGACTGGGAGGGTTGTGGTCCTGAAGAGAGATCCTGGGAACCTGAGGACAACATCCTAGACAAAAGTCTGCTCCTCAGGTTCTCAGGCTCTAAGAAGAGGGGGAGACCCAAGGGGGGGGGTACTGTTACGCCGAGCGCTCCGGGTCCCCGCTCCTCCCCGGAGCGCTCGCTTCACTCTCCCCGCGGCAGCGCTCCGGTCACGTCCTCTGACCCGGGGCGCTGCGATTCCGCTGCCAGCCAGGATGCGATTCGCGATGCGGGTAGCGCCCGCTCGCGATGCGCACCCCGGCCCCCCTACCTGACTCGCTCTCCGTCTGTTCTGTCCCGGCGCGCGCGGCCCCGCTCCCTAGGGCGCGCGCGCGCCGGGTCTCTGCGATTTAAAGGGCCACTGCGCCGCTGATTGGCGCAGTGGTTCCGATCAGTGTGTTCACCTGTGCACTTCCCTATATCACCTCACTTCCCCTGCACTCCCTTGCCGGATCTTGTTGCCTTAGTGCCAGTGAAAGCGTTCCTTGTGTGTTCCTTGCCTGTGTTTCCAGACCTTCTGCCGTTGCCCCTGACTACGATCCTTGCTGCCTGCCCCGACCTTCTGCTACGTCCGACCTTGCTTTTGCCTACTCCCTTGTACCGCGCCTATCTTCAGCAGCCAGAGAGGTGAGCCGTTGCTAGTGGATACGACCTGGTCACTACCGCCGCAGCAAGACCATCCCGCTTTGCGGCGGGCTCTGGTGAAAACCAGTAGTGGCTTAGAACCGGTCCACTAGCACGGTCCACGCCAATCCCTCTCTGGCACAGAGGATCCACTACCTGCCAGCCGGCATCGTGACAGTTAGTACATACGGATTTGTTTACTGACAAAAATATAGCTTCCACCTTGAAACCTGGTTGTTATCCATGAATGAACTGTGAGAACTGCAGGTTAATAATTAAGGGAGATACTTTTAAACATCCAATATCTGGCAGGGAATACAAAATACGCCATCATGTCACTTGTAAATCTGATCATGTTATTTATGTTTTAATTTGTCTATGTCCTAGGATCTATGTTGGTGAGACAACTACTGCTTGTAAATTTTGACTCAACAATCATAAATCTACTATACGGACAGGTAAAACTGAATTCCCAGACCCTAGGCATTTTTCTAAAAGTGGTCACACTGTGGAGCAACTGACCATTTGCTGTACTGAGCTCAATCAGTTTTGTTCATATTTTATGCCTAATAAATTATTTTAATGAACATGGTCGTTGTGTAAATGGGTCAACATGTCACCCTAGTTTTAGATAATTTGTTTTTTATTTGAGAGTCCCTCACTAAAGTGTATATGGTTCTGTGTGTCACGGGTGAACGTGCCAATTGTGATTTGCGTGTTTTGGTGAGGGAGTGACAGGTCATCTGTGCCTCCTCCACCATATCCGTCTAGGGGGTACTCCTATTACATCTTTAGGTGGCACGGACTGGGGAGTGTTTTGTACACCCCCTGACGTCCATGACATTGTATGACACGGGCTGTGATGTATTATAGATACCTCACGGATGGGACCAAATTTTAGCAAATATAACGCTTCCTCCAATACCTGTATATTAGGAGGATATCAACATACCATTAAAGAGTTAATCACCTGTAGAACTACGTATGTGGTGTATTATATGGAATGCGACTGTGGCAGATTTTATGTTGGGAAGACAAAATGCCAATTACAAATAAGAATATGTGAACATCTGCATTCCATCCAAACTGGACACGGGTCTCCCAGATTCATTGCACATATGCAGGAAAAACACAATATGAAATTAGATATGTTTACATTCGGTGGTCTTGAAAGAGTTAACTTACCTAGAGAAGGAGGTGATAGAGAGCGCATCCTGCTGCGTGTCGATGTTCTGTGGATTATCCGCTTAGATGCGCAAAGCCCTATGGGCATTTTAGTAATTTTTTCTGTGCAAAGCACTAGCATTCTTTTGTAGAGCATAAATTTTATACGCTTTCCTAATTATTTCGAATCACATTCACTTCACACTTTTTCCTTTTTTTTGAGCACTTGGTCACGTAGACGCAAATTCCTGATAAAATCACGGGTTGCGATGAAATAAGCATGAGGCTGGAAGAAGTGCAACTGCACGAAACCTACAGGTTTGTAGCCTCTGAGATTCCTGCACCATCCCGGGCATCCATGGTGGCCGCACCACGCTGAAGTACTCATGTTTGCGGTGAGTTGCCGGATTTAATTTTCTTTGTTTATTTGCTTATTTGTGTCTCTGCATTCCCAGGCACCACCGTATATACAGCAATCATTGAACTGTTTCATTACATGGACTTCCATTGTATTACATATAAAGCTTCAGGTGTGTTAGTCAGGTGTCTCCTATTTTTTCTTTTCTTTTTTTACTTTGAGATTTGCATTTGATTTCTTAATATAATAATTCTGACTAGTATGGGGGATGTTATGTTGTACCAAAATGACCAACGGCCATTACTTAGAAGTTGCCAGTTACTGTTCCATATGTTCTTAACCACTTAAGGACGCAGAGTTTTTCCTGTTTTTGAATTTTCATTTTTTCCTCATCACCTTCTAAAAATCATAATGCTTTCATAATGCATTGTGCGACAAAATTGAAGAAAAATGTCATTTTGTAACTTTTGGGGGCTTCCATTTCTACGCAGTGCATTTTTCGGTAAAAATAACACCTTATCTTTATTCTGTAGGTCCATACAGTTAATATGATACCCTACTTATATAGGTTGGATATTGTCGTACTTCAGAAAAAAATCATAACTACATGCAGGAAAATGTATACTGTTACGCCGAGCGCTCCGGGTCCCCGCTCCTCCCCGGAGCGCTCGCTTCACTCTCCCCGCGGCAGCGCTCCGGTCACGTCCTCTGACCCGGGGCGCTGCGATTCCGCTGCCAGCCGGGATGCGATTCGCGATGCGGGTAGCGCCCGCTCGCGATGCGCACCCCGGCTCCCCTACCTGACTCGCTCTCCGTCTGTTCTGTCCCGGCGCGCGCGGCCCCGCTCCCTAGGGCGCGCGCGCGCCGGGTCTCTGCGATTTAAAGGGCCACTGCGCCGCTGATTGGCGCAGTGGTTCCAATTAGTGTTTACACCTGTGCACTTCCCTATATCACCTCACTTCCCCTTCACTCCCTCGCCGGATCTTGTTGCCTTAGTGCCAGTGAAAGCGTTCCTTGTGTGTTCCTTGCCTGTGTTTCCAGACCTTCTGCCGTTGCCCCTGACTACGATCCTTGCTGCCTGCCCCGACCTTCTGCTACGTCCGACCTTGCTTTTGCCTACTCCCTTGTACCGCGCCTATCTTCAGCAGCCAGAGAGGTGAGCCGTTGCTAGTGGATACGACCTGGTCACTACCGCCGCAGCAAGACCATCCCGCTTTGCGGCGGGCTCTGGTGAAAACCAGTAGTGGCTTAGAACCGGTCCACTAGCACGGTCCACGCCAATCCCTCTCTGGCACAGAGGATCCACTACCTGCCAGCCGGCATCGTGACAGTAGATCCGGCCATGGATCCCGCTGAAGTTCCTCTGCCAGTTGTCACTGACCTCACCACGGTGGTCGCCCAGCAGTCACAACAGATAGCGCAACAAGGCCAACAGCTGTCTCAACTGACCGTTATGCTACAACAGTTACTACCACAGCTTCAGCAGTCATCTCCTCCGCCAGCTCCTGCACCTCCTCCGCAGCGAGTGGCCGCTCCTGGGATACGCTTATCCTTGCCGGATAAATTTGATGGGGACTCTAAGTTTTGCCGTGGCTTTCTTTCCCAATGTTCCCTGCATCTGGAGATGATGTCGGACCTGTTTCCCACTGAAAGGTCTAAGGTGGCTTTCGTAGTCAGCCTTCTGTCCGGAAAAGCCCTGTCATGGGCCACACCGCTCTGGGACCGCAATGACCCCGTCACTGCCTCTGTACACTCCTTCTTCTCGGAAATCCGAAGTGTCTTTGAGGAACCTGCCCGAGCCTCTTCTGCTGAGACTGCCCTGTTGAACCTGGTCCAGGGTAATTCTTCCGTTGGCGAGTATGCCGTACAATTCCGTACTCTTGCTTCAGAATTGTCCTGGAATAATGAGGCCCTCTGCGCGACCTTCAAAAAAGGCCTATCCAGCAACATTAAAGATGTTCTGGCCGCACGAGAAATTCCTGCTAATCTACATGAACTTATTCACCTAGCCACTCGCATTGACATGCGTTTTTCCGAAAGGCGTCAGGAACTCCGCCAAGATATGGACTCTGTTCGCACGAGGCGTTTCTTCTCCTCGGCTCCTCTCTCCTCTGGTCCCCTGCAATCTGTTCCTGTGCCTCCCGCCGTGGAGGCTATGCAGGTCGACCGGTCTCGCCTGACACCTCAAGAGAGGACACGACGCCGTATGGAGAACCTCTGCCTGTACTGTGCTAGTACCGAACACTTCCTGAGAGATTGTCCTATCCGTCCTCCCCGCCTGGAAAGACGTACGCTGACTCCGCACAAAGGTGAGACAGTCCTTGATGTCTACTCAGCTTCTCCACGTCTTACTGTGCCTGTGCGGATGTCTGCCTCTGTCTTCTCCTTCTCTACAGTGGCCTTCTTGGACTCTGGATCTGCAGGAAATTTTATTTTGGCCTCTCTCGTCAACAGGTTCAACATCCCGGTGACCAGTCTCGCCAGACCCCTCTACATCAATTGTGTAAATAATGAAAGATTGGACTGTACCATACGTTTCCGCACGGAGCCCCTTCTTATGAGCATCGGATCTCATCATGAGAGGATTGAACTTTTGGTCCTCCCCAATTGCACCTCGGAAATTCTCCTTGGACTTCCCTGGCTTCAACTTCATTCCCCTACCCTGGATTGGTCCACTGGGGAGATCAAGAGTTGGGGGTCCTCTTGTTCCAAGAACTGTCTAAAACCGGTTCCCAGTAACCCTTGCCGTAACTCTGTGGTTCCTCCAGTAACCGGTCTCCCTAAGGCCTATATGGACTTCGCGGATGTTTTCTGCAAAAAACAAGCTGAGACTCTACCTCCTCACAGGCCTTATGATTGCCCTATCGACCTCCTCCCGGGCACTACTCCACCCCGGGGCAGAATTTATCCTCTCTCTGCCCCAGAGACTCTTGCCATGTCCGAATACGTCCAGGAGAATCTAAAAAAGGGCTTTATCCGTAAATCCTCCTCTCCTGCCGGAGCCGGATTTTTCTTTGTGTCCAAAAAGGATGGCTCCCTACGTCCTTGCATTGACTACCGCGGTCTTAATAAAATCACGGTTAAGAACCGCTACCCCTTACCCCTCATCTCTGAACTCTTTGATCGCCTCCAAGGTGCCCACATCTTCACTAAATTGGACTTAAGAGGCGCCTATAACCTCATCCGCATCAGAGAGGGGGACGAGTGGAAAACGGCATTTAACACCAGAGATGGACACTTTGAGTATCTGGTCATGCCCTTTGGACTGTGCAACGCCCCTGCCGTCTTCCAAGACTTTGTCAATGAAATTTTTCGTGATCTGTTATACTCCTGTGTTGTTGTATATCTGGACGATATCCTAATTTTTTCTGCCAATCTAGAAGAACACCGCCAGCATGTCCGTATGGTTCTTCAGAGACTTCGTGACAACCAACTCTATGCCAAAATTGAGAAATGTCTGTTTGAATGCCAATCTCTTCCTTTTCTAGGATATTTGGTCTCTGGCCAGGGACTACAGATGGATCCAGACAAACTCTCTGCCGTCTTAGATTGGCCACGCCCCTCCGGACTCCGTGCTATCCAACGCTTTTTGGGGTTCGCCAATTATTACAGGCAATTTATTCCACATTTTTCTACCATTGTGGCTCCTATCGTGGCTTTAACCAAAAAAAATGCTGATCCCAAGTCCTGGCCTCCTCAAGCAGAAGACGCCTTTAAACGACTCAAGTCTGCCTTTTCTTCGGCTCCCGTCCTCTCCAGACCTGACCCTTCCAAACCCTTCCTATTGGAGGTTGATGCCTCCTCAGTGGGAGCTGGAGCTGTTCTTCTACAAAAAAATTCTTCCGGGCATGCTGTCACTTGTGGTTTTTTCTCTAGGACCTTCTCTCCAGCGGAGAGGAACTACTCCATCGGGGATCGAGAGCTTCTAGCCATTAAATTAGCACTTGAGGAATGGAGGCATCTGCTGGAGGGATCAAGTTCTCCTGTTATTATCTACACCGACCACAAGAACCTCTCCTACCTCCAGTCTGCCCAACGGCTGAATCCTCGCCAGGCCCGGTGGTCTCTGTTCTTTGCCCGATTTAATTTTGAGATTCACTTTCGTCCTGCCGATAAGAACATTAGGGCCGATGCTCTCTCTCGTTCCTCGGATGCCTCAGAAGTTGAACTCTCTCCGCAACACATCATTCCACCTGACTGCCTGATCTCCACTTCTCCTGCCTCCATCAGGCAGACTCCTCCAGGAAAGACCTTTGTTTCTCCTCGCCAACGCCTCGGAATCCTCAAATGGGGTCACTCCTCCCATCTCGCAGGTCATGCGGGTATCAAGAAATCTGTGCAACTCATCTCCCGCTTCTATTGGTGGCCGACTCTGGAGACGGATGTTGTGGACTTTGTGCGAGCCTGCACTATCTGTGCCCGGGATAAGACTCCTCGCCAGAAGCCCGCTGGTTTTCTTCATCCTCTGCCTGTCCCCGAACAGCCTTGGTCTCTGATTGGTATGGATTTTATTACTGATTTACCCCCTTCCCGTGGCAACACAGTTATTTGGGTGGTCGTTGATCGATTCTCCAAAATGGCACATTTCATCCCTCTTCCTGGTCTTCCTTCTGCGCCTCAGTTGGCTAAACAATTTTTTGTACACATTTTTCGTCTTCACGGATTGCCTACGCAGATTGTCTCGGATAGAGGCGTCCAATTCGTGTCTAAATTCTGGAGGGCTCTCTGTAAACAACTCAAGATTAAATTAAATTTTTCTTCTGCATATCATCCCCAGTCCAATGGACAAGTAGAAAGGATTAACCAGATCTTGGGTGATTATTTGCGACATTTTGTTTCCTCCCGCCAGGATGACTGGGCAGATCTCCTCCCATGTGCCGAATTCTCGTATAACTTCAGGGTCTCTGAGTCTTCCTCCAAATCCCCATTTTTCGTGGTGTACGGCCGTCACCCTCTTCCCCCCCTCCCTACTCCCTTGCCCTCTGGTCTGCCCGCTGTGGATGAAATTTCTCGTGACCTTTCCATCATATGGAGAGAGACCCAAAATTCTCTCTTACAGGCTTCATCACGCATGAAGAAGTTCGCGGATAAGAAAAGAAGAGCTCCCCCCGTTTTTTCCCCTGGAGACAAGGTATGGCTCTCCGCTAAATATGTCCGCTTCCGTGTCCCTAGCTACAAGTTGGGACCACGCTATCTTGGTCCTTTCAAAATTTTGTGTCAAATTAATCCTGTCTCTTATAAACTTCTTCTTCCTCCCTCTCTTCGTATCCCTAATGCCTTTCACGTCTCTCTTCTCAAACCACTCATCCTCAACCGTTTTTCTCCCAAGTCTGTTCCTCCCACTCCTGTTTCCGGCTCCTCGGACATCTTCTCGGTCAAAGAAATTTTAGCTGCCAAAAAGGTCAGAGGGAAAAATTTTTTTTTAGTGGACTGGGAGGGTTGTGGTCCTGAAGAGAGATCCTGGGAACCTGAGGACAACATCCTTGACAAAAGTCTGCTCCTCAGGTTCTCAGGCTCTAAGAAGAGGGGGAGACCCAAGGGGGGGGGGTACTGTTACGCCGAGCGCTCCGGGTCCCCGCTCCTCCCCGGAGCGCTCGCTTCACTCTCCCCGCGGCAGCGCTCCGGTCACGTCCTCTGACCCGGGGCGCTGCGATTCCGCTGCCAGCCGGGATGCGATTCGCGATGCGGGTAGCGCCCGCTCGCGATGCGCACCCCGGCTCCCCTACCTGACTCGCTCTCCGTCTGTTCTGTCCCGGCGCGCGCGGCCCCGCTCCCTAGGGCGCGCGCGCGCCGGGTCTCTGCGATTTAAAGGGCCACTGCGCCGCTGATTGGCGCAGTGGTTCCAATTAGTGTTTACACCTGTGCACTTCCCTATATCACCTCACTTCCCCTTCACTCCCTCGCCGGATCTTGTTGCCTTAGTGCCAGTGAAAGCGTTCCTTGTGTGTTCCTTGCCTGTGTTTCCAGACCTTCTGCCGTTGCCCCTGACTACGATCCTTGCTGCCTGCCCCGACCTTCTGCTACGTCCGACCTTGCTTTTGCCTACTCCCTTGTACCGCGCCTATCTTCAGCAGCCAGAGAGGTGAGCCGTTGCTAGTGGATACGACCTGGTCACTACCGCCGCAGCAAGACCATCCCGCTTTGCGGCGGGCTCTGGTGAAAACCAGTAGTGGCTTAGAACCGGTCCACTAGCACGGTCCACGCCAATCCCTCTCTGGCACAGAGGATCCACTACCTGCCAGCCGGCATCGTGACATATACGTTAAAAATTCTCATCTTCTAACCCCTATAACTTTTTTATTTTTCTGCGTACGGGCCGGTATGAGGACTCATTTTTTGCACTGTGATCTGAGGTTTTTATCGGTACCATATTTGTATTGATCAGACTTTTTGATCGCTTTTTATTCATTTTTTTCATGATATAAAAAGTGATCAAAAATACGCTATGTTGGAATTTGGAGTTTTTTTCCGCGTACGCCATTGACCGTGCGGTTTAATTAACAATATATTTTTATAGTTTGGACATTTTCGCACACGGTGATACCACATATGATTATTTTCATTTACAGTTTTTTTTTTTTTATGGGAAAAGGGGGTGATTCAAACTTTTATTAGGGAAGGGGTTAAATGACCTTTGTTAACTTTTTTTTTACTTTTTTTTGCAGTGTTATAGCTCCCATAGAGGGCCTCTATTGTCTCAAGAGAACTTACCTGGCTAGAGTGTCTCATGTCATCTAGACCTGTGAAGAAACTTTCCTTGTCATAATTTTAGGGGCAACTCTTATGTGATGAGTACCCACACCTTTATATCTTCCTTATAGATTCTTAACAAAGGTTTACCTCCTGCTCTCTACTGGCACACCTTATAGCTGCTGGGAAATTTCTCATCCCCCTACTTTGATGTAAATCCTGCCCTTTTACTATGCCATAATGGTAAGCAATAGTTAATCAAATCTGTTCACTTGAAGAGTTAACCAGCTGGGCTACAGGCTCTCCTGATGTGTTTAAAAAAAATGTGGTCACCCTGGAAATCTTATTTAACAGATATAAGACTTGTTTGCATGCCTGTCCCCCTCCCCTTACCTTTTTATTCCCCCTTTTTCATCCCTTTCACCACTTTTCTCTCTTTCCTCTATCATCTGTCTCTTCCTCTCTTATCCTATCACTGTATTTTGTCTCTCTTTAATGATATGACGATGTACTATCCGTAAGGAAAATATATTCTTTAGGTACATTCACATGTGCGTATTTTCTGCAGAAAATGCACACATATGAATGTACCCTTTAGCTGTTTATTTACTGTTTCTGAACTGGAACTTCACAACCATCTTTTAGCTTGACTGATTTTGTTCAGTTTGGGTTTTTTGTACTGTTCTACCCTGGCTTCTTGTATGAAAATTTCAAAGATTTGACAAAAAAATAAAAAAATAAAAAATAAATAAATATATATATATATATATATATATATATATATAATCATTTGAACAAGATTTTGCAGCCAATCGAGCTATAATATACTACATGTGTGACAAGACAAAATTAGAATTTTCAAAAGTCTTCCCCAGTTGTTTAAATCCAATGGGAGAGGTTTCAGTTGTCATCTCATTCGGAATTCTCTTCAACCTCTGAAATGCACCAAATAAAATATAATGTTTGATGTGGGAGCTGAAGAACTACTTATTAAATATTAAATGGTCTACATTGTTTGATATTTCTCTGGGTTATGAGTCAAACTGTTTCTCTTGTTGCTGTGCCACATGTAAAAAGCAATGTAAATCGAGACTTTTACACTTCACACAAGCATGTGCCATCGTTGACTGGACATTTCACTTCTATTTTTACACATCAGATGAAGAGTATTATGGCCGAAGACACATCAATTGAAACAAAACTGGACAAAAAAAACATTTTATTGTTTCCTCTATCATATTCCACCATATATATATTTCAAAAATAACCAGGGCCATCTTTCATTTTGATTGGACCCCGGGCAAGCAGTTTTATTTTACCCATTTCACACATTTAACTGTAGATGTCTCATGAGAGGCATCTACAGTTAATTGCGAGACACGTGGGGGCTGTTCCGGGACGGGGGGACATCACCGCAAAAGCAGGAATGTCCTGCCGGATACGGGACGGTTGGGAGGTATGCTACCTCACCCCAGCAAACCTGGTATGCAGATCATGTCAATGTGGGCAGCACCAGATCCAGGGCTGGACTGGGGATAAAAAGCAGCCCTGGAAATAATTTTATACCAGCCCCACAGCATTGTAGCACTGTGGCAGCCACCGGCCACAGGAAAGCCTGGCATTTGATTTGATATCTTCTGGCTGCGGCCTGAAGTCAAATAACGCAGTTGCAACATACAAGACAGCGTTTGTAGCCGCTAAACAGGCTATAAACAGTACAGCCCAAGAGGGAAGCCTGGCCTTTGGTTTACTAGGCTCCTGTTCCATCGTGTTCGGGCTTGATGCTGTGCACTTTGACTTAAACTTAAAGTGCGCAAGACAACAGACTTAAAGGGGTACTCCCGTGCAAAGACATCTTATCCCCGTCCCTGTGATCGCCAGTGTTCGCTCCGGAGACCAATTCTAACGGGGTGCTGCATGCAAGATAACGGGGGTCCCCAGCGGCAGGACCCCTGCGATCAGGCATCTTATCTCTTATCCTTTAGATAGGGGATAAGATGTCTTAGCGTCGGAGTACCTCTTTAATAATAATGAATGAAAAATGTATATATAAAAACCAAACAAGCAAGCACATTCTAGGTAGAAGCCGCCAAACAAAAGAGGGTGCAGACAGTCTGTGAGAGACAGGGTCCAAAGTCCCAATAAGGATCCAAAAGCATGTCCACTGCAGCACTCCAGATAATACCGTGAATAAAGTATACAGTAATCCCTCAACATACAAAGGATCTTTTCTGCACCATGGTAACTTGAAACCAGACTCAACATACAATGTTACGGGCAGTCCAGATCTGTGAAACGTGTCAATGGCTGGAAGATCTGACCAATCAGAATGGGCATTTTACTGATAAAACACCTGTATTACTGAAGTGTATGCACTGACTGGCAGTCTGGTAGAGCAGTAAAGGGAGGTATTACATGTTCTGTACTCTTTACCTGTACCAGGATTAGCTGCTCCTTTGGACAACAGGAAAGGCCTCCACCTTACTTTTTTAGGACATTGTGTATACTGTAAAGGACCCTGAAGAAGCTCCTGTCCTCTACATAGACAGTGATTTACAGCTCCCAGCAGCTCTTTCTTACTTTTACATATAAGGACTTGCTTTATCTCTATTAGTTATCTACTTATTTTCTTTAATCATAACTTTTTCCTATTTTTGGATGACATTATGGGGCTTCAGAAGCAATTACCAGGTTTCCATAGAGTTATGGTTTCAACATGTAATGGTTTCAACATACAATGGTCATCCTGGAATTCCGAATGAGATGACAACTGAAACCTCTCCCATTGGATTTAAACAACTGGGGAAGACTTTTGAAAAATTAAATTTTGTCTTGTCACACATATAGTATATTATAGCTGGATTGGCTGCAATATATTGTTCAAATGATTATGTATGTATATATATATATATATATATATATATATATATATATATATATATTTATTTTTTATATATTTTTTTTATTTTTATTTTTTTAAATTTTCATACAAGAAGCAAGGGTAGAACAGTACTGAACAAAATCAGTCAAGCTAAAAGATGGTTGTGAAGTTCCAGTTCGGTACATTCACATGTGTGCATTTTCTGCAGAAAATATGTACGTGTGAATGTAACCAAAGAATATATTTTCCTTACGGGTAGTACATCGTCATATCATGAAAGAGAGACAAAATACAGTGATAGGATAAAAGAAAAGAGAGGAAGAGACGGATGAGAGAGGAAAGAGAGAAAAGTGGTGAAAGAAATGAAAAAGGGAAAAAAAGGGAAGGAGAGGGGAGACAGGCATGCAAACAAGTCTTATATCTGTTAAATAAGCTTTCCAGGGTGACCATGTTTTATTTTTAAACACATCCGGAGAGCCTATAGCCCAGCTGGTTAACTCTTCAAGCCGACAGATTTGATTAACTTTTGCTTACCATTATGGCATAGTAAGAGGGCAGGATTTACATCAAAGTAGGGGATGAGAAATTTCCCAGCAGCTATAAGGTGTGCCAGTAGAGAGCAGGAGGTCAACCTTTGTTCAGAATCGATAAGGAAGATATGAAGGTGTGGGTACTCATCACCACATAAGAGTTGCCCCTAAAATTATGACAAGGAAAGTTTCTTCACAGGTCTAGATGACATGAGACACTCTAGCCAGGTAAGTTCTCTTGAGACAATAGAGGCTTTGAGGTAGGAAGCACAGACTGACTTGGCAGCAAGGAGGTTAAGAGAAAAATTGGGAGGCAAAAGGCACTAGGACTTGGCTGAGTCTGAGGAGATTAAAAAGTCATGTATTTTGACATCCTCCAAAGAGTCACACATTGGAAGAGTTGGATGGACAATGAATAGGAGAATTTAACTCGGCATCAGGTACATATGATTTTGAGGAAAGTAATGGGTCAAATATGCATGTACCTTTGAAAGAGTGCCTTTAAGCAGAGGGTTGATGATAGAAGAAATCTCTAAAGATGTAGGAGCCCATAGAACTCATGAGCATCTACATGAGTTCCAGATCCTGTCCGCAAGGAAGACCTTGACCAGACACTACATTCACCCACATTTTGTGATGAACAAGTTTATACAGTGTCCACATCAGTAAAGCTTCATCTATCACAATGTTTCTTTGTTACCAGCAGCCTATAAGAGAGTTTAGGTTGGTTCCACAAGTAGCTGGAAAACAACTTCTTCCAGGAAAAAAGATATGTGTGGGGCACTTCTATAGGAAACATCTGGAAAAGTATGAAAGAGTGGGCACTATTATATATATATATATATGTTTGAAGAAGGTTTTTTTCTCCCCATCCAAGAGAGGAACGAAGTTTGTATGAGGCAAGCTAGCCAGACAATCTAGTCAACAGAGGGCAAAAGTTCAGGTCAAATCATATGTTAATAGATATCAGTAGAGCTCTGCCAAAGAAGGTGATTATCCAAGCAAAAGGCGGAATTAGTTACTTCAGTATGGCCGGGGAATTGTGATATGTAAGGCCTTGGTTTTATTTGCTGTAGTTCACCTTAAAGGGGTGCTCTGAGGAAGTTAAAGGAGATCTGTAGTGCAATATAACTTATCCCCTATCCGATGGATAGGGGATAAGTTATAGATAGTAGGGGGTCTGAGCGCTGGGGCCCCCGGGATCTCCTGGATGGGGCCACAGCAGTATGCTGGAAAGGGGGCATTCCATCCCCGCATGATGCGGCGGCCAACACGTCCCCTCCATATACCCCATAGAGATACATGTGTCTGCCGCAGCTTTCTGCTGGGGACGAAACTTCACTCCCTGCAGACTCCCGTCCAGGAGATCCCGGGGGCCCCAGTGCTCGGACCCCCCACGATCTATAACTTATCCCCTATCCTTTGGATAGGGGATAAATTATTTTGTGCTGTAATACTCCCTTAAGAAAAAAAATGCCCCATGGCCATCACAATACCTGTTCTTTTTCCCTGTAGTTATCCATGTGGTTTTGGCAGCTCTTTTGATCCCTGTTGCCTCCTGAATATTATTTTTCCTTGCTTGTAGCCTGGACTACAACTCCCAGAAGTCAATGCAGCACTGTGTAATGGCTGCCAGCCAATTGCTTTCACTATTTGTGTGCATACTATGTTGTTGTAAACAGTCAGCAACAAACAATGTAATTGTATTTTCTTCCAAACTATCCTTTCCCCCAGCAATAAATCATGCTATACTCTGAATGGCAGCAGTCAGTGATTAGATCTACAGCAGGAAAAGAACAGCGTTTTGTAATTGTATCTGAGAATCTTCACTGGGCTTCTCTGTTGCGCAGTCCTCACACAGGGTGGGGAGAGGGAGTGGAGCTGTGCCTGTGAAGCCAGAAATCACATGGTGCTTGTCTTGTAGGAGGGTGGGGGCTAGGTCTCAGTGAGGGGTTTACACAAAGACAAGCAGGATCTGATAATGATGTCTTTCTCTCACTCCTGTCACTCACTCTGACAGCTGAAAGAGGGAAACTGCTCTATATAGCTAACGAATGATATTTTGACAATTACATAGGTTGGTGAGAGGGAAAGGAAGGGCTATGGGTTTAGGTCCCCTTCAAAGTTAGGCAGCTCTCTAAAGGTCATCAGAACAGACTGAGCCTAGGGCAGAGCCTGTTGTGGTTTAATAAGAAGTAACAGCAAATCGTTGGCAAAGGAAGCCATCAGGTGTGTAAGTAAACCTCCATAAGCTTGCATATTATTGGGTCCTGTCCAAATCATTTAAGTAAAGTTTCCATAATTAAGATATATAGTGAGGGGGGAGAGGGCAACCTTGACATGCACCATTGGTGATGCCGAAAGGTAGTAACAGAGTGTGAATAATCTACGTTTTCGCACTAGATTAAGAATAAAGGGTAAAAATAGCATCTATAAACAGGAGTGGAAATTTTAACTAGCAAAGAGTGTGGTACATAAAATCCCAGGAAATAGACATAATAACTACAGTATATTGATGGGGATAAGATTGTTATTAACCCCTTAATGATGCAGGGTATTTTCCGTTTTTGCATTTTCATTTTTTCCTCATCACCTTCTAAAAATCATAACGCTTTAAATTTTGCACCTAAAAATACATATTATGGCTTATGTTTTGCGCCACCAATTCTACTTTGCTGTGCTGTGACATTAGTAATTTTACCAAAAAATCCACAACGAAACGGGAAAAAAAAATCATTGTGCAACAAAACTGAAGAAAAAATGCAATTTTGTAACTTTTGGGGTCTTCCATTTCTACGCAGTGCATTTTCCTGTAAAAATTCCACCTTCTCTTTATTCTGTAGGTCCTTACAGTTAAAATGATACCCTATTTATATAGGTTTGATTTTGTCGTACTTCTGGAAAAAATCATAACTACATGCAGGAAAATGTATACGTTTAAAAATGTCCTCTTCTGACCCCTATATCTTTTTTATTTTTCCGCTTATGGGGAAGTATGAGGGCAAATTTTTTGCACTGCAATCTTGCATTTTTATTGGTATGATATTTGTTTTGATCGGACTTTTTGATCACTTTTTATTAACTTTTTTATGGTATAAAAAGTGACAAAAAATACGCTATTTTGGACTTTGGAATTTTTTTTATGTGTACGCCATAGACCATTCGGTGGGGGCGCACAACAAGGCCCAGAAGGGAGAGTGCACCTTGTACATTTGAGGGGATTTGCACAGGGGTGGCTGATTGTTACAGCGGTTTTGACAAACGCAAAAAAAAAAAACCACACGTGACCCCATTTCGGAAACTACACCCCTCACGGAATGTAATGAGGGGTGCAGTGAGAATTTACACCCCACTGGTGTCTGACAGAGCTTTGGAACAGTGGGCTGTGCAAATTAAAAATTTTGTACAGCCCACTGTTCCAAAGATCTGACAGACACCAGTGGGGGGGGGGGGGGGGGGTAAATACTCATTGTACCCCTTGTTAAGTTCCTCAAGGGGTCTAGTTTCCAAAATGGTATGCCATGTGGAGGGTTTTTGCTGTTCTGGCACCATAGGGGCTTCCTAAATGCAACATGCCCCCCAAAAACCATTTCAGAAAAACGTACTCTCCAAAATCCCCTTGTCGCTCCTTCGCTTCTGAGCCCTCTACTGCGCCCGCCGAACACTTTACATAGACATATGAGGTATGTCCTTACTCAAGAGAAATTGGGCTACAAATATAACTATACATTTTCTCCTTTTACCCCTTGTAAAAATTCAAAAATTTGGTCTACAAGAACATGCAAGTGTAAAAAATGAAGATTGTGAATTTTCTCCTTCACTTTGCTGCTATACCTGTGAAACACCTAAAGGGTTAAAACGCTAACTGAATGTCATTTTGAATACTTTGGGGGATGCAGGTGTTATATTGGTGTCATTTGTGGGGTATTTCTAAGATGAAGACCCTTCAAATCCACTTCAAACCTGAACTGGTCCCTGAAAAATTGTGATTTTGGAAATTTTGTGAAAAATTGGAAAATTGCTGCTGAACTTTGAAGCCCTCTGGTGTCTTCCAAAAGTAAAAACACGTAAATTTTATGATGCAAACATAAAGTGGACATATTGTATATGTGAATAAAAAAAAATATTTGGAACATCCATTTTCCTTACAAGCAGAGAGCTTCAAAGTTAGAAAAATGCAAAATTTTCCAATTTTTCATAAAATTTTGGGATTTTTCACCAAGAAAGGATACAAGTTACCACAAAATTTTACCACTATGTTAAAGTAGAATATGTCACAAAAAAATAAACTCGGAATCAGAATGATAACTAAAAGCATTCCAGAGTTATTAATGTTTAAAGTGACAGTGGTCAGATGTGCAAAAAATGGCCGGGTCCTAAGGTGTAAAATGGCTGGGTCCTTAACCCCTTAAGGACCAGGCCATTTTATACCTTAAGGACCGGAGCGTTTTTTGCAATTCTGACCACTGTCACTTTAAACATTAATAACTCTGGAATGCTTTTAGTTATCATTCTGATTCCGAGATTGTTTTTTCGTGACATATTCTACTTTAACTTAGTGGTAAAATGTTATGGTAACTTGCATCCTTTCTTGGTGAAAAATCCCCAAATTTGATGAAAAAAATGAAAATTTTGCATTTTTCTAACTTTGAAGCTCTCTGCTTGTAAGGAAAATGGATATTCAAAATATATTTTTTTTGGGTTCACATATACAATATGTCTACTTTATGTTTGCATCATAAAATTTATGAGTTTTTACTTTTGGAAGACACCATAGGGCTTCAAAGTTCAGCAGCAATTTTGAAATTTTTCACAAAATTTTCAAACTCACTATTTTTCAGGGACCAGTTCAGTTTTGAAGTGGATTTGAAGGGTCTTCATATTAGAAATACCCCATAAAAGACCCCATTATAAAAACTACACCCCCTAAAGTATTCAAAAAAACATTCAGTAAGTGTATTAACCCTTTAGGTGTTTCACAGGAATAGCAGCAAAGTGAAGGAGAAAATTCAAAATCTTCATTTTTTACACTCGCATGTTCTTGTAGACCCAATTTTTGAATTTTTGCAAGGGGTAAAAAGGAGAAAATTTTTACTTGTATTTGAAACCCAATTTCTCTCGAGTAAGCACATACCTTATATGTCTATGTTAATTGTTCGGCGGGCGCAGTAGAGGGCTCAGAAGGGAAGGAGCGACAAATGGTTTTTGGGGGGCATGCCGCATTTAGGAAGCCCCTATGGTGCCAGGACAGCAAAAAAAAACCACATGGCATACCATTTTGGAAACTAGACCCCTCGGGGAACGTAACAAGGGGTAATTTGAACCTTAATACCCTACAGGTGTTTCACGACTTTTGCATATGTAAAAAAATATATATTTTTTTTATCTAAAATGCTTGTTTTCCAAAAAATTTTACATTTTTTAAAAGGGTAATAGCAGAAAATACCCCCCAAAATTTGTTAGGCAATTTCTCCCGAGTACGGCGATACCCCATATGTGGCCCTAAACTGTTGCCTTGAAATACGACAGGGCTCCAAAGTGAGAGCGCCATGCGCATTTGAGGCCTAAATTAGGGACTTGCATAAGGGTGGACATAGGGGTATTCTACGCCAGTGATTCCCAAACAGGGTGCCTCCAGCTGTTGTAAAACTCCCAGCATGCCTGGACAGTCAACGGCTATCTGGCAATACTGGGAGTAGTTGTTTTGCAACAGCTGGAGGCTCCGTTTTGGAAACAGTGGCGTACCAGACGTTTTTCATTTTTATTGGGGAGGGGGGTTGTATAGGGGTATGTGTATATGTAGTGTTTTTTACTTTTTATTTTATTTTGTGTTAGTGTAGTGTTTTTAGGGTACAGTCGCACGGGCGGGGGTTCACAGTAGTTTCACGCTGGCAGTTTGAGCTGCGGCAGAAAATTTGACGCAGCTCAAACTTGCAGCCGGATACTTACTGTAATCCTCCGCCCATGTGAGTGTACCCTGTACGTTCACATTGGGGGGGGGGGGGGGGGAATCCAGCTGTTGCAAAACTACAACTCCCAGCATGTACGGTCTATCAGTGCATGCTGGGAGTTGTAGTTTTGCAACCGCTGGAGGCTCCGTTTTGGAAACAGTGGCGTACCAAACGTTTTTCATTTTTATTGGGGAGGGGGGCTGTGTAGAGGTATGTGTATATGTAGTGTTTTTTACTTTTTATTTTATTGTGTGTTAGTGTAGTGTAGTGTTTTTAGGGTACAGTCGCACGGGCGGGGGTTCACAGTAGTTTCTCGCTGGCAGTTTGAGCTGCGGCAGAAATTTTGCCGCACCTCAAACTTGCAGCCGGATACTTACTGTAATCCTCCGCCCATGTGAGTGTACCCTGTACATTCACATTGGGGGGGGGGGGGGGGGGAACATCCAGCTGTTGCAAAACTACAACTCCCAGCATGTACAGTCTATCAGTGCATGCTGGGAGTTGCAGTTTTGCAACAGCTGGAGGCACACTGGTTGTGAAACACCGAGTTTGGTAACAAACTCAGTGTTTTGCAACCAGTGTGCCTTCAGCTGTTGCAAAAGCTACAACCCCCAGCATGTACGGACAGCGGAAGGGCATGCTGGGTCTTGTAGTTATGCAACAGCTGGATGCATACTACTTTGGCTGGGGATGCTGGGGATTGTAGTTATGCAACAGCTGGAGACACACTGGTTTGCTACTTAACTCAGTGTGCCTTCAGCTGTTGCAAAACTACAACTCTCAGCAGTCACCGATAGCCAACGGGCATGCTGGGAGTTGTAGTTATGCAACCACCAGATGCACCACTACAACTCCCAGCATGCACTTTAGCTGATTGTTACACAACAGCTGAAGGTACACTTTTCCATAGAAAGAATGTGCCTCCAGCTGTTGCAAAACTACAAGTCCCAGCATGCCCATAAGGGAATGCTGGGAGTTGTGGTGGTCTGCCTCCTGCTGTCTCTGACGGCCCCGATCAGCCAATAATTCCGGGTCACCGGGTCACTGGAGACCCGATTGACCCGGAATCCGCCGCAGATCGCTGGACTGAATTGTCCAGCGATCTGCGGCCATCGCCGACATGGGGGGTCATAATGACCCCCCTGGGCGATATGCCCCGATGCCTGCTGAACGATTTCAGCAGGCATCGGGCACCGGCTCCGCTCCAGATGGTTGCGGGGGGCCGGTAAAACACATGACGTTCTCATACGTCATGTGTCCTTAAGGACTCGGAAATGGAGACGTATGAGAACGTCATGTGTCGTTAAGGGGTTAAGGAGTTAAAAAAAAAATCCTTTTGGCTATAAATTTAAAAAAACATAGAAAAACAGTAACAGTAGGTGTTTTTTTTTTTTTACCTTTTCCTTTGATATAACAAGAATAATTAAAAATAAATAAAAATAAAAAGCTCAATATTTTATGAAAAAAAAATGTATTCAAATGCTTAAACAGAAAATAAATCTATAACTTTTAAATCCAGATGTACTTAACAAGGAATTAACAAGGATCTGGTCGTGATGGAGTTAACCTCTTCAGGACGTGGGGCGTATGCATACGCCCTGCATCCCGAGTCCTTAAGGACGTAGAGCGTATGCATACGCCTGTGGGAATTCCGGTCCCGCCGCTAGCCGGTTGGGGACCGGACTGGGATGCCTGCTGGAATCATTCAGCCCATGTAGGCGATCGCAGAAAATTGCATGTCAATTCAAACATGCGATTTTCCCTATTTGGGGCTGATCGGGTCTCTGGTGACCCGATCACCCGGAAAATAGGGATGATCGGAGCTGACAGTGACAGCCCCGATCATCCTGAGGGATAGGAGCGATGTCGCAGTGCTGCGATCTCCTCCTATCCCCTGCCATTGGTCAGAACTGAATTCTGATCAATGGCAGTGCAGGACAGTGGGTTGCCATGGCAACCCCCGTTCTGCCCACCCCTGGATGTTGGGCAGAACGGGGGGAGAAGATGGAGGCCTTTACCTGAGGACCAGATGTGATGGGGCCCGGCGATCATCAGAGACATCAGCAGAGATCACGGCGCAGGTAGGGAAACAACGTGGGGGGGGGTAGGAAGGGGGCAGTAAGTGATATTTACTGCTGCCCTTCCTAGTGGGTGCCAAGCTGCAACTCCCAGCATGCCAAAGGCTGTCTGGGCATGCTGGGAGTTGTAGTTTTGCAACATCTGGAGGGTCACAGTTTGGAGACCACTGTTACAGTGGTGCCCAAACGGTAGCCCTCCAGATGTTGCCAAATTACAACTCTCAGCATGCCCAGGCATGCTGGGAGTTGTAGTTCTGTAACATCTGTCCCTTCAGATTTTGCAATTTTTATGACATTTTTTGAAAATTGCTGCTCTACTTTGAAGCCCTCTAATTTTTTCAAAAAGTAAAAATATGTCAATTTTATGATGCCAACATAAAGTGGACATATTGTATTTGTGAATAAAAATAACATTTATTGGGAATATCCATTTTCCTTCAAAGTTATAAAAATTCAAAATTTTCAAAATTTTCATGAAATTTTGGGATTTTTCACCAAAAAAGGATGCAAGTAATCACGAAAATTTACCACCAAAATAATGTACAATATGTCATGAAAAACCCATTCTCAGAATCAGAATATTCGATAAAAGCGTTTTAGAGTTATTAATGCGTAAAATGACGGTGGTCAGTCATTGAGGTGAAAAAGGTCTGCGTCCTTAAGGAGCTAAAGGGGTACTCCCCTGGATTTTTTTTTTTTATTCAACTGGTGCAAGAAAGTTAAACAGATTTGTAAATTACTTTTATTAAAAAATCTTAATCCTTCCAGTACTTATCAGCTGCTGCATGCTCCACAGTGTTCTCTGCTGACACCTCTGTCCATTTTAGGAACTGTTCAGAGCAGGATAGGTTTGCTATGGGGATTTGTTCCTACTCTGGACAGTTCCTAAAATGGACAGAGGTGTCAACAGATAACACTCTGGTCAGGGAGTAAGGAAATTCAAAAAGAAAAGAACTTAATGTGGAACATACAGCAGCTGATACGTCCTGGAAGGGTTAAGATTTTTAATTAGAAGTAATTTACAAATCTGTTTAACTTTCTGGTACTAGTTGATTAAAAAAAAATGTTTTCCAGTGGAGTTCCCCTTTAATGAACCCTGCCTGAAATAGGTTAAACATAGAAGACAAATACATGGTTATCTCAGATATGTGTCTAGGTTTATATCTTGTATCTAAAAGGATACAGTATCTGGACTAAAACTGTTTGAAGGGTTCATTGACATAAATGTTTGCTTCACTGAAATACAACTTGACCATCCGGTTATAATAAATGAGCACAACAATAAAGACTTCTATCTATCTATCTACTGTCTGACTGTCTGTCTATCTTTTGCCATATTACCATCATACTGTTACTGACCAAATCCTGTATACTAAGATCAATATTTAAAAAATTGTGTACTGGGATGAAATATTCCCCCCATACAATATGGGATCTATCTATCTATCTAGCAACAGGAGAATACAGCAGCACACTGCTAGCACAAAGATATTGATTAAACATAAGTATATAGATAAAACATGAGTATATAGATAGAACATGAAAAGCTATACAGCTGTAGTGCAATAAATGAAAATATGAAACTATGAAATTATGAGGTACTTAGCTTGCAAATTTGGCGCCACATAGTGTGGACTGTCTCACCACGGTAAGGTGACCTCATTCTGGGACGAACCCTACACTATGAATATGCCTCTGTGTGAACAGTACAGCAGGCATTGCAAGGTCTGAAACATCCAAGGCACCTTATATACACCTAATAGAGGTGGGTGGGGTGCAATAGCCAACATGGAGGTAGCCACTCCCCAGTATGTGTAATACAACCAAAGGATAAGTTGGCCAGCACTATTGATTACAAACTATTGTAAAGACCTGGCTTACAGGTGCAGGCTGCTGGGCTAAATATACAGCAACAGGAGAATACAGCAGCACACTGCTAGCACAAAGATATAGATGAAACATGAGTATATAGATAAAACATGAGTATATAGATAGAACATGAAAAGCTATACAGCTGTAGTGCAATAAATGAAAATATGAAACTATGAAATTATGAGGGACTTAGCTTGCAAATTTTATTTTATTAGTTTGGACATTTACGCACACGACGATACCAAATATGTCTATAAAATTTATTTTTTTTAAACGGACGTTTTACTTTTTTATTGGGGGAGGGGATTTTTCACTTTTTTTTTTATCTTTTACTTTTACATTTTTTTTTACACTTGAATAGTCCCCATAGGGGACTATTCATAGCAATACCATGATTGCTAATACTGATCTGTTCTATGTATAGGAAATAGAACAGATCAGTGTTATCGGTCATCTTCTGTTCTGGTCTGCTCGATCTCAGACCAGAGCAGAAGATGCCGGGAGCCGGAAGGAGGAAGATGAGGGGACCTCTGTGCGGTGTTCTGAATGATCGGATCCCCGCAGCAGCGCTGCGGGCGATCCGATCGTTCATTTAAATCGCGCACTGCCGAAGATGCCGGGATCTGTATTGATCCCGGCACCTGAGGGGTTAATGGCGGACGCCCGCGAGATCGCGGGCGTCGGCCATTGCCGGCAGGTCCCTGGCTGCGATCAGCAGCCTGGATCAGCCGCGCATGACACGGGCATCGCTCCGATGCCCGCGGTTATGCACAGGACGTAAATGTGCGTCCTGGTGCGTTAAGTACCACCGCACCAGGACGTACATTTACGTACTGCATCCTTAAGGGGTTAAATAGCCAAAAGTACATTACTAGAGAGGAGCGAACCTTTGAAAAATTTGATTCAGCCAATTTGCCGATTTTTTCAAAAAAAAATTTTCGATCCGAATTTATTTGCAGTGAATCTATGTTTAGGCTGCATTCACACCTCGTTTTTGCAATACGGTTGCCGTATCTGGTTTGATTAAAAAAACCGTATGGAACCGTAGTGCAAACCGTATACATACACATTTCATTGTAAACCGTATGCCAACCGTAGCATCAGGTTGTGTACATTTTGCATCATTTACGGTTGTATACGGTTTTTAACGGTACACCAATCCGTAGTCTACTACGGTTTTGTGTCCCGGTCAAAAACCGTATCCAACCTGTATACGGTTATTTTAAAATGGAGTTCTATGGTAGCCGTATGTAACCGTTTGTGCACATACGGTTACATACGGTTTGCACAATACGGTTTTTCATTTTTTTCTTTTCTTTTTTGGGGAAATTCAATAAAAAGAAGAACTTTATTTAAAATGTTGACAAACTTTAAAACCGTATATATTTTTTACAAGAAAAACGTATTAAAACGTATGCAAACATATATCCGTTTTTAAACCGTATACAGTTTAAAAACATGAGGAGGCATATACGGTTGCATACATTTGCATACGTTTCGGTCCGGTATGGTGACATACGTTTTTTTAACAGAAACTGGATACGGCAACAGTATTGCAAAAACGAGATGTGAATGTAGCCTAAAAATGGTTATTTCTGGACTACAGAGAGCCTCAATAGGGGTGTAGAACATTTTGCTTTGTTCTAACACGCATATGGAATGCGCTGGGGTGGTGAAATAATACTGTTATGCAGAATGACATGCAGATTACAGGCATCACTTTTAGAATCACAATGACAGAGCCTGGAGGTGGCATCAGTATGAGGAGACCATATAGTGGCTGAATAACACAGTGTGGATGTGTTGGCAGCATGAGGAGACCATACAGTGGCTAAATGACACAGCGTGGAGGTGTTGGCAGCATGAGGACACCATATAGGGCCTGAATGACACAGCTTGGATGTGGCTGAAGCATGAAGAGACAACATAGTGGCTGAATGACATAGCGTGGAGGTGTTGGCAGCATGAGGAGACCATATAGTGGCTGAATGATACAGCTTGGATGTGGCTGAAGCATGAGGAGATCATATAGTGTCTGAATGGCACAGCCTGGAGATGGCAGCAGCATGAATAGACACTAGGGCTTCACAATACCTATTTAGAGATTTAGGGTAACTAGTGCTAGCATAAAAAATTTTAAGCCCAGACCCAGGTCCAGCAGCATCAGTAAACCATATATTGGCTGAATGACACAGCTTGAAGTTGGCTGAAGAATCTGGAGACCATATAGTTGCTGAATGGCACAGCTTGGAGTTGGCAGCAGCATTAGTAAACACAAGGGCTTCACAATACCTAAGATTAAAAGACAAATTTTTAAATTTAAATTGAAGATTTAGGGTAGCTAGTGATATCATAAAAATTTTTTTAGGCCCAGACCCAGGCCCATCAGCATCAGTAAACCATATACTGGCTGAATGACACAGCCTGGAGTTGGCTGAAGCTACAGGAGACCATAGAGTGTCTGAATGGCACAGTCTGGAGTAGGCAGCAGCATGACTAGATACTAGGGCTTCACAATACCTAAGAATAACCCCTTAAGCACTCAGCCCATTTGGGCCTTAAGGACTCAGACAATTTTATTTTGAATTTTTAAGTTTTTTTCTCCTCACCTTCAAAAAATCCTAACTCTTTTATATTTTCATCCACAGACTTGTATGAGGGCTTGTTTTTTGCGCGACCAGTTGTCCCTTGTAATGCAATCATTTTACCATAAAATGTATGGCACATCAAAAAAAATACTATTTGTGTGGGGAAATTAAATTAGTACATTTAAAATCTACCTATTTTGAAGACCTATAACTTTTTCATTTATCCGTATAAGCTGCGGTATGAGGGCTTATTTTTTGCGCCGTGATCTGTACTTTTTTATACCATATTTGCTTATATAATACTTTTAATACATTCTTTATAAGAAAATTTGAAATAAAATGTTATAAAAAAAAGCTGCAATTTTGGATTTTTTTTTTTATGTTCACGCCGTTCACCGTACGATATCATTAACATTATATTTTAATAGTTCAGATATTTACGCATCCAGCGATACCAAATATGTATATAATTTTTATTTTTGGGGGGTGAAATAGGGAAAATGGGACAATTTACGTATTTATTGGGGGAGGGGGTTTTCAAAATTTTTTTACATTTTTTGACTTTTTTTTTTACACTTTAATAGTCCCCATAGTGGACTATTCATAGCAATCATTCACTTGCTGATACCGTTCAGTGCCATACATAGGGCATAACACTAATCAGTGTTATCGGTCATCTTCTGCTCTGGTCTGCTCGATCTCAGACCAGAGCAGAAGACCCATGGAAGTCAGCGGAGGCAGGTAAGGGGACCTCCGTCTGCTATTCTGGATGATCGGAATGCTGCAGCAGCGCTGCGGGCAATCCGATCATCCATTTTAGTGACCACAATGCTGCAGATGCCGTGATCTGTATTGATCACGGCATCTGAGGGGTAATGGTGGACATCCGCGCGATCGCGGATTTCAGCCATTACCGGCGGGTCCCCTGCTGCCATCAGCAGCTGGGACCTGCCGCGCATGACCCCAGCATCGCTCCGATGCTCGCGGTTATGTGTAGGACGTAAATGTACGTCCTGGTGCGTTAAGTATCACCTCACCAGGACATACATTTACGTCCGGCGTCATTAAAAGACGAATCTTGACATTTAAATTGAAGAAGATTTAGGGTAGCTATTGCTACCATTAAAAAAAATTAGGCTCAGACCCAGGCCCAGCAGCATCAGCAAAATATATTGGCTGAATGACACAGCCTGGAGTTGGCTGAAGTATCAGGAGACCATATAGTGTCTGAATGGCACATCCTGGAGTTGGCAGCAGCATGAGGAGACCATTGAAATTTAAGATTTTGAAAATAAAATTTAAGATTTTGAAATCTAAATTAAGGATTTTGAAATGGAGATTTCACTACTCTGCCTGACATACTTATTGTGTATATGAGGGGAGTACAACACGCTTCACTTTGCTTAAAACAGTATTTGTCTAGAACAGCAGCAGGTGTGTCTTTTTACAGCATATAGACCCTTGACAGATTAACAGGTACAAAATAGTATACTACTATTTAGTAGTATACTATTAGTAGAATAGTATACTAGTAATAGTATACTACTAAAATGTGCTACAATACACTTTAAAATACTTATTTTTATCTGTGTCCCAGATTCCAAAATTCCTTTATAATCAGAAAATATCAGAAAACCACCTGACATTCAAAATAATACAATAGTAGATACTTTCTCTGAAGAAAAGTCTTACATACTGCGCTCCGGAGGTTAGCACCGGCCGTGAGCGCAGTAGCCCTGTGTCCCTTCTCACCGGCGGTGAGCGCAGGAGCCCCGTGTCCCCGCTCACCGGCCGTGAGTGCAGTATCCCCGTGTCCCTGCTCACCCGCTGGGCCGGGATTCGCATTGCGGGATGAATCCCGGCGCATCACTTACCCACGTCCACTCCTGCTGCTGCTGCTGCTCTGTCTCAGCCTCAGTGCATGCGCCCCCGTCCCTTAGGGTGCGCGCGCCAGTGCGAAATTTAAAGGGCCAGTGTGCCCATAATTAGTAGTGCACCTGAACACTTTATTATAAATCCCTGCACCTCCCAAACATCCCTGCCGGATCTTCAGTGTCTATTGCCTGAGAGAAAGCGTACCTTATTGCCTGTTTGCCATACCCGTGTACCCAGACCTTTCTTGCTATGTTTTTGACTACAAACCTTTGCCGCCTGCCTTGACCTTCTGCTACGTTGACTACGCCTCTGTCTCATCCTCCTGTACCTCGCCTTGCCCAGTACCTGTGTGGTCGAGCCGTATCGGGGGTAGCGACCTGGGTGCCGCCTGCAGCAGCAAATCCATTCTGCCTTGCGGTGGGCTCTGGCGAAAACCAGCCGCACCTTAGACTTCGCTCCTCGATACCGTCCGAGTCATCTGCCACATAGGTTAGAGGATCCACTACCTGCTCCGTGACATCTGCATCCAGGTACGTGCAAGATCCGGCCATGGACCCAACTGGGATTCCTCTGCCTCACAACTCGGATCTTGCCTCTATCATTGCGCCCCAGTCCCAGCAGTTGGCCCAGCAGGCCCAGCAGCTTAACCAGCTATCCGCCATGATGCAGCAGTTGTTAACCACTTAGCAGCAACCGCCACTGCCACAGCCTCCTCATCCTTCTCCAGTACAACCTCCCGCTGCTGCAGTCTCCTCCGGAAAAATATGAGGGGGATCCCAAGTCCTGTCGAGGCTTCGTGACACAGTGCTCCATGCACCTTGAGCTCATGGCGGACCAGTTCTCCACAGAACGTGCAAAGGAGGCCTTCGTCATCAGTCTCCCTTCTGGAAAGGCCATGGCCTGGGTAACTCCACTATAGGATCGCAGTGATGTCATCACTTCAAATCTCCAGGAATTTTGTACAGTCTTCGAGAAACCTGTCCGTGCTTCCACTGCCGAGACGGCTCTGCTAAGTCTCTCCCAGGGCAACTCCACTGTTGGCAAGTATGCCATCCAGTTCAAAAGACTTGGCGTCGGAGTTGTGCTGGAATAACGAAGCCCTCTGCGCTACTTTTAAGAGAGGTTCGTCGAGTCAAATTAAAGATGCCCTCACTGCCCGGGAACTGCCAGCCTCCCTGAATGAACTGATTCAATCGATATCAGCTTCTTCGAGCGACGTGAGGAACCGAGACAAGAAAGGGAATCTGCACGTCCTCGGCACTTCCCTCATCTGGCACCTGTCTTCCCCCAACCTCCGCAACCTGCTCTGTTGCCTCCCGCTGCGGAGGCTATGCAAGTGGATCGGACTCGCCCGACCCTGCAGCAAAGGACACGCAGACGAACCAAAAACCTTTGTCAATACTACACCAGTGCAGACCACTTCCTTAAAGATTGTCCTCTACGCCCTCAGCCACAGGGAAATGCTCGCACCTAGGCTACGTAGGAAAGGCCTCCCTAGGTGTGAATGTTTCCTCTCCACGCTTAAATTTGACGGTCCAGCTTCTTCTTCCCTCCAAAGACCTCTTGGTTCTGGCCTTCTTAGACTCTGGCTCTGCGGGAAACTTTATTGATGCTTCCTTAGTGCATAAGTATCGTCTGCTGGTCTTCCGCCTCCAGAAGCCCCTGTACATCTTTACGGTCAACTGAGAAAAACTGGACTGTACCGTGCTTTACTGCACTGAACCCCTGTTGATGCAGGTCAAATACCTTTCTAAAGAGAATTTGTCTTTCTACATTCTTCCACACTCTCTTGCTTGGCCTACCTTGGTTGCAGCTCCATGCCCCACAGCTGAATTGGAAAACCGGAGAAGTTCTTCGCTTGGGTCCGTACTGCAACGACCACTGTATACACATTCGTCTAGTCCTCAACCTTGATTACCTCCTTTCCTCCAAGACTATGCTGATGTCTTTTGCGAAAAGAAAGCTGAAGTTTTGCCTCCACATCGTCCATACGATTGTCCTATTGACTTGCTGATAGGTACCACACCTCCCAGAAGCCGTATCTACCCTTTGTCTGTTCAAGAAACCCAGGCCATGTCAACCTATATTCAGGAGAACCTACAGAAAGGGTTTATCAAGAAATCCTCTTCTCCTGCCGGAGCTGGTTTCTTCTTCGTGGAAAAGAAAGATGGGTCTTTACGCCCTTGCATCGATTACCAAGGACTGAATAAAATTAGTTGTTTGATCACCTGCAAGGTGCCAAGATCTTCTCCAAATTGGATCTTAGAGGTGCCTACAACTTGATTCGTATTAGGGAAGGGGACGAGTGAAAGACTGCATTTAATATTCGAGACAGACATTTTTAGTATCTTGTTATGCCACACTCATCGTCTCCACCTTCGTCAAGTATTACAGCGTCTTTATGACAACCAACTCTACGATTCCATTTCTAGGATATATTGTTACCAGTCAAGGGCTTCAAATGGATCATAACAAGTTATCCGCAGTACTAGAGTGGCCTCAGCCTACAGGACTGAAAGCTATACAAAGCTTCCTTGGCTTTGCCAATTATTATCGACAGTTTATTCCCCACTATTCCACCTTGGTCGCCCCCATCGTATCCCTAACAAAACAAACTGCCAATCCTAAGATCTGGACTCTAGAGGCTTAAGAGGCCTTCAAAGAGTTAAAGTCTGCTTTCACTTCCGCTCTGGTGTTGTCAAGACCTGATCCGGACAAGCCATTCTTTTTGGAGGTGGATGCGTCTTCGGTCGGTGCAGGAGCAGTTCTGACACAAAGATCTTACAAAGGTAAGATTGTGACCTGCGGATTCTTCTCGAAGACCTTTTCTCCAACAGAAAATAATTACACTATAGGAGACCATGAGCTCCTGGCTATTAAGTTGGCCTTGGAGGAATGGTGTCATCTCTTAGAGGGATCTGTGCATCCCATAACCATCTATACGGATCACAAGAATTTGCTTTATCTCCAGTCTGCCCATTGCCTCAACCCACGTCAGGCTCGCTGGTCCTTGTTCTTCTCCAGGTTTAACTTCCTCATTCATTTTCGTCCTGCAGAAAAGAATCTTTGTGCTGATGCCTTATCTAGATCTACTGAGGTACAAGATCAGGGATCTCATCTGCAACACATTGTCTCTCCGGATCGTCTTATTTCCATAACACCAGCAGGTCTTCAGAATTTGCCCCCAAGGAAGACTTTTGTTTCACCTCGTTTGAGACTCCGAATCCTGAAGTGGGGTCATTCATCTCTCTTGGCAGGTCATGCCCGGATCCGAAAATCCATGCAATCAATTTCCCGACATCATTGGTGGACATCATTGGGGATAAGATGTGTAAGCACCGGAGAGCCCCTTTAAGGACCAAGCCCATTTTGACCTTAACCCCTTCCTGACCCAGCCCATTTTCCCCTTCATGACCTGGGCATTTTTTGAAAATCTGACCACTGTCACTTTAAACATTAATAACTTTGGAATGCTTTTACTTATCATTCTGATTCCAAGATTGTTTTTTCGTGACATATTCTACTTTATGTTATTGGTAAAATTTCACTGATATTTGCATCCTTTCTTGGTAAAAAATCTAAAAATTTCATGAAAATTTTGAAAATTTAGCATTTTTCTAACTTTGAAAGTCTCTGCTTGAAAGGAAAATGGATATTCCAAATAAATTACATATTGATTCACATATACAATATGTCTACTTTGTGTTTGCATAAAAAAATTGACAAGTTTTTACTTTTGAAAGACACCAGAGGGCTTCAAAGTTCCGCAGCAATTTTCCAATTTTTCTCAATATTTTCAAAATCTTAATTTTTCAGGGCCCAGTTCAGGTTGGAAGTGGATTTTAAGGGTCTTCATATTAGAAATACCCCATAAATGACCCCATTATAAAAACTGCACCCCCCAAAGTATTCAAAATGACATTCATTAAGTGTTTTAACCCTTTAGGTGTTTCACAGGAATAGCAGCAAAGTGAAGGAGAAAATTCGAAATCTTCATTTTTTACACTCGCATTTTCTTGTAGACCCAATTTTTGAATTTTTACAAGGGGTAAAAGGAGAGAAATCACCCTAAAATTTGTAACCCAATTTCTCTCGAGTAAGGAAATACCTCATATGCGTATGTAAAGTGTTCGGCGGGCGCAGTAGAGGGCTCAGAAGGGAAGGAGCGACAATGGGATTTTGGAGAGTGAGTTTTTCTGAAAGGGTTTTTGGGGGAACAGTGGACCCCCCCCACATGTGACCCCATTTTGGAAACTATACCCCTCATGGAATTTAATAAGGGGTGCAGTGAGCATTTACACCCCACTGGCGTTTGACAGATATTTGAAACAGTGGACTGTGCAAATCAAAAATTTTATTTTTCATTTTCACAGACCACTGTTCCAAAAATCTGTCATACACCAGTGGGGTGTAAATGCTCACTGCACCCCTTATTACATTCCGTGAGGGGTGAAGGTTCCAAAATGGGGTCACATATGGATATTTATTGTTTTGCGTTTGTCAGAACTGCTGTAACAATCAGCCACCCCTGTGCAAATCGCCTCAAATGTACATGGTGCACTCTCCCTTCTGAGCCTTGTTGTGCGCCCCCAGAGCACTTTGCACCCACATAAGGGGTATCTCCGTACTCACGAGAAATTGCGTTACAAATTTAGAGGGTCTTTTTTCCCTTTTACCTCTTGTGAAAATGAAAAGTATAGGGCAACACCAGCATGTCAGTGTAAAAAAATTTTTTTTTTTTACACTAACATGCTGGTGTAGACCCCAACTTCACCTTTTCATAAGGGGTTAAACAAGAAAAAGCCCCCCAAAATTTGTAAGGCAATTTCTCCCGAGTACGGCGATACCCCATATGTGTCCCAAAACTGTTGCCCTGAAATACGACAGGGCTCCAAAGTGAGAGCGCCATGCGCATTTGAGGCCTGAATTAGGGATTTGCATAGGGGTGGACATAGGGGTATTCTATGCCAATGATTCCCAAAAAGGGTGCCTCCAGCTGTTGCAAAACTCCCAGCATGCCTGGACAGTCAATGACTGCCCGGCAATACTGGGAGTTATTATTTTGCAACAGCTGGAGGCTCCGTTTTGGAAACAGTAGCGTACCAGACGTTTTTAATTTTTTGGGGGAGGGGGGCTGTGCAGGGGTATGTGTATATGTAGTGTTTTTTACTTTTTATTTTAGGTTAGTGTTAGTGTAGTGTAGTGTTTTTAGGGTACAGTCACATGGGCAGAGGTTCACAGCAAGTTTGCCGCTGGAAGTTTGAGCTGCAGTGCAAAATTTGCGCCATCTCAAACTTGCAGCACTCACTGTAAACCTCTGCCCATGTGAGTGTACCCTGTACATTCACATTGGGGGGAGGGGGCAAACATCCAGCTGTTGCAAACTCCGAGCATGCCCTTTGGCTGTCCGTGCATGCTGGGAGTTGTAGTTTTGCAACAGCTGGAGGAACACTGGTTTGGAAACACTAAGTTAAGTAATAAATTTTCAAGTGTTTTGCAACCAAACTTAGTGTTTCCAAACCAGTGTGCCTCCAGCTGTTGCAAAACTACAACTCCCAGCATGCATGGTCTGTCAGTGCATGATGGGAGTTATAGTTTTGCAACAATTGCAACAGCTGGAGGCACTGAGGTAGGAAACGGACAATGTTTCCCAACTAGTGTGCCTCCAGTTGTTGCAAAACTACAACTCCCAGCATGCCCAGACTGCCAAGGCATGCTGGAAGTTGTAGTTCGGCAATATCTGAAGGATCAGATGTTGCTGAACTACAACTTCCAGCATGCTTGGGCAGTCTGGGCATGCTGGGAGTTGTAGTTTTGCAACATCTGGAGGTCCACAGTTTGGAGACCACTGTATAATGGTCTCCAATCTGTGCTCTTCCAGATGTTAGAGAACAACAACTCCCAGCATGCCTGGACAGACTGAGCATGCTGAGATTTGTAGTTTTGCAACATCTGGAAGAGCACAGATTGGAGACCATTATACAGTGGTCTCCAAACTGAGGACCTCCAGATGTTGCAAAACTACAACTCCCAGCATGCCCAGAAAGCCAAAGGCTGTCTGGGCATGCTGGGAGTTGCAGTTTTGAAACTCTCAGAGGCAGCAGTGAGATCGCTTTACGGCGATCTCACTGCTGCCAACGAAGATGCCGCACTGCTGCTGCAAACTCACCGCCGGGACGCAGCGCCGCCGGGACCGCATGAAGGATGCCGGGACCGCCGGGACCGCTCGGGACACCGCTCGGACGGGTAAGTGACGCCGGGGGACGGATCAGGGAAACTTAGCAGAGCGGTGTGTGTCCCGATCCCCGTGATCGGGACTCACACACCGCGCTGCTAAGTATTTTCATAGCGAAACGCTGCTATCAGCTAGTCAGATTTGACTAGCTGATAGCAGCGATCGCTGGGGGGGGGGGGGGGATGAAACCCCCCCGTGGTCGCATGGTAAGATAGCCACCATCTTTCCGGGCGCTGCGGGGTGCCGCGAGTAGCGGCAGTAATGTTCATGACGTACCTGTATGTCATGGGTCGGGAACACCTTGCCACCCATGACGTACAGGTATGTCATAGGTCGGGAGGGGTTAAGGACCAAAGCGTTTCTTGCAAATCTGGCTACTGTCATTTTCAGCATTAATAACTCTGGAATGCTTTTACTTTTCATTCTGATTCCAAGATCGTTTTTTCGTGACATATTCTACTTCAACATAGTGGTGTAGACCCCAACTTTACCTTTTCATAAGGGATAAAAGGAGAAAAAGCCCCCCAAAATTTGTAATGCAATTTCTCCCGAGTATGGAAATACCCCATATGTGGCCCTAAACTGTTTCCTTGAAATACGACAGGGCTCCAAAGCGAGAGAGCGCCATGCCCATTTGAGGCCTAAATTGGGGATTTGCATCCGCCACAAAAATACCCTACGGCAGTGTTTCCCAAACAGGGTGTCTTCAGCTGTTGCAAAACTCCCAGCATGCCTTGACAGTCAGTGGCTGTCCGGCAATACTGGGAGTTGTTGTTGTTCAACAGCTGGAGGCTCCGTTTTGGAAACAGTGCCGTACAAGACTTTTTTGTTATTTTTATTGAGGGGGGGGGGAATGGGGGGACTGTGTAGGGGGTATACATAGTGTTTTACTTTTTATTTTGTGTAGTGTGGTGCAGTGTTTTTAGGGTACATTCACATGAGTGGGGGTTTAAAGTGAGCTTCTCGCTGGGAGGTTGAGCTGCTGCCGAAAATTTTCTGCATCTCAAACTTTAAGCAGAAAACTCGCTGTAAACCCGCCCATGTGAATGTACCCTTTACATTAACTTGTGGGGGGGGGGGGGGCAAACCTTCAGCTGTTGCAAAACTACAACTCCCAGCATGCACTGACAGACCATACATGCTGGAGTTGTAGTTATGCAACAGCGGGAGACACATTGGTTGCGAAACACTGAGAGTCTGCATTGACAGTCGAATGGCATGCTGAGAGTTGTCATAGAAAAAAAAAAATTTCATAGAAAAAATGTTCCTCCAGCTGTTGCATAACTACAACCCCCAGCATGCACATACTACCAAAGGGCATGCTGGGAGCTGTAGTTGGAACTCCAGCTGTTACAAAACTACTACTCCCAGCATGCCCTTTGGCTGTGCATGCTGAGAGTTGTTGCTAAGCAACAGCAGAAGGTGAAGAGGCCTCACCTCCTGCTGTATCCTGCCGCCGGTACTGCTGCCACTGCTGCCACCGCTCCTGCTGCTCCTGCTGCCGCTGCCACACCAGGAGGGACCCCTGCCGGACAGGGAGAGTTAAGAGACCCCCGCTGGCCCCGATCGCCACCATAATTGCTGCCCCGATCACGGCCCAGAAAGGTCGTGATTGGTCGGTCGTTCCTCACTCCTGCGAAGTAAGGGTGAATGGAGCTGTCTCGAACAGCCCGATTCACCCTTTTTTCCCCGGGTCACCAGAGACCCGATTGACCCGGAATCGCTGCAAATCGCCGGTCTGAATTGACCGGTGGTTTGCAGCGATCGCCAACATGGGGGGGTGTCAGGACCCCTCCAGGGGTTAACACAGGGTGCCCTGTGTCCTTAAGTACCAGGACATCAGGGCGTACCTGTATGCCCTATGTCCTTAAGGGGTTAAAGCCTACTGGAACTGAGGAACTTGGACAGTCAGTTAATTCCAACAGCCGGTGGTCAATATGCACAGTTCCCTGTTTCTGCAAGTCCTTGGCAATATTACTTTTATTACTGGTTTGAACATGGCAATTTCGCATGTTCCCTCCAGGTCTGATTACTGGCAATCACGGGGGCCAGAGCATTGTGACAGCTGTGTGACAGTTGTCACTCCCCCCTCCCATAGGCTTGCATTGAGGGGGCGGAGCGTAACGGCGCACGGGGGGCGTGGCCGTGACATCGCAATGCTCCGGCCCCCGTGATCGCCAGTAATCAGGCCCAGAGCGAACATGTTCCGGGGACCGATTATAACAGGGTGCTGCGTGCAAGATCACGGGGGTCCCCAGCGGCGGGATAGGGGATAAGATGTCTTAGTGCCGGAGTACCCCTTTAAGACACAAATTATTATTATTAGCATTGAGCATCGAACACCGCAGCCCTCCAATCAGTGGGTTACCAAGATCAGCCCTCTCCGCCCCCATCTAATGTTGATGGTCTTTTAAAAACTGATATATAATGAAAAAAATAATTAATAAAAATAAATTATGCTTCTATGTGCTACTCACTAGGTCATGCAGATGCTTGACATGTCTTTTTTTTATGTATCTAGCTTTGTATTTGGCTCCCAATTCTCTCTGTTCTGCTGCTTATTCATTCTGACATCCACCGCTCAGGAAGGGGCATGTGTGTCCAAGGCAAGCACTGAGCCCGTCCTCACTCTCCATGCTTTGACTTCCTCCCGGAGTCAGCTGTGCTGTACTGGGTATCTTTCCCCAATCATTGCAGGCTGCTCTGTAACCCTCTGCTCTCTGTTTCCATGCTGCAGTCTGATAGAGGGATCTGTCTACCTACTTAGTGACCTAACTATCTAATGGGGGGATCTATCTAACCTTACCCAACCCACATATCTACCCACTCAACTGTGTGAGACACAAGGGGGTTATTATTACTGTTTGTAGTGCTATAGGTCAATGGTTCTCAACCTTTTTTGTGACTTTAACCCCAAAGGATGAAAGCAGGGCTGCCGTCAGGGCGGTACAACCCATACTGGTTAACGTCGTGAGTGACGTCCCGGCGTGCGCTAGTTCCCGGAGGTCCCCGTGTTTTTAAAGTAAACGCGGGGCCGCAGGGTTCTTAATAGAGGCGTCCCTATGTTCCGAAAGCACCTTTCGGAACACAGGTATGTGCCGAGGCAAAAACACCCGACGGGGCTCCCCCGCCGAACCCCCAAGATTGACTCACCGAACCCCTGGGGTTCAATCGAACCCAGGTTAAGAACCACTGCCCTAAGACAACACTGGTGGGGCTGCACTCCGCTATCTAGTTACCTGCTGTCAGGAGTGCAACACTGTCACATTACCCTCCGCAGCCAAGATGTTAATGGTATAGGACCTGTGATGATGTCACTATCATGTGACCATCCTGTGACTCTGCAGGATAGATGTAATAGTGGTTGAAAGACCTGTGTGATGCAGTGGAGGAGGCGGGGCTGAGCTGGAGTGGAGGTCGCATGTCACCACAGTAATTAGTTAATAAAATGAGGAGGAGGTTTGTTACAGTGTGTCACCCCAGTGGTAAGTTAATAACATGAGGATGGGGTTTGTTACAGTGTGTTACCCCAGTAGTAAGTTAATAACATGAGGATGGGCTTTGTTACAGTGTGTCAACCCAGTAGTAAGGAGATTTCATGAGGAGGAGGTTTGTTACAGTGTGTCACCCCAGTAGTAGGGAGATTACATGAGGAGGAGGTTTGTTACAGTGTGTCACCCCAGTAGTAAGTTAATAACATGAGGAGGAGGTTTGTTACAGTCTGTCACCCCAGTAGTAAGGAGATTACATGAGGAGGGGGTTTGTTACAGCAAGTCACCCCAGTAGTAAGGAGATTACATGAGGAGGAGGTTTGTTACAGTGTGTCACCCCAGTAGTAAGGAAATTACATGAGGAGGGGGTTTGTTACAGTGTGTCACCCCGGTTGTAAGGAGATTACATGAGGAGGGGGTTTGTTACAGTGTGTCACCCCAGTAGTAAGGAGATTACATGAGGAGGGGGTTTGTTACAGTGTGTCACCCCAGTAGTAAGGAGATTATATGAGGAGGGGGTTTGTTACATCGTATCATCCCAGTAGTAAGGAGATTATATGAGGAGGTGGTTTGTTACATCGTGTCACCCCAGTAGTAAGGAGATTACATGAGGAGGAGGTTTGTTACAGTGTGTCACCCCAGTAGTAAGGAGATTACATGAAGGGGAGGTTTGTTACAGTGTTATTTGAGAAAAAAGAGAAAGCTAGCAGCTATATGATGCTGCACAACAATAAATGATTTAATCAGTCTCATGTGCCATACAAAAAAAACATCTTTATTTCAATATACAAAAAAGAAGAAAGTATACAGACATTTAAAAACTATTAAACA
This sequence comes from Hyla sarda, assembly GCF_029499605.1. Lineage (NCBI taxonomy): Eukaryota > Metazoa > Chordata > Amphibia > Anura > Hylidae > Hyla > Hyla sarda. Next base: position 369,464,622 of record NC_079189.1, on the reverse strand, counting down.
AACATACATTCTGGATGGAGGAATGTAACCCTACTACATCCACCCCGTGCTGGGTCCTAGTGCATGTCACATGCACTTCACTAGGACTGATATTTACCTTGATTTGACCTGCTAGCCATTAGGATAGTTGGATAGATGCATGTCAGTTGGTATGCTCATATTTGGATAGTGTGGAATTGGTTTCATCTTGATGTTATTAGCTTTGTGAATGTTTTGTACCAACTGCATCCAGGGGCGGATCCAGAGTCTAGTCTCGGGAGGGGCACTATTAGAGTATTTTGTGTTGGCGGACAGAAAATAAGATGTTGCTTATGGAACGTACAATATTAATAAATGTATCATACAGTCCTAACCTTATTTAAGACTTTTTGGCCATGTTCACATGTCAGAATAATAATCAAATATACCAATTGCCACAGAATGGGAAAGTGCTAAAGAGGTTTTTACCATTTTAAAACTACAGCTCCCAGTATGACCTAAGTAGTGGTAAGGGGATGCTAGGAGTTGTTGTTTCACCCATCATAACTGCAGAACTTACAAGTAACTCCAGCTCTGATAGGACACAGTAAGGAGAATACAGAATGATATCAGTGACTACAGGTGACGTCTCCTCTATAGTGAGGAGAATACACAATGATGTCAGTGACAATAGGTGACGTCTTCTCTATAGTCTTTCCTTATCTAATTCAGACGCTGCATACCGCCAGGACTTGTTCCAGCTAAATTTTCTCTCAGCAGAACTTGACGCCCAGATGGCTCCTCACTATGTCAGCGCATTCTGATCCTCTATATGAAAACAATAATTATTATAATACTGCCAAACACTGTATTGTTCTAATACAATACCGCCACACACCCTCTGAATATAATTCTGACACACTGTACCCCCTGAATATACAACACACTGTACCCTCTGAATATAATACCGCCACACACCATACCCTCTGAATACAATACTACCACACACTGTGCCCTCTAAATATAATGCTATAACACACTGCGCTCTCTGAATATACTACCACACACTGTGCCCTCTAAATTTAATACTACCAAACACTGCACTCTCTGAATATAATACTATCACACACTGCACTCTCTGAATATAATACTATCACACACTGCACTCTCCGAATATAATACTATCACACACTGCACTCTAAATATAATACTATCACACACTGCACTCTCTGAATATAATACTATCACACACTGCACTCTCTGAATATAATACTATCACACACTGCACTCTCTGAATATAATACTACCACACACTGCACTCTCTGAATATAATACTATCACACACTGCACTCTCTGAATATAATACTACCACACACTGCACTCTCTGAATATAATACTACCACACACCGTACCCTCTGTATATAATACTATCACACACTGCACCCTCTAAATAGAATACTACCACACACTGTGCTCTCTAAATTTAATGCTACCACACACTGCACTCTCTGAATAAAATACCCAAATATTTTGTGGCCCATAAAAACGTACCACCCAAGAAATTCCTCATAATCTACACTATACTTCTGAAATATAAAACACTCTGTGCCTTCACATATAGTAATAATGCCCCATCGTGTGCCCCTACATATAATAATTATGACCCGTCCTGTTCCCCCCACATAATAATAATGCCCTGTGCCCCTAACATATATTGCCCCCTGTGCTGTGCCCTTCTCATATAATGCCCCCGTTATTTGCCCCTCACATATAATGCCCCCATCATGCGCCCCTCATATATAATGCCCCCATCATGTGCCCCTCACATATAATGCCCTGTGCTGTGCCCTTCACAGATAATGCCCCCGTTTTTTGCCCCTCACATATAATGCCCCCATCATATGCCCCTCACATATAATGCCCCGTGCTGTGCCCTTCACATATAATGCCCCCATTTTTTGCCCTTCACATATAATGCCCCCATCATGTGCCCCTCACATATAATGCACCCTGTGCTGTGCCCCTCACATATAATGCCCCCTGTGCTGTGCCCCTCACATATAATGCCCTCATCCTGTCCCCTCAGGGGGCATTATATGTGAGGGGCACAGCACAGGGGGCATTTTATGTTTGGGGCACATGACAGGAGCATTATTTGTGAGGGGCACAGCACAGGGGGCATTATATGTGAGGGGCGCATGACGGGGGCATTATATGTGAAGGGCGCATGATGGGGGCATTATATATGAGGGGCGCATGATGGGGGCATTAAATACGAGGGGTGCATGATGGGGGCATTATATGTGATGGGCACAGCACAGGGGGCATTATATGTGAGGGGCACAGCACAGGCGACATTATATGTGTGGGGCAAAGCACGGGGCATTATATGTGTGGGGCACCGCACAGGTGGCATTATATGTGTGGAGCACAGCACAGGGGGCATTATAAGAAATAATGCCTTCTGTGCTGTGCCCCTCACATATAATGCCCCCAGTCCAGCCCCACAGGGGGGCATTATACGTAAGGGGCACAATATATGTGAGGGGCACAGCACAGGGGGCATTATACGTGAGAGACACATGACAGGGGTCAGTGCTCTTAACATATAATGCCCCCTGTCATAGGCCGCTCACATTAATTTCTCCTTTCCTGTGCCACATAATTGCCACCTGACCCCAGTGTCATATAGTTGACTCTATTAAACAGAAAAAAAAATGTGCACTTAGATTTTGTTCCCCCGCCGGAAATCTTCTTCTTACTTGCAGCGTCACACAGGCAGCTCAGTGTGCACTGCAGACGAGCCGAGCGACGAGGGACGGGTTCTTCCGGCGCGATAATGTGATGTCATCGCGCCGGCCTGTCAGCACTTGGTCCCCGCAGCCGCGCCGAGCCGGCAAAAAAGTAAATAAACAGTGTGAGGGAGCGGGAGCTGACAGCTCCCGCTCCGCTATGCTATTTTAGTAGTATTTTACGGGGGAGGCAGAAATCTCGGGGGGGGGGGGGGGGGGGGCAGTTGCCCCGTTGCCCCCCCCCACCCCCCTGGATCCGCCACTGACTGCATCATATATTTGAAATTGTTGTTACTCTCTATTCAGCATTTTTTGTGGAAGGATTGTCCTCTCCCTGAAGAGTGGGTTATTTACCCAGCACGGGGTGGATGTAGTAGGGTTACATTCCTCCATCCAGAATGTATGTTTTTTAATTGTTTTTAAATGTCTGTATACTTTCTTCTTTTTTGTATATTGAAATAAAGATGTTTTTTTGTATGGCACATGAGACTGATTAAATAATGTATTGGTGTGCAGCATCATATAGTTGCTAGCTTTCTCTTTTTTCTGAAATAGTATGAGTATTTTAATAACTTGCTTGCACCCAGGGGTGTGTATTTAGGCGGAGACCTTTCTCTCTTTTTTATGTATTTTTTGTTTGTTACAGTGTGTCACCCCAGTAGTAAGGAGATTACATGAGGAGGAGGTTTGTTACAGTGTGTTACCCCAGTAGTAAGGAGATTACATGAGGAGGAGGTTTGTTACAGTGTGTCACCCCAGTAGTAAGGAGATTACATGAGGAGGAGGTTTGTTACAGTGTGTCACCCAGTAGTAAGGAGATTATATGAGGAGGAGGTCTGTTACAGTGTGTCACCCCAGTAGTAAGGAGATTACATGAGGAGGAGGTTTGTTACAGCATGTCACCCCAGTAGTAAGATTACATGAGGAGGAGGTTTGTTACAGTGTGTCACCCAGTAGTAAGGAGATTATATGAGGAGGAGGTTCTTTACTGTGTCACCCCAGTAGTAAGGAGATTACTTGAGGAGGGGGTTTGTTACAGCGTGTCACCACAGTAGTAAGGAGATTACACGAGGAGGGGGTTTGTTGCAGCGTATCACCCCAGTAGTAAGGAGATTACATGAGGAGGAGGTTTGTTACAGTGTATCACCCCAGTAGTAAGGAGATTACATGAGGAGGAGGTTTGTTAAAGTGGTGCTGCTGACCACAGCAACCAATCAGATTGCTTCTTTCTTTTTCAAGGCCTTTTTTTTTTAATTTAAAGAAATGATCTGATTGGTTGCTATGGCAACTGCTCCACTCCTCCTCTACACAGGTTTTGATAAATCTCCTTCCGTGTTTTTTCATGAAATCTTGGCGTTTTTCTTCCCAATTTTTCACAAAAAAATCCTTGAATCACTTGTGTGGTAGCCTGGGGTTGTAGGGTATATGGGGTGTAGCTGTGCGGTAACTAAAGGGTTTCTGGTTAACCCTTTCTATTCGTGACGCCAGGGTGGGGGCTTCTCTGTAATGCTTTTCCTACTGCCACCCATCCCAAGAGCGATAGGGAGGCATTAAATAAGTGAATGTCCACAACCGGACATTTTATGCAGGCTTTATAACAGGAACAGTCTCTTTACAAGCAAAGTCTCTTAGATATTGACAGTGGTTGGGACCTTGAGCGTTTTAGATTCCGGAGACTAATATGCGCTGTTCCACTGGATTTAGGGGATTTATTTTCGGTCCAGTAGTCACGCTAGCTTTAGCGGGGATTTAATTTAGGACTCATGGTTTGATTCAGGCTGAGGTCGGCAGGCTTCAGGCCTAGGGTTGTCTTTGCATGTTACGCAGATCTCGCCTCTCCGATGATCCGGAACCCAAGAGAGCGATCATTGGCTGCAGTTCCCTTATATGGGCAGGGGCTGGCCTTAAGCTGATTGGTCCAAAACTTCTGTCAATTATCTGTACAAATGATCTTGCTCTGACATGTGACCATACCATGTGACGTCTGAAAGGCCCTAAAGCATAACTCAAAGGAACTAACATAGTCACATGACCGAAGGTCCTGCGACGCAATAAAGGTAATTATATTGATATACATTATTAAATGTGATAGCCTGGGGGAGTAGGGTATATGGGGTGTAGCTGTGCGGTGACTAATGGGTGTCTGGTTAACCCTTTCTATTCGTGACGCCAGGGTGAGGGCAATTCTCTGTATGCTTGTCCTACCGCCACCCTTCCCAAGAGCGATAGGGAGATAGGAAAATAATTGATTGTCCACAACCGGAGTTTTGCAGAAACTTGTCGGAACTTTTACTGAAGATTTTAGGCAATAATGAACAGGAACAGTCCATATAAGAGAGTCTATTAGAGCTTGACAAGTGGTTGGGACATCGTGAGTCTATTGAGCTGAAGAAGGTAATTGTTGCAGTGATCCACTGGATTTAGGGGATTAGATTCGGTCCAGTAATCATGCTAGCTTTAGCAGGGATTGAGATTTTAACTCACGGTTTAGTTTACGCTGAGGCCAGCAGGTTTTAAGCCTAGCTTGTCTTTGAAAGTTGTGCAGATCCGTCCTGCTAGTCCGGCATCCACGAGAGCAGCAACCCAAGAGAGTGATAATTGGCTACAGCTCCCTTATATGGGCAGGGGTGGACTTAAGCTCACTGGTCCATACAACTGTCAATCTCCTGTACAGAGAGTTGTGGGTAACCATGTGACCCAAGGACCTCCAAAGGTCCTCCAACATACCACAGAGGAATTAGCATAGTCGCATGACCGAAGGTCCTGCGATGCTAAGAAGGTAAGCACTAATATACACTATATTAAATATACACACTATTAAATATATACATAATAGCATTAAAAAAATTTGAGTAGAAGGAGGCGACTAGGGGCTGTCCCACCTGGGGAACCCTACCTGAATGTAGTAACTCTGACTTTGGGGACCACCATACAAGGTACGGTATGCAATACGGTACCAGGACACCACACATGATAAAAGGATTACTTGACTTGTATTGAGAAAAACGCAGGGAAAAAAAATTCAAACCCCAAAGAAACAAAATGCCTTTAACCCCTCAACGATGCAGGATGTATATTTACGTCCTGCGCCGGCTCCCGCGATATGAAGCGGGATCGCGCCGCGATCCTGCATCATATCGCTTCGGTCCCGGCGCTCATCAACGGCCGGGACCCACAGCTAATACCACACATCGCCGATCGCGGCGATGTGCGGTATTAACCCTTTAGAAGCGGCGGTCAAAGCTAACCGCCGCTTCTAAAGTGAAACTGAAAGTATCCCGGCTGCTCAGTCGGGCTGTTCGGGACCGCCGCGGTGAAATCGCGGCCTCCCGAACAGCTGATCGGACACCGGGAGGGCCCTTACCTGCCTCCTCGGTGTCCGATCGACGAATGACTGCTCCGTGCCTGAGATCCAGGCAGGAGCAGTCAAGCGCCGATAATGCTGATCACAGGCGTGTTAATGCACGCCAGTGATCAGCATAGGAGATCAGTGTGTGCAGTGTTATAGGTCCCTATGGGACCTATAACACTGCAAAAAAAATGTAAAAAAAAAGTGTTAATAAAGGTCATTTAACCCCTTCCCTAATAAAAGTTTGAATCACCCCCCTTTTCCCATCAAAAAAATAAAACAGTGTAAAAAATAAATAAATAAACATATGTGGTATCGCCGCGTGCGTAAATGTCCGAACTATAAAATATATCATTAATTAAACCGCACGGTCAATGGCGTACGCGCAAAAAATATTCCAAAGTCCAAAAAAGCGTATTTTGGTCACTTTTTATACCATTAAAAAAATGAATAAAAAGTGATCAAAAAGTCCGATCAAAACAAAAATCATACCGATAAAAACTTCAGATCACGGCGCAAAAAATGAGTCCTCATACCGCCCTGTACGTGGAAAAATAAAAAAGTTATAGGGGTCAGAAGATTACATTTTCAAACGTATACATTTTCCTGCATGTAGTTATGATTTTTTCCAGAAGTGCGACAAAATCAAACCTATATAAGTAAGGTATCTTTTTAACCGTATGGACCTACAGAATAATGATAAGGTGTAATTTTTACTGAATTATGCACTGAGTAGAAACGGAAGCCCCCAAAAGTTACAAAATGGCGTTTTTTTTTCGACTTTGTCGAACAATGATTTTTTTTTCAGTTTCGCCGTGCATTTTTGGGTAAAATGACTAATGTCACTGCAAAGTAGAATTGGCGACGCAAAAAATAAGTCATAATATGGATTTTTAGGTGGAAAATTGAAAGGGTTATGATTTTTAAAAGGTAAGGAGGAAAAAACGAAAGTGCAAAAACGGAAAAACCCTGAGTCCTTAAGGGGTTAAAATGCCTGTGTCTCTAGGGGGTCATTTATGAACAAACGCGACTTTGGATTCTTTTTTATTTTCCGTCTGTGTGGCGCACTAGTGTACGCCAGGCGCGGCTGATCCTCTTTTATCAGGGGGTCTGAGTTTTTTGATAAACCTAGGGGAAAAAAGAAAATGCCAAAGAAGAAAAAGGCCTATAAAAGTACACAATGGGGAGATTCATCAAAACCTGCGCTGAAAAAAATCAGTTTTCAATCAGCAACCAATCAGATCGCTTCTGTCAGTTTTCAGAGGCCTTGTTAAAAATGAAAGAAGCGATTTGATTGGTTGCTATGGGCGACTTCTACACTTTTCCTCTTCACAGGTTTTGATAAATCTCCCCCATTGTTTGTTGGAAAAAAAAATTGCCACAACGACAGAATCTTGAAAGTAAAAAAAACGGAGGGGGCAGTTTTTTGTGTTCTATTTATTTTAGCGGGGGGGGGGGGGGGGGAGAGCAAATACAGCTCTAAACAAAAATTGTGTCTGTTCCTAGGCTTTGGTTAGGATTCAACACAAGTTATGTGTGGCATTTTTTTTTATTCCACATTGCTTTGTTTTTGGCTTTGTTTCTGTCCAGAAAAACTACAACTGTCCAGCAAAAACAGCCATGCACAATATGTTAATAAGCTTTCTGGATTTCAGCCAATCAGAGAGCAGCACTGCCCAAATAGAACTCCCAGGAGGAGCAGCGTGTCACACATGTGATGTCATAACCACTGTCCACCAGAGAGCAGCACTGAGCAGATATAACACGGCTCCTTCTCATTCTCCATCAGTGAGGGGCCGATGCTGGACACTGTAGGAACCCGGGAATGCAGATTCATACACAGGATTGGTTAGTATAGTTCCATGTACATTTCTATAATAAACATGTAAATATTCTTTCTTTTCTTTTGTTTTTCTATCTTAGATGCAGTATTTCCAGGATGTGGAGTCGCATTTGCGGACCTACAGCAAGAAGTTGGATGAAGACAAAACCCCTGGAATCACGCACATACACAGACACTTTGCCCAAATTATAGAGGTAACCTCCTTTAGTTTGCCCAGAGGAAGGGCAATACAGTAGCCATGGATTCCCTACAGGTTTCCTCCCCTCTGGAGGTTTTTCCTGTCCTGAGTATTAGTTACTGTACGCTCTTTGTGAGTGATGGGAGGTTACAAAAAACCCCTACACAAACATTGTAATAAATAATGAATAAAGTTTCCCCCTTTTTAACCTTTCTTTGACTTGTTTGACTCATTTATTTTATTTCTGTGAATGAAAAATAGTGTTAGCAAAATGTGGATGACACAAGTTTTTTTTTTCCTAATGTCCTGCGCGATCTGCATAGTTCGTTGTAGAGAGAGAGGCAGTTGATGCGGGGTGGTACAGTTGCCAAGGCAACTAGGGCGTACTGGCCATCGGGGACACTGGGCATTTGCCTGGTGGGCCAGATCATCAGTGTCAGGATTGGGGATAAATATTTGATCGCAGGAGGTCTGACCGCTGGGACCCGGCAATGTCGCGAGGCAATATCGGCTAGTACTTGTGTCGTCGACCTCACTGAGAGAGATACATGGAAGGGGCCTGTCGGGCACGGCGTCATGCTGCAGCCAACATGCCTCCTGCATGGGAAGAGACACAGCAGAGCCAGGGTCCCATACAGGAGGAGATTACGGCGTTGTATGTATATATATATATATATATATATATATATATATATATATATATATACCGCTGCAGATCTCCTTTAGGAACTCTTAAAGCAGCAACTGCTGGCCGCAGCCTTTAAAGCAACAACCGCTGCCCACAGATCTTAAAGCGGTAACTGGCAGCCGCAGGTCTTAAAGCTGCATTCGCTGGTCGCCGCCAGGGGCAGACAACAGAGGGGGTCTGCGGCTGCCATCATCCCATTTTTTTCACACACTTCAGTTGGGCCAGATAGCATGCCCCTGCCGCCAGTGACAGATTAGGCTGGTGACCACTGTCACTTTAAGAGGAGCAAAAGTGCAGCACGCAGGCACATCTGCTCAAAGGCAGATCAGAGCAGAAGACTAGGGGAAGGCAGCGGAGGCAGGTGAGGGGACCTCCGTCTGCCGTGCTGGATGATCAGATCGCCGCGGCAGCACAGCGGGCATCTGAGGGGTTAATGGCAGACATCTGCGGGATCGCGGATGTCCACCATTACCGGCGGGTCCCTGGCTGCAATCAGCAGCCCGGACCTGCCGCGCATGATCCGGGCATCGCTCCGATGCTCGTGGTTATGCTTAGGACGTAAATGTACGTCCTGGTGCGTTAAGTACCAGCTCACCAGAACGTACATTTACATCCTGCTTCGTTAAGGGGTTAAGGACGCAGCCAATTTGATTTTTGGATGTTTGTTTTTTCCTCCTCACCTTCTAAAAATCATAACTCTTATATCTTTATCCACAGACTAGTATGAGGGCTTGTTTTTTTGCATGTCCAATTGTCCTTTGTAAAGACATCACTCACTTTACTATAAAATGTATGGCAAAATTAAAATATACTATTTGTGTGGGGAAAACAAAATGGAAACCACAATTTTGCAAAGTTTGGAAAGTTTAGTTTTCACACCGTACAATTTACGGTAACAATTACATGTTTTCTTTATTCTGTGGGTCAATATGATTAAAATGATATCCATGATTACATACTTTTCCATTATTGTACCGCTTTAAAAAAAAAAAAAATTTTAACCAAATTAGCTTAACCTCCCTAGCGGTATGATTCCGTCTGGAAATTTGTACCAAAAGCGGTACAATTTTTTGCATTGAAATTCCACATCTCCCCCCGTCACATTCCCCCTCCCTTGTCACATTTCCCCCCCCCCATATCACATTCTCCCCCTCATTGTCACATTCCCCCCCCTGTCACATTCCCCCCCTTGTTGCATTCTCCCCCCCTGTCACATTCATCCCCCCTGTCACATTCTCCCCCCTTGTTACACTCTCCCCCCCCCCCGTCACATTCATCCCCCCCTGTCACATTCCCCCCCTTGTTACATTCTCCCCCCCCCTTGTTACATTCTCCCCCCTCCATGTTACATTCCACTCCCTCCCCTGTCACATCCCCCCTTTGTCACATTCCTCCCCCCTGTCACACCCCCCCCTTCTCACATTCCCCCCTATGTCACATTCCCCCCTATGTCACATTCCCCCCTATGTCACATTCCCCCCCAGCAGAATACACTAGGTTTGCCGGCAGATTTCAAACCTAGTGTATTTGCTGCAGAACAAGCCCTTTCCCCTTCAGCCAATCACAGGCTTTACACCACTGCGGCCTGTGATTGGCTGAAAAGGAAAAGGTCCTGTAAGATGCATAGTGAAGAGAGCAGGGACCAGAGCGCACGGAGGGGAACGGCATCTGCAGGGACCGGGATTAAGTGAGCAAAAGGTTTTTTTCTTTTCTTCCTTTTTACTTTTACACTTAGTTCAGGGTTTTTCTACCAGGGGGCCTCCAGCTGTTGTGGAACTACTGCTCCCAGCATGCCCGGACAGCCTTTGGCTGTCCGGGCATGCTAAGAGTTGTAGTTTTGCAACATCTGGAGGCCCCCTGGTTGAGAGACACTGACTTTTAGTATATGTCTTTACCTGCTCTGGCCGGCCCCCGCCACGGGAGCCAACCCGAGCAGATAATCACATATTTTCCCGGGGGCTGCATCACTACATCGCAAAAAGCAAAAATCGCGATTCGATTGCTTTTGCGATATATTGTGCCCGCACAGCAACTCTGCAATTCTACCCCGAGCGTGACTCGGGGTTACCGCTTCTAGCAGCGAAAATTAACCCCGAGTCACGCTCGGGAATACCGCTAGGCTGGTTAAATACCTATATTTTGACGACCTGTGACATTTTTGTTTTTCCGTATAAGTAGCGGTATGAGAGCAATTTTTTGCCCTGTGATGTGTCCTTTTTTATACCCCATTTGCAACTTTTAATAATTTTATTAACATTTTTTTGTAATATTATGTGACCAAAAAGCAGCAATTTTGGACTTTTTACTTTTAACGTTTATACCGGCAATTCACCGGCAATATATATTTTGATAATTTGATAGTTCAGACTTTTAAGCACGCAACAATACCAAATATGTTTATAAATTTTTTTAAATGTTTTTCTGGGGGTAGAATGGAAAAAGGATGCTTGAAATTTTTATTGGGGGCCAGGATTTTTCAATTTTTTTTACTTAAATATATATTTTTTACACACATGGAGAGTTGCAGGTTACAACTTGGAAAAACCGATCCTCCTGGCGCTCATCCGGTAGTGGAAATTAATCCAGTGATCACAAGAAATAAAATAAATTCTTTTATTTTTAGCGCTGTGTCCACAGCGCTAAAAATAAAAGAATATATTTTATTTCTTGTGATCACTGGATTAATTTTTACTACCGTATGAGCACCAGGAGGATCGGTTTTTCCAAGCTGTAACCTGCAACTCTCCATGTGTGAATTGTCTGACCGTCCTGGATTACTTCAGTGACGGGAACGATCCAGGCTGCACTCCGACTCTATATCCGGGAATTGGGTAACAAGGCTACTATAGGTGTTGTGCTCTAAGCATAACACCAAAAGGTGAGCATCCTTTTTCTCTTGTTGCTAGTGGCTACTCCTGTTCCACCAGAGTGACGGCACATAGTTGAGCTTTTGTCTGTTTTTGTTTTGAATATTTCTCGAGCCATTATTTTTTTTAACACTTTAATAGTCCTCATAGGGGACTATTTATAGCAATCATTTGATTGCTAATACTGTTCAGTGTTATGCACTTTGGTGCTCGTGGTCATGTACAGGACATAAATGTATGTCCTGGTGCGTTAAGTACCAGGGCACCAGGACGTAAATTTACATCCTATGTCGTTATGGGGTTAAGGATCCAGACACAGAAACTTTAATTAAAACAAACCCCAAACTTCAACTTGTAATGATAACAAACTAGATATTTTAATAATATTTCACTTTACGAAGGACACTATAGAGGCTTTAATGTAGATTTTCTGGATGTGCTCCTTTACAGTAATGGAAAACGATTATAACATAGTAAATATTCTATGTTTGATGTTACTTAGAGTAAGCCCTTTATTTTAACATGTTTGAGAAAAGTGGTGTTGACACCACAGGGCTTTTTGGTAACTTTTCTTTTCCATCACACTGATATATTATGTTTCTTATAGTAAATGAAGTCTCTTTACAGACTTGAACAAAGCAATTTCATAGACAATCGAAAATGCATAATGAATCTTCAACTATTTTGAGAGACTAGTGACTTAATTATGGATTCACTGTCTCTTTTGTACTACAGAGGGAAACACTGTGAAACATCTCACAGCTCGGGATAAATAATACATAACATGCTTTTCCATTTTTTGATAATGTACATTCATTTTTTTCCAAAAATTTTTGTACCAGACAAGAAAGATGCCTGGAAATATGTAAAAGTATGTCAAAAGTACATAAGAATGAATGTGCTGTAACAAATTAACCTGGTCTGAAAATTATACCATAAATAGCGAGAGAGAGAGAGAGAGAGAGAGAGAGAGAGAGAGAGAGAGAGAGAGAGAGAGAGAGAGAGAGAGAGAGAGAGAGAGAGAGAGAGAGAGAGAGAGAGCTGGCCACACCCCTTCTATTTTCAGCCCTTTTTTTGTTCCTGCTGAAGACAGAAAACACAATTTTTGCCCGATACATCCACATCACAGGTAATTTAAACTCTTAAGGACCATGGGCGTATGGATACACCCTGGGCCTTAAGGACCCAGGGCGTACTAGTACGCCCTGGCATTTTCCGGTCTCTGACACGCGCCGGGCAGAGATCGGATCCGGATGCCTGCTGAAATCCTTCAGCAGGCATCCAGGGCAAACGCCGAGGGGGGCCATGTAGGCCCCCCATGTCGGCGATCGCCGCAAATCGCAAGGGAAATCGCCCTTGCGATCTGCGGCGATACCAGGCTGATCGGGTCTCTGGGACCCGACCGCCCGGTAATTTCGCATGATCCCGGCTGTCACAGACAGCCAGGACCATGCTAAAGATCCCGACCAATCGCAGGAGGGGGGGCGGTTACTTCCTCCCGTCCTGCCCGGCCCCTGAAAGTCCGGAGAGGACGGGAGGAAGACCGGAGGACGCGGCGGGGGACGGGGGAGTGCTGGGGCCCGGCCCCGGTACTTACCTCGTCCCTGAAGACCCGGATCCCTGCGATGAAGACGGCGGCGGCGACAGGTGAGTAGATCTTCAGCCGCGGTCGGGCCCTTTACAGCAATGCACGTCGCCGTAAAGCGACATGCATTGCTGTATTGGGACCCTGTAAACTACAACTCCCAGCATGCCCAGACAGCCCTTGGCGTCTGGGCATGCTGGGAGTAGCAGTTTTGCAACATCTGGAGGTCCACAGTTTGGAGACCACTGTGCCCTTCCAGATGTTGCAAAACTACACATCCTCAGCATGCCCTTACTGTCCAGGCATGCTGGGAGTTGTAGTTCTGTAACATCTGGCCCTTCAGAACTACAATTCCCAGCATGCCTGGACAGTTTTGGCATACTGGGAGTTGTAGTTTTGCAACATCTGGAAGGGCACAGATTGAGAACCACTGTATTAGTGGTCTGCAAACTGTAGTCCTCCAGATGTTGCAAAACTACAACTCCAAGCATGCTGGGAGTTGTAGTTCGTCAACATCTGGCTCTAAAGATGTTGCCGAACTACTACTCCCAGCATGTTTGAGAATGCTGAGAGTTGTGGTTTTGCAACAACTGGTGGCACACTGGTTGGGAAACATTGTCTGTTTCCTAACTCAGTGTTTCCCAACCCGTGTTCCTCCAGCTGTTGCAAAACTATAACTACCAGCATGCACTGATAGACTGTGCATGCTGGGAGTTGTAGTTTTGCAACAGCTGGAGGTCCCCCCCTGTGAATGTACAGGGTACTTTCACATGGGCAGGGGCTTACAGTGAGTATCAGGCTGCAAGTTTGCGATGCAGCAAATTTTGCGCGGCAGCTCAAACTCGCTGTAACCCCCCGCCCATGTGACTGTACCCTAAAAACACTACACTACACTAACACAAAATAAAATAAAAAGTAAAAAACACTACATATACACATACCCCTACACAGCCCCCATCCCCTCCCCAATAAAAATGAAAAACGTCTGGTACGCCACTGTTTCCAAAATGGAGCCTCCAGCTGTTGCAAAACAACAACTCCCAGTATTGCTGGACAGCCGTTGACTGTCCAAGCATGCTGGGAGTTTTGCAACAGCTGGAGGCACCCTGTTTGGGAATCACTGGCGTAGAATACCCCTATGTCCACCCCTATGCAAATCCCTAATTCATGCCTCAAATGCGCATGGCGCTCTCACTTAGGAGCCCTGTCGTATTTCAAGGCAACAGTTTAGGGCCACATATGGGGTATCGCCGTACTCGGGAGAAATTGCCTAACAAATTTTGGGGGGCTTTTTCTCCTTTCACCCCTTATGAAAATGTGAAGTTGGGGTCTACACCAGCATGTTAGTGTAAAAAAATAAATTTTTTACACTAACATGCTGGTGTTGCCCTATACTTTTCATTTTGACAAGAGGTAAAAGGGAAAAAAGCCCCCAAAATTTTTAATGCAATTTCTCCCGACTACGGAGATACCCCATATGTGGGCGCAAAGTACTCTGGGGGCGCACAACAAGGCCCAGAAGGGAGAGTGCGCCATGTACATTTGAGGTGATTTGCACAGGGGTGGCTGATTGTTACAGCGGTTTTGACAAACGCAAAAAAAACTAAACCCCACATGTGACCCCATTTCGGAAACTACACCCCTCACGGAATGTAATGAGGGGTCCAGTGAGAATTTACCCCCCACTGGTGTCTGACAGATCTTTGGAACAGTGGGCTGTGCAAATTAAAAATGTTGTACAGACCACTGTTCCAAAGATCTGACAGACACCAGTGGGGGTAAATGCTCACTGTACCCCTTGTTACATTCCTCAAGGGGTCTAGTTTCCAAAATGGTATGCCATGTGGGGGTTATTTTGCTGTCCTGGCACCATAGGGGCTTCCTAAATGCGAAGTGCCCCCCGAGCAAAATTTGCTCTCAAAAAGCCAAATATGACTTCTCTTCTGAGCATTGTAGTTCGCTCGTAGTGCACTTCAGGTCAACTTATGGGGTACCTGCATACTCAAAAGAGATGGGGTTTCAAATTTTGGGGCGTATTTTTTGCTATTAACCCTTGCAAAAATGTGAAATTTGGGGGGAAACACCCATTTTAATGAAATTGTTTTTTTTTTTTACGTATGCTTTTTTTTACGTATGCAAAAGTCGTGAAACCCGTGTAGGGTATTAAGGCTCACTTTATTCCTTGTTACGTTCCTCAAGGGGTCTAGTTTCCAAAATGATATGCCATGTGGGTATTTTTTGCTGTCCTGGCACCATAGGGGCTTCCTATATGGGACATGCCCCCGAGCAAAATTTGCTCTCAAAAAGCCAAATATGACTCCTTCTCTTCTGAGCATTGTAGTTCGCTCGTAGTGCACTTCAGGTCAACTTATGGGGTACCTCCATACTCAGAAGAGATGGGGTTACAAATTTTGGGGGGTATTTTCTGCTATTAACCCTTGCAAAAATGTGAAATTTGGGGGGAATCACACATTTTAGGGAAATTTTATTTTATTTTTTTACATATGCAAAAGTCGTGAAACACATGTGGGGTATTAAGGCTCATTTTATTCCTTGTTACGTTCCTCAAGGGGTCTTGTTTCGAAAATGGTATGGCATGTTTTTTTTTTATTTTTGCTGTTCTGGCACCATAGGGGCTTCCTAAATGCAACATGCCCCCCAAAAACCATTTCAGAAAAACATACTCTCCAAAATCCCCTTGTCACTCCTTCGGTTCTGAGCCCTCTACTGCGCCCAATGAACACTTTACATAGACATATGAGGTATGTCCTTACTCGAGAGAAATTGGGCTACAAATATAATTATACATTTTCTCCTTTTACCCCTCGTAAAAATTCAAAAATTGGGTCTACAAGAACATGCGAGTGTAAAAAATGAAGATTGTGAATTTTCTCCTTCACTTTGCTGCTATTCCTGTGAAACACCTAAAGGGTTAAAAGGCTGACCGAATATCATTTTGTATACTTTGGGGGGTGTAGTTTTTATAATGGGGTCATTTGTGAGGTATTTCTAAGATGAAGACCCTTCAAATCCACTTCAAACCTGAACTGGTCCCTGAAAAATAGTGAGTTTGGAAATTTTGTGAAAAATTGGAAAATTGCTGCTGAACTTTGAAGCCCTCTGGTGTCTTCCAAAAGTAAAAACTTGTCAATTTTATGATGCAAACATAAAGTAGACATATTGTATATGTGAAAAAAAAATTAAAATATTTTGAATATCCATTTTCCTTACAAACAGAGAGCTTCAAAGTTAGAAAAATGCAAAATTTTCAAATTTTTCATAACATTTTCAAATTTTTCACCAAGAAAGGATGCAAGTTACAATTTTTTTTTACCACTATGTTAAAGTAGAATATGTCACGAAAAAACAGTCTCGGAATCAGATTGATAACTAAAAGCATTCCAGAGTTATTAATGTTTAAAGTGACAGTGGTCAGATGTTCAAAAAATGGCCGGGTCCTAAGGTGTAAAATGGCTGGGTCCTTAAGAGGTTAACCCCACTCTCTTCATCATAGCCCAGCCCCACCTTACCTCACAAGCTCCACATCTCCGTATGAATATGTCAGTCCGGTCACATCCCCTTCAAACATAAGCCCCCACCGCTCAAAGCAAAGTCTGTTGTAGTGTCATGTGAGGCAGAGTGGTCTTGCTAACCTGAAACTGTGCATTTTTTTGTTATGGTGGGGGTGGGTGGTCAATGGATACATACACTCAGTCTGTTGCTGTACCTGTGGTGTTAAGTAAAGAAATGAGAATCCACACACTATTGTAACTTGCAAACAATGTGGAACTTACTGTGCAATATCAAGATAAAAAAACATTTATTTGGAACAGGGTTATCAGCTGTCAGGACCTATGGCCAATGCTGGACATCACCAATCAGGCTGATGTCCGGCATTAAAGAGGTTCTCCGGTGCTTAGACATCTTATCCCCTCTCCAAAGGATAGGGGATAAGATGCCTGATCGTGGGAGTCCCTCCGCTGGGGACCCCCCTGATCTTGCACGCGGCTCCCCGTTTATAATCCGTCCCCGAAGTGTGTTCGCTCCAGGACTGATTACCAGCGACCACAGGGCAGGCGGCGTGTGACGTCACGCCTCTGCCCCGTGTGATGTCACACTCCACCCCTCAATGAAAGCCTACGGGAGGGGGCATGACAGCTATCATGCCCCCTCCCGTAGGCTTGCATTGAGGGGCGGAGCAAGACATCACACGGGGGTGGGGGCGTGACATCACGCGCCACCCGCCCTGTGGTCGCCGGTAATCAGTGTTCGCTCCGGGGACTGATTACAAACGGGGTGCGGCGTGCAAGATCCCAGGGTCCCCAGCGGCGGGACTCCCGCGATCAGGCATCTTATCCCCTATCCTTTGGATAGGGGATAAGATGTTTAAGCATCGGAGAACCCCTTTAGATGCAACAATTTTGTTGATCACGGGGTCTAAAATCAGAAAACAAAAATGACAGTTATCTCAGGGAGCTGATCGTGACAACCACAGAAAAATTACAGGGTCCTGATCAGCTGAGAGGATGGGCAAAGGATGCCTATCTGCCTCTTTCCCAACTGATTGGCACTCCTTCACTGAAGGCAGCCTCAGCAGCCTGTAGTACCAATGGCATAGCATTGTTTAGTGGTTGCAGCTGAAAGATTGTAGGTTAAAGTTCCCCATGGGGACTAAAAATAGCTATAACAATGTATAAAATTTTTTTTTATAAATCTGAAAAAAAAAAAAAAACTTTCCTGATACAAGTTTGAATCACCCCTCTTTTCCCATTTTGTAAATACATTAATATAAACATAAATACACATAAACCTATATTAACCCCTTACTAATTTATGATAATTATTGTATGCATTTTCTGTATATATTCTTTTGGAGCATTAGCAGTATATTGTTGTATTGTACACAGGGCAGGGTTGGGGTTAGGGGGTTCATGGCCCCTCCCCTAGTTGTTGCGCCTGGCTTGAATGTGAGCCTTTTTAATTATTTTTAAATGTATCTTGTCTTCCTTTGTTTATATGTGGTTCCCATAATAAAGTTGGAATTTATACAGTCATTATATTTTTTGGGTGTGCACTCTATGTAGCAAATCTTTTTTTTTTTTTTTTTGCTATATTCTATCATCTCTAAAATGTACACCTCAAAAAGTCTAGTTTTATAATGGTCTCTTATTCAAGACCCTCATCTATTGGTCAGGATGTATAAAGATTGCAATCCATGCATTACTCAAACACATGATTGATTTCAGTAGGAACTGTGTATTATTCCATATCCTCTGAGGCATAGCTGCAGTCTAGATGCTGCTTACAGTATAACATTGAAACACCCACAATACATAACTAGACAATCTACTTCAAAAGATACAAGTGGCTCTACTGCAAATACAAAGTGGTAAGTTGTTAAGTGTAAGGCATATAACTATCTTGTTTTGAAGCATGCAGGAATTATATCATTCAAGTAACGTACACTATAGTAGACTAGGGCTTGTGCAATACATTACTGAGCTTTCAAGAATTTATTTTTTATTTTTTATTTTTTGCATTAACCCTCTCAATGCTATTACTGAGCTATGAGGAGTCCCATCCATGGTGCCGTAAATTAAAGGGGTATTCCAGGCAAAACCTTTTTTTATATATATCAACTGGCTCCTGAAAGTTAAACAGATTTGTAAATTACTTCTGTTAAAAAATCTTAATCCTTCCAATAGTTATTAGCTTCTGAAGTTTTCTGTCTAACTGCTCAATGATGATGTCACGTTCCGGGAGCTGTGCATGATGGGAGAATATCCCCATAGGAACTGCACAGCTCCCGGGACGTGAGTCATCAGAAAGCAGTTAGACAGAAAACAACAACTCAACTTCAGAAGCTAATAACTATTGGAAGGATTAAGATTTTTAAATAGAAGTAGTTTACAAATCTGTTTAACTTTCCGGAGCCAGTTGATATATAAAAAAAAGTTTTGGCCTGGAATACCCCTTTAAAGGTTGCAGCAGTAAAGATACATGTATGCAATAAATGACCTTTAGGCGCCAGGGTGCAAGCTTAACTAGACTGGAATCCATGTCTATATAGCCAAAATATAGAATGGAGGCAGGATGTCCAAAAATAGTTACATTACAGTGTTACATTACAAAAACAGCTGATCTAAGTGTGGTACTCACAAGGAGAATGGGTGGAGTAATCCAGGGAAGCTGAGGGTAGTAGTCCCTTGGGTAAAGTCTCTTGTATGGTTACACATGGTTTTGTGGTTGGCTTACCCTGCATGTTCCCTGTAGACCCTTGCAACTTTTGTCCCTTAGGGGACACTTGGGTGTGTGGGGTATACTCGTGATGATGTGTGCACAAGAATCAGTCCAGACACATTGATATCTTATAAAATAGAGGTTAACTTTACTCAAGATCCACAGTGCACAACCAGACAATGAGTACTTACAACACAGGTAAGAAAGCTAGTCTTTTGAAAGGATGCTGGAAAAATGATTATAGTTACTTTAAGTTGCATCAAGAGCAGCAATATATATATATATATATATATATATATATATATATATATATATATATATATGTAGATAGATAGTTAAAAATATCTATGACTATGCATTTAGTACTTTATTGTTTCTAATGCAGCTGTATGCAGAACAAATGGATGATTCTCTACTGAGAAGGGCCTATACAACTTGGCTGACTGTGGTGAATAAACATGAAAAACTTGTTCACTCAGTTACTGGTATCATGATTCCCTATTAAAGTGTTTAAGACAAAGACAATTAAGACTTGTAAGGCATGCAGCATTAACTCCGGCTAGAGGCCTACAACAGAGTTTAGTGTTGTCAGAAGAGTCCTTGCACAGTTATTCCTTCTTCAGGCTAAACAATTCTCTGTGTCAGAGCAGGAACAAGATAGTAGAGAACTGGGCATCTTGGGTTAAGCTCCTGAAATGCCATACAGTGCTATGACTACAGTGACTGACCTATAGAAGACTTAGGTTAAACTCTAGAAGCTAAAACTGAAAGAACATTCTCTGTTATAGCCAGGGCTAAGCTATCCTGCTTTACAGTAATCTTGGCTCCAAGTAAAAATTTAACTAGGCCCAAACATCTTACCCTCACATGGCCTAGCAGGAGACAGAAAGGTTAGATGCTCATACTTCTTTGTCCAGGGCTAGACCAAACTGAACTGGATTGGTTCCAGACCTCTGATGATAGAAGGTTTGACTTAAAAGACTCCTCCCGCATAATAGCAGGATAAAGGCAAAATGGCAAGTTATACATTACTCACAACTTATAAAACCCAGATAAAAAAATGTATACTTTGAGAGAGATTTCTCAGCCACACAAAACCTTAGACTACAACAGCTGGGATATGGTAGCAGAACACTGCATACGCAGTTAACTACTGATAATGATATTCACTAAAGGAAGGTAGAAGAGGGAGATTACACTCAGGATGCAGCTCTGTGTATAAAGTTAGATGTCTTTACACAAGAGACAGCTGCCCATAATTTTATGGGTGGGAAGAGATAAGAGAGAAGCATTTATTAACCTCTCAGGCACAGTGTGGAATCTCTTCAAGAGGGAGACAGGCTCAGTCTATTGTCCGTTTATTTGTTTTTGTATTTTTCTGTTCAGGTGTGTATTCACACTGTCATGAATTCTAATGTCCAATGACATTGGCCCAGGTTTATATGGGACAAAAATCGTAATGATTTGCCCATATCAACCAATCACAGCTCAGGTTCCATTTTAATAAGAAGGAAAAAATGGTGGTGCAGCTCACAATTAAATAAATAAGGTTAACTAAAGCAACACCTATCCCCACAGGTGTAAATTTAGACCAACAATAAAGACAAAAAATGCTAGTCCTCAGAATATCACCCAGTCTTAGACCGAGTGCAAAATCAAATTTGATCACACTCAGTATATATAATAAAACTATCAGGAAATCAGTATTAGAAAGGGTAATGTTTATTTATACACAAATACAAAAAATATAAAACAGATAAAATAATCAGTTCTGAATGAACTGAATACCAATTTCCTAATAGTTTTATTATATACCTTAAGTGTGACTAAATTAGATTTTTCATTTTGATAAAACTTGTCAGGATAGGCATGTGTCTTTTTTCAACCACATACTATATACTATAAGATTTTTCAACTACATACTATAAGATTTGAAAGCTGAATTGTGACTGATTATTGTGAATGAAACCAGACAAATCTGGGGATTGAGAGCATTTGCAGAATTAAAAGTTAAGAAATAGTTTCCTTTTAAAGGTATGTCATGGACGATCCCGCTGTCAGCTTATCAATTCATTGAAGAGATTTTATGGCAGATGAAGGCCTAAAAGAAAAAGAAATAATACAACAATGAAAAAAAATGTTTTATGGTTTTACTGAGAGAAAAACAAATGGGTTTCGAAATATAGGGCAAACATGATTTTTTTCCCCATGAAAGATGCTTTCATTTATCGTTAGTGTTTAGAAATTAGTAAAAAGAAAAAAAGGTTCAAAAGTTTAAGTAGGGAAATGGTTAAAATAGTTATTATCTATATGATGCATGGTTCAAAAATTATAAAATAAAAAATATAGCTTTTGAAAAGTATTGATGAAAATACAAAAAAAAACATGAAATTTCAATAAAAATAAAATAAAATGGGCGATGGTGAACTACACACAAAAAGAAGGGATTTGCCACTTTTTTTTTTTTCATGTGGTCCAGCTCTGAAGCTTCTATTAAAATCAATGGCAACTTTAGGCCAGTGCTGCACATAGGCAAAGCATTTGCCAATGTGCATATGCCTTATAACTGTTAGTAAGAGGCAAGTGATGGAATCTTAACTGAAGGGTAATAAATAAAAGAACTAGAACTCGGTACAGCCAATAAACGTACGATCCACTTAGTTCAAGTCCACACACTGTTAAAGGAGTACTCCGCTGCTCAGCGTCTGGAATAAACTGTTTCAAACGCTGGAGTCAGCAGCTCGTGACATCTTAGCCCCGCCCCCTCATGATGTCACACCCCATCCCCTCAATGCAAGTCTATGGGAGGGAGCGTGACAGCTGTCACGCCCCCTCCCAAAGACTTGCATCGAGGGGGGGGGCATGATATCATGAGGGGGCGGGGTTATGACGTTTCAAGCTCCCGCCAGCGGCTCCAGCGTTCAGAAGAGTTTGTTCCAAACGCTGAGCAGCGGAGTACCCCTTTAACCGTGAATGTGGTGCAAACTCGGTCCTAAAAGGAAAGCAATAAATCTTTACATGAATACAGTATAGTATAAAGACAGTGCACTCACCATATGGAAGGATATCTTGTGAAAGCATAGTTTCTTAATTTAAGAGCTTATAAATTTTACCTTATTATTCAGTCACAGATCACAAGAAAACATAGCAATAAGCTAAATTCATTCAGGTTGCTTTGGCTCCTAAATATAAATTATTTTCTCAAATATTTCATGTCATCTATAGGTTGCTAAATGTTCTACCAGATATGCTGCGTTTGGTGCTAGGATGGTAACACACTCAAGTGTGCTGTGCCAGCTCTGGGACAGTGTATTTATCATGAGAATAATGAGGTATTATTTAGATGGTGTATATAAAGACTTTAACCACAAGACCACCCTTTATGCTGTCAACACAGTCCCTAGACTTGATAGACAACAATAGATTGTTTAATGCAATAGGAGATGAGGAAAGCCTGGAGGGAAGAGCAATGAGATGGAGACTCCCCGAGGCTGTAACTAGCAGCATGCACATCATTTCCATGGGAGGCCCAAAGGAATGCTGATTAATGTCAGCTCAGTTATAATGTCTGTCTGATTTTCCCAGAACTAAAATGACCAAAACATCGCCGCAAGTCAAAACGTCCTAACAAGAAACAAACCAGATTATTTTCTTTGACAACATTTTTTTTTTATTGCATATGCAACTTATTCAAAAGAAACGACAAATATATGTGGTACTTATATATCTGTGGATAAAGATAGGTGGTAAATTCCTGGTGATCTGTTCTGTCATTGGAGTATTTTAACAAGATGCATCAAGATCCCTGTTGATGATTTGTGATGTGGAAAAGCTGTCTTAACTCTTTGAGTAATTACGGCTTCATCTGAGACGGAACCGAAATGATTTGTGACGGAAACCAGTATCATCCCAGTCGTCAGTGGCATTGCTAGGGTTGGTGTCACCCGGTGCGGTAGAAAATGGTGTCACCACATACCTTCCCCCACCCCCCACAGTAAGTTTTTAGCCTGTTGTGACAGACACCACTGATGTAGCGCATTGTGAGAAATCCCAGTATAATAATCAGATATACCAGTTGCCACAGAATAGGAAAGTGTTAAAGAAGTTTTCACCATTTAAATGTACAGCTCCCAGAATTACTTAACCCCTTAAGGACGCAGGACGTAAATGTACGTCCTGGTGAGGTGGTACTTAACGCACCAGGACGTACATTTACGTCCTAAGCATAACCGCGGGCATCGGAGCGATGCCCGTGTCATGCGCGGCTGATCCCGGCTGCTGATCGCAGCCAGGGACCCGCCGGCAATGGCCGACGCCCGTGATCTCGCGGGCGTCCGCCATTAACCCCTCAGGTGCCGGGATCAATACAGATCCCGGCATCTGCGGCGGTTCGCGATTTAAATGAACGATCGGATCGCCCGAAGCGCTGCTGCGGGGATCCGATCATTCATAACGCCGCACGGAGGTCCCCTCTCCTTCCTCCGTGCGGCTCCCGGCATCTCCTGCTCTGGTCTGTGATCGAGCAGACCAGAGCAGGAGATGACCGATAATACTGATCTGTTCTATGTCCTATACATAGAACAGATCAGTATTAGCAATCATGGTATTGCTATGAATAGTCCCCTATGGGGACTATTCAAGTGTAAAAAAAAATGTAAAAAAATGTAAAAGTAAAAGTAAAAAAAAAGTGAAAAATCCCCTCCCCCAATAAAAAAGTAAAACGTCCGTTTTTTCCTATTTTACCCCCAAAAAGCGTAAAAAACATTTTTTATAGACATATTTGGTATCGCCGCGTGCGTAAATGTCCGAACTATTAAAATAAAATGTTAATGATCCCGTACGGTGAACGGCATGAACGAAAAAAAATAAAAAAAGTCAAAAATTCCTACTTTTTTAATACATTTTATTAAAAAAAAAATTATAAAAAATGTATTAAAAGTTTTTTATATGCAAATGTGGTATCAAAAAAAAGTAAAGATCATGGCGCAAAAAATGAGCCCCCATACCGCCACTTATACGGAAAAATAAAAAAGTTAGAGGTCATCAAAATAAAGGGATTATAAACGTACTAATTTGGTTAAAAAGTTTGTGATTTTTTTTAAGCGCAACAATAATATAAAAGTATATAATAATGGGTATCATTTTAATCGTATTGACCCTCAGAATAAAGAACCAACGTCACTTTTACCATAAATTGTACGGCGTGAAAACAAAACCTTCCAAAATTAGCAAAATTGCGTTTTTCGTTTTAATTTCCCCACAAAAATAGTGTTTTTTGGTTGCGCCATACATTTTATAATATAAAAAGTTATGTCATTACAAACGACAACTGGTCGCGCAAAAAACAAGCCCTCATACTAGTCTGTGGATGAAAATATAAAAGAGTTATGATTTTTAGAAGGCGAGGAGGAAAAAATGAAAACGTAAAAATTAAATTGTCTGAGTCCTTAAGGCCAAAATGGGCTGAGTCCTTAAGGGGTTAAAGGGGTACTCCACTGGAAAACATTTACTTTTATATCAACTGGTGCCAGAAAGTTAAACAGATTTTTAAATTACTTCTATTTAAAATCTTAATCCTTACAGTACTTATAGGCTGTTGTATTCTCCATAGGAAGTTGTGTAGTTCTTTCCAGTCTGTCCACAGTGCTCTGTCTGTCCATGTTAGGAACTGTCCAGAGCAGGATAGGTTTGCAATTGGGATTTGCTCCTACTATGGACAGTTCTTGACATGGACAGAGGTGTCAGCACAGAGCACTGTGGTCAGACAGAAAATAAATTCAAAAAGAAAAGAACTTCCTGTGAATCACTTATACAGCAGCTAATAAGTACTGGAAGGATTAAGATTTTTAAGTAGAAATAATTTATAAATCTGTTTAACTTTGTAGCACCAGTTGATTAATTTTTTTTTCCCAGTAGTTTCCTTTATGCAGTGGTAAGGTTATGCTGGGAGTTGTAGTTCCACTCACCATAACTGTAGAACTTACAAGTAACTACAGCTCTGATAGGACATAGTGAGGAGAATACACAATGATATCAGTGACTACAGGTGACGTCTTCTCTATAGTCTTCCCTTATCTAATTCAGATGCTGCATACCGCCAGGACTTGTTCCAGCTAAAACTTCTGTCTGTAGAATGTGACGTCCAAACGTCTCCTCACTATGTCAGCGCATTATCATCCTCAATATGAAAACAATTATTATTATAAACCTGCCAGACACTGTATCCTCTAAATATAATACTACTATACACTACACTCTTTGATTATAAACCTTCCATACACCGTACCCACTGAATATAATACTACCACACACTGTACATTCTGAATATAATACCAACACATACTGTACACTCTGAATATAAATCTGCCACATACTGTACCCCTGAATATAATACCGCCACACACTGTACCCTCTGAATATAATACTACCACACACTGTACATTCTGAATATAATACCAACACATACTGTACCCTCTGAATATAAATCTGCCACATACTGTACCCTCTGAATATAAATCTGCCACATACTGTACCCTCTGAATATAAATCTGCCACATACTGTACCCTCTGAATATAAATCTGGTGGTGTTGCTAGTGGATGATGGGGGTGCTAGTACTGGGGGGGGGGGTGTTGCTGGAGGATGATGATGGTGCTACTGGCCATCCCCCTGGAAGTATCACCCCCATCATCCATCGGCAGGATCATCCTCCTGGCAGGAGCACCCCCATCATCCACCATCAGGATCTGCTGATGGAGGTGCTGCTCCTGTGGAGGTTTGCTGGTGGATCATGAGGGTGCTACTGCCAGGGGGGGAGCATTAGGAAGGCAGCAGTTCCTCCACTTAAGGTAGATAGCAGTTCCCCCACATTAGGTAGGTAGCAGTTTCCCCACATTAGGCCGCATAGATTCCCCACATTTGGTAGCACAGATTCCACACATTAGGTAGTAGTTTCCCCACATTAGGTAGCACAGATTCCCCACATTAGGTAGCCGTTTTCCTACATTATGTAGCAGCTTTCGCACATTAGGTAGCAGCTTTCGCACATTAGGTAGCAGTTTTCCAACATTAGGTAGCAGTTTCCCCACATTAGGTAGCAGTTTCCCCACATTAGGTAGCATAGATTCACCACATTTGGTAGTAGTTTCCCCCATTAGGCCGCAGGTTCCCTTGCATGTTCCCCACAATAGGTCAAAGTCTCCCCACATTAGATCGCTGGTTCAAACAACCCCCCCCCCCCCCACACACACACACACACAAAAAAAAAACACATACACACACAACACAGAGAGACACACACAGACAGAGAGAGAGACACACACACACACACAGTCAGAGAGACACACACTCATAGACAGAGACACACACACACACACAGACAGTCACACACAGTCACACACACAGTCACACACAGTCACACACAGTCACACACAGACAGAGTCACACACAGACAGAGATAGCGACAGACACACACACAAACACACACACACACAGACAGAGACACACACTCACAGATAGAGAGAGACACACACACAGAGTCACACACACAGAGTCACACACAGACAGAGTCACACACACACAGAGTCACACACAGTCACACACACACACAGAGTCACACACAGTCACACACACACACACACACACACAGACAGAGACACACAAACAGAGATAGAGTGAGACAGACACACACTCACCCACCCATCCAGCGCAGCACTCCTCCTCTCTGGGCGCTCTGCGAGTGACGTCACGTCCTCCTGTGCGGCCCTGCGGAGGCACGTCGGGCCGGCGCAACAGAAGACGTGGGGGCACAGGCCGGTTCACTGTGCAGGTGACGGGGGGGGGATGGTCCTACTAGTATGGAGACAGCGCAAGTGAGGACTGGGGGGGGTGCTATTACAGAGACAGCGCAAGTGATGACGTGGGGGGGGGGCAGTTGTGCTGCTAGTACAGAGTCAGCGCAACTGAGGACCGGGGGCGTACCTGTTGTCACACCATCAGGATGGTGTTACCCGCACCCCGGTCACAACGCCACTGCTAGTCGTGACCTTGTAACTGCCTCAGAGAAGGAGCTAGTCTTGAGAATGAAACCTGTGCAAGGGGCGAAAACCACTGTAGCATTGCTATTGTTGTTTTTGTCATCATAAAAACAATGAAATAAATACTGTAGATAGGTCAATGGTTTGATAGTAAAGAGACAGAAGCGAAAAGAAATACAAAAATACACAAATAAATGTATAGTTTTCTAGGTCTTTTGCTGTGTCTTTAATTAACCCCTTAAGGACACAGACAATTTTAATTTTCTTTTTTTTTGTTTTTCCTCTTTGCTTTTTAAGAGACATAATTATTATTATTATTTTTTTTGCAATCCACAGAACCATTTGAGTGCCTGCTTTTTTTTGGCACAAATTGAAATCCGCAATGACATCTTTCATTTTACCACACATTATATGGCAAAGAAAAAAATATATAAAAAAATTAAGGGGTGAAATTGAAAAAAAATATATAATAGTTATTAAAAAAAATGCTAATTTGCAACTTATGTTACTACCACACACTGTGCTACTGGTATATTACTGCCACATACTGTGCCAATGGTATATTACTGCCACACACTGGGCCCCTGAATACATAACTGTCACACACTGTGCTCCCGGTATAATACTGCCCCACACTGGGCCACTAGTATTATACTGTAGCACACTGTGCCACTGGTATATTACTGCCACACACTTTGCCACTGGTATATTACTGCCACACACTGTGCCCCTGGTATAATACTGCCACACATTCTGCTCCCAAATATATTACTGTCACACACTATGTCACTGGTATAATACTGCCACACACTGTGTCCCTGGTATTTTACTGCCACATATTGTGCCCCTGATATAATACAGCCACACAATTTGCACATTGAATATATTAGTGCCACACACTGTGCCCATGTTATATTGCTGCCACACACTGTGCCCCCGAATATATTACTGCCACACACTGTGCCCCTGGAATAATACTGCCACACACGGTGCCCCTGGTATGTTACTGCCCCACACTGTGCCCTGAGTATAATACTGCAACACACTTTGCCCCTGGTATATAACAGCCACACACTGTGCCCTGAGTATAATACTGCCACACGCTATGCCCCCAAATATGATATTAACAAACACTGTGCCCTATACCAAATAATTGTATATTTGTGTCCCTTAAAACAATAAATGAGGTGTCTGTGCCCCCTCAATGAATGATGCCACAGTACCCCCACATTGTGCAACTGTTCCCCCTCATGAACTGTGCCACTGTGTCCCCACATAAACTATGCCATTGTGATCCCAATGAACTTTACCACTGTGCAGGACTATCCAGCTGTTGAAAACTACAACTTCCATCATGCACCAAGAGAATGTCATGATGGGAGATGTAGTTCTGCAACAACTGGACAGTCACAGGTGGGGGTACACAATTACATAACAATCTCCCTGTCCCAGGTCCCACACTACTCTGCTGCTCGGTCCTCTTCTAGTCAGGCCTGGCAAGGCAGATGATGCATTACAGAAGAAGCACCGGGCAGCATGTGTTCCCTTACTCCAGCGGCACTGGGCTATTCTTTTGTGTCGGTGTCTTAAAGGCACCAATACAAATAAATGGGGGAGAGCTGGGTGGTGGTCCGAATGATTGGCGACAGCGGTCTGGACCTTAGTCCACCAGTTGAGTAATGCTGCCATAGGGGCTATTGACCTGCACATAGGAAGGTTAACTGTAAAACCAACACTCATGTTTGACCGCTCTTTATTATTACCCTTAATTCTTTGTGCAGGTATAGACCATGTAGTGTACTGTGTGATCTGTAGGTCACCTGATTGTGGCAAGTGGGCTCACACAATTTGATCAAAATATGTGCAAAGAAACTCACATTTATAAGTATAGTGATTATAGTAGTAATGTAGTAATGTAATGTAATAAACCAATGTTTCCTAGTATCTTAGTGTATGCTGAGTGCTACTGCATCTTTGGTGTTTGCCTTTGCATTACAGTAACAAGAGACATGTATACTTTTTTTTTACATACATACTATTTAACTTTGTTGGGACGTATTAATTGTGTTAACTAAGTTCTTTTTATGTAAACCGAACATGATTGTGCCCTCCTCCTACCACTCCAAGGCTCTTTTAACTATAGGTAAAAATAGTAAAAAAAAACTGCCATGCAGCACTCACCAGGAAATGCTTTATTTCCAATTCCAAATATCGTGCACAACAAAGGGGTAGAGGGAAGGAAAATCATCGGAGCTCCGCGGAGCTCTTGGGTGCACACGGGTCTGGTTAAGTAACCTTTGACGCCGTGGCACTGACCAGCTGATGCATTCAGGGGTTGCTTAGCAACGGCAGCGCTATCAGGATCAGGCTGTCATCTTGGCAATGATATTGCCTGACGATGTATACTAATATATGTAGCTGATCGGCTGAAATACAAAGAAAGCGTTAGTGGGGAAATAGCAGATGACAAGGGAAAGAAACCAAAGAAGCACATTTGAAACAATGCATAACATTAAAGGCTTCGAGGATGGGTGAGTGGCTTATTATACACAGTAACTTAGGGACAAAGTTATTCAGAGAAAAGTGCTGAGCTCATTGCGCTCGTTAAAGCCGAGCGGATCCGTTGCCTCCAATTTTCTCAGGGACATTTTATGCAGTATATCACATAGGAGGTTCTGCAAGTGATGAAGTCCGTGACATGAACTCTTTTGCTGCCTATCTGGAAATGTTGTCCCTGCTGCAGTTGTTTGCAGTAAGCGCATCTTCCACAGCAAAAGTTGACCTTAGGGTTTGAGTTATCCAACCAGGTTTTCTGGGAGGAATTATTGGACTTGAACCTACTTCTTACCAGTTCATTTTTCAAAGTCTTGGTGCGTCATTTTTCTTCCCTCTACCCCTTTGCTGTGCTAGATATTTGGAACTAGAAATAAAGCGTTTTACATCTAACCTGGTGAGTGCTGCATTGCAGTTCTTTTTACTATTTTAACCTGTATCACATCCTTTTTGTCCATGTAAGAGCACCCCGGGCACAACGCTGCCAGACACCTTTTACACATACATCACAACCATAACGGACATCAGCAGTGCAGTGCCGAGATTACTAATTTCTCCTTCGCACTATTTTAACTATAGTAGAGTATAACTGAGTTAATTTTGTTGGCTTAGGCCCTAGATGGGTAAAACGTTTAGTTTAGTGACCCATCTGTACGAAGTTGTCTTGTTATGGTAGACAAGCTCACACCATTTGATCAAATGTGTGCTAAGTACCTTACATTTTTATAGATAAAGTAGATATAGCAGATAGATAGCTAGATTGATGATAAGCAGATAGCTAGATTAGTGTATTGACTTGGGTTGGATTTACATGTGCTATTTGAAACAAACACAGGAGCGGATACAAAACGGAGGACAGTATGAAGAAAACAATAATACTTATCTTTTCTCTTGTATCCACTGTATTTGGTTAATCTGCGTCAAAATCTATGTGTGTGAGGTTTTCTTCACGTTTTCATTAGAGGCTCCTTCAAAGCCTCCATTGCAGATTCTGTCACATTTTATGGAGAAAATAACACAGCATGAAGACCTTTTTTTGCATAAAACAACGGACACCCTGACAGAACCTGGACACCCACATTCAAAAATTGTCCATCATAATAAAGATATAGCATTTTCAGTTTTCTATTTTCAGGATCTATTCTTATTACCAAAGATAAATCCAGGGCTGAGAATGGAGGTGTGAAGAGAGTCTGATTCTAGTCTTTCAGTCGTGCAGAACAGTTTTATCAGTATAGGATGCACTGACCAAATATTGTAGTAATAATAAGTGACCAGTGCACATGAACAGGATTAATGATGACTGACAAACCTATTGTTGCTCCTAATTGATGGAACAATCTTTATATGTAGGTATTAAAGGGGTATTCCAGGAAAAACTTTTTTTTTTATATCAACTAGCTCCAGAAAGTTAAACAGATTTGTGAATGTCTTCTACAAATAAAATCTTAATCC
This sequence comes from Hyla sarda, assembly GCF_029499605.1. Classification (NCBI taxonomy): domain Eukaryota; kingdom Metazoa; phylum Chordata; class Amphibia; order Anura; family Hylidae; genus Hyla; species Hyla sarda. The sequence continues at coordinate 369,433,079 of NC_079189.1, read as the reverse complement.
TTTCTATAATTATCAGCTGCTGAAGTTGAGTTGTTCTTTTCTGTCCGGCAACAGTGCTCTCTGCTGACATCTCTGCTTGTCTCAGGAACTGCACAGAGAAGAAGAGGTTTGCTATGGGGATTTGCTTCTAAACTGGGCGGTTCCAGAGACACGTGTCATCAGAGAGCACTTAGACAGAAAAGAACAACTTAACTTCAGAAGCTCATAAGTACTGAAAGGATGAAGATTTTTTAATAGAAGTAATTTACAAATCGGTTTATCTTTCAGGAGCCAGTTGATATATATATATATATATATATATATATATATATATATATATAAGTATTTTTTCCTGGATAACCCCTTTAATGTCTAAAGTATGCCCCTTGTGAGAGCTATTGTTTGTCAGCAATAGCCACTTACCTGGTATATCCACAGCTACAATTTCTAAACCACTATCAATCTGCACTATAGTATTGTCTCAAAGCCAGTTTAAATAGTGTTAGCAGCATTTCTACCGGCTTGTACCTTTTTTGTACACAAATTCTGTAACATGTAAGAATGCCAACACGCCCATTCTCACTTTCCCATTGTCCTAGTGGCACAGGTCCAGTGGTCCCCTAGCAGGCTCTGCTGCATTTTTTATGCAATTTATTTTCTTAAATTTTTTTGTTAAATCAATTGATAACTAATGAATTTACTTTCTTTCCAAATGACTGCCATGAATTGAATTGAAGTAAAATAAATTTCCAAGATAAGTTTCTTTTTACTTAAAGGAAATTCAAAGATAAAATACATGAACACCTATTCTTTGAAAAAAGGCTATCAGGAGTGTTTTGAGGCTTCCAATATTTCTCTAAAAACTGCTTTCTTAGAAGATATCTTCGGTAATGAACTGTGAGGCAGTACTAATGCTGAATGAAATGAAAGGTAGAGACGATCTCTGCTGAAGAGTATTTTCCACTAGGGAGTCCATTGGCATTCAGTTGTCTTATTTAATTATCACTTCCCTGATTCAACCATTATTCATGAGCCTCCTCTCATTCTTAAAGAGCTCTGAGCTGTGCTTGCCAATGTTGTGGCATATTATGAGACACAGCTATGCAATAGGGAGGGATGTGTGTGATAATGCATTGGACTATACTACTGGCATGTTTTCTATTTGAAATCTTGAAGCTGCCAAAATTCAGCAAAGCTCTCTTCCAGTGCAAGAAATCAATTGGCCACTTATATTTCTGGAGTGTATAATTTAACCTCTTATTTCTGCTGCATAAAAAAACCTGGTATGTATCGTATTTTTTGCCGTATAAGACGCACATTTTCTTACCCAAAACTGGGGGGGGGGGGGGGGGGGGGGAGTTGGTGCGTCTTATGCGGTGAATACACACCTATCGCGGCAGGTCCCTGTGTCCATCAACGGCCGGGACCCGCGGCTAATACAGGACATCACCGATCTCGGTGAAGCCCTGTATTAACCCTTCAGACGCGGCGATCAAAGCTGACCGCTGCGTCTGAAGCGAAAATAACACTAACCCGGCTGTTCAGTTGGGCTGTTCGGGACCGCCGCGGTGAAATTGCGGAGTCCCGAACCGCTTACAGGACACCGAGAGGGACCTTACCTGCCTCCTCTGTGTCTGCTCCGTGCCGGGATCCCCTGCATGGCCGGCGCTCTTCTTCGTCATCATCACGTCGTCCAATAGGAGGCGTGCTGTCCCGTCATCCAATAGGAGCCGTGTGCGTAGCGGCGTCATGGCGGCGATGGAGAGCGAGGATACTGCGCAGCAGAGATGTGTTGGTAGAGGTCCAGCAGGAGTTAATTTACCTGCTGCTGCACCTCATTACCTCCCACTCCATATATAAGTATCCTTAGAACGTGTAATCATTGTATGACTAAGATCAGCACCTGGCCGAAACGCGTCACTTCCGACTTGTTACCTGTTGCTTCTGGTGAGATGTAAAATAAAGCTATATTGATTTGATCTTCACCTTAGCTGGAGTTCTTTCCATATTCCTTATTGCGCAGCAGAGATGTTCCGGAGTGACGGCGACACCCCGGGGACGCGGCGACATCGATGGAGGGCAACATCCTGGGCAGCGTTGATGAGCAGTGACGGGTCCGGCGCGGCGGGGACACGTGAGTACTACCTTCTATACCAGTGGTCTTCAACCTGCTGAGCTCCAGATGTTGCAAAACTACAACTCCCAGCATGCCCGGACAGCCAACGGCTGTCCGGGCATGCTGGGAGTTTTAGCTTTGCAACATCTGAAGGTCCGCAGGTTGAAGATCACTGTCCTATACTTTACATTGTATTTGGTTCAGAATCTTTATTTTCTAGATTTTTATCCTATGAAATGAGGTGCGTCTTATATGTCGGAGCGTCTTTAATGACAAAAAATAAAATATTTACACACTATTGAAGGGATCGAATTAACCCATATACTATACTGTGGCTTACAAAATTCAAAAATGTTGGTGCATGTCATATTTGCATACGTTTTGCACATCACAAAAGGAGGTGGGATTTAGCTGGAGCCTCCCACAGACCAACAAATGCACCATAGCCTATTCCAGAAATTGTTGTAAGTTACAACACAAATTTCTTTCTGCTCACAGCAGCCATGGATTTACTATTCTGGTCCACAGGCAGCAAAATAAGCTTTGCCAAATTCATTATGAACCATGTCCCTCTTTATCAAGCTGTCTCATTTTACTCCAGCATACCTTGGATTAAGATCAGCATATAAAATACCAGTCTTAGTAAATTCACCATGTAACATAGCTCAATAAGTTGCATTCATTGAACTATATTGTGTATTTATTATATAAACACTTTAAAAATATCTTTATATTACATTCCTATAAAAAAGGCATTAATAATGCATGCATCTTACAGATACCAGACTATAAGTTAAATTTTTTATTGAATAGCTAGAAATAATGCTGTTTTATCAGCATTTCATTTTCATTAAATGGAAATCTATATTAAAATGATGTGTCCTAAAATAGATACTTATGGATGGTGCTAATCTTAGAAATTGATTAGTCAGATTGAATTAATGCAATGAAACTATATCCTAATACTGTATCTAAATTCTTTACAGTAGCTACCCTTTAACTGTGGTGCACTTTGGCATTTGTCAACCCGTCTTCATGCTATGAGCTGCAGACATGCTGACAGATAACAGGACAATAAAATAAATCCTACCTTTTGTAAATGATGGAATTTTTCAAAGTAAAAAAAATCTAGTTTTATCTAAGAACACAACTATCAAAGAGGTTTCAGTACATCACTGTGTGTGCTGGTATTAATAAAGCATTGCAGGCTATAGATCTATCTATGCATCTATCTATCTCATATCTATCTTTCATATCTATCCATCTATCTATCCATCCATCTATCAATTGCATATCTATCTATCCATCTATCTATCTATCTCTCATATCTATCTATCTATCTATCTATCTATCTATCTATCTATCTATCTATCTATCTATATACAGTGGGGATCAAAAGTTTGGGCACCCCAGATAAAAAATGTTATTAATGTGCATAAAGAAGCCAAGGAAAGATGGAAAAATCTCCAAAAGGCATCAAAATACAGATTAGACATTCTTATAATATATCCACAAAAGTTCGATTTTATTTCCATAATTTCCATAATAACAGAAAACAAAAAAAAAATGGCATCTGCAAAAGTTTGGGCACCCTGCAGAATTTATAGCATGCACCCCCCTTTGCAAAGCTGAGACCTGCCAGTGTCATGGATTGTTCTCAATCATCATCTGGGAAGACCAGGTCATGTCAATCTCAAAGGTTTTAAATGCCCAGAATCATCTGACCTTGCCCCAACAATCAGCACCATGGGTTCTTCTAAGGAGTTGTCTAGAAATCTGAAACTGAAAATAGTTGACGCTCACAAAGCTGGAGAAGGCTATAAGAAGATAGAAAAACGTTTTCAGATGCCAATATCCTCTGTGTGGAATGTAATTAAGAAATGGCAGTCATCAGTAACAGTGGAAATTAAAGCAAGATCTGGAAGACCAAGAAATAAATCAGACAGAATAGTTTGCAGGATTGTGAAAAAAGCAATTCAAAACCCATGTTTGACTGCACAATCCCTCCAGAAAGATCTGGCAGACACTGGAGTTGTGGTACACTATCCCACTATAAAGAGATATTTGTACAAATATGGTCTTCATGGAAGAGTCATCAGAAGAAAACCTCTTCTACATCCTCACCACAAAAATCAGCGTTTGAAATTTGCAAATGAACATATAGACAAGTCTGATGCATTTCGAAAAAAAGTTCTGTGGACCGATGAGTTTAAATTTGAACTTTTTGGCCGCAATGAGCAAAGGTACGTTTGGAGAAGAAGGGGAACAGAATTTAATGAAAATAACCTCTGTCCGACTGTTAAGCATGGGGATGGATCAATCATGCTTTGGGGTTGTATTGCAGCCAGTGGCACAGGGGACATCTCACGAGTAGAAGGAAAAATGGATTCAATAAAATGTCAGCAAATTTTGGATGCTAACTTGATGCCATCTGTGAAAAAGCTGAAGTTAAAGAGAGGATGGCTTCTACAAAGAGATAATGAGCCTAAACACACCTTGAAATCCACGGGGGATTACATCAAGAAGCGTGAACTGAAGGTTTTGCCATGGCCTTCACAATCTCCTAACCTCAACATAATTGAAAATCTATGAATAGACCTTAAAAGAGCAGTGCGTGACAGACAGCCCAGATATCTCAAAGAACTGGAAGACTTTTGTAAGGAAGAATGGACAAAGATACCGCAAGCAAGAATTGAAAGACTCTTGGCTGGCTACAAAAAGCGTTTACAAGCTCTGATACTTGCCAAAGGGGGCAGTACAAGATATTAACTCTGCAGGGTGCCCAAACTTTTGCAGACGCCATTTTTTTTTTCTGTTATTTTGAAAGTGTAAATGATGGAAATAAAATCAAACTTTTGTTGACATATTATAAGAATGTCTAATCTGTAATTTGATGCCTTTTAGGGATTTTTCCATGTTTCCTTGGCTTCTTTATGCACATTAATACAAATTTTTACCTGGTGTGCCCAAACTTTTGATCCCCACTTAATATATCTATCTATCTCATATCTCTCTGGTGTAGGATGCCATTGTGGTACTTGTGGTCTGCTGCAAGAATCCTCCATTGTATGCATTTTATGCTGGGGATCGCCCTTAGCAATGGACCACAAGTGTAGGATATATATGCACAACTGCATTAGGGGTTGAGCACCTCCTGCCATTTTAGGACATGTCTTTGTTGTTTTTGTTGTTAGATTTCCATCTATCTCTGCACTATAAGCCAAGCCCATTATGTCAATCATGCAGGGCAAGGACACCTATGATGATTTCTTCTGACAACAGCAGAGTTTTTTCCCTCACTTGTACAATGATCTACACAAGAAAAGACCCCAAATTTGAGTCAGTCCCCAGAGCAGACCCCTAAAACACTTCAGTCCCCAAACCAGATGTCTAAATAAAGTTAGATCCTAGACTACTAAATGCAAACAGCAGCCCTTTAACCCCTTAAGGACCGGAGGTTTTTCCGTTTTTGCATTTTCGTTTTTTGCTCCTTGCCTTTAAAAAATCATAACTCTTTCAAATTTACACCTAAAAATCCATATGATGGCTTATTTTTTGCGCCACCAATTCTACTTTGTAATGACGTCAGTCATTTTGCCCAAAAATCTATGGTGAAGCGGGAAAAAAAATCATTGTGCGACAAAATTGAAAAAAAAAACGCTGTTTTGTAACTTTTGGGGGCTTCCGTTTCTACGTAGTACATTTTTCGGTAAAAATGACACCTGATATGTATTCTGTAGGTCCATACGATTAAAATGATATCCTACTTATATAGGTTTGATTTTGTCGGACTTCTGGAAAAAATCATAACTACATGCAGGAAAATTAATACGTTTAAAATTGTCATCTTCTGACCCCTATAACTTTTTTATTTTTCCGTGTATGGGGCGGTATGAGGGCTCATTTTTTGCGCCATGATCTGAAGTTTTTAACGGTACCATTTTTGCATTGATAGGACTTATTGATCACTTTTTATTCATTTTTAAATGATATAAAAAGTGACCAAAAATGCACTATTTTGGACTTTGGAATTTTTTTGCGCGCACGCCATTGACCGAGCGGTTTAATTAATGATATATTTTTATAATTCGGACATTTCCGCACGCGGTGATACCACATATGTTTATTTTTATTTTTATTTACACTGTGTTTTTTTTTTTATTGGAAAAGGGGGGTGATTCAAACTTTTAATAGGGGAGGAGTTAAATGATCTTTATTCACTTTTTTTTTCCACTTTTTTTTTGCAGTGTTATAGGTCCCATAGGGACCTATAACACTGCACACACTGATCTTCATCATTGATCACTGGTTTCTCATAATAAACCAGTGATCAACGATTCTGCCGCATGACTGCTCATGCCTGGATCTCAGGCACTGAGCAGTCATTCGGCGATCGGACAGCGAGGAGGCAGGAAGGGGCCCTCCCGCTGTCCTGTCAGCTGTTCGGGATGCCGCGATTTCACCGCGGCTATCCCGAACAGCCCACTGAGCTAGCCGGCATGCTTTCGGTTTCACTTTAGACGCGGCGTTCAACTTTGAACGCCGCGTCTAAAGGGTTAATAGCGCGCGGCACAGCGATCAATGCCGCGCGCTATTAGCCACGGGTCCCGGCCGTTGTTAGAGGCCGGGCCCGAACCGCTATGACGCGGGGCCACGCCGTGGCCCCGCGTTATAGATCGGGAGTGGACACATGACGTTCCAGTACGTCATGTGTCCTTAAGGGGTTAAAGAGGTACTCTGGTGGAATTTTTTTTAAAGTCAACTGGTGCCAGAAAGTTAAACAGTTTTGTAAATGACTTCTATTTAAAAACCTTCCAGTACTTATTAGCTGCTATATGCTGCAGGGGAAGTTCTTTTCTTTTTGAATTTCCTTTATATCTGACCACTGTGCTCTCTGCTGACACCTCTGTCCATGTCAGGAACTGCCAGAGCAGGAGATGTTTGTTATGGGGATTTGTTCCTGCTCTGGACAGATCCTGACACAGACATAGGTGTCAGCAGAGAGCACTATGGTCAGACAGAAAGGAAATTCAAAAAGAAAAGAACTTCCTGTGGAGCATACAGCAGCTGATAAGTACTGGAAGGATTAAGATGTTTAAATAGAAGAATTTACAAATCGGTTTAACTTTTTGGCACCAGTAGAATAAAAAAAATAAAAAAAAACTTTTACAGGGGAGTACCCCTTTAAATTCAGACTTGGAAAGAATAGTTATCTCAAATCAAACTCAAATACCTACTCTCTTTACTCCTGCTCCTTGTCTGCTCTAGTCATAACAATTAAGAAGCATTATCAGGATGTCACCCTCTTCCCCCCCAGAATGATGTCATTGGGTGTAATGGGTTGCAATGGCAGTTCAGAGTCACATCACTGCTGAAGCCTGATCTTTGCTGTGTCTTGAGATGGGGACCGGGAATTGGAGATAAGCAGGCACTGTTGGAAAGGATGTTGTGTCTTAGTCCACCCCATGGTTTTAAGGTTTATACCATCATATGTCATTTGGGTTGTACTTGGAGTTAGTGCACTGTGAAGGTAATGAGCCAGACGGAGATGTCAATACAATATGTAACACAGTCCTTTACTTGGGAAACAAATCATCCAATGGAATATAAACATATTATAGTCTCTTATAGTCTCTTATAATACATAATACAGTATTTAAAAAAATAATAATTGTTAAAGCAAGGGAATTAGGAGGTGTCCTTCATGTTTTTTTTTTCTTGTTCACTGGTTGTCAGATGTGATTTCACAGTAAATGCACTTTAATGAACTGTTTTATGTCGATTTATAATTGTTACAGAATGTGATCAGGTGATCTCCTATACACTTTACACTGCCTATAGACATACTTTAGGAAGCCCTAAGAGGTAGGAAGTACGTGCTCAAGCCTCTCTCTTCCCTGAGAAAGGAAATTCTTTTTGGTCTAGTCAGTGTAGTGTAGAGAGAGATCAGCCTATCTCTCTCCTTCCCTTGTGGAGGCCTAAGATATCCTGGGAATACTTGGAGCTGAGGGCCTCTGCAAAGTACTTAATTTTCTTGGGTCATTGCTTGCCTTGGCTCCTATATTGAGGAGAGAATACGATTTTTCAAGTCATTGACTTTCAGGTATAGCCTATTTAGTCTTGTGGCTATTGGAGCTACATCTCAATTTGCCTGCATCCTGTAGAGGGCATTTCACAGAAAGGAAAGAGTTCAGTATCTGAACTCCACTGGGAACCAACCAGTGTGAGGCCCTTTAAAGAAGCAGCGACAGTGGACTATTTTTACCATAACTTACAGAGGCTTGAACAATACAAGAGAGAATGACACCCCATCTTTACATTACAGAATTACCTCAAGCGTGCTCCCCTGCCTTAGTCATTTACAGCCAACCTTTTGGAATTATTGTCAAAAACTGTTATCTTGTTTGCCTTCTAGTCCAGATTCAAAATTTATAACTGTGTGTCTGGCATTATGCAGTACCTTAACCCCTTAAGGGCCAAGCCCATTTTGACCTTAAAGGGGTAATCCATCCCTTAAACATCTTATCCCCTTTCCAAAAGATAGGGGATAGCATGTCTGATCGTGGGGGTCTCGCCACTGGGGACCCCGACGATCTCTCCTGCAGTACCCACGTTTCTCAGCTGCACAGATTGAGGATCGCTCTGTGGCTGATGACGGGCGATGCAGGGGACGTAGTATGGCTCTGCCCCCTCATGACGTCATACCCCGCCCCCCTCAATTCAAGTCTGTGGGAGGGGGCATGACGGCCATCACAACCCCTTCCATAGATTTGCATAGAGGGGGCAGTGTGTGACGTCATAAGGGGGCGGGGCCATGATGTCACAATACTCCTTCCCCTGCATTGCCCGTCATGAGCCACAGAGCGATCCTCAATCTGTGCAGCTGAGAAATGGGGGTACTGCAGGAGAGATTGTGTGGGTCCCCAGACATCTTTTAGGGGCGGAGTACCCCTTTAAGGACCTGGCCAATTTGCATTTTTGCACTTTCATTTTTTCCTTCTTTCCTTCTAAAAATCATACCACTTTCAATTTTGCACTCACAGACCCATATAAGGACTTGTTTTTTGCACCACCAATTGTACTTTGTAATGATTTTGTAAGTATCCGGACTGGTATGCGGGGAGGACAAGGGTAGTGGATCCTCTGTGCAAGAGAGGCGATGGCGTGGGCCGTACCAAGGGAGTGGAATCTAAGAGGTCACTGCTTTTCACCAGAGCCTGCCGCAAAACGGGATGGACTTGCTGAGGCAGGTAACCCCCAGGTCGTTCCATCCGGTAGCGACTCAACCCCTCTGGCAGCTGAGACTAGCGTGGGACACAAGGACAAGGCAAGGTCAGACATAGCAGAAGGTCAGGGCAGGTGGCAACGGTTCGTAGTCAGGGGCAACAGCAAGGGTCTGGATACACAGGTAATGGGCTAACAAATTGCTTTCACTGGCACAAGGCAACAAAATCCGGCAAGGACAGGAAGGGAAGGTGGGGTTTTATACGGTTAACAGTGATTGGGCCAGGTGCACTGGCCCTTTAAATTTAAGAGAACCAGCGCACGCGCCCTAGAGAGCGGGGCCACGCGTGCCGGGAGGACACAGGAGGCAGAGGAAGGCAAGTGGAACGGGATGCGAGCCGCGGGCGGACTTGAGCCGCCGCGTGGATCGCATCCCTGCGAGCAGAAATGTAGCAGAAATGTGCAGGAGGACACACGCCATGAGCACTCCGGGATGGATGCGGGACCCGGAGCACTCGGCATTACAGTACCCCCCACCTTTGGTCTCCCCCTCTTTTTGGATCCTGGGAACTTACGGATGAGCTCTCTATCAAGAATATTGGCCTCAGGCTCCCAGGACCTCTCCTCAGGACCGCAGTTCTCCCAATTGACCAAAAAGATTTTTTTACCTCTGACGGTTTTGGATGCCAGAATTTCTTTTACAGCAAAGATGTCGGAGGAACCGGAGACAGGAGTAGGGACCACAACCTTGGGAGAATAACGGTTAAAAACAACAGGCTTGAGTAGAGAAACATGGAAAGAGTTAGGAATACGGAGAGAGGGGGAAGGTGAAGTTGGTAAGAGACGGTTGATTTGTTTTTTGACTTTGAAAAGGCCTAAAAAATCGGGGGCCCAACTTGTAACTGGGTACACGGAACCGAATGTACTTAGCAGAAAGCCATACCTTGTCACCAGGGGAAAATACAGAAGAAACTCTTCTCTTTTTGTCAGCATGCCTCTTCATACGAGATGAGGCCAGTAGAAGCGACTTTTGAGTCTCACGCCAGATAGAAGAAAAATCTTGCCGCAATTCATCCACGGCAGGAACCCCAGAGGAAGTGGGGATGGGGAGGGGTTGAAGCGGGTGACGGCCGTACACCACCCAAAATGGGGATTTGGAAGAAGACTCAGAGTTTTTGAAATTGTACAAAAATTCAGCCCAGGGCAGAAGGTCGACCCAATCATTTTGGTAAGAGGAGACAAAATGTCGCAGGTAGTCACCAAGTATCTGATTCACTCTCTCCACTTGACCGTTGGACTGAGGGTGGTAAGCAGAAGAAAAATTTTGTTTGATTTTTAATTGACTGCAGAGTGCCCTCCAAAATTTAGAAACAAATTGAAGTCCATAGCAATATGGGCCCATGGCTGTTCAGGTACAAGTAAAGGAAGGAGGAGACCTGCCGGCTTTTGGCGTGGAGTCTTGTCACGTGCACAGGTTGTACAAGCCCGAACAAAATCAGTCACATCCTTCTCCAAGGAAGGCCACCAATAGTGTCTGGAAATCAACTGCACAGACTTCTTGACACCAGCATGTCCGGCCAAATGAGAAGAGTGACCCCATTTAAGAATTTTGAGGCGAAGGCGTGGAGGTACAAAGGTCTTCCCTGGAGGATCTTGCATAAGCGTGGTTGGAGAAGAGGAGATCAGACACTCAGGAGGTATTATGTGCTGTGGAGGGGCTTCAGATTCGGAGACATCGGTGGAACGTGATCAGCTCTGAAGTTCTTGTCGGCTGGATGAAAATGAATTTCAAAATTGAAGCGGGCAAAAAACAATGACCATCTAGCTTGGCAAGAATTTAATCGCTGGGCAGTAAATTTTTATGATCGTGTAAATGATGATGGGATGCAGGGTCCCCTCCAAAAGATGTCTCCACTCCTCAAGTGCCAATTTAATGGCTAAAAGTTCACAATCTCCAATCGAATAATTTTTTTCTGCCGGAGAGAAAGTCTTGGAGAAAAAAACGCAAGTGCGATTTTTCCCAGTAGCGTTTTTTTTAGTTAAAACGGCACTGGCACCTACAGAAGAAGCATCCACTTCGAGAATAAAAGGCTTTGAGGGATCAGGCTTGGAAAGAACAGGAGCAGAAGTGAAGGCAGCCTTAAGATGGTTAAAGGCCTCCTCCGCCATTGGTGACCAGGACCTCGGGTTTACGTCTTTCTTGGTCAATGCTACAATAGGTGCAACGATGGTGGAGAAGTGGGGAATAAATTGACGATAGTAGTTAGCGAATCCGAGGAAACGTTGGATAGCTCGCAGTCCAGAGGGGCGTGGCCAATCCAGAACCACGGAAAGCTTGTCAGGGTCCATTTGAAGGCCTTGACTGGACACAATATATCCCAGGAAAGGTAGACTGCTGCGTTCAAAGAGATATTTTTCAATCTTAGCATAAAGATGATTTTTGCGTAGGCGCTGTAACACCTGACGGATATGGAGGCGATGTTCCTCAGAGTTGGAAGAAAAATAAGAATGTCATCCAGATAGACTACTACACAGATATACAGCCAAAAATTTTATTGACAAAGTCCTGGAAAACTGCAGGGGCGTTGCAAAGGCCGAAAGGCATAACAAGATACTCAAAATGTCCGTCACGGGTGTTGAACGCAGTTTTCCACACGTCTCCTTCACGTATACAAATAAGATTATAGGCCCCTCTTAGATCAAGTTTGGTAAAATATTTTGCTCCCCGCAGACAGTCAAACGATTCAGAGATAAGGGGGAGTGGAAATCACAGAAAGAAAAACCATAATGTATATAATCATAACTTAAAGAAGTGCAGAAAAATATTTTCACTGAAAAACACCCTTTATATTAAAATTTTACTTTTATTCTCTACTATTAAAATTATTCAAAAAAAGCCCCCAGTCCAACATGAATAGAACAATGGGCTGGTAGGATCCCAAAAATTATCAAATCAAAAAATTGTCAAATGCACTCTCAAATAATAGATGCTATTTGAAAAGAAACCAACTCTCTCTCTTGAGAGAGTTGGTTTCTTTTCAAATAGCATCTATTATTTGAGAGTGCATTTGATAATTTTTGGTGTATAAAAACGGAAATTGTGTGTTGGGATCCTACCAGCCCATTGCTCCATTCATGTTGGACTGGGGGCTCCACACACTCTTTGTACATTACGGATACATTACCTTATAGCATACTTACATGATAAGAATTGATATTATGCTGATTGATGGAGATATGTTACTTTTATCTTGAGTATCATGATTTGATTACATATACACGGGGCTTTTTTTGAATAATTTTAATGGTAGAGAATAAAAGCAAAATTTTAATATAAAGGGTGTTTTTCTGTGAAAATAAGGGGGAATGGATAACGGTTCTTTACTGTAATTTTATTTAAACCGCGGTAGTCAATGCATGGACATAGGGATCCATCTTTCTTAGCAACGAAGAAGAACCCTGCTCCAGCAGGAGAAGAAGATTTTCTGATAAATCCTTTTTTTTTTTTTTCTTGAACATACTCGGACATGGCTTGGGTCTCTGGAGAAGAGAGTAGATAAATCCTGCCATTCTGAGAAGTACCAGGAAGCAAGTCAATAGGGCAGTCAAAGGGTCTGTGTGTTGGTAAGACCTCTGCTTTCTTTTTACAAAAAACATCAGAAAAGTCCTGGTAGGCCTTAGGCAGGCCTGGCAGAGGCGAAGCGATGGGTACTTGACTGGCCGTTAAAGTCCTGCTGAAATTTCCTGCTGAACCTGAGTCCAGAAAGGCCACAGTGGAGAAGGAAGTATTCGTATTTGCAGGTAGAGAAATCCGCACAGGTATAGCCAGTATTGGAGAGGATGAATTCACACCTAGTAACGCCTCTCCCACGTTAACTAGGTGCGTGCATTTCCCTGAGGCGGAGGACGAATAGGACAGTCCTTTAGGAAATGTTCGGTACTAGCACAGTACAGGTACAAGGGTAGTGGATCCTCTGTGCCAGAGAGGCGATGGCGTGGGCCGTACCAGGGGAACGGAATCTAAGAGGTTACTGGTTTTCACCAGAGCCCGCCGCAAAGCGGGATGGACTTTCTGCGCCAGGTAACCCCCAGGTCGTTCCCCCCCGGTAGCGACTCAACCCCTCTGGCTGCTGAGACTGGCACGGGACACAAGGACAAGGCAAAGGCAAGATCAGACGTAGCAGAAGGTCAGGGCAGGTGGCAAAGGTTCGTAGTAAGGGGCAACAGCAAGGGTCTGGATACACAGGCAATGGGCTCACAAAATGCTTTCACTGGCACAAGGTAACACGATCCGGCAAAGACAGGAAGGGAAGGTGGGGTTTTATACTGTTAACAGTGATTGGGCCAGGCACCAATTAATGGTGCCCTGGCCCTTTAAATTTAAGAGAGCCAGCGCGCGCGCACCCGGAAGGACACAGGAGGCAGAGGAAGGCAAGTGGAACGGGATCCGAGCCGTGGGCGGACTTGAGCCGCCGCACGGATCACATCCCCTCCAGAAGCACTGTAGCAGCGCTCCCGGTCAGAGGGACAGACCAGGGCGCTGCAGGAGGACACACGCTGTGAGCGCTCCGGGATGGATGCAGGACTCGAAGCGCTCGGCGTTACAGATATCAATCATTTAATAACAAAATCTACTGCAAAACCAAAAAATATATATAGTGGGGATCAAAAGTTTGGGCACCCCAGGTAAAAATTTGTATTAATATGCATAAAGAAGCCAAGAAAAGATGGAAAAATCTCCAAAAGGCATCAAATTACAGATTAGATATTCTTATAATATGTCAACAAAAGTTAGATTTTATTTCCATCATTTACACTTTCAAAATAACAGAAAACAAAAAAATGGCGTCTGCAAAAGTTTGGGCACCCTGCAGAGTTAATCTGTTGTATTGCCCCCTTTGGCAAGTATCACAGCTTGTAAACGCTTTTTGTAGGCAGCCAAGAGTCTTTCAATTTTTGTTTGAGGTATCTTTGCCCATTCTTCCTTGCAAAAGTTTTCCAGTTCTTTGAGATTTTTGGGCTGTCTGTCACGCACTGCTCTTTTAAGGTCTATCCATAGATTTTCAATTATGTTGAGGTCAGGAGATTGTGAAGGCCATGGCAAAACCTTCAGTTTACGCCTCTTGATGTAATCCCCTGTGGATTTCGAGGTCTGTTTAGAATCATTATCCATTTGTAGAAGCCATCCTCTCTTTAACTTCAGCTTTTTCACAGATGGCATCAAGTTAGCATCCAAAATTTGCTGACATTTTATTGAATCAATTTTTCCTTCTACTCGTGAGAGTACAACCCCAAAGCATGATTGATCCACCCCCATGCTTAACAGTTGGACAGAGATTCTTTTCATTAAATTCTGTTCCCCTTCTTCTCCAAACGTACCTTTGCTCATTCCGGCCAAAAAGTTCAATTTTAACCTCATTGGTCCACAGACCTTACTTCCAAAATGCATCAGGCTTGTCTATATGTTCATTTGCCAAGTTCAAACGCTGATTTTTGTGGTGAGGACGTAGAAGATGTTTTCTTCTGATGACTCTTCCATGAAGACCATATTTGTACAAGTATCTCTTTATAGTGGAATAGTGTATCACAACTCCAGTGTCTGCCAGTTCTTTCTGGAGGGATTGTGCAGTCAAACGTGGGTTTTGAATTGTTTTTCTCACAATCCTGCGAGCTGTTCTGTCTGATATTTTTCTTGGTATTCCAGATCTTGCTTTAACTTCCACTGTTCCTGATGACTGCCATTTCTTAATTACATTCCAAACAGAGGATATTGACATCTGAAAATGTTTTGCTATTTTCTTATAGCCTTCTCCAGCTTTGTGAACATCAACTATTTTCAGTTTCAGATTTCTAGACAACTGCTTAGAAGAACCAATGGTGCTGATTGTTGGGGCAAGGTCAGATGAGTCTGGGCATTTAAAACCTTTGAGATTGACATCACCTGGTCTTCCCAGATGATGATTGAGAACAATCCATGACACTGGCAGGTCTCAGCTTTGCAAAGGGGACAGTGCATGCTATACATCTGCAGGGTGCCCAAACTTTTGCAGACGCCATTTTTTTGTTTTCTGTTATTTTGAAAGTGTAAATGATGGAAATAAAACCTAACTTTTGTTGACAAATTATAAGAATGTCTAATCTGTAATTTGATGCCTTTTGGAGATTTTTCCATCTTTCCTTGGCTTCTTTATGCACATTAATACAAATTTTTACCTGGGGTGCCCGAACTTTTGATCCCCCACTGTAGTAGTATATAGTATAGATCAGTGGTTCCCAACCATGGGTGCATCCAGCTGTTGCAAAACTACGACTCCTAGAATGCACGGACAGCAGACGGCTGTCCGGGCATGCTAGAAGTTGTAGTTGTGAAACAGCTGGAGGCTCTCTGGTTGGGAAACATTGGTATAGCATACGGTGTAACATTCCAGGAGTTGGAGGATTGGTTGGATAAATACCGACCATTGCAGTGGCCAAAATATCGTCTGTGCCGGTAAAATGATTTAAAAAAAGTTATATTTTGTACATATTAAGAAATAATTCCATAAAATTCAACTAAAAACTCCGAACTGTAGTTGTCTTGAGTTGAATACTTATGTATTTATTATTATTATGTTTTTTTTTTGTTTTTTGTTTTTCAGTGTAATACATCTAATGAATGGAGATCATTTTGTGGATACTTTTACATTTTCTCATTGTATAAATAAAACTTACTGTGGTATTAAACATTATGCAATATTGTCATAGGTGAAGTAAAAAAAATAAAAAGCAACAAAAGCTGAAGAATAATAAACCATTTTGCCGCTTACAGTTTTACCCTTAAAGCTACTTATCCAAAAGTGCAACCTTTGTAGCAGATATTCTTCTTAAATACACTTACTATCTGTCTAGACATATATACATTGATAAGAAGAATGCTATGACTGTTTTCATTACAGTATCAATTGCATTGTCTAGAACAAGGCCTTTGAAGAACTCTTCTGTCAGACGTATTCTTCTCTGCCCATGAGCATTAAACAACGTGTGAAATAGATTATCCATGTTACATGTGACTATGATTACTTTTACTGTCTGGTGAAAATTAATAATTCTGTGATCGCCCGAAGAAATGTTCTCATAACTATCACTGTTCCATTCTGCATAAAGATATCCAAAAGGAACGGATACTCTGAAACAAATGGAGTTTGTTGTGTGACAGGAAACACTAAAAAAGGCACTTTTCAGCTCACAAATAATCATAAAGGTATCTGTTTCCCGAAGAAAATACCACCTTCTCCTTCCAGCAAATCAAGATGCATCGGACATACATGTAAAAGGGATCACTTGCAGGTCTAGGGTTTCCATTGGTATTGTTGATGTAGAAATTGTTTAGAAAATAAGAATATCATTACCCTTTGAAAGCATGCACTCCTCTTTAGTGAAGTGCAAATTTCCATTTGTTCAGCAGTGGGAACTCTGCCAGGGTTACTTGGAAAGGTGCATAAAGTAAGAGATTTTACCACAGACGCAGTGTAGATTTCAGTCTCTCCAAGCCCCGTTGTTGTAGGAGAGGCCAGTATCAGGGGTTGAATGATTGAGCTGAACCATTTGTGTCATCTTTACACATTGCTGCAGAGGGTGTCAGGTGTAAGATAAGAAATGGAGCCACTTAACCACAAAAGGGAAGAATACAAATACAACCTTTACAGTGCTTCTAACATGATTGGTGGGAAAGATGACATTTTTGGTTGCCATATATATATGATTGGTTACATAAGATATACTAGAGTAGATAAGGCTTAAAATGATATTTGGTGTGATGGTTTGGATTATTATTTTTTTGCTGATTTGCTGAGCATACAGACTGGAATAAGTTGAAGTCAAGAATATATAGTTATTGCTTCAAGTGTATACAAGTTTAAAAAAAATGTTTTTGTTGTTTTTTTATTTCAAATAAAAAAAACATTCCTCCCCAATAAAAATTCTAATCACCCCCTTTCTATTAAAAAAAAAAAAAAAAAAACATATTTGGTATTGCCACATGTGGAATTGCCTGTACTATTAAAGGGGTTATCCAGGAATAGAAAAACACAGCTAATTTCCTTCAACACATGTCTGTTGGGTGTGGTATTACAGTTTGGCTCCATTCACTTCAATGGAACTGAGCTGCAGAACCACACCCAACCTGGAGACAGAGGGGGTGGTTTTTTAAAATAAAAATAAAAAAAAAAACGCAGAAAAATGCTGTGGTGGTTTTTCTTACATTTTATTTTTTTGGCCATAAAAATCTTAGTGGAAACTTAGCCTTAATGAAAAGAGGTGGTAAGAGGTTGAAAGATTCTAAAGATTATTCGTAGTAGCAAATATAGTTTAGATGTTAGATATAAAAAAATAAAATAAAAAAAAAAGAGAAGTAATGAAAAAAGCATAGAGGAATAGAAATCCTTCCGGAAGATATGAAGCTTATGTGTATAGTGTTTTATATACAAAACGTATCTACACCAATTGGGAAATCAGTGAATCCTCAGTTTAAATGTAAAAACGTCAATGTAAACATAACTATTAATATTTAGAGCTACATATATGAATAAAAATATTGTATCACCTGTGGAGAAGCCACATTGTTTCTTATTTCTAGGTAACTTAACATACTGTAACAAGAACGTGTGTGCAGTCTTCTGGATGGGAGTCATAAGACATAAGTTATATTTTGGAGTTTTGATATATAAAAAAAAACATCAGCATCTTTCAGAAAACAAATATTTTAAAAAGTAGACAGGTTTTGTTGTTGATAAGGAACTGAAAGGCACATTTCAAAAGACCTTTGACATGTGTCAGTGCTGAGACCCTCACTGATCAGAAGAACGAGCAGAGAAGAGCGTGCTACTATATGTTATAAATCTGTGGGGCAGCAGGACAGAGATCTCTGCGAGCTTGGAAGTAAAACATTTAAAGGAGTACTCTGCCCCTAGACATCTTATCCCCTTTCCAAAGGGTAGGAGATAAGATGTCTGAACGCGAGGGTCCCGCCGCTGGTGACCCCTGCTATCTCCCTGCTGCACTCGGTGTTCATTTAGAGCATCGGGTGCAGCGCTGAAGGCTCATGATGTCACGGCCATGCCCCACTCGTGATGTCACGGGCATGCCCCCTCAATGCAAGTCTATGGGAGGTGGTGAGATGGCCGCCTTGCCCCCTCACATAGACTTGCATTTAGGGGGCATGGCCGTGACTTCACGAGCAGGGCTTGACCGTGATGTCACAAGCCTCCAGTCATTCGGCACAGAGCGAAGTTTGCTCTGTGACCGGATGTCTTGGGTGCCGCAGCAAAGATCCCCAGCGGCTGGACCCCTGCGATCACACATCTTATCACCTATTCTTTGGATAGGGGAAAAGATGTCTAGGGGTGGAGTACCCCTTTAAGCATGCCTAAGTGACACACACATGCAAGACCTCTTAAAAACTTTTCTTTAATGTCATATTTCAGGAATGTGTTAACCTATATTGCTTGGTTTATATAAGCCTGCATTGCCTTATTTGTATTACTGTTCATTTTATATAATTAATAAAAATAGATTTAAAAAAATACATCTTAACCAAAACATTGTACATTTATATGTTACGGTGTCACTTTCTGCTTTGATAAAGCATTTGTCCCGGGATTAATGGAATTGATAGATTTCTAAGAAGTCCACTACTGTAGATGCATGTAAAAATGTGATGCTTTGTTGAACCAGTTCAAAGTATAACGGTGCATCCACACCACGTTTTTGCAATACAGTTCCTGTATACATTTTCAATGTGAAAACCGTATGGAACCGTATTGAAAACCGTATGCATTGACTCTCCATTGAAAACTATATGCCAAACGATGCATCCGATTGCATCCTTTTTGCGTTTTGTATGGTTTTGTCCATTTTTTTCCTGTACCCAAAACAGTAACCTACCACAGTTTTTGGTCCGGGTGAAAAACCGTATTAAACCATTTATGTTTTTTTTTAAAACATTTTTTAACATGAGAGTCAATGGGAACCATACAGAACCGTATGTGCATACGGTTCCATCCGGTTTGCACCATACGGTTTTTTACTTTGCACATGTTTTTCTACGAATTTCAATCAAACAAGTGAACTTTATTTATAATAGATAAAAGATTTTTGGTGCTCAAAGATATATGGATATCGAGGTCAAGTATACCGATAAATATATGTGGGATCTGTAGTCCTCCCATAAAGTCTAATATATAGCTTAGAAATTGTAATTCCTTAATTGTAGTTACAAGGACTTATAGTTGCCATCATACAGTTCAAAAGTACGTTATTCTCAGTTCCTTATACCAGTAACAGTGTTCAGCATTCTTTACTGATATACGTCCAAATGACGGCAACCCTGTAAGTGCTCAGTTTTGGTATAGTCAGTTAATGCTCGTAGCAAACTTCTTCAGATTATATTGCAGTTGTGCCCGTATAAGTAGTTAGATTAGATCTTACCCGCTCGCTGGTGGATTCGTAGTGGCTGGTGTGCCGTACCTCACTTCCTCACTGCCAGGATCACAATGAAGTCTTCATGCCGGTGTCGGCCGCTCTGTTGTCTCTTGCGTTCATGACTTCGGGCACAGTGAGTGCGGAATACTTCATTTGATGAGGTATACTGCAGACTGCGCCGCTTACCTGGTTATGATCGCAGACTGCGCTATTAAGCAACTGTTAGATTTTGGACTGCACTGCTTAAGTGTTTATGGGTAGCAGGAGATAGAGGATGGGACAGCTGTAAGTAGTGTCCTCGTGCAGGGCTGGTGGAAGATCGGCAATTCACAGGGATTTAAAATATGTATATATATATATATATATATATATATATATATATATTAAGAAGGTGCTAACAAATGTGTTGATTATATTAGCAGAAAATAGTCTATAATAATTCAATGGCTGGACACGTTTCAGGACCACCCCTAGGTCTTTTCTTCAGCAGCGAATAGATATGATAGCACAAGGGTTGTTTTTCATTCTATATATGTGTTTTTGAGGTCCCACAAGGCTCTTCCTAATCATGGTTAGGGAAAAAACACGGCAAGGATTAAAGAAAACTTTCTATGTTTCTTAAACAGAGAGGAAAACACTCAATGGATCACACATATGTTACCTGCAGACTGTATCAACGTAGATGGATATATTATTTAGTTATAGATCTGACCTAAGAATATATAGCACGGTCAGAAATAGCTACAATAATATTAAGAGGTAATAAAATTTCTAATAAATATCAATGAATACAAATATCTCTAAAAAATTTTACAGAAATGTTAACCCCTTAAGGACTCGGGGTTTTTCAGTTTTTGCACTTTCGTTTTTTCCTCCTTACCTTTTAAAAATCATAACCCTTTAAATTTTCCACCTAAAAACCTTATTTTTTGCGTCGCCAATGCTACTTTGCAGTGACATTAGTCATTTTACCCAAAAATGCACGGAGAAATGGAAAAAAAATCATTGTGCGACAAAATCGAAGAAAAAACGCCATTTTGTAACTTCCGGGGGCTCCCGTTTCTACGCAGTGCATATTTCGGTAAAAATTACACCTTATCATTATTCTGTAGGTCCATACGGTTAAAATGATTCCCTACTTATATAGGTTTGATTTTGTCACACTTCTGGAAAAAATCATAACTACATGCAGGAAAATTTATACGTTTAAAAATGTCATCTTCTGACCCCTATAACATTTTTATTTTTCCACATACATGGCGGTATGAGGACTCATTTTTTGCGCCATGATCTGAAGTTTTTATCGGTATGATTTTGTTCTGATCGGACTTTTTGATCACTTTTTATTCATTTTTTAATGGTATAAAAAGTGAACAAAAAAGCGCTTTTTTTGACTTTGGAATTTTTTTGCGCGTACGCCATTGACCGTGCGGTTTAATTAATGATATATTTTTAGAGTTCGGACATTTACCCACGCGGCGATACCACATGTGTTTATTTTTATTTTTTTACACTGTTTTATTTTTTTATGGGAAAAGGGGGGTGATTCAAACTTTTATTAGGGAAGGGGTTAAATGACCTTTATTAACACTTTTTTTTTTACTTTTTTTTTTGCAGTGTTATAGGTCCCATAGGGGACTATAACACTGCACACACTGATCTTTTACACAGATCACAGGCGTGTATTAACACGCCTGTGATCAGTGTTATCGGCGCTTGACTGCTCCTGCCTGGATCTCAGGCACGGAGCAGTCATTCGCCGATCGGACACCGAGGAGGCTGGTAAGGGCCCTCCCGGTGTCCTGTAAGCTGTTCGGGATGCCGCGGCGGTCCCGAACAGCCCGACTGAGCAGCCGGGTCACTTTCACTTTAGAAGCGGCGGTCAGCTTTGACCGCCGCTTCTAAAGGGTTAATATCGCACATCACCGCGATCGGCGATGTGTGGTATTAGCCGTGGGTCCCGGCCGTTGATGAGCGCCGGGACCGACGAGATATGATGCGGGATCGCGGCGCGATCCCGCTTCATATTGCGAGAGCCGGCACAGGACGTAAATATACGTCCTGCGTCGTTAAGGGGTTAAAGGTATATAGATAAATCTTTATTTATCTATATACCTTTAACATTTCTGTTAAAATTGTTAGAGATATTTGTATTCATTGTTATTTATTATTAATTTTATTACCTTTGAATATTATTGTAGCTTACTGTGTTATGTAACTGTGTTATTTATTCTTAAAAATCCCAGTAAATTGCATTATTTTTAGCCCAATTCTACAAAAATACAATACAGGAATGTGGGTGCACTACTATGGTGGATGTATACAATGACATTGGCTATCCCTCAACACTGATGTTAAAATTAAGACATTCGCCAGTGTATCCTTATATGAAGGACACACCAGAGCCCGCACACCAACGCCAAGGTTTCTCAAAATGGCGCGGGACCTACGCTTATCCTACCTGTGCTTGATAAGCAAAACAGGGGGCCAGTAGGCAATTACGGCAGCATTCGGTCGACTCACAACTTTCTCCCTGATACCCTCCAGCGTGACTGAGCACACATGCAATGGGAGGAGGGAGGCAAGTTGCAAGCCCCACCTGAGTTGGCTAATATGGGTGCATAGCCTCACAGATGCTACCTTAATGCTGCCTTGAAGATATTCAAGGCGCATTAATTTTGGAGTTTACACACCTCCAAGTATAAAATTTAAACAAACAACAAAAAACATGGTCTCAAATGGCTTGAGGTGCTCAACCCAAAATGCGGTTGTGTATTTATACTGGGGGAGCAGATCCTGCCCTTGTAGTCCATTGCTAGGGGCGATCCCCAGCATAAAAATGCATACAATGGAGGATGCCTGCAGTGGACTACAAGTGCCACAATAGAATCCTACACTTATTATTCTTATTGTTACACATCCACACCGTTTATCTGGTGTAGGATTCTATTGTGGCACTTGTAGTCCGCTGCAGGCATCCTTCATTGTATGCATTTTTTTGCTGGGGATCGCCCCTAGCAACGGACTACAAGGGCAGGATCTGCACCCCCAGTATAAATGCACAATCACATTTGGGGTTGAGCACCTCCAGCCATTTGAGACCACGTTTTTTGTTGTTTGTTTAAATTTTATACTTGGAGGTGTGTAAACTCCAAAATTAATGCGCCTTGAGACCACGTTTTTTGTTGTTTGTTTCAATTCTACAAAAATGTGTTAAAAATTGAACATTTGAACACAGCTTTTATAATAGCTCAAATTACTTTTGCCTCATGGCAATAGAGAGAGAGAGAGAGTGATAAATCTGACTTCGGCCAGCTCGGCAGTGGTCAGTTTTTAAATTTCCATGCCGATCCGGCGACCATATTGCTAAATCGTGTTGTGAAGGCACCTTCAGACCACATTTACAATAGCTGACTCATAGCTCTCCCTTCACCCTATGGAATGACCTTTGCACAGCTCACAGAGTATGCCTAGAACATGCTCCCTTTCACATGAATAAGGACTGGGCTGGATTATTGTGCCAATGTCATGGGGCTTGTTGTAAAGTATTTTACAAGAAGTAGGTTCAATATTATAGGGGTTATACACAGAAATGTACATAGTGATACTATTTGTACATAGTGATATTATTTCTAACCTCATGTGAAAATACTTCTAACCTAGGTTGTACTGACAGAAAGAAAAATGCCAACAGAAAGAACAATTTCTTTCTATCTTTCTGTCAGTACAACTTAGTATCTAAGTTTATTTTATTGGGAGGATATAGCATTGTAGTGAAAAGACTGATAACTTGTAGGACAGATGATGTATGTCAGGAATTTATTATTGGCTTTACCTTGTTTCTTTGGGTAGATTTGTCACAGAATTCATTGCAATGTTAAATTTGCAACTTTTTGTGCGACTTTTTATTTACACAAAAAATCAATAGATCAATAGATCAATCAATAGATCAATCAATGGATAGATATTCACTGATTTGTACAGTAATAACTTCAATGCAGTGGTAATGAATTTATGAACTGCGACTTTTGTGGATTTGTTGCAAATTTTGTTGCACTACTTAAAACACTACATAAATGTACAAAAGCTGAAAGCATGTGTACTCAACAGCTGTTCTAAAGTGATTTCTGTGTGAGACAAATTTATCAAAGATTGTGCGACTTTACATAAATTTGTCCCAGGACAACAGAAACCACCAAAGAAAATCCTATGTGCCTACACAGATTCAACTCCCAGGCAATGATTATATTCCCCCTATGTCCTAGTGTGTTCATGTGGTAGATATTATGTCGGCAAAACTATTCGCCATGAGTAAGAGAACATTTAAACTCCTTAAAGACAGGTAAAGGTGACTTGCGGCTTATTGAACACATGCGAGAATGGCATAATAAACACAGCACACATTTGCGCTTTGTGTACCCGACAGATTGGAGGAGACTGAGACAATCTGCTATTATAGTATGAAACCCAATGGATTTTATGCCTAAATGCAGTCAGTCCTCTAGGCTTAAATGACAGGAAACACTTCAGCTCATTCTTGTATTGATTTTAAATATTTTGTACGTATTTTATTGCACTTGGTGTTTGCTTTGTGGTGAATGGGTTTTCTCCCCTAAGCAATTTAAAGGAGAAGTATCGTGGACAAAAACGTATCCCCTATCCTGCGGATAAATTTTAGATCTCGCGGGGTGGGGTACGAGCACTGGGGCCTCCGCAATCCCCTCTATGGAGCACCGACTCTCCTCCACAGTGGCGCACCATGACCCCCGCTCGAAGCGGGGGCTGCCACGCCCACTCCATATAGCTCTATGGGAGAGCCCTTCGGCAATCTTCAGCTCTCCCATAGAGCTATATGGAGGGGGTGTGGTGGCCCCCGCTTCAGGTGGGGGTCATGAAGCGCCGCTGTGGAGGAGAGCCAGGGCTCCATACGGGAGATCTCAGGGGGCCCAGCGTCCGGACCTCCCACAATCTAAAGCTTATCTTCTATCCTGTGGAAGGATACGTTTTTGTCTATGATACTGCTTCTTTAATACACACTTGTGATGTACTGACATCAGAGGAGGTCAGAAGAAGCACCTTATTGGTGGGAAACAGCTGTTGCCCGTCCACGCTTCCCCGCTCTGCTTCTGATCTCCCTGCTTTGCTTGTGTGTACTATTTCATGCCAGACAATTAATAAAGGGATTTTCTTCAGATACTGTGAGTGCTTCTTATTTCTACTATTCTCCCTTTATGTAGATACTGCAAAATGGTGTGAATGTGACAAATTTTACCAGTACTTAATGTGAAAATACCTGCAGTACATCATAATTACAGGTGCAAAGTGCACCCAAAAAAACGAAAACAATGGTGATTGTTTATGTCTTGTATAACTTTTTCATGCCTGAGATCTCATCAACGGCTAGTTTATTTACAATTATGTCTATGATTATGTCTAGAGAAAAATGTGTGGATGCTATATATATATATATATATATATATATATATATATATGTATACATATTTTAACATTTTCTTGTGTAAAGTATTACACTATACTAAACATTTTCACAATTCTAATACAAAAACAAGGGCCTTAGTTTTCGGTATTGTATTACAGCCATATGAGAAGCTACATTATATATTAGTCAATTATTGGTCTCTAATCCAAGAGTGGGAGATGTGGAATAGTTGGACCTGGTTCCCAGCTGACTTATTAGAAGAGATCACCAAACCTGTATCATCCTAGCTTGTCAACTAATTGCTGTCACCGGCCATAACAAGCTTTCCTTTGCTTGACATGTGTTCACCCAGGGTGCTATTCAGTTAAAAGCAATGGAGCTACATGTGAAACAAGACATCTAAAGGGATTTGCTTACATGAGCAATTCATACAATGTGGCTTGCTCCTTATTTAAAGTTGCTCTAAGGCTCAATTCACTCTGCATTGCTAGTGTCCGCCTGCTGCATATACCGTGCAAGCCCTCAGTACATAAGTAAAATGTATCCAAAGAACCCTATTCAACTGGCAGAGACGAAAACAGTGACCTTTGGCCTCTATCTGGCTCATATATGTTAGTTTAGCTTTCTTTCTATTACGTTATTCTATAAAGAGGCATCCTCTGAAAATGTACACTGCACAGTACACATTTTTGAACATGAGGGCCTGTGTAGTACACTTCATGGCAGAAAAAATAATGCAGGAGTTTTGGGAATTGAACAAAACTTTATATGTGTGTGAATGTAATGAAGAAATATGTAAAATTTTCAATATTAGACCAAAAGGATATGTTTATTGTGGAATATTCTACAATTAAATAGAGTCGGACAGTGAAGACCTCATAAAAATTTACTTTTTTAAAGTCTATTGATTTCATAAAGTTAATGGCACCCCAAACTAAAATCATACACCCCATTTTTTTGCCCCAAATCCTATGTCATCTCTCCTTTCTGATAGGACTCCTCTGTGCCCTCTCCTGTCTGAAAGTACTCATTTGTGCTATCTCCTGTCTGATAGGACTCCTCTGTGCTCTCTCCTGTCTGATAGCACTCCTCTGTGCTCTCTCCTGTCTGATAGGACTCTACTGTGCTCTCTCCTGTCGGATATTACTCCTCTGTGCTCTCCTGTCTGATAGTACTCCTATGTGCTCTCTCCTGTCTGATAGCACTCCTTTGTGCTCTCTCCTGTCTGATAGCACTCCTCTGTGCTCTCTCCTGTCTGATAGTACTCTTCTGTGCTCTCTCCTGTTGGATAGTACTCCTCTGTGCTATCCTGTCTGATAGTACTCCTATGTGCTCTCTCCTGTCTGATAGTATTCCTCTGTGTTCTCTTCTGTCTGATAGTACTCCTCTGTGCTCTTTCCTGTCTGATAGTACTCCTCTGTGCTCTTTCCTGTATGATAGTAGTCATCTGTGCTCTCTCCTGCCTGATAGTATTCCTCTGTGCTCTCTCCTGTCTGATAGCACTCCTCTGTGCTCTCTCCTGTCTGACAGTACTCCTCTGTGCTCTCTTCTGTCTGATAGTATTCCTCTGTGCTCTCTCCTGTCTGATAGTACTCCTCTGTGCTCTCTCCTGTCTGATAGTACTCCTCTGTGCTCTTTCCCGTCTGATAGTATTCCTCTGTGCTCCCTCCTGTCTGATAGTACTCTTCTGATAGTACTCCTCTGTGCTCTCTCCTGTCTGATAGGGATCTCCTGTTTTCTCTCCTGTCTGATAGTACTCCTATGTGCTCTCTCCTGTCTGATAGTATTCCTCTGTGTTCTCTTCTGTCTGATAGTACTCCTCTGTGCTCTTTCCTGTCTGATAGTACTCCTCTGTGCTCTTTCCTGTATGATAGTAGTCATCTGTGCTCTCTCCTGCCTGATAGTATTCCTCTGTGCTCTCTCCTGTCTGATAGCACTCCTCTGTGCTCTCTCCTGTCTGACAGTACTCCTCTGTGCTCTCTTCTGTCTGATAGTATTCCTCTGTGCTCTCTCCTGTCTGATAGTACTCCTCTGTGCTCTCTCCTGTCTGATAGTACTCCTCTGTGCTCTTTCCCGTCTGATAGTATTCCTCTGTGCTCCCTCCTGTCTGATAGTACTCTTCTGATAGTACTCCTCTGTGCTCTCTCCTGTCTGATAGGGATCTCCTGTTTTCTCTCCTGTCTGATAGTACTCCTGTGTGCTCTCTCTTGTCTGATAATACTCCCCTGTGCTCTCTCCTGTCTGCTAGTACTCCTCTGTACTCTCGCCTGTCTGATAGTACTCCTCTGTACTCTCTCCTGTCTGATAGTACTCCTATGTGCTCTCTCCTGTCTGATAGGGCTCCCCTGTTTTCACTCCTGTCTGACAGTACTCCTCTGTGCTCTCTCCTGTCTGATAGTACTCCTCTGGGCTCTCTCCTGTCTGATAGCACTCCTCTGTGCTCTCTCCTGTCTGATAGCACTCCTCTGTGCTCTCTCCTGTCTGATAGTACTCTTCTGTGCTCTCTCCTGTCTGATAGTACTCCTCTGTGCTCTCTCCTGTCTGATAGTGCTCCTGTGTGCTCTTTCCTGACTGATAGTACTCCTCTGTGCTCTTTCCTGTCTGATAGTACTCCTCTGATAGTACTCCTATGTGCTCTCTCCTGTCTGATAGCACTCCTTTGTGCTCTCTCCTGTCTGATAGCACTCCTCTGTGCTCTCTCCTGTCTGATAGTACTCTTCTGTGCTCTCTCCTGTTGGATAGTACTCCTCTGTGCTATCCTGTCTGATAGTACTCCTATGTGCTCTCTCCTGTCTGATAGTATTCCTCTGTGTTCTCTTCTGTCTGATAGTACTCCTCTGTGCTCTTTCCTGTCTGATAGTACTCCTCTGTGCTCTTTCCTGTATGATAGTAGTCATCTGTGCTCTCTCCTGCCTGATAGTATTCCTCTGTGCTCTCTCCTGTCTGATAGCACTCCTCTGTGCTCTCTCCTGTCTGACAGTACTCCTCTGTGCTCTCTTCTGTCTGATAGTATTCCTCTGTGCTCTCTCCTGTCTGATAGTACTCCTCTGTGCTCTCTCCTGTCTGATAGTACTCCTCTGTGCTCTTTCCCGTCTGATAGTATTCCTCTGTGCTCCCTCCTGTCTGATAGTACTCTTCTGATAGTACTCCTCTGTGCTCTCTCCTGTCTGATAGGGATCTCCTGTTTTCTCTCCTGTCTGATAGTACTCCTATGTGCTCTCTCCTGTCTGATAGTATTCCTCTGTGTTCTCTTCTGTCTGATAGTACTCCTCTGTGCTCTTTCCTGTCTGATAGTACTCCTCTGTGCTCTTTCCTGTATGATAGTAGTCATCTGTGCTCTCTCCTGCCTGATAGTATTCCTCTGTGCTCTCTCCTGTCTGATAGCACTCCTCTGTGCTCTCTCCTGTCTGACAGTACTCCTCTGTGCTCTCTTCTGTCTGATAGTATTCCTCTGTGCTCTCTCCTGTCTGATAGTACTCCTCTGTGCTCTCTCCTGTCTGATAGTACTCCTCTGTGCTCTTTCCCGTCTGATAGTATTCCTCTGTGCTCCCTCCTGTCTGATAGTACTCTTCTGATAGTACTCCTCTGTGCTCTCTCCTGTCTGATAGGGATCTCCTGTTTTCTCTCCTGTCTGATAGTACTCCTGTGTGCTCTCTCTTGTCTGATAATACTCCCCTGTGCTCTCTCCTGTCTGCTAGTACTCCTCTGTACTCTCGCCTGTCTGATAGTACTCCTCTGTACTCTCTCCTGTCTGATAGTACTCCTATGTGCTCTCTCCTGTCTGATAGGGCTCCCCTGTTTTCACTCCTGTCTGACAGTACTCCTCTGTGCTCTCTCCTGTCTGATAGTACTCCTCTGGGCTCTCTCCTGTCTGATAGCACTCCTCTGTGCTCTCTCCTGTCTGATAGCACTCCTCTGTGCTCTCTCCTGTCTGATAGTACTCTTCTGTGCTCTCTCCTGTCTGATAGTACTCCTCTGTGCTCTCTCCTGTCTGATAGTGCTCCTGTGTGCTCTTTCCTGACTGATAGTACTCCTCTGTGCTCTTTCCTGTCTGATAGTACTCCTCTGATAGTACTCCTATGTGCTCTCTCCTGTCTGATAGTACTCCTCTGTGCTCTCTCCTGTCTGATAGGACTCCTCTGTGCTCTTTCCTGTCTGATAGGACCCCCCTGTGCTCTCTCCTGTCTGATAGTACTCCTCTGTGCTCTTTCCTATCTGATAGGACCCCCCTGTGCTCTCTCCTGTATGATAGTACTCCTCTGTGCTCTCTCCTGTCTGATAGTATCCCTCTGTGCTCTCTCCTGTCTGATAGTACTCCTCTGTGCTCTTTCCTGTCTGATAGTACTCCTCTGTGCTCTCTCCTGTCTGATAGGGCTCTCCTGTTTTCTCTCCTGTCTGATAGTACTCCTCTGTGCTCTCTCCTGTCTGATAATACTCCTCTGTGCTCTCTACTGTCTGCTAGTACTCCTCTGTACTCTCTCCTGTCTAATAGTACTCCTCTGTGCTCTCTCCTGTCTGATAGTACTCCTCTGTACTCTCTCCTGTCTGATAGTACTCCTATGCGCTTTCTCCTGTCTCATAGGGCTCCCCTGTTTTCACTCCTGTCTGACCGTACTCCTCTGTGCTCGCTCCTGTCTGATAATACTCCTCTGTGCTCTCTCCTGTCTGATAGTACTTCTCTGTGCACTCTCCTGTCTGATAGTACTCTTCTCTGTTTTCTATCCTGTCTGATAGTACTCTTCTGTGCTCTCTCCTGTCTGATTGGGCTCCTCTGTGCTCTCTCCTGTCTGCTAGTACTCCTCTGTACTCTCTCCTGTCTAATAGTACTCCTCTGTGCTCTCTCCTGTCTGATAGTACTCCTCTGTACTCTCTCCTGTCTGATAGTACTCCTATGCGCTTTCTCCTGTCTCATAGGGCTCCCCTGTTTTCACTCCTGTCTGACCGTACTCCTCTGTGCTCTCTTCTGTCTGATAATGCTCCTCTATGCTTTCTCCTGTCTGATAGTACTCCTCTGTGCTCTCTCCTGTCTGATAGCACTCCTCTGTGCTCTCTCCTGTTTGATAGTACTCCTCTGTGCTATCTCCTGTTTGATAGCACTCCTCTGTACTCTCTCCTGTCTGTTAGCACTCCTCTATTCTCTCTTCTATCTGGTAGTACCCCCTGTGCTCTCTCCTGTCTGATAGTACTCCTCTGTGCTCTCTTCTGTGTGATAGGACTCCTCTGTGCTCTCTCCTGTCTGATAGCACTCCTTTGTGCTCTCTCCTGTCTGATAGACAGTCGGAAAGAGAGACAAAAAGAAAAAACAGGGGGCGCTCCCTTGTAATGTATATCCAACAGGTGTGTGTCCTCCACCACACCCAAGTGATATACTAACCTTGTAGTTATTTATGTAGGATGGCTACGACCTAATGGCAAGTTGCGCTATTGGGAAGTGGGTAGAGGTGAAAGAGCTGCCGCACTCACGACCGCCACTGGTTGAACCAATAGGGTGACCAGTAATAGTGATGCAAGGAAAAGGGTAAAAAATGGCAGTTAATGAGGCACTGTTCGTATGGCATCAAGAATCAAGAATGCAGACCGGCAATGGGATATCAATAGATTTTATTTTGGTAAAAATATACGCGTTTCGGCATACTTCTGATGCCTTCCTCAGGTCCAATAAATTTGCTAAAATAACATAACAGACAACCAACTATTTTAGTATTCATATGAGGTGGTGGTCTGACAATTACATGTATATATAAACTAAATATGGTCAATTAATAATATACTCTTATTAATGTGATGTGACCAGCAAATTAGTTGGTAAAAAAAAAAAAAACATATCAGAAAATATCACACATATCATAAAATAAATAGAATAAATACAGCGAGTATAATAATAAAAAATAAAATGTATAGTGTATGATGTATATATACACAATATGTATAATAAGAGATATGGTAAAAATGATGATAAATAAGCTTGACTGGATTGCAATAAATTATGGGGGAAAGGATATGTTTGCAAACTAATTAACTACATGTGATACACTTTGGCAACATGTGATACACTTTGGTTGTCTGTTATGTTATTTTAGCAAATTTATTGGACCTGTGGAAGGCATCAGAAGTATGCCGAAACGCGTTGTCCATTTTTACCAAAATAAAATCTATTAATATCCCGTTCCCTTTCTGCATTCTTGATTCTCGACGCCATACGAGCAGCGCCTCCATCAACCGCCATTTTTTACCCTTTTCCTGTCATCCTGTCTGATAGTACTCCTCTGTACTCTCTCCTGTCTGATAGCACTCCTCTGTACTCTCTCCTGTCTGATAGCACTCCTCTGTGCTCTCTCCTATCTGATAATGCTCCTCTGTGCTCTCTCCTGTCTGATAGTGCTCCTCTGTGCTCTCTCCTGTCTGATAGTACTCCTCTGTGCTCTCTCCTGTCTGAGAGGACTCCTCTGTGCTCTTTCCTGTCTGATAGGACCCCCCTGTGCTCTCTCCTGTCTGATAGTACTCCTCTGTGCTCTCTCCTGTATGATAGGACTTCTCTGTGCTCTCTCCTGTCTGATAGTACTCCTCTGCGCTCCCTCCTGTCTGATAGAACTCCTCTGTGCTCTCTCCCGATTGATAGGACTCCTCTGTGCTCTCTCCTGTCTGATACTACTCCTCCTTGCTCTCTCCTGTCTGATAGTACTCCTCTGTGCTCTCTTCTGTCTGATAGGGCTCCCCTGTTTTCTCTCCTGTCTTATAGTACTCATCTGTGCTCTCTTCTGTCTGATAATGCTCCTCTGTGCTCTCTCCTGTCTGATGGTACTCCTATGTGCTCGCTCCTGTCTGATAGTACTCCTCCGTCCTCTCTCCTGTTTGATAGCACTCCTCTGTGTACTCTCCTGTCTGATAGTACTCCTATGTGCTCTCTCCTGTCTGATAGGGCTCCCCTGTTTTCACTCCTGTGTGACAGTACTCCTCTGTGCTCTCTCCTGTCTGATAATACTCATCTGTGCTCTCTACTGTCTGATAGTATTCCTCTGTGCTCTCTCCTGTCTGATAGTACTCCTCTGTGCTATCTCCTGTCTGATAGTATTCCTCTGTACTCTCTCCTGTCTGATAGCACTCCTCTGTACTCTCTCTTGTCTGATAGCACTCCTCTGTGCTTTCTCCTGTGTGATAGCACTCCTCTGTGCTCTCTTCTGTCTTATATTACTCCTTTGTGCTCTCTCCTGTATGATAGGACTTCTCTGTGCTCTCTCCTGTCTGATAGTACTCCTCTGCGCTCCCTCCTGTCTGATAGAACTCCTCTGTGCTCTCTCCCGATTGATAGGACTCCTCTGTGCTCTCTCCTGTCTGATACTCCTCCTCCTTGCTCTCTCCTGTCTGATAGTACTCCTGCTTGGAGAAGTGGTGGGTGAGTGCCAGGAAGCAGCGCCCTCGTGCAGCTGGAGAAAGATGTGCGGACGCTGCGCAGTGGTCCACAAATACCGGGGTTTCAGCTGTTGCAAGTACACTGGTTGTGGAAATATGTCTGTCTATGAGGTGGTATGTGGTCTGGGATTCAAAACACGTTTTGGGGAGTCCCCATCTTCAGTGGCGATATGTATAGCACACCCAAATTGCTGCTCCCTGTGCTCCTCCAGCACGTCTGCACTATGACTCTGTATTTGGGTGCGCTATACATATTGCCACTGAAGAAGGTGACTCCCCGAAATGCGTTTGGCATCCCAGACCATATACCACCTCATAAATAGACATTTTCCAGTGTACTTGCAACAGTTGGAGCCCCGGAATTTGTGGACCACTGCGCAGCACGCGCACGTCTTTCTCCAGCTGCACCAGGGTGCTGCTTCCTGGCGCTCACCCACCACTTCTCCAAGCCCTGGTCAGACGCTGTTCTGTGCCACAGAAGGCACCCAACACCCCTCCATACATGCGGACATCTATCCAGGCCAACCGCTGGTCTGTGCCAGTCTGCTCTCAAATCAGCAGGCATCGCGTGACCCTTCGCATGTGGAGAGACTAACATCATATGCATATACGGGTGGTGAGTGGTGCAGCGCACCAAAGGACTTTTACTATCTTTCTGCGCACCTCACAGTGGATTTACATACATAGATATTGACACGCAAAGAGACTATTTGCCATATTTATCTATAGGTGGACATCAATACTATTATCTCATAAGTGGTCATTTTATACTTTTATTTTTATTTTCCATCAGCTGTATGTTAATATGTGTGTTTCTGGCATGAGCCCTGTCAGAACACCATTTTAATTGCTATTTTATATATTAATAAATATTTCTATATGTTCAACTGGTCATATCTTGTGCAATTTTAGTATTTCTATACCTTGAGGTCTGTTTCTACATTTTATATTTGTACACAAATTAACAAGTAAACCGTCCTATAGGTAATCATATTTCGGTGTATATGAAGTATTTCCTTGATTTAAATATAAATGTTAAAAAATCTGAGAAGGTCGGGAATATTTTGAGAAGAAAAATAATGAGAAAGAGCATTGGAAATGTGCATTTTAGAAATTCACAAGATATATACCAGTATAACTATTTACTGCATAAGTGCAGTCTTGTCAAGTATTGGGAATTTTACTGGACTCTTGAGTATAGTTTAAGACAAATGGAAATATCTGAAAATTAGAGTGTCCTAGAAATTATTCTTGTAATGCAGCACACATGTTACAGCAATGACAGCCTGCATAATATTTACAGAAATAACTATAGTCAATGTTTGATGGAATACAACACAGTATAAAGAGGGCAAATAGCATAGAATCTAGAATACAGCAATTAGGCAATGTTACTAAGTTGCTTAAAATGCTGTATACCAAATGATTGTCTTATCAGTTGCTTCAGTAAATACAACATATAATTTGAAATATAAATTTAGATATAGTAGTCCAAGTAAATGAGGATACAAAAATCAAATTACCAGCATAAAAGAGATGGGTATCACAGTTTCACAATAAATTGTTTCGTCATTCAAATATATTATAACTTAAAGAACACATGTAAGAGAAAAGGGACATTCATATACCCTATATACTCGAGTTTAAGCCAAGTTTTTCAGCACGATTTTTCGTGCTGAAAACGCCCCTCTCGGCTTATACTCGAGTGAACTCTCTGCCTGTCAATCCCTTCTCAGTGGTCTTCAACCTGCTGACCTCCAGATGTTGCAAAACTACAACTCCCAGCATGCCCGGACAGCCATCGGCTGTCCGGGCATGCTGGGAGTTGTAGTTTTGAAACCCCTGGAGGTCCGCAGGTTGAAGACCACTGCGGCCTTTGTCATTATCCAGACCCCCTTTAGTTTTCTACTCACCTCCCCTTGGTGGGAATGAAGGGTGAGCTGGTCCGGGCCATCTATGCTGCAGGGACAGTCATCTATGCTGCAGGGACCGGTGGGGAGGGTTAGTCGCTCCGGGCTGTCCATTTTCACCAGGGGGGCCCTCTTCTCCGGGCTCCGGGCCTGCCCCGGACTAGTGACGTTGCCTTGACGACGACGCACAGGGACGTTCATGCGCAGGGAGGTGTATGTGCATCGTCGTCAAGGCAACGTCACTAGTCGGGGGGGGGGAGATGATGGGGGGGTGATGATGGGGGTCTGGATGATGATGAAGGACGCAGTGGTCTTCAACCTGCAGACCTCCAGAGGTTTCAAAACTACAACTCCCAGCATGCCCGGACAGTCGATGGCTGAAGGGATTGACAGGTGGTGATGATGAAGGAGGGGGGGGGGGGGTGATGACGGGGGTCTGGATGATGACATGGGGGATGATGTATTTCCCACCCTAGGCCTATAGTCGAGTCAATAACTTTTCCTGGGTTTTGGGGGGAAATTAGGGGCCTCGGTTTATATTCGGGTCGGCTTATACTTGAGTATATATACGGTACATTTATTTCAGTTGGGAATTGCAAAATCAATTACATGTTACTTCTTTTTTTCTGGAAACTGGGTTTGTTTTTAGAGCTTCTTTTGAATATACGATTATACAGTGTCAATATATCCTTATGCTGAGTGAATATAACCTAATGGAAAGATTTGCATCTTTTTTCCATGTTGGTTCCACTCCTGGTTTTGGTTAAAAAAAAAAAAATTGGTCAAAATGAGCCCTAATATACACTGTGCAAATCCAGCCTAAGAAGAATGGGTATAGAAAATAACATTGAACATAGGAGATAATGCCAATGTCACCAGTTAATATAGTAGCCTTGGTTAGATGAGAGTCTCTAGGATCTAAAAGGGTGGCATAATTCGTTTCAAAAAGCAGTTTTAACCCCTTTAATCTCTCTATATTGAGAAAAGGGTAGGTGACCTCATTTTTGCAGCAATGGGAATGCTTGCATCAAACTTCCAGTATATGCATTTTGCAACAGTTTGTATGACACATGGGAGAATCTTGGAGGTTTCCACTATACCTTAAGATACAATTTGTGGAACTTCTTCTTTTAAATGTAAGAAGTATTATATATAGGAAATATATTAGCAGATATTATCGGTGAAACAAGTTCTGCCTCATAAACATATGACAAAAGACCACATTAGAGGTCACTTATAGCATACTATTTAAGTAATTCTATTTTAGTACTAGCTGAGTATCCAGTGCCGCCCAGTTATTCCTACCTTATCCTTGAGGGGGAGGAAAAGCAACAAAGTAGGAAGCTTTTGTCCTCATATCCCGACCCCAAATCCCCTCCTCATATTCTGACTTCATATTTTGTTCTCATATCCCGATCCCATATCCGGACCTCATATCCTGTCCTCATATCCCGTCCCTATATCCCATCCTCATATGCCGACCTATAGCTAATCCTCATTTCTAATCCTCATATCCTTTCCTCAGGAAGGGCTGCCTTGTAAAGATATTGTAAGCATAAAATAAAAGGGGTGTGGCTTAAAAGGTGGCCGTGTCTTTGTGAGATGGGACATGGCATTCAGGGAGGGTGTGGCTTACCAGCCGGACTGACGCATTTACCAGGAGAAGCAGAGCGGAACTTATGGAGTAAGGCACCAGAAGTCCTATATACTTGCATGCGACTTGAAACAAAAGCCCCATCCTTCACATATGGGGGCAGGTTAGGGGTTAATTTAACTATTATATATTTGACATATAAGTAACATGTGACCAAGTATTATCGAAATATCTCCAGCTGTTTGAAAGCTATGGAGTATCATATATTTCCCATAGACTTGTATGGGATTATAAATAAAAACCCTGCCTCTCGCAAATGGGGGTGAGTAAGGGTTAAATCACCTATCCTATGTTTGTTGTTGACATATAAGTAACATGTGTGCCAAGTTTCATATTAATAGCTTTAGCCGTGTGGAAGTGAAGTGAAGCTGGAACATACGCACACATACACACACACATTCACACATACACACACACACACACACACACACACACACACACAATAGAGTTTTATATATATAGATTTGGTTAAGACTTTGCTTTTTGAAATGAATGCATAACTGTCAATTATTCTCCATGTAGTAATGTTTGTCTGAATGACAAATCTTTTCTTATGTAATCTAATTTTAGCTTGACAGTTCTCAAACTTGCAAAATGTTGATTCCCCGCAGACTAACTCAACCATTTACATTACAAACATGATCATTTTTCTTGTATATTCTGCTACAATTACATTCCTGATTAATAAACATCATTTTGCAATTTCAACACAAATTTTGTCCTGCAAAACTCTTGTATTAGTATATGCAGCAAAAAACATGTATGTTATATAAGGGGGTGTACCTGAAGGGCAAAAGAAAATAGGTTTGTCTATGCATTCTCCTGCAGTGGTCAATACCAGTTGACTGAAAGTGGAAAGGTGAAAAAGAACAAAAAAAAACTAAACCAAAAAACAGAGAGATCACAGAAAACTGGATCAGAGAAGAAATTATCAATGAATCTCAAAAAAGTCAAGATGAAGCAAATTGATGAGATACAATACCAAAGGGAGATTGCCATACAGACTTGGACGTTAGCCATCCTCTGTGTAAATGCTCAGCCCATATGTTGATGAACTTTCAACAAATGTTTAAGTGGACCTGTCAGCAGGGTTTTGGGATATTAAAGGGGTTATCCAGGAAAAAACTTGTTTTTTTATATATCAACTGAAGTTAGGTTGTTCTTTTCTGTCTAAGTGCTCTCTGATGACATGTGTCTCGGGAACCGCCCAGTTTAGAAGAAAATCACCACAGCAAACCTATTCTAAACTGGGCAGTTCCTGAGACACGTGTCATCAGAGAGCACTTAGACAGAAAAGAACAACTCAACTTCAGAAGCTCATGAGTACTGAAAGGATTAAGATTTTTTAATAGAAGTAATTTACAAATCATAATTCAGGTAGAAGAAACAGGCATGGTCGCACATCTACATATTGCATTTTCATCTAATTGCTTCTCAGCATAAATACAAAAACTAACAGGTTGTTAGTATACATTTTGATCAAAAGGTACAAGCCCACTCGCCACGTCAAGGCCACCTAATTTGAGTGGGTCCCTAACGTCCCTAGCATAAAATGGCGTAGCACTGGGCGGCGACCACCATCGCCGCAACACCAGTGCCCACAGGGGGAACGAACCACTGGCAGAGTGGCCCCAATGCCGCTCAAACCTTTTGATCAAAATGTATACTAACAACCTGTTAGTTTTTGAATTTATGCTGAGAAGCAATTAGATCAAATTACAATATGTAGAAGTGCGACCATGTCTGTTTCTTCTACCTGAATTCACATTGTGTTTTCTATCCCCTCCTTTTTTTTGTTTTACCATGTGTCTGCACTCTGCCCCACCTCCTCAGCCCAACCCTATATAAGTAGTAGTTAGCTACACAAGGGCCTTTTCTTTCCTAGCTGCCTCCCAGTCTGACTGGGAGTGCATGGTAAGTGATCTTTTACACCCTGTTCACACTGCTGTGGTGCTGTGCGGCATCCATTGCTGCTGTGGCGCCGTGTCTGTGGGGAGGTGTGACCCATGGACTGGTTTGAGTGGCATTGGGGCCGCTCTGCCAGTGGGTCGTTCCCCCTGTGGGCACTGGTGTCGCGGCGGTGTTGGTCGCCGCCCAGTGCTATGCCATTTTATGCTAGGGATGTTAGGGACCCACTCTAATTAGGAAGCCTTGACGTGGTGAGTGGGCTTG
Organism: Hyla sarda; assembly: GCF_029499605.1. Taxonomy (NCBI): domain Eukaryota; kingdom Metazoa; phylum Chordata; class Amphibia; order Anura; family Hylidae; genus Hyla; species Hyla sarda. The sequence continues at coordinate 369,394,716 of NC_079189.1, read as the reverse complement.
TACCTTTAGATCAAAATGTATAATAACAACCTGATAGTTTTTGAATTTATGCTGAGAAGCAATTAGATCAAATTACAATATGTAGATGTGGGACCATGTCTGTTTCTTCTACCTTAATTCACATTGTGTTTTCTAGCCCCTCCTTTTTTTTTTGTTTCACCATGTGTCTGCACTCTGCCCCACCCCCTCAGCCCAACCCTATATAAGTAGTAGTTAGCTACACAAGGGCCTTTTCTTTCCTAGCAGCCTCCCAGTCTGACTGGGAGTGCATGGTAAGTGATCTTTTACACCCTGTTCACACTGGTGTGGTGCTGTGGGGAGGTGCGACCCATGGACTGGTTTGAGTGGCATTGGGGCTGCTCTGCCAGTGGGTCGTACCCCCTGTGGGCACTGTTGTTGCGGCGGTGGTGGTCGCCTCCCAGTGCTACGCCATTTTATGCTAGGGACGTTAGGGACCCACTCAAATTAGGTGGCCTTGAGTGGCGAGTGGGCTTGTACCTTTTGATCAAAATGTATACTAACAACCTGTTAGTTTTTGAATTTATGCTGAGAAGCAATTAGATCAAATTATAATATGTAGATGTGCGGCCATGTCTGTTTCTTTTACCTTAATTTACAAATCTGTTTAACTTTCTGGAGCCAGTTGATATAAAAAAAAAAAATATTTTTTTCCTGGATAACCCTTTTAAGTAAAGGCATGACATATAGGGCTTTTGACCCTAAATCTGTACATAACTGTCAGTAGTTTATTGGCCCCTTCAGCATCGAGATCAGAGTTTAAAAAAGATATGCAAATTAGGCTTTTGATCCCACTGGGCATTCACCGTGTCTGCTGGAGGCTTACAGTTTTTAGCTTCTACTCCAGTTAGTCACTTCCCTCAGGCAAAGGGCGGAGGAGATGACCAGAACACAAAGGGGAGTGAAGGGGCCAATCTATCAGCTGAGGGGAACGTCCATTTTGCTCCAAAGCCCACTTTCAAGTTATTTAAACTTTGATATCTTGATGCCGGACAGGTCAATAAACTACTGAGAGGTATGGAAAGTATGGATTCGGGGACAAAAGCACTATACAGCCCTGCCCTTACTTCTGAAAGGTCGACTTTAATGTTTCAAACACAATTTTATAAATAATTTCAACATCAAAAATTATAGCAGAAACAGGATTTAGGATCAGCAAAATCCAAAAAGAAAAATAAACCTTAAAAAGAGAAACTAATGACAAGTACAAGGTTCAGAGTATTTGTATGGTTTACATGAGAAATGGTTAAATGCCAATTAATCTCTGTACCATCTGTATTAAATTATAAATGTCAAAAAAGTTACACATTGGCCCTCATTTACAAAGACTGGAGTGTCGGTTAGGTTTCTTTTTTTTCAGTTTACTCGTCTTTTTTTTTCCTTGTGATTTACTAATCTGTCGCATGTGTCGTTTTTTTTTTGTGTCGCATGATATTAAATTCTGTCGCACGGGAATTAAAGTGTCGCACTGGAAAAATAAAAATTAAACCAAATAAATAAAGTAAAGTTACTCTGCACAAGGATGTAACTTTACATTCATGATTGTTAATGGGTTAACAACCCAAAAGTTTAAAAAATATATATATATTAAAAAATATATATATAAATTAAAAAAACTCTATTACATAGTTTAATCATAAAAGCGTTGAGGGGTTAAAAATGCTTTTAAAGTATAAAACAAGTAATTTAATCATGAACCACAATGGTCAGCTGTCCCTTCCTCAAAAACACTCAATTTTTCCATTTTCACTCGACCCCTGGGCTGTCGGTTTTTCAGAGTTGAGAAATCACACTTTTTTCAGAGTGATTTCACAATTACTCCAAGTGATTTTTCCATTTTGTCGGGTTAACGCCCATTTTTGAGTAAACCACGCCCATTTTGTAGGTTAAATGAAACTCTCCGAGTGTTTTTGAAAATGTAGGTTGTGCGCCTGAATTTGGGGCGCAGAATTGATCGCACGCGGGATGCGACCAAATTTTGGGCGCAATAACCGAGAAAAACCGTCGGTTCTCCTTTAGTAAACGAGGGCCATAATGTAGCAAATATATATATATATATATATATATATATATATATATATATATCACTGTTTAAAGGATGAAAGATTTTTACACTTGTTAAACACATTGAATAAGATTAGTAATAAACTAGTGTGAGGCAAAATAAATAATATTTGGTGTCTTTGCAGTCATAGAATTTAGTCTAAACACTAATTTACAACAGGCCAAGAAAAGTATATGGATGAAAACTGAATTAGGTATAGTCTGCAGTTTGGGATAGAAGGAGGAAAGTAAATGTTGAAAGCTGGATAACCACAAAAATGTTCTTTGACCTTTAATAGATTTTTCTAGTGTAGGATAGAAGGAGGGATACACAGAAACTGTTATATTCTCTTAATAGATGTCTCTATACAAGTCTTACAATTGAAACAGAGGTTTAGTAGCAAAGAATAAGTTGCTACTTCTTCGCAGAAGTATTCCTGGCAAAAAAATCAATCACTCAGTTTAATAAAAAATCATAAAGTATCTAAGATTAAGAAAAAAATATAGAGGTAGTGCATATTATTCATGACCGTCATACACATGTCATTGATACTGGTGTTTAACCCCTTAAGGACATGCGCCATAAATGTATGGCGCTGCAGCGAGTAACTTCGTGCACGGTAGGTCCCAGCAGCTGTCAGCAGTCACGGGCTCATCAGTAATGGTGGATGCCATGATCAATACAGATAACAGCATCTGCAGCAGTGCAAAACTTTAAATGGCTGATATGATTGCCCGCGGCACTACCGAGGATCAGATCAGCCAAGATGGCGGACGGAGGTCCCCTCACCTGACTCCGCCACTCTCCCGGGGTCTTCTGCTCTGATCTGTCTTCCAGCAGACCAGAGAAGAAGATGGACAATAATACTGATCAGTGCTATGCCCTATGCATATTACTTAACAGTTTTAGCAATGATTGCTATTAATAGTCCCCTGTGGGGACTAAAAAAAAAGTAAAATAAATGTAAAAAAAAGTTTTTAAAACATTTTCAAAAATTTTAAAAAGTTTTCCGCATTTTAATCAAAAAAGCATAAAAATGATAAACAATAAACATATTTTGTATCGCCATGTGCGTAAATGTCCGAACTGTAAAAATATAATGTTAATGATCCTGTACGGTGAACAGTGTACATATAAAAAAAAAAAGTCCAAATTTTCTGCTTTTTAGTCACATCACATTGCAAAAACTAATAATAAAAAGCGGTCAAAAAGTCACATATGAGCAAAAATAAAACAGATCATGGCTCAAAAAATTAGCCATACACATCTTGCATACGGAAAAATGTGAAAGTTATTGGTGGTCAGGGCACTTTGAAACGTACTAATTTTGTAAAACAAAGTTTGATATTTTTTTTTAGGCAGTAGAATAATAGAAAAACATGTAATTGTTTGTATCATTTTAGGAAACCCCCCCCAAATTAGATTTTTGTTTAAATTTCCTTACACAGAAATTTTTTTGGGGAGTTTACCATACATTTTAGGGTAAAATGAGTGATATCATAACAAAGTGCAATTGCTTGCGCAAAAAAAAAAAAACATCGCATAGCATTGAACAGTATGAGAGATCGACGTAATGCATGCTATAGTCCCCTAAATAAAGTAAATAAAGATCATGTAACCCCTCCCCTAAAAAAAAGTTAGAATCACTCCCATTTTCACATAAAAAACTGTTTAAATAAAAATAAACATATGTGGTATCACCGCGTATGTAAATGTCTGAACTATAAAAATATATAGTTAATTAAACTGCGCGGTCAATGGCATGCACCCAAAAAAATTCCAAAGTGCAAAATTTTGGGTCACATTTTCTACAAAAAAAAATGAATAAAAAGCGATCAAAAAGTCAGATCAATCTAAAAATGGTACCGCTAAAAACATCAAATCACGGTGCAAAAAATTAGCCCTCATACTTCCCCATACGCGGAAAAATAAAAAGTTATGGGGGTCAGAAGATGACAATTTTAAACATATTAATTTTCATGCATGTAGTTATGATTTTGGTCAGAAGTACTGTAAGACAAAATTAAACCTATATAAAAAGGGTATAATTTTAACCCCTTAAGGACTCAGCCCATTTTTACGTTTTAATTTTTTCCTCCTCGCCTTCTAAAAATCATAACTCTTTTATATTTTCATCCACAGACTAGTATGAGTGCTTGTTTTTTGCGCAACCAGTTTTCCTTTGTAATGACATCACTCATTATATCATAAAATGTATGGCGCAACCAAAAAACACTATTTTTGTGGGGAAATGAAAACAAAAAACGCAATTTTGCTAATTTTGGAAGGTTTCGTTTTCACGCCGTACAATTAATGGTAAAAATGGTGTGTGTTCTTTATTCTGAGGGTCAATACAATTAAAATGATACCCATTATTACATACTTTTATATTATTGTTGCACTTAAAAAAAATCACAAACTTTTTAACCAAATTAGTACGTTTATAATCCCTTTATTTTGATGACCTCTAACTTTTTTATTTTTCCGTATAAGCGGCGGTATGGGGGCTCATTTTTTGCGCCATTATCTTTACTTTTTTTTGATACCACATTTGCATATAAAAAACTTTAAATTAATTTTTAATAATATTTTTTTTAATAAAATGTATTTAAAAAGTAGGAATTTTGGACTTTTTTTTTTTTCGTTCACGCCGTTCACCGTACGGGATCATTAACATTTTATTTTAATAATTCAGACATTTATGCACGTGGCGATACCAAATATGTCTATAAAAAAAATTTACGCTTTTTGGGGGTAAAATAGGAAAAAACGGACGTTTTACTTTTTTATTGGGGGAGGGGATTTTTCACTTTTTTTTTACTTTTACTTTTAAATTTTTGACATTTTTTTTTTACACTTGAATAGTCCCCATAGGGGACTATTCATAGCAATACCATGATTGCTAATACTGATCTGTTCTATGTATAGGACATAGAACAGATCAGTGTTATCGGCGATCTTCTGCTCTGGTCTGCTCGATCACAGACCAGAGCAGGAGACGCCGGGAGCCGGACGGAGGAAGGAGAGGGGACCTCCGTGCGGTGTTATGAATGATCGGATCCCCTCAGCAGCGCTGCGGGCGATCCGATCATTCATTTAAATCGCGCACTGCTGCAGATGCCGGGATCTGTATTGATCCCTGCACCTGAGGGGTTAATGGCAGACGCCCTGCGATCAGCAGCTGGGATCAGCCGCGCATGACACGGGCATCGCTCCGATGCCCGCGGTTATGCACAGGACGTAAATGTACGTCCCGGTGCGTTAAGTACCACCTCACCAGGACGTACATTTACGTCCTGCGTCCTTAAGGGGTTAATCTTATGGACCTACAGAATAAAGATAAGGTGTCATTTTCTACTGAAAAATGGACTGCGTTGAAACAGAAGCCCCCAATAGCTACAAAATGGCTTTTTTTTCTTCGATTTTGTCACCCAATGATTTTTTGGGGGGTTTCCCGCAGATTTTTGGATAAAATGACTGATGTCATTACAAAGCAGAATTTGTGGCACAAAAAATAAGCCATGATATGGATTTTTAGGTGCAAAATTTAAAGAATTATGATTTTTAAAAGGTAAGGAGGAAAAAATCCAAGTGCAAAAACGGAAAAACGCTTAGTTCTTAAGGGGTTAAAGTGCAATTTTCATCATATTTTGACACCCCCCCCAGACCACTATAATGGTGTTCCAGATAATTATAAGGTGATTGCAGTCGTACCTTTATTGTTGTTTGTTCTTCTTTTCTTATTAATAAAAACCTTTTATCTAAAAGTCAGGCACAGTCGGATAGGCGTGAGTTGGGGTTCGCCAAGCCCCGCTGCCACGCCTATCCTGCCTTCCAGCGCTGGGACTACTGAGTCTTTGAGTCTTACTATAGAGTGCATCCACAGCGCAAACCCCTTTCCCCATGTCCCATTGGCTCTAATGTGCGTGCGCCACCGCGTCCTGAATTACCAGAGCAAGCGCTCACTCCCGATGTCTATGCACTCAGTGCGCATGTGCAGTACTAGAGGCAGTGAGTGGATGAGCGTCTGCCTCTAGTACAGCACATGCGCACTGAGCGCACAGACGTCAGGAGCGAACACTTGCTCTGTCAACTCAGGACGCAGTGGCACGGGCACGTTAGAGCCTATGGGACGAGCGCATGCGCAGTGGATGCACTGTGTAGTGAGACACAGTGGCCCAAGCGCTGGAAGGCAGGATAGGCATGGCGGCGACGGGGCTTGCTGAACCCCAAGCCACGCCTATCCGACTGTGCCTGACTTTTGGATAAAAGTTTTTATTAGTAAGAAAAGAAGAAAAAACAGCAATAAAGTTATGGCTGCATTCACCTTATAATCATCTGGAACACCATTATAGTGGTCTGGGGGGGGGGGGGGGGCAAAATATTATGACAGTTGAACTTTAAAGATGAGGAAACCAAACCTGTAGAACCTGCGTTTAGTTAGAACTTTGCATTTGGCAGAAATAAGAGGGAGGAAGGATCACATGACCTCAGGTAACCCAATAACACAGCTCTCCAAGCCAATCAGGCAGTATAGGCATGAAGTCAAAGCCACTATAAAAGCATATGCATATAGCTTCATCAGGTGGAAGGTGTTAGGTGAAAATATCCGTAAAGGAATATTAAAGGGGTGCAACTTTAGTTTTCTTTTTTTCTGTGGTGTCCACCCTTGTTTCGCCCTCCTAATTTACTTAGTACGCCCATTGTTTGTCTCTTTTTGTTACGCCACTTTGATTAATTGGTTATTTTCTGTCTGCTGACTCGTCATGTGTCTTTGGTTTGGTCATGTGATTATATCATGTGACCGCTGCATGGTGTTTTCTTTTGCTTCCTGGTTGTTGGGCGTTCAAATCTTCTTATTAAGAAGATTACCTGTATAAACAAAAAGAACCTTGCAAATATGCCAAGCAGCCTCTGACCCAACAGACCCAACAGATACACACTGAATAAAAAAACATAAGAAAAAATAAAAACACGGCAATGCTTTATAGAGAAAACTAATTTCATTTGACGAAAAAAAAATGATAACAGGCGCAAACAATAATCATAACTCACCCCGTGTCCAATTAGATAAAAAGACAAATTCCAAACCCACCAACACACTAGCCAAACTAAAAACACTAATAAGTGAACATCTGGAGAGATGTCAGCGCAAGCGCATGCGCATCGTTTACATACAGTGTTTATAGGGACGCTGAAATACAACGCGGAATTACGTCAGAGGAAGTCCCAAACATACCCAGCGGCGTAACAATACGCAATCGCATAACACGCCGGCTACTTGTCAGATCGTGAGCACAAAAAAAAGAAGGAGGAACACAACATGAATACAATTAGACTATTGAACAGAGGGGTGGCAACAGGAATGCCCTACCAAGGCCGGAACACGTCAGAGCTACCTGGAAAATCCTGACGTCACGAGCAAGACATGGTTGATGAACGGGAAGTAACGCATGGTCGAGATACCCAGGACAGGGCCGAAACTACAAGACTTCCGCCCGCAACAAAAAGTAAGGAAAAAATTGTATTTTTTTTTTTTTAGACCCATACGTACACATAATAAACACATTCCAAAGGCAAAAAAAGACAGGCATGGGAGTACCACTTTAAGCTGTAAACAACACAGACAGGGATAGAGCCACACATATATAATAATTATAGTGAAACAGCACTGAAGATCATAACAATTCCAGCATATACTACTTTAAATATTAATTTTGATATTATTTAGTAACTAAAACCACAATTAAACCAATATGTGAATATAACAAATGAGATTTATTTGCTGATATATATATATATATATATATATATATATATATATATATATATATTAGATTTTTTTTGTAAATCCAAAAATTACTTGAATGGAAAATGTAAAAAAAAAGGTTAAGTGGGACAGTATTTTTTGTGTTACACTAATTGTGAACAAAACAGTACATAGAGGGTTTTATGCCACTTTTCTGCACTTTATAGGGAGCAATCTTGTTGCTACTCAAATATAGCGTAGAAATAATTTCTACAAATTGTGAAAATCCACAACTTTTTCACTTTCCAGGCACAAAATATCTTTCTACTCCCCAAAAGGGATCAATTTTGAACCACTTGGAAAAAGTCATAGCTTCTTTCTGTACATATTAAAGGAATATTCCAGGATTTTTTTTATTTATTTGACCATGCTACAGGGGCTGTGAAGTTAGTGTAGTTCATAATATAGTGTCTGTACCTGTGTGTGTCGGTTTTCTCATAATTCTTATTTCAACAGCATACAAAATTACTCATGTCTTGGGATTTCCCAGGTTGCAGTGCGTTGAGACCTTACATTACTATTCAGGTGAGCAGAGGGAGTCTGTCCTGCTTCAATGGGTGGAGTGACCGCTATGTGGGAGAGAGTTTATTTTGCAACAGCTGTTGGCACCCTGGTTAGGAAACACTGGTGTCTTACATTGAAGGTAGCGTGTCTGTGGCCCTGGCAATGGTTTGAGTGGCATTGGGGCTACTCTGCCAGTGGGTCATTCCTCCAGTGGGCACTGGTGTTGCGGCGGTGGTGGTATATATATATTAGATTTTTTTTGTAAATCCAAAAATTACTTGAATGGAAAATGTAAAAAAAAAGGTTAAGTGGGACAGTATTTTTTGTGTTACACTAATTGTGAACAAAACAGTACATAGAGGGTTTTGTGCCACTTTTCTGCACTTTATAGGGAGCAATCTTGTTGCTACTCAAATATAGCGTAGAAATAATTTCTACAAATTGTGAAAATCCACAACTTTTTCACTTTCCAGGCACAAAATATCTTTCTACTCCCCAAAAGGGATCAATTTTGAACCACTTGGAAAAAGTCATAGCTTCTTTCTGTACATATTAAAGGAATATTCCAGGATTTTTTTTATTTATTTGACCATGCTACAGGGGCTGTGAAGTTAGTGTAGTTCATAATATAGTGTCTGTACCTGTGTGTGTCGGTTTTCTCATAATTCTTATTTCAACAGCATACAAAATTACTCATGTCTTGGGATTTCCCAGGTTGCAGTGCGTTGAGACCTGACATTACTATTCAGGTGAGCAGAGGGAGTCTGTCCTGCTTCAATGGGTGGAGTGACCGCTATGTGGGAGAGAGTTTATTTTGCAACAGCTGTTGGCACCCTGGTTAGGAAACACTGGTGTCTTACATTGAAGGTAGCGTGTCTGTGGCCCTGGCAATGGTTTGAGTGGCATTGGGGCTACTCTGCCAGTGGGTCATTCCTCCAGTGGGCACTGGTGTTGCGGCGGTGGTGGTCACCGCTCAGTGTTATGCCATTTTATGCAAGGGATGTTAGGGACCCGCTACATACAGGTGGCTGTGACATGGCTAGTGGGCTTGCACTTCATGATCCTAAATTACACTAATGGCCTGTTAGTTTAATAAATGTTGCTGAGGAGCCTTAGATCATTCTGCATGTTGTGAATGTGTGACCATGTCTGTTTTCTCTATTTGAATTCACATTGTGTTTTCTATCTCCCTCTTTTTTTTTTCTTGGTCAGCACTCTGCTCCTCCCCCTCAGCCCAGCCCTATATAAATTTGGCAGGAAGCTGCAGAGGGCCACATTCTTCCTGGCAGTCTCCCAGTCTCTGATGGGGATCACATGGTGAGTGAGCTTTTACACCTGTTCCAACTGGTGTGGTGCTGTGCGGTGTCCATTGCTACCGCGTCGCCGTGTCAGTGGGGAAGTGTGGCCCTGGGACTGGTTTGAGTGGCTCTGGGGCTGCTCTGCCAGTGGGTCGTTCCCCCTGTGGGCACTGGTGTTGTGGCGGTGGTGGTTGCTGCTCAGTGCTATGCCATTTTACGCTAGGGACCTTAGGGACCCACTACTTACAGTTGGCCGTGACGTGGCTAGGTGGCTTGCACTTCATGATCATAAAGTACACTTACGACCTGTTAGTTTAATAAATGTTGCTGAGACGCCTTAGATCATTGTGCATGTTGTGGATGTGTGACCATGTCTGTTTTTACTATTTGAATTTGTATTACATTGTAGGGATCACAGGTGTGGTGAGGTGGTTGATGTGTGGGAGGGAGGAAAGTGACCTCATACTTACAAACTATGGGACTATGGGATATGTAGTTTAGAGAATGAAATTCAACAGGAAATACCCAGTTCTGGCAGGTGCGTACTACTAAAATCACCTTATGGTGGACAATTCCTTTAACACAGGCAGCTATCTAACTACAAAAAATAGATTATTTTGAACATTCATTTTAAAAAGAATAAATAATCAGCTAATTCAGTGTGGTTTTTTTTTTCAACATGTTACCTGCCATGGGATATCAAATGCATAGCCATGCAAGCTGCTGTAACTTTGAAATTAATGTTGCTCTATAAACAGCTCAGAAGTACATAGACACACTCCTAAATGATCTGACAGTCCTATACAGAGATTTAAATCACTGCTGGTTAGCTCAGGGGCTGTTCGGGATCACCACGGCGAAATTGAGGCATCCCGAACAGCTGTAGGACACAAGAAGGGTCTCCTACCTTACCTCCTGGTGTCCGATCGCCGAATGACTGCTCAGTGCCAGAGATCCAGGCATGAGCAGTCAAGCGGCAGAATTATTGATTAATGGTTTCCTATGAGAAACCAGTGATCACTGTAAAAGATCAGTGTGTGCAGTGTTATAGCCCCCTATGGGAGCTATAACACTACAAAAAAAAAGTGTAAAAAAAGTGAATAAAGATCATTTAACACCTCCCCTAATAAAAGTTTGAATCACCCCCTTTTCCCATAAAAAAAAAAAAAACAGTGTAAATAGAAAAAAAAAACATATGTGGTATCGATGCATGCGGAGATATCCAAATTATAAAAATATATCATAAATTAAATGGCACAGTCAATCACGTACGCGCAAAAAAATTCCAAAGTCCGAAATTGTGAATTTTTTGTCACTTTATATCATGAAAAAATGAATAAAAAGCGATCAACAAGTCCGATCAATGCAAAAATGGTACCGCTAAAAATTTCAGATCACGGCGCAACAAATGAGCACTCATACTGCCCCATATGTGGAAAAAAAAAGTTATAGGGGTTTGAAGATGACAATTTTAAACGTATACATTTTCCTGCATGTAGTTATGATTTTTTTCAGAAGTACGAAAAAATCAAACCTATAAAAGTAGGGTATCATTTTAATCGTATGGACCTACAGAATAAAGGGAATGTGTCATGTTTACTGAAAAATTTACTGCATAGAAACAGAAGCCCCCAAAATTTACAAAATGGCGTTTTTTTTATTTTTTTTTCAATTTTGTCTCACAATGATTTATTTTCCATTTCACCGTAGATTTTTGGGTAAAATGACTGATTTAATTACAAAGTAGATTTGGTGGCACAAAAAAATAAGCCATCATATAGATTTTTAGGTGCCAAAAAAAGAGTTATGATTTTTTAAAGGTATGGAGGAAAAATTCAAATGCAAAAAACAAAAAAAAAAACTGGTCCTTAAGGGGTTAAGGATGCAGAGATCTTTTATTTCTGTACTTTTTCCTCCTTGTTTTTAATGTCTTTAACACTTTCAATTTTTACTTATAAATCCATAGAATGTCTTTTCACCACCAAATGCACTTTCTAATTACCACTAGAGTTGAGCGAAGCTAGGCTGTTGAGCGAGTTGAGCGCAGCTCGGCTGTTGATTACTTCAGTCTGCATAAATTAGTTCAGCTTTCCAAGGGCTTCAGTTGCCTAGAAAAGGAGAATACAGACCTAGGAGACCTAAGACTGTCATCCCAGACTTTTCCAGGCAACCAGAGCCCTTGGAAAGCTGAACTAATTTATGTAGACTAAAGTAATCAACAGCCAAGCTGCGAGGTTCACTACAAGCCAATTTACTGTAAGTTTGCTCAACTATAATTACCACAACATTGAAGTGAAGCAAAAAAATAATAATTTTGTGGGGCAAAACTGGAAAAAAAAAATGCTATTTTGTAACTTTTGTGGGCTTCCATTTCTATGCAGTGTGTTTTTTGGTAAAAATTAAACACATTGGGGGACATTTACTAATCTAATCTATTCTGGGTATTCTTATAGACCAGCGTATGTGGTAGTCTCCTGTCTATTGTGCTCCTGATTTATCAAAGGTCTCACAGCCCTTGATAAATTGTGTGCTCAGACTTCAGGGTCTACAGCTTAAACTGCATTTAGACCTGCTCCAACATGGTCTGACATTTCAGCGTATTTTGAGCAGATGCGACTTGTTGCACAAAAGTCGCACTTGATAAATTCAGCACCAATGCATTTTCCAATGCATTTCCGTCAAAAATAGACTTGCATGCATCATGTTCTAAAAATCCTCTACAGCAAAAGTCGCAGAAAAGTCGCACATATTTAGACTGCGACTTTCTGTGCGACAAATTTAGACAAGAAAAACCAGTCTAAATCCTTTGATAAATCTCCCCCATTGTCCCTTATTTACTAAGCTAAAACCCACTAGTTTTTGTCGGGTTTCTCAAAGTTATTTTGGTGCATAGTGTCTGAGACATGTTTCAGACAGTGTGCGACAATGCGCACCAGGTCTGTCACAAAGGGGGTTGGACAAAATGGGGCGTGGTTTCACAACCCGACCTATTAACTATTTAATTCACAGAAAACCCTGTGAATAAATGGATAGAAATTTCCACCTAGAAATAGCTAGTCAGAAAATGTTCCTGACTTGTAAATCTGTGAAACCCTATAGTAAATTGAAAAGAGTCCTGTAAGTCGGAAACAGCATTTCAGACTAGTAAAAACTCAAGACTCTTAGTAAATGAGGCCCATTATCTTTATTCTGTATATCCATACTATTACAACAATACCCAATTTGTATATATATTTTTTTTATAAGAAAATTAGAATGCTTAAAATTATCTTCTTCTGATCGCTAGAGCCCTTCTATTTTTCTGTATTAGGTGCTGTATGACGGCTCATTTTTTGCCATGTGATCTGTAGTTTTTATTGGTACTGTTTGTGTTTTGATGGGACTTTATCAAATTTTTTATCACACATTTTTCTCTGGTATATAAAGTTATCAAAGATGTGCAACTCTGGACTTGGATATTTGTTACATTTACACTATTGACCGTGAGGTTTAATTAAAGGGGTACTCCGCCCCTAGACATTTTATCCCCTATCCAAAGGATAGGGGATAAGATGTCAGATCGCCGCGGTCCTGCTGCTGGGGACCCCTGGGATCCCCGCTGCGGCACCGCGCTATCATTACAGCACAGAGCGAGTTAGCTCTGCACGTAATGACGGGCAATACAGAGGCCGGAGCATCGTTACGTCACGGCTCCGCCCCTCGTGACATCACGGTCCGCCCCTTTCAATACAAGTCTATGGGAGGGAGCGTGACCCCCTCCCTTAGACTTGCATTAAGGGACCGATCGTGATGTCACGAGAGGCGGAGCCATGACGTCACGCTGCTCCGTCCCCTGTATCGCCCGTCATTAGACACAGAGCGAACTCGCTCTGTGCTGTAATGATAGCGGGGTGCCGCAGCGGGGATTCTGGGGCTCCCCAGCAGCGGGACCGTGGCGATCTGTCCTTTGGATCGGGGATAAGATGTCTAGGGGCAGAGTACCCCTTTAAAGTTTTATTTTAATAGTTTGGACAGTTCTGCAAAGCGATGATACCACATATTTTTATGTTTGCTTACATTATTTTATTTAAAAATGGGAAAAGAGGGTGTTTCAGGGTCTAATGCACATTTATAATCTTTTTTTTTTTTTTATTTCACAATTTTTAGTCCATGGGGGACTATTACATTGCATAGCACATCATTGGTCAGTGTAATCGATGCTCCATTAGTGCAGACTGCTACAGCTACCTGCACTATTGAAGCATTGGTTGGATGAACTAGAGGGAGATAGGGACCCTCTGCCAGTCCTCTAAGCTGAGCTGAACACTGCAATTTTGCAGTGGTTGTTCCGTTCAGCTTCCCTGAACTAACCAGCAATGTTATTTAACGCATTTAAATTCTGCAATCACTTTGCTCTAAAGGATTAATGCCAAACATCCCCCTGATTGGAAATGTCTGGCATTAGTCATGGGTCCGGCTGCTGATTGCAGCCAGGAGTAACCGGCTATAAAGCACACTCAGCTCCTGAGCACGCTTCATAGATCGGGAGAGAAAAAAGGGTATAAAAGGAATGGTTGGCAGAATATGGGATAGAGGAAAGAGCACCCCTGCTCTGTCCTCTGGTGGAGGTGGAAGAAGAGCGTAGCAGAGGAAGCCAAAAAATATCTGTCAAATGTACCTGACAAATGACCTGCTGGTATGATAAGCTCAAAAAAAAAATTTCAAAATTTTTAAGAACCTCTCAGCCCAGACTCACCTCCTGAGTAATTTCATATATGAGTATCCCCATGATTGAAATGCTAAGGAAAAGTAAAACTTTAATGCTGAGAGGAGTGACAGGGACAAAGAGGAGGACTTTAACCCCTTCAGGACCAAGCCCATTTTGGCCTTAAGGACCGGAGCGTTTTTTGCACATCTGACCACTGTCACTTTAAACATTAATATCTCTGGGATGCTTTTAGTTATCATTCTGATTCCGAGATCGTTTTTTCGTGACATATTCTACTTTAACATAGTGGTAAATTTTTGTCAATACTTGCATCCTTTCTTGGTGAAAAATCCGTAAATTTGATGAAAAATTTTAAAATTTAGCATTTTTCTATCTTTGAAGCTTTCTGCTTCAGAATACATTTTTTTTTGGTTCACATATACAATATGTCTACTTTATTGTTGCCTCATAAAATTGATGAGTTTTTACTTTTGGAAGACACCAGAGGGCTTCAAAGTTCAGCAGCAATTTTCCAATTTTTCACAAAATTTTCAAACTCGATATTTTTCAGTGACCAATTCAGGTTTGAAGTGGATTTGAAGGGTCTTCATCTTAGAAATACCCCACAAATGACCCCATTATAAAAACTACACCCCCGAAAGTATTCAAAATGACATTCAGTCAGTGTTTTAACCCTATAGGTGTTTCACAGGAATAGCAGCAAAGTGAAGGAGAAAATTTGCAATCTTCACTTTTTACACTCGCATGTTCTTGTAGACCCAATTTTTGAATTTTTACAAGGGGTAAAAGGAAAAAATTTTTACTTGTATTTGTAGCCCAATTTCTCTCGAGTAAGCACACACCTCATATGTCTATGTAAAGTGTTCGGCGGGCGCAGTAGAGGGCTCAGAAGCGAAGGAGCGACAAGGGGATTTTGAAGAGTACGTTTTTCTGAAATGGTTTTTGGGGGGCATGTTGCATTTAGGAAGCCCTTATGGTGCCAGAACAGCAAAAAAAAACAAAAAAAACATGGCATACCATTTTGGAAACTAAACCCCTCGGGGAATGTAACATGGGATAAAGTGAACCTCAATACCCCACAGGTGTTTCACGACTTTTGCAAATGTAAAAAAAATTATAATAATTTTTACCTAAAATGCTTGTTTTCCCAAAAATGTTACATTTTTAAAAAGCGTAATAGCAGAAAATACCCCTAAAAATTTGAAGCCCAATTTCTCCCGATTCATAAAACATGCCATATGGGGGTGAAAAGTGCTCTGCTGGCGCACTACAGGTCTCAGAAGAGAAGGAGTCACATTTGGCTTTTTGAAAGCAAATTTTGCTCTGGGGGCATGCCGCATTTAGGAAGCCCCTATGGTGCCAGGACAGCAAAAAAAAAAACACATGGCATACCATTTTAGAAACTAGACCCCTCGGGGAACGTAACAAGGGGTTAAGTGAACCTTTATACCCCACAGGTGTTTCACGACTTTTGCACATGTAAAAAAAAAAAAAAAATTTTTACCTAAAATGCTTGTTTTCCCAAAAATTTTACATTTTTAAAAAGGGTAAAAGCAGAAAATACCCCCCAAAATTTGTAACACAATTTCTCCCGAGTACGGCGATACCCCATATGTGACCCTAAACTGTTGCCTTGAAATACGACAGGGCTCCAAAGTGAGAGCGCCATGCGCATTTGAGGCCTATATTAGGGACTTGCATAGGGGTGGACATAGGGGTATTCTACGCCAGTGATTCCCAAACAGGGTACCTCCAGCTGTTGCAAAACTCCCAGCATGCCTGGACAGTCAACGGCTGTCCGACAATACTGGAAATTGTTGTTTTGCAACAGCTGGAGGCTCCGTTTTGGAAACAGTGCCGTACCAGACGCTTTCATTTTTATTGGGGAGGGGGGCTGTGTAGGGGTATGTGTATATGTAGTATTTTTAACTTTTTATTTTATTTTTTGTTAGTGTAATGTAGTGTTTTTAGGGTACAGTCACACGGGTGGGGGTTCACAGTAGTTTCTCGCTGGCAGTTTGAGCTGCGGCAGAAAATTTGCCGCAGCTCAAACTTGCAGCCAGATACTTGCTGTAAACCTCCGCCCATGTGAGTGTACCCTGTACATTCACATTGGGGGGGGGGGGGGGGGGGTAACATCCAGCTGTTGCAAAACTACAACTCCCAGCATGCGCTGACAGACTGTACATGCTGAGAGTTTTAGTTTTGCAACAGCTGTAGGCACACTGGTTATGTATCACTGAGTTTGTGACCTAACTCAGTGTTTCACAACCAGTGTGCCTCCAGCTGTTGCAAAACTACAACTCCCAGCATGTACGGTGCATGGTGTACATTGACTACTGAGAGTTGGAGTTTGCAACAGCTGGAGGCACACCGGTCATGAAACACTGAGTTAGGTAAAAAATCCATACGTATCCATACGCCCTATGTCCTGAAGAGGTTAATAATGGCTATATAACATTGTTCATAAGGTTCTACCTATATCCCTAATGAGTTACTACGGAGTTGATCCAGAGGAAGGCAAAAAAAAACTCAGCTTAGAGGTAAAAATTCCTTCCCAACTCCAATATGGCAGTCAGAGTAAATCCCTGGATCAACCTTCTGTCCCGATAGATCTAGGATCCATAACCTGTAATGTTATTACTCTCCAAAAATGCATCCAGACCCCTTTTGAACTCTTTTACCGAGTTCACCATGGCCACCTCCTCCGGGAGAGAATTCCATAGTCTCACTGCTCTTACAGTAAAGAACCCCCGTCTGTGCGCTGGTGTAGAAACCTTCTTTCCTCTAACTGAAGATGTCCCCTTGTTATGGATACAGTCCTGGGTATAAATAGATCATGGGAGCGATCTCTGTACTGCCCCCTGATATATTTAAGCATAGTTATCAGGTCTCCCCTATGCCTTCTGTTTTCTAAACTAAATAACCCTAATTCTGATAATCTTTCTGGTTACTGTAGTCCTTCCATTCCCCATATTACTCTGGTTGCCCGTCTTTGAACCCTCTCCAGATCCACTATATCTTTCTTGTACACTGGTGCCCAGTACTGTACACAGTATTCTATGTGTGGTCTGACAAGTGATTAGTACAGCAGTAAAATTATTTCCTTGTCATGGGCATCTATGCCCCTATTGATGCACCCCATGATTTTATTTGCCTTGGCAGTAGCTGCATGACACTGGTCGCTACAGCTAAATTTACTGTTAACTAAGTCCTTTTCCAAGTCGTTTTCCATGTCAGTTGTCCCAAGTGTGCTCCCATTTAATACATCATCCCAGCCTGGATTTTCCCCATGTGCATCATCTTACATTTATCCGTGTTTAACCTCATCTGCCACATCTCAGCCCAAACCTCCAATCAATCCAGATCCATTTGTAATAGTGCACAGTCCTCTATTGTGTTAACCACTTTGCAGAATTTAGTTTCATCTGCAAAGATTGCTACTTTACTAGTCAACCACTCTACAAGGTCATTAATGAATATATTAAATAGAACAGGACCCAAGACAGACCCCTGTGGTACCCCACTAGTAACATTCACCCAATCAGAATAAGTAACATTAATAACCACCCTCTATTTCCTATCACTATGCCAGTTACTTACCCACTTGCACACATTGCCCCCCCAGCCTGAGCATTCTCATTTTATGCAGCAACCTTTTAGTGTTGGACAGGACATGGAAACCAGGTAATGAGGAGGTGTGTTCAAAGCAGTAGGGGAGTGGTACTGTCGGTGAAGAAGAGCTTAGCTGAAGTAGAGCCAAAACACTGGTCAAATGTACCAAACATAGTCCTGCTGGTCTGATCAGCTTAGGAGCTGGCAACAGCGATACTGTTACATCTTCAGGACTGAGAAAAAAATGTTCCAGAGGAGGCGCACAGTCAGTAGGGGTGTATCTGTCCTGATCACAGGCAGCACATTGTCAATCTTTTTCTTATCACTTCCGTGTTCTCCTCCTCTATCCTGTCAGTTATCTATTGGGGAAATAATAGACAATAGTTACCCTGTTGTAGTGAAACTTAATTTGCACATGTCCAAGTTGTTGGTGATGCAGGCGCTACCGTACCATCTTGTTAACTCTGTGTCCTTTAGATAACTAATTGGGTGTGTCCAACCCAGATGGTGCATACCTAGTCACCATTATTAGGGCAAAAAAGCTGTCCTTGCTTTGCAAAGTAATGTGGCGGAGAAGCTGGGCCACTCCATGCAATTGTCAGTGTGCAACACTGTGCATGCCACAGTAGATACATGGAGCAGAAGCTATGGCCAAGGCCAGTGTGTTTTACGGTCCACTGGGTCAACATCTTGCAGAACAAGTCTCCACTGTTAGGGTGGGCTCACACTACGTTTTCTCCCATATGGGAGCGCATACGGCAGGGGGGAGCTAAAACCTTGCGCTCTCGTATGCCTTCGTATGCGCTCCCGTATGTAATTCATTTCAATGAGCCGGCTGGAGTGAAACGTTCGGTCCGGTCGGCTCATTTTTGCACCGTATGTGCTTTTACGACCGGACCTCAAACCGTGGTTGACCACAGTTTTAGGTCCGGTTGTAAAAGCGCATACGCCGCAAAAATGAGCCGACCGGACCGAACGTTTCACTCCGGCCGGCTCATTGAAATGAATTACATACAGGAGCGCATACGAAGGCATACAGGAGCGTGAGGTTTTAGCTCCCCCCTGCCGTATGCGCTCCCGTATGGGAGAAAACGTAGTGTCAACCCAGCCTAACATGGGCAGAAAATAGTAATGACACTATGACAGTTCAGTTTCTGACACCTGCCGCCTATCCTCCTCATCCAGGTCCTTTTTCACAGACATCCTACATTCCCACAGAAAATAGCATAGCTTTCTCTTCCTCTACTCCTCTACTCCCTGTTTTCATTGGTGCAAGGTTAAGCACTTCCCTGCTGTATTACATCTGCTAAGCCTGGGCAAGAAAAAACACACAGCAGAGGACTTTTTGACCTGTCTGCAGCAGGCAGTGGTAACAGACTAATGCAGCATTTTTTGGAGCTGATGTGACTTTCAGTTGATGCATTAGAAACTAATCAGAGACACTTGCTACATGGCCTTTTGAAGATGATGATGATGACAACGAGGACCATGATGACCAACCTTGGCAGGATGGGACAGAGGTGGAACAATCTGGGCCCTGGGAAAAGCTGGCAAGGATGGCGAGCTGTATGTTGTCTTACTTGTGCACTGACAGGCATCTTGCACACATGAAGGAATGAGATGAGTACTGGAAAGCTACACTGTAAGACCCTCAGTATAAAGACAGAATGGGGAATTTTTTTTAACCCCTTAAGGACCAAGGGTTTTTCCGTTTTTGCATTTTCATTTTTCCTCCTTACCTTTAAAAAATCATAACTCTTTAAATGTTGCACCTAAAAATCCATATGATGGCTTATTTTTTGCTCCATCAATTCTACTTTGTAATGACGTCAGTCATTTTACCCAAAAATGTACGGCGAAACTGAAAAAAAAATCATTGTGAGACAAAATTGAAAAAAACAATCGCTATTTTGTAAATTTTGGGGGCTTCCGTTTCTACACAGAAACTTTTTCGGTAAAAATTACACCTTCTCTTTATTCTGTAGGTCCATATTATTAAAATGATACCCTACTTATATAGGTTTTATTTTGTCGTACTTCTGGAAAAAATCATAACTACATGCAGGAAAATACATACATTTAAAATTGTCATCTTCTGACCCCTATAACTTTCTTATTTTTCCGCATATGGGGCGGTATGATGGTTCATTTTTTGCGCAGTGACCTGAAGTTTTTAGCGGTACCATTTTTTGTATTGGTCGTACATATTGATTGCTTTTTATTCACTTTTTCATGATGTAAAAAGTGACCAAAAATACACTATTTTGGACTTTGGAATTTTTTTGCGCGTACGCCATTGACCGTGCGGTTTAATTAATTCAGTCATTCAGCGAGCGGACAGCGAGGAGGCAGGTAGGGACCCTCCTGCTGTCCTGCAAGCTGTTTGGGATGCCGCGATTTTGCTGCGGCAATCCCGAACAGCTCCCAGAGCTAACCGGCATAGGTTTACTTTCACTTTAGACGCGGCGTTCTATAACGCCGTGGCCCCGCGTTATAGAACGCCCTGGGTCCTTAACAGGTTAATAACCTTTCGAAAAGGAAAACAAATGTAATTTTTATAGGGAGAAGTTATACAGCCAGTTTGCCATGGTTTTACAGCAAGAAACACCAGCTTGTTACACCAGTTAACACTCCACTCCCTTTGCCAACATTAACCCTACAAGAGGCAGATTCTGCAGCAGCTATGGCATCTTTCCATTAGACTACATGATAAAGTTTTTACATTCAATTTGCCACCCTAACATTAATTGTTACTAACGGGATGTACACTACCACCTGCACAACCAGATTAATGCATGCCTTAGCTGTACTATTTCTCTAACAGCCACTATGAGCCCAGACCCCATGGACTTCTGGGTCACTAGATAAGATCATTGGCCAGAACGTGCCAGAACTTGTCTTGTCCACTCTCTAGTGTAGCATCAGAGAGAGTGTTTGGTGCGGCAGGTGGCATCAACACCCCTAACTGCTTGCTGTCCAATGGCTACTGCAAGTCCTACCAGTCCATCACTGCCTGCTGATCTGTCCACTGACTGTTACAACTTCAATCAGACAACCACAGGCTGCTGTCTGCTGGCTACTACAACTACCACCAGTCCACCACCCTTACAGCGTTTGCTGCTACTACCAACCAGGCCTACTAAAAAGGAATATTTTTTTAAATACATTTTTCATACAAAAGCTATTTTTTTCTTCACTATTTTGGGACACGATCTCCATTGCAATTCCCAAAAGGGAGAATTTTTGGAACACTTTCAAAAATCCATGGTGTCTTCACTTGCCAGTCCTAAAACCTGTTGCTACTCCCAAGGAGGGAGAATTTTTGTATACCTCTGTGTACATTTTAATTCCGGCAGGCATCTGCCAACAAACAGGGATACTTTATGTACCTTTATTTTTGTGTTGTAAAGCACACAAAATCCTCTAGTGCAGTGTCTTTTTAAACAAGCTGTTAGTTTCCATGGGTTACCACATGTCACCTTAACTTTCAAATTTTTTATCAGTGTTATACAGCGCTTTAGTATATACAGTTAATCGCTGAGTGATCATTAGAACACTATATTTCCCATTCACCTAATATGAAATAAAACATAACTTTTAATGAGCCTTTAAGTAAAAAACAACACCACACTAGTTGCATCTGCTAGTGAAATCAATATAAGGTTCTATGGCTGCAGTCCATAGCTACCAAGGATGGCACTAGTGGGTGATATTAAAGGAGATGTCCAGCACAGACTTTTTCTATTTCATCCTGCCCGGGCTGCAAAAAAAGACAAAACAAACTTTCACTTACCTCCAAATGTTGCCCCAGAGCTCCGCAACAGCTGATCGGTCAGCCGGGCCTCCTGTTTCCTACTTCCTTTAGCCCGGTACGTCAAACGGCACTTCAGCCTATCACCGGCCGCAGCGATGTCCTGCCTCGGCCGGTGATAGGCTGAAGCGCCGTGTGACGTACCGGGCTAAAGGAAGTAGGAAGCAGACAGCCCAGCTGACCGATCAGCTGTTGTGGAGCTCTGGGGCAACATTTGGAGGTAAGTGAAAGTGTGTTTTGTCTTTTTTTGCAGCCGGTAGGATGGAATAGAAAAAGTCTGCGCTGGACATCTCCTTTAACAACTTTACAAATTGCCCACCCAACATTTCACCAAAGCTGTGGCTTTCTCAAGGGCTTTAGGGCATAAATACAGGGCTTGAGAGCTCTTAGGCAGAGTTATACACATGTTTTGAGTTTAATTTTATTGCCGGTTTTATAGAGAACCTGTTCTACTCGCAACCCAAACTTCCATGACTATGGCTCTAATGTGGGCAGATAGATGTCACAGCCCCAGTAGATTTACCACAACTGATGCTTCCCTAGGCACACTCAGCCCATGCTGCATAATTGACGGCATATATAAAGCCTCACTCTTAAGAATGCTGCTGATCAGCTATCCTATGCTGACAAAATGCCATTTAATCCTGGTTGTCCTTCAGTATGAAAAATAAATAAATGGAAATGTTACACTCAAAAGCTACCCCTTACTGTACCTTCACTGCCATGGTTTAAAACAACAGACATTTACACAGCCAGTATACTGTACTGTCTGCTTCCCAGTGAAATTTTTTCAGGTTTTATTGATTTTCCCTCTTACCTATCTTTCCCGCAGAGGCATAGAGCATCTTCACACTTATCACCCACTCTGGCCTTGGCCGAGCATGCATGTGTTTTTAGAGAAAGTGTGGTAAGATCCTGCTGCCAGACACCTCTCTCCAGAAAATAAAAGGATCAGGCAGTTGAAACCCAACATACCTGATCCTTCTATACCCTGTCATCATTTGTTGGAAAAAATTTAAGAGGCCGTCAAAAAATTAGATGGCTAAACAGTTTATGCCTGCAGACTTTAGTAGTAAACTGCACCTCAAGATAATCTGCTGGCTTTGGTTTACAGTTATTCCGGGTATTCCGGCTTCATACATCTTATCCCCTATCCAATGGATAGGGGATAAGATGTATGATCGCAGGGGTCCCACCACTGGGGACTCCCACAATCTCGGTGCCGGGCGTTGCCTCCGAGACAGCCACGCCTCCCTTCATTCATTAAAGACAATTTTCTTTATTTTCAAAAGAAATATTAACAAAAAAGAATATAATAAATAGAAAATACAAGCTTGACAGCAGATATAAGGGAGATATCCTGCATGTGCAAATCGGCTTGCTACCAATAATGAAAG
Source organism: Hyla sarda (assembly GCF_029499605.1). Taxonomy (NCBI): domain Eukaryota; kingdom Metazoa; phylum Chordata; class Amphibia; order Anura; family Hylidae; genus Hyla; species Hyla sarda. Next base: position 369,371,512 of record NC_079189.1, on the reverse strand, counting down.
TGGTCTGTTTTACATCTGCAACACAGTTGTCATCGGGAGGTCATAGATGAGGTGATGATGGCGGCGTTAGTAAATAACATGGAAATAAAATTGTAGGGAAATAAAACCCACAAAGAAACCTACACTCCACTCTTAATAAATCAGGGCCTACATGTCTGTGCCATGTGGATGTCGGTCAAATAAGGAAAGTACGAGTGGTGCATCATCTGAGTTAACCATGTTCTCTAATTGGGTGTTCAAAACATAATAATACAGGGAGGAATGTACAAAAATGTAGTTGAAGCGTGACCAGGATGATTGGGCATGGGAGAAGAAGGAGAAATGAGTCTCTTGCAAAAGGGCCACATCCGCCTTCAGTTTGAGGAGGTGTCTCAGTACCATCATGCATTTTTTAGGGAACAAAACCCCTTAATGTTCCAAGACACTACTCGCATAAACAAAAGTTACCATAGACATGAAATACCTTAAAGAACCTATAGCTGGAGAGGTGCAGATGTGAACTCTGGACATAAGCTGCAGACAAACAAGATGAACAAAAGCATGTAATGAAATATGAACCAACATTCTAGAAGGAATGTAAAATGAAAGAAGAAAAAGACGTCCTAGGTAACACCAAAAATTGCTCATGACTTTGCTTTTTTCGAGAAGAGTACAAGCTCCCAACTATGCAAGTGTTGAATATGACAAAAAAGAAAAATCAGGTAGATAGATGAGTACCCGATTTTGGGTGGGTATGAGCCTCCGCCACACATAAACTGGTGCCAAAGAGGGGGGGGGGGGGGGGGAGAGAAAGATAGGGAGAAATTCAACAGAATAATAACGAGCAAAAGTGGAAATTCAAGCAAACCAGTCCTCTCAGATCAAATAGGTAGCCATTAACACTCAATGCAGTTGGGTGAGAATAATATTTGAAGCTAGGTGTGCAATCACTCAATATAACCATCCCTTAAGGGGAGTTCTATCAAACAGGATTGGCAACGTCAATAACATCTTCACATAAAGTTCCTTGAAAAGCATGACACTGCTCAAGCAGTAACATATTAAGAGGACACTCTAATATCAAGTAGCACTAAAGGGAAGGCCCAACATCCTCAGACAAGTCAGGTCGAGGGATCAGAGAAACACTGTTCCTCAAACATCTGGTTGGCCATAGGCAAAGCTTCACCTCGACGGTCTGTGGAGCCCACAGAGGGCCACTGAAAAGGACAGGCTTGGGATGTCTGGTACCGCGGCTGATGTCTGCATTTCTTCTTTTCTGGGCTAACAAAGGAGGCAACAGCAATGGGGTCCAAATAAGTGGATTTGTCCTTCATGGGAGTGTGGTGGTCTGTCGGTATATGAAAGAAATCAGCAGCCTCACCAGGGTGATGAAAGGAGTGAGTGGAACCATCTGATAATTGGACATGAAGCACTGCAGGATATTGTAAACATAATTTGAGGCCTTTTTTAAATAGGAAGCGCTGAATGCCTTTCTTTTTTTTTTTTTTTGGTAACTTCAACGAAGTAGTCAGCAAATAAGACAATGTTTAAGCCTCTTAACAGGAGTTGGGTTTTCGGTGCTCTGAAGGCCTTAGGATGTCCTCCTTGTCATTATAATCCTGGTATCTCATTATCACCTGTCTGGGACAAGGTTCCTTCTGTGGGCAATTATCAGCGGGCGGCGGTAATGGTGGACCGACTCTATGAGCTCTTTCAACCCGTCTCGGGTGTCTGAGGCCAAGGGCCCCTGGGAGTACTGTCTCGCAGAGTTGTTGTAGCTGCTGCGGCTTAACATGTTCAGGCATGGCAACCAGGCGCAGGTTGTTGTGCCTTAATCTGTTTTCTAAGTCCTCAATACGGTCTTTAAGGTAAGTGGTATCTTGTATAGCTTGTTTGAGGGCAGACACTGAAGTTGTGGGTGTGTCTTCCATTTTCTGAACCCTGTCTTCTATCTCAGTGACTCTCTGAATTGTTTTAGCAAGGTCCTTCTGCATACTCTGTAGAGAAGCAAAGAGGGTCTCAATCATAGCGGTCGGCAGTTCAGGGAATAGATGCTCCGCTACAGTGGCAGCATGCATCTTAAAGTCCACTCCAGTAAAAGCAACCCCATTTCACCTCCGGTTGCTGGGAACAGTGAGTCTGTCTATCAATCTGGTGTAAGCTGGAACAGGTCCGGGGTGGGAGGAATAGCGATGTACATGTCAGCTGACTGTGCCACTGCAGCAGCGTGTGCATGTAGAGAGGAGCAGGGGCATGGGCCAACTGCTGTCTTCTCAACAACAACAGTGGCGGCCATATTAGTGCTGGAGCCGTCTGAGGCCATAGAAGAACCGTCAGGACTGTGCTGTTTACCAGACTGCTTAGTGAGGAAATGCTCCATAAAACGAGTCTCTACACTTTCCCCGTAATCTTCCTCCAGTTTGGCAGGTGAAATATGCGGGTATACTGAGGTGGCTGGATGCAAGGTAAATGCACAGGTAGTAGCTGGTAAAGTTGCTTCCTCACATCCATGCGCTGGGACCGGAAGTCACACCCCTTCATTCATGTCTAGTCTATGGGAGGGGGCGTGATGGCCTTCACGCCCCCTCCCATAGAAATGAATGGAGGGGCCTGGCGCGATGCTACTAGGGGACCTGGCCGGGACATCACGTCCCCTTCTCTGAGGCAGCGCCTTGCACAGAATGCCAGCGGCTACACACAGATCACTGGGGTACCCTGTGGCAGGACTCCTGCAATCATACATCTTATTCCCTATCCTTCCCTAAGTTCAGGATAATGCCATTTAAACTGACTTTTTCTTATGTATTGTTTAATTTTGAGCTTTAACACTTACATGTCTGATGCTGCTTTACTTTAAAGGAAAACTGTCAGCTTGCTCCCCCCGCACTAAGCAGCGGTTCTGGCCATTCAGCCGATATCTTCGTTTTTCCCTATATGCTATTTAAGTGCTAACTGGCACAGGTGGCCTTAACTGGCACTCTGACATCACCCCCGCCGGCCACTGCGCCACCCTGCTCGTCAATATTCCTCCCCTCCCTCCACCTCTCCCTCTTCTCCCTGCTCTGTAATGAAGAGGGGGAGGTGAGGGGAAAGGGAGGGGAGGAATATTGATGAGCTGGGCGGTGCTGCGGCCGACTGCAGTGACATCAGAGTGCCAGTTAACGCCGCCTGTGCCAGTTAGCACTTAATTAGCATATAAGGAAAAATGAAGATATCGGCCGAACGGCCGGGCGGACCAGGGCACAGTAGGCATCAAACTGATCAGCGTCCCCCGCATTATCAGCCAGTACTGCTGGTTATTGCAGGGGTTGGGGGCAAGCTGACAGTTTTCCTTTAAGGCTCGTTTTTTAGGGTTAGTCCACTAATTTGCTCCTGGCTCTTCTTCTGGTTCTCATCTTTGGTAGGTTCTATGGAATACTGTCTGTCCTGTTCTCTGTTTATGACTTGTTCTGTGTTACTGACATCATTTGTTATATTCTTGTACAGCAAAGTCCTCTCCAAACCTTTCTGCATGAAGTCAAAATCAAGAATTCCATAGACTCCAGGCCTTATACTCGATTAATCTAACTAGCACCAAACTGTTTACAGTGTTAATATGTTACTATATGTAGCTGTATACATGATATGCTGTAAATGTATTACATTAAAGGCAAACTGACAGGGTGTTCACCTGCACTAAACCCAACACCCTAGGTTATAGTGCGGGTGAACATGAGCAATATGATGTATTACTTACTTAAATCATCCATATTATGCATATTCATAATTCTTCACTCTCACATTCTAGTGATGTAAGAACCTGCGGCTATGTGAGTGCTCTGGTATTTTTGCAGAGTGCATGCGCCGCTGGCTAATCTGCCCTCTCATGTCGTAATGATTAGAACATGAGAGTGAAGAATAATAATATGCATAAGATATGCGGCTGTAGCGTGGCATACAGGACCGAGGCAGGGAGCTCGGCACGCTGGCTCCTGCCTCCATTGTGCCCTAAACCTCATTAGCATTTTAGCATCCGGGGCCATATCATGAAAACACCTGGACCAATAGGTGATACCTCATTTTATTTCTGTTCACTATGACCTTGTGTATTAGATTTAGTGCAGGTGAACAGCCTGTCAATTTCCCTTTAATAAAAATATGAAAAATACTAAACATTTCATATACAAAATCAAGACTTTAAGATCATGTTAAAACATTCATATTTTTTTTTTCCTTCCTTGCTTTATGTAATTGGTCTATAATGCAATTCAATTTACAGGTTTTCTCAATAACAACATCACCTCACACGATTTTGCCACTACACCATCTGCTTTGGTACTGTGGACCCAGCTCGCTGGATTAAGTAGCACCTGCTGCCAACTTGTAGACAGATCCATAGAGAGGAAAGTATTTACAGAGAAAAATAATTATTTATTTACATCCAAGCATTCACTAAGCATAATGTTTCATAGTCTTAGGGGCTTAGAGTTTCTTATAGAACTGAGGACTACAGGTGCAGGTAGGTGACCTCATACTGTCTGCTGCACATGTACCACTCATACATTAAATCTAATATGATATTAAGCTAAAAAATGTCTTTACCCTGTGCTTACAATTTATATTCTGACCAGTGTATTCTTATTTTTAGAACACAAAGCAAATGTGTATTCAGTTATTCTACTCCCCTGAGGCAACTGTAACAAATGGTGGCTTGGAAAATGATTGGGAACTATAAGGCTGTCTTATAAGTTCACTTTAGGGATCAGTTTCATTAGGTCTATCAATCAGAAAAAGAGTTTCTACATAGCAACAAAATATCATTAAAGTGCCAGTAAGACTTATTTTTATAGTGTTTTTACTAATATGTCTAAATCCTAATTAAAAAAAAGGAGTTCCAATAGAAGCATATCGGTGCCGTCTTCATATTTGTGAGTTGTTTTTATGTTATAGATCAAGACATGTTCAAAACACTATTTTGGTGGGCTCAATCCCAATATATTAAGAAACTGGGAGCTGCTAGTGTTAATGCATAGAAAAACTAAACAAGGGATGACACCATAAAGCGCACACCATATGAAGTAAATAGAGGAAAAATATATTAGTATATAACAATCTTTATTAAGTAGACAAAACATTATTCCATCACATGGATGTTGCTACTTAATAAAGATTTTTATATAGTAATATATTTTTTCGCTATCTACTTTATGTGGCGTGCGCTTTATGGTGTTATCCCTTGTTCCTTTTTTCTTTTTAATTAAGGACTTAGGACGTATGAGTCCCTGTCTATAATGCGGGGTCCCGGCGCCAATTCACAGCCGGGACCCGCGGCTAATAGAGCGCGGCCGTGATTGTTCGGCCACGCGCTATTAACCCTTCCGATGCGGCGCTCAAAGCTGAGCGCCGCATCGAAAGTGAAAGTAAATGCTTCCCGGCTGCTCAGTCGGGCTGATCGGGGTCATCGCAATAAAATTGCGATGCCCCGATCAGCTACCCGGAGAGAAGAAGGTCCCTACCTTCTTCCGTCGGTGTCCCGATTCTGATTGATTGCTCCATGCCTGAGTTACAGGCTGGAGCAATCAACCGCCGATTACACAGCTTGTTGCCATGCAACGGCAAGGCAACAATCTGTGTATGCAATCAGCCATTGCAAGCTCATAGGTCCCCATAGGAGCTATGAGCTCGCAAAAAAAAAGTGTAAAAAAAAGGTTAACCCTTTCAGGTATTCCCTTCTGAATTAAAAGTTTAAATCACCCGGCATTTCCTAGTAACAAAATAAAACAGTGTAAATAAAAATAAACATATGTGGTATCACCATGTGCGGAAATGTCCGAATTATAAAAATATACTGCTTTTAAAACCGCACGTTTAATGGCGTACACGCAAAAAAATTCCAAAGGCCAAAATAGCGCATTTTTGATCACTTTTTATACCACAAAAAAGTGAATAAAAAGTGATAAAAAAAAGTCTGATCAGAACAAAATGGTACTGCTAAAAACTTCAGATCATGGCGCAAAAAATGAGCCCTCATAGCGCCCTGAACACAGAAAAATAAAAGTTATAGGGCTCAGAAAATGACACTTTTAAACATATAAATTTTCCTGCATGTATTTATGATTTTTTTCTGAAGTAATACAAAATCAAACCTATACAAGTAGGGTATCATTTTAACCGTATGGACCTACAGAATAAAGATATGGTGTCATTTTTACCGAAAAATGTACTGCATAGAAACGGAAGCCCCCAAAATTTACAAAATGGCATTTTTTCTTCAAGTTTGTCGCACAATGAATTTTTTTTCTGTTTCGCCGTGAATTTTTTGGTAAAATTACTAATGTCACTGTAAATCAGAATTGGTGGTGCAAAAAATAAGCCATAATACAGATTTTTAGATGAAAGGGTTATGATTTTTTAAAGACAAGGAGGAAAAAATAAAAATGCAAAAACGTGAAATCGCTCAGTCCTTAAGGGGTTAAATAGATCAGGACATGTGAATCATTACATACACGCGAAAATGCTATAATGCAATAATTCTGCCTGTTATTTTCCACAAATAGACAAAGATTTTAACAGCGGTAGCATTATTTATTGCTCAATGATGTAGTGCCTAAGACATTTAAAGCATTCTATGGAATTCCTAACCATGAATTCAGAAATAATTTTTTCCCTTCTGATATTAACCTCTTAACCCCTTAAGGACTCAGGGTTTTTCCGTTTTTGCACTTTCGTTTTTTCCTCCTTACCTTTTAAAAATCATAACCCTTTAAATTTTCCACCTAAAAATCCATATTATCGCTTATTTTTTGCGTCGCCAATTCTACTTTGCAGTGACATTAGTCATTTTACCCCAAAATGCACGGCGAAACGGAAAAAAAAATCATTGTGCGACAAAATCGAAAAAAAAAACGCCATTTTGTAACTTTTGGGGGCTTCCGTTTCTACGCAGTGCATATTTCGTTAAAAATTACACCTTATAATTATTCTGTAAGTCCATACAGTTAAAATGATACCCTACTTATATAGGTTTGATTTTGTCGCACTTCTGGAAAAAATCATAACTGCATGCAGGAAAATTTATACGTTTAAAAATGTCATCTTCTGACCCCTATAACTTTTTTATTTTTCAACGTACAGGGCGTTATGAGGACTCATTTTTTGCGCCATGATCTGAAGTTTTTAACGGTATGATTTTTGTTTTGATATGACTTTTTAATCACTTTTTATTCATTTTTTTAATGGTATAAAAAGTGACCAAAATACGCTTTTTTGGACTTTGGAATTTTTTTTGCGCGTACGCCATTGACCGTGCGGTTTAATTAATGATATATTTTTATAGTTCGGACATTTACGCACGCGGTGATACCACATATGCTTATTTTTTTTTTTTTTTTACACTGTTTTATTTTTTTTATGGGAAAAGGGGGGTGATTCAAACTTTTATTAGGGAAGGGGTTAAATGACCTTTATTAACACTTTTTTTTAAACATTTTTTTGCAGTGTTATAGGTCCCATAGGGACCTATAACACTGCACACACTGATCTCCTATGCTGATCACTGGCGTGTATTAACACGCCTGTGATCAGCATTATCGGCGCTTGACTGCTCCTGCCTGGATCTCAGGCACGGAGCAGTCATTCGTCGATCGGACACCGAGGAGGCAGGTAAGGGCCCTCCCGGTGTCCGATCAGCTGTTCGGGACGCCGCGATTTCACCGTGGCGGTCTCAAACAGCCCAACTGAGCAGCCGGGATACTTTCAGTTTCACTTTAGAAGCTGCGGTCAGCTTTGACCGCCGCTTCTAAAGGGTTAATACCGCACATCGCCGCGATCGGCGATGTGTGGTATTAGCCGCGGGTCCCGGCCGTTGATGAGCTCCTGGACCGAAGCAATATGATGCAGGATCGCGGCGCGATCCCGCTTCATATCGCGGTAGCCGGCGCAGGACGTAAATATACGTCCTGCGTCGTTAAGGGGTTAAGGACCAAGGGCGTATGGATACGCCCTCACACCCTGGGCCTTAAGGACCCATTGCGTATCCATACGCCCTGGCGTTTTCCGGTGTCTGCCGCGCGCCGGGCAGAGATCAGAACTGGATGCCTGCTGAAATCCTTCAGCAGGCATCCAGGGCAAACGCTGAGGGGGACCATGTAGGCCCCCCATGTCGGCGATCGCTGCAAATTGCAAGGGAAATCGCCCTTGCGATCTGCGGCGATACCGGGCTGATCGGGTCTCTGGGACTCGACCCCCCGGTAATTTCGCATGATCCCGGCTGTCACAGACAGCCAGGACCATGCTTACGTATAGGAGCGAGGTGGCAAGCCTGCCACCTTCTCCGATCCCCTGCGATTCTTCGTTTAGTTAACCGACCAATCGCAGGAAGGGGGGCGGTTACTTCCTCCCGCCCTGCCCGGCCCCTGAAAGTCCGGAGAGGACGGGAGGAAGACCGGAGGACGCGGCGGGGGACGGGGGAGTGCTGGGGCCCGGCCCTGGTACTTACCTCGTCCCTGAAGACCCGGATCCCGGCGAGGAAGATGGCGGCGGCGGCGACAGGTGAGTAGATCTTCAGCCGCGATCGGGCCCTTTACAGCAATGCACGTCGCCGTAAAGCGACATGCATTGCTGTAATGGGACCCTGTAAACTACCACTCCCAGCATGCCCAGACAGCCCTTGGAGTCTGGGCATGCTGGGAGTTGCAGTTTTGCAACATCTGGAGGTCCACAGTTTGGAGACCACTGTGCCCTTCCAGATGTTGCAAAACTACACATCCTCAGCATGCCCTTACTGTCCAGGCATGCTGGGAGTTGTAGTTCTGTAACATCTAGCCCTTCAGATGTTGCAGAACTACAACTCCCAGCATGGCTGGACAGTTTTGGCATACTGGGGGTTGTAGTTTTGCAACATCTGGAAGGGCACAGATTGAGAACCACTGTATTAGTGGTCTGCAAACTGTAGTCCTCCAGATGTTGCAAAACTACAACTCCAAGCATGCTGGGAGTTGTAGTTCGGCAACATCTGGCTCTAAAGATGTTGCCGAACTACTACTCCCAGCATGCCTGAGAATGTTTGGGAGTTGTGGTTTTGCAACAGCTGGAGGCACACTGGTTGGGAAACATTGTCTGTTTCCTAACTCAGTGTTTCCCAACCCGTGTGCCTCCAGCTGTTGCAAAACTATAACTACCAGCATGCACTGATAGGCTGTGCATGCTGGGAGTTGTAGTTTTGCAACAGCTGGAGGTCCCCCCCCTGTGAATGTACAGGGTACATTCACATGGGCAGGGGGCTTACAGTCAGTATCAGGCTGCAAGTTTGCGATGCAGCAAATTTTGCGCGGCAGCTCAAACTCGCAGCGGGAAACTCGCTGTAACCCCCCGCCCATGTGACTGTACCCTAAGAACACTACACTACACTACACTAACACAAAATAAAATAAAAAGTAAAAAACACTACATATACACATACCCCTACACAGCCCCCCTCCCCTCCCCAATAAAAATGAAAAACGTCTGGTACACCACTGTTTCCAAAATGGAGCCTCCAGCTGTTGCAAAACAACAACTCCCAGTATTGCTGGACAGCCGTTGACTGTCCAAGCATGCTGGGAGTTTAGCAACAGCTGGAGGCACCCTGTTTAGGAATCACTGGCGTAGAATACCCCTATGTCCACCCCTATGCAAATCCCTAATTTAGGCCTCAAATGCGCATGGCGCTCTCACTTTGGAGCCCTGTCGTATTTCAAGGCAACAATTTAGGGTCACATATGGGGTATCGCCATACTCGAGAGAAATTGCCTAACAAATTTTGGGGGGCTTTTTCTCCTTTCACCCCTTATGAAAATGTGAAGTTGGGGTCTACACCAGCATGTTAGTGTAAAAAAATAAATTGTTTACACTAACAGGCTGGTGTTGCCCTATACTTTTCATTTTGACAAGAGGTAAAAGGGAAAAAAGCCCCCCAAAATTTGTAATGCAATTTCTCCCGACTACGGAGATACCACATATGTGGGTGCAAAGTGCTCTGGGGGTGCACAACAAGGCCCAGAAGGGAGAGTGAGCCATGTACATTTGATGTGATTTGCACAGGGGTGGCTGTTTGTTACAGCGGTTTTGACAAACGCAAAAAAAAAAAAAAAAAAACACATGTGACCCCATTTCGGAAACTACACCCCTCACGGAATGTAATGAGGGGTGCAGTGAGAATTTACACCCCACTGGTGTCTGACAGATCTTTGGAACAGTGGGCTGTGCAAATTAAAAATGTTGTACAGACTACTGTTCCAAAGATCTGACAGACACCAGTGGTGGTAAATGCTCACTGTACCCCTTGTTACATTCCTCAAGGGGTCTAGTTTCCAAAATGGTATGCCATGTGGGGGTTATTTTGCTGTCCTGGAACCATAGGGGCTTCCTAAATGCGACATGCCCCCGAGCAAAATTTGCTCTCAAAAAGCCAAATATGACTCCTTCTCTTCTGAGCATTGTAGTTCGCCCGTAGTGCACTTCAGGCCAACTTATGGGGTACCTCCATACTCAGAAGAGACGGGGTTACAAATTTTGGGGGGGTATTTTCTGCTATTAACCCTTGCAGAAATGTAAAATTTGGGGGGAAACACACATTTTAGTGAAATTTTATTAAATTTTTTACATATGCAAAAGTCGTGAAACACATGTGGGGTATTAAGGCTCACTTAATTCCTTGTTACGTTCCTCAAGGGGTCTTGTTTCCAAAATGGTATGGCATGTGTTTTTTTTTGCTGTTCTGGCACCATAGGGGCTTCCTAAATGCAACATGCCCTCCAAAAACCATTTCAGAAAAACATACTCTCCAAAATCCCCTTGTCACTCCTTCGGTTATGAGCCCTCTACTGCGTCCACCGAACACTTTACATAGACATATGAGGTATGTGCTTACTCGAGAGAAATTGGGCTACGAACATAATTATACATTTTCTCCTTTTACCCCTCGTAAAAAATCAAAAATTGGGTCTACAAGAACATGCGAGTGTAAAAAATGAAGATTGTGAAGATTGTGAATTTTCTCCTTCACTTTCCGAATATCATTTTGTATACTTTGGGGGAGTGCAGTTTTTATAATGGGGTAATTTGTGGGGTATTTCTAAGATGAAGACCCTTCAAATCCACTGCAAACCTGAACTGGTCCCTGAAAAATAGTGAGTTTGGAAATTTTGTGAAAAATTGGAAAATTGCTGCTGAACTTTGTAGCCCTCTGGTGTCTTCCAAAAGTAAAAACTTGTCAATTTTATGATGCAAACATAAAGTAGACATATTTTTTATGTGAAAAAAAAAATAATATTTTGAATATCCATTTTCCTTACAAGCAGAGAGCTTCAAAGTTAGAAAAATGCAAAATTTTAAAATTTTTCATAAAATTTTCACATTTTTCACCAAGAAAGGATGCAAGTTACAACATTTTTTTACCACTATGTTAAAGTAGAATATGTCACGAAAAAACAATCTTGGAATCAGAATGATAACTAAAAGCATTCCAGAGTTATTAATGTTTAAAGTGACAGTGGTCAGATGTTCAAAAAATGGCCGGGTCCTAAGGTGTAAAATGGCTGGGTCCTTAAGAGGTTAAAGGGGTTCTCCACTGGAAAAAAAATGTAAATCAACTGGTGCCAGAAAGTTAAACAAATTTGTAAATTACTTCTATTAAAAAATCTTAATCTTTCCAGTACTTATCAGCTGCTGTAATGATCCAGAGAAAGTTATTTTCTTTTTGAATTTCCTTTCTGTCTAACCACAGTGCTCTCTACTGACACCTCTGTCCATTTTAGGAACTGTCTAGAGCAGGATAGGTTTTCTTTGGGGATTTGCTTCTACTCTGGACAGTTCCTAAAATGGACTGAGGTGTCATCAGAGAACACTGTTGTCAGACAGAAAGGAAAAAAAAAAAAGAACTACCTCTGGAACATACAGCATCTAATAACTACTGGAAGGATTAAGATTTTTTAATAGAAGTAATTTACTAATCTGTTTAACTTTCTGGCACCAGGAGTTGATTTAAAAAAAAATGTTTTTTTTTCCCGTGGAGTACCCCTTTAATGTAGCGTTAGCCATGTTAGTTTTTTTTGCATGTAAGCACACATTTCTACAGTACACTAAAGTTTATGGAAGTTACAGAAATACCTAACATTTGGTAACTAGACCTGTATCTGCTTGCAAGTGCAGGAGAGTGGGTATTTTAAATATTCAAGATGGCCAGTTTTGCAGTTAACACAATTCACCATCCAAGCGCTAATGCTCCAAAATATAAAATATTAAAGCTTTCCTTAGAATGTTAACATAAATAGGCTTTGAACAATCATGTACAACAAGTAAAGCATTAGAATTTAGAAAAACTTCAAGGAAATGGAGAAGAATTGAAATATGAATTAAAAGAATGGGATAAAACAGCAGAACTGGGCTATAAAACCTACATCTCTTCTGGTAAAAGTAATGGAGACTTTTCTTATACTAATAATAATAATAATAATAATAATAATGATAAGCAAAAAAAAATATTTCTAATACAACATTTTTTAAAAAGAGTTTTCATGGAGCACCTATTATTTAACCTCTTAACGACAATGGACGTAAATGTACATCATGGTGCTGTGGTACTTACTGCACCATGATGTACATTTACGTTCCGTGATGACCGCAAGCACCAGACCAGTGCTCGCGTCATACACGGCAGGTCCCGGCTGCTATCAGCCGCCAGGGACCCGCTGGTAATGGCAGACATCAGTGATCACGCTAATGTTAGCCATTAACCCCTGAGATGCCGTGATCAATACAGATCATGGCATCTGCGGCAGTGCGGCAGGGATCCGATCATCCAGCATAGCGGCTGGAGGTCCCCCCACCTGCCTCCAACCGTCTCCTGGTGTCTTCTGCTCTGGTCTTAGATCGAGCAGACCAGAGCAAAGGATTACCGATAACACTGATCAGTGCTATGCCCTATGCATAGCACTGAACAGTATTAGCAATCAACTAACTGCTATAAATAGTCCCACACGGGGACATAAAAAGTGTAAAAAAAAGAGTTACAAAATTTGAAAAATCCCATTCCCCAATAAAAATGTTAATCATCCCTTTTTCCCATTTTACCCCCAAATAGCATTAAAAAAATGTATAAACATATTTGGTATTGGTGGGTGCGTAAATGCCCGAGTGAACTATCAAAATATAATGTTATTTACACTGTATGGTGAACGTTGTGAACGAAAAATTATTTTTTTATCACATTTTATTCCAAATTTTTTTTTAAGTGATTAAAAAGTTAAATATAAGCAAAAGTGGTACCAATATAAACTACAGATCACTTTGCAAAAAATGAGCCCTCATACCGCCCCGTATACGGAAACATTTGAAAGTTATAGGTGGTCAAAATAGGGAAATTTTAAACATACAAATTTTTTTTAAATAGTTTGAGATTTTTTTAAAGTGGTAAAATGATAGAAAACATGTCATTTTTTTACCGTAAAGTGTGAAAACAAAACCTACCAATCAATTGCAGTTTTCTTTTCAATTTCCCCACATAAATAATGTTTTTTGGGATTTGCCATACATTTTATGGTAAACTGAGTGATGTCATTACAAAGTAGAATTGATGACTCCAAAAACAAGCCCTCATATAGCTCTGTGAATGGAATTATAAAAGAGTTATGATTTTTATAAGGTAAGGAGGAAAAAACGGCAATTCAAAAATAAAATTGGCCTGGTCCTTAACCCCTTAAGGACCCAGCCCAAATATGCCTTAAGGATCCGCCATTTTTTGAACATCTGACCACTGTCACTTCAAGCATTAATAACTCTGGGATGCTTTTACCTTTCATTCTGATTCCGAGATTGTTTTTTCGTGACATATTCTTCTTTATGGTAGTGGTAAAATTTTGTCGATACTTGCATCATTTCTTGGTGAAAAATTCCAAAATTTGATGAAAAAATTGAAAATTTCGCATTTTTTTAACTTTGAAGCTCTCTGCTTATAAGGAAAATGGATATTCCAAATAAATTATACATTGATTCACTTATACAATATGTCTCCTTTATGTTTGCATCATAAAGTTTACATGTTTTTACTTTTGGAAGACATCAGAGGGCTTCAAAGTTCAGCAGCAATTTTCCAATTTTTTGCAAAATTTTCAAAATCGGAATTTTTCAGGGACCAGTTCAGTTTTGAAGGGGATTTGAAGGGCCTTCATATTAGAAATACCCGACAAATGACCCCATTATAAAAACTGCACCACTCAAAGTATTCAAAATGACATTCAGTAAGTGTGTTAACCCTTTAGGTGTTTCACAGGAATAGCAGCAAAGTGAAGGAGAAAATTCAAAATCTTTATTTTTTACACTCGCATGTTCTTGTAGACCCAGTTTTTGAATTTTTACAAGTGGTAATAGGAAAAAAAGCCCCCAAAATTTGTAATCCAATTTCTCTTGACTAAGGAAATACCTCATATGTGTATGTCAAGTGTTCGGCAGGCGCAGAAGAGGGCACAGAAGGGAAGGAGCGACAATGGGATTTTGGAGAGTGAATTTTTCTGAAATGGTTTTTGGGGGGCATGTCACATTTAGAAAGCCCCTTTGGTGCCAGAACAGCAGAAAACACCACATGGCATACCATTTTGGAAACAACACCCCTCAAGGCACGTAACAAGGGGTCCAGTTAGCCTTAACACCCCACAGGTGTTTGACAACTTTTCGTTAAAATCGGATGTGTAAGTGGAAAAAAAAATTCACACTAAAGTGCAGTTTTTCCCCCAAATTTACCATTTTTACAAAGGGTAATGGGAGAAAATGCCCCACTAAATTTGTAACCCCATCTCTTCTGAGTATGGAAATACCCCATGTTAGGATGTAAAATGCTTTGCAGGCGAACTACAATGCTCAGAAGAGAAGGAGTCACATTTGGCTTTTTGAAAGCAACTTTTGCTGAAATGTTTTTTTGGTGGCATGTCGCATTTAGGAAGCCCCTGTGGTGCCAGAACAGCAAAAAATACCCACATAGCATACTATTTTGGAAACTACACCCCTCAAGGAACGTAACAAGGGGTCCACTGAGCCTTAGCACACCACGGGTGTTTGACGACTTTTCTTTAAAGTTGGATGTGTAAATGAAAAAAAAAAATTTTTTTTTTACTAAAATGCAGTTTTCCCCCTAAATTTTAAATTTTTACATGGGATAATAGGAGAAAATGACCCCCAAAATTTGTAACCCCATTTCTTCTGAGTATGGAAATACCCCATGTTAGGACGTAAAATGCTCTGCTGGCGAACTACAATGCTCAGAAGAAGAGGAGCGCCATTGAGCTTTTGGAAAGAGAATTCGTTTGGATTGGTAGTCAGGGGCCATGTGCGTTTACAAAGCCCCCCGTGGTGCCAGAACAGTGGACCCCCCCACATGTGACCCCATTTTGGAAACTACACCCCTCACAGAATTTAATAAGGGCTGCAGTGAGTATTTACACCCCACAGATCTTTGGAACCGTGGGCTGTGCAAATTAAAAATTAAATTTTTACTTTTTACTGACCACTGTTCCAAAAATCTGTCAGACACCTGTGGGGCGTAAGTTCTCAATGTACCCTTTATTACATTACGTGAGGGGTGTAGTTTCCAAAATGGGATCACATGTGTCGGGGGTCCATTGTTCTAGCACTATGGGGGCTTTGTAAACACATGTGGCCTTCAATTCTGGACAAATTTTCTCTACAAAATCCCAATGGTGCTCCTTCTCTTCTGAGCATTGTAGTTCGCCTGCAGAGCACTTTAAATTCACATATGAGGTATGTTCTTACTCAGAAGAGATGGGGTTACAAATTTGGGGGGCTTTTTTCCTATTTTCCCTTGTGAAAATGAAAAATTTAGGGTAGCACCACCATTTTAGTGAAAAAATATAATTTTTTTATTTTCCCATCCAACTTTAATGAAAATTTATAACAGTAGAATAAGAAAAAAGTCGGCGACTCACCGGAGCTGGTTTTCAAGCAGTTTCTTCTTTATTAGTACTCACATGCATGGGGAGAGAAAAGACGTACAGGGGGTACAGCTGTCTGGCTACGGGACCGTTTCACATGTTCTACATGCTTCGTCTGGCCTATGGCCTTCGTCATAGGCCAGACGAAGCATGTAGAAATTGCACTACAAATTGTGGGGGGTCTTTTTTCCTTTTACCGCTTGTGGAAATAAAAAGTATGGGGCAACACCAGCATGTTAGTGTAAAACGTTTTATTTTTTTACACTAACAGGCTTGTGTAGCCCCCAACTTTTCCTTTTCACAAGCCGTACTCGGGAGAAATTGCACTACAAATTTTGTAGTGCAGTTTCTCCCGAGTACGACGATACCCCCTATATGGCCCTAAACTGTTTCCTTAAAATACGACAGGGGACTAAATAAGGGATTGCATAGGGGTGGACATAGGGGTATTCTACACCAGTGATTCCCAAACAGGGTGCCTCCAGCTGTTGCTAAACTCCCAGCATGCCTGGACAGTCAGTGGCTGTCCAGAAATGCTGGGAGTTGTTGTTTTGCAACAGCTGGAGGCTCCATTTTGGAAACCCTGACGTACAAGACGTTTTTAATTTTTATTGGGGGGGGGGCAGTGTAAGGGGGTGTATATGTAGTGTTTTACCCTTTATTATGTGTTAGTGTAGTGTAGTGTTTTTAGGGTACATTTGCACTGACGTGTTACGTTGAATTTCCCGCTAGGAGTTCGCGCTGCGGCGAAAAATTTGCTGCAGCCCAAACTTGAAGCAGGAAATTTACTGTAAACCTGTCCGTGTGAATGTACCCTGTACATTCACATGGGGGGGGGGGCAAACCTCCAGCTGTTTCAAACTACAACTCCCAGCATGTGCTGACAGACCGTGCATGCTGGGAATTGTACTATTGCAACAGCTGGAGGCACACTGGTTGGAAAACCTTCAGTTAGGTTCTGTTACCTAACTCAGTATTTTCCAACCAGTGTGCCTCCAGCTGCTGCAAAACTACAACTCCCAGCATGTACTAATCACCGAAGGGCATGCTGGGAGATGTAGTTATGCAACAGCTGGAGGTACCCAACTACAACTCCCAGCATGCCAAGACAGCTTTTTGCTTTCTGGGCATGCTGGGATTTGCAGTTTTGCAACATCTGGAGAGCTACAGTTTTTAGACCAGTGCACAGTGATCTCCAAACCGTGGACCTCCAGATGTTGCAAAACTACAACTCCCAGCATGCCCAGACAACAAACAGCTATGTGGGCATGCTAGGAGTTGTAGTTTTGCAAGATCTGGAGGGATATAGTTTAGAGACCACTGTATAGTGGTCTCAAACTGCAGCCCTCCAGCTGTCGCAAAACTACATATTCCAGCATGCCCAAACAGCTGTCTGGGCATGCTGGGAGTTGTAGTTTTGCAACATCTGGAGGGCTACAGTTTAGAGATCACAGTCTCAGACTGTAGCCCTCCAGATCAACTTACCGGCTTCCGTAGGATCCCGGGAGCCGTCCTTTTCTGACGCACGTCACGCCGCCCACCGATCACCGTCACCACAGCCTCCGGATCGGTAAGTGAATGTCGGCGCCCGGTCCTCTTCGGTTCCCCGTTCTGCCCCGCCTATAGTGGGTGGGCAGGATGGGGAAAACGAAAGTTAACCCCCCCCCCCCCCCGCCCCCGGTCTGCTATTGGTCGTCGCCTCTGACGATCAATAGCAGACCAATAGCAGGGATAGAAGGGGTGGCAACCCTGCCACCTCACTCCTATGCCTACAGGGGGATTGTGGGTGTCTTAGACAACCGCGATCCCCCTTATATTCCGGGTCACCGGGTCACCATAGACCCGTATGACCCGGAATTGGCGCAAATCGCAAGTGTGAATTCACTTGCGATTTGCGCCGATCGCCGACGGGGGGGTCTGATGACCCCCCTGGGAATTTGCGCGGGGTGTCTGCTGATTGATATCAGCAGTCACCCCGGCCCGGTCCCCGCCCGGCGCGCGGCGGAGACTGAAATTCCCACGGGCGTATGGATACGCCCTGGGTCCTTAAGTACCAGGACGTCAAGGCGTATCCATACGCCCTAGGTCCTTAAGTGGTTTTGGTCAAAATGAGCCTGATCCTTAAGTTAAAGAGCAATTTTCCACAGGTGTCAGCACATGCATCTTCTCTGTTGACTCCCAGTATTATCACATTCCCATAAACCTCCATAACATGAAATTTGAAATTTGCTAAATCTCACTAGAACAACAACAAAGACGTGGTCTCAAATGGCTGGAGTTGCTCAACCCCAAATGCAGTTGTGCATTTATACTGGGGGAGCAGATCCTGCCCTTGTGGTCCGTTGGTAGGGGCAATCCCCAGCATAAAAATGCATACAATGTAGGATGCCTGCAGCGGACTACAAGTGCCACAATAGAATCTAACACCAGATAGACGGTGTGGATGTGTAACAATTTGAATAATATAGGAATTTAGGTGCACTACTGTGGTAAATGTAAACAATGACATTGGCTAACCCTCAACACTGATGTTAAAATTGAGACATTAGCCAGTATATCCTTGTATGAAGGACATACCTGAGCCCGCACACCAACGCCAAGGTTTCTCAAGTGGCACGGGACCTAACATTAAACCTACCTGTGCGTGATGAGCAAAACCAGGGGCCAGTGGGCAATTAGGCAGCATTAGGCCGACTCCCAACCTCCTCCCAGGTATCCTCCAGTGTGGCTGAGCACACATACAATGGGAGGAGGGAGGCAGACTACAAGCCTCCTCCCATTGAATGTGTGCTCAGCCATACTGGAGGGAACCTGGGAGGAGGCTGTGAGTCGGACCTAATGCTGCTGGAATTGTCCACTGGCCCCTGGTTTTGCTTATCATGCACAGGTAAGTTAGTGTTAGGTCCCGTGCCACTTGAGAAACCTTGGCGTTGGTGTGCAGGCTCAGGTATGTCCTTCATACAATGATATACTGGCTAATGTCTCAATTTTAACATCAGTGTGGAGGGTTAGCCAATGCCATTGTTTACATCTACCACAGCAGTGCATCAAAATCTCACTAGCTATCATGAGATATAATGGCTGTGAAAAAAAAAGAAAAAAAACCCTGTTCATTTTGTTTCATTATAACAAGGGCTGTTAAATTTAAAGAGTACCTGTCACCAAACTAAACTTTTAATATATTGTTTCTTATGTAATTTTAAGACATTTTTCTATTTACTTGCTGTTAAAATGCTCAACCTTTATATGTTTTTTAATGTGATAGAAAAAACGGCAACAGTTTGTTTGGTCTCCTCCCAGCCTGGCAGGAGACCAAACTCAGGAAGTGCGTGTGGAGCATGGTAAGGCACAGCTCTCGTAGGCTTCAGTGATTTTGCACCTGCTGGGGAACGCCCACTTTTACCTGACGTGAGCTCACATGATGTGAGCAAGGGGAAAAGTGGGATACAGAGCTTTTTAAAGCTCAGAAAAATAATTTAAGGGCAGTTAGGAGTAATTAGGGAATTACAACTGAGTTTGTATGGAAAATAAGGTTTTAAGATATTAGTTAGTATAAAAATGTGGGCTTGGTGTCACATTCATTAATTTAGGACCATATGAGAAGGAGTACCAGTGCATCAAAGATCCTAATTTAGTGATATCTCAAAAAAGGTACCACAATCAAAGTAAAGACCACTGGGATCAGGATTACCTGCATTCTGGCAGTACCATCAGGCTAGTGCAAGTGATGCTTCTAGCAGTTTCCCCTCAATGTACATCCATGAAATGTTGTGACCACTAGTGAGATCAATTGTGTTTCAGTCTATGCCGCAGAGATTTAAGAGAATTTGATGTCTGTAATGCTAGTCATAATGGAAGTTGCTAAAGAGGATGATTTAGCAACTCACTTTGATGAGTCACCTATTTGCATAATAGGCATGCTTAACTTCTTAAGGACACAGCCCATTTTGACCTTAAGGACTAGTTATGAGCGGCATATGCCATATTCGAATTTGCGATACTTCGCGAACATGAGGACACATATTCGTCCCATATTCGTGAAATTCGAATATTCGTTATATTCGTGACGTTTTTTTGAATTGCAAAATTTCGCTATTGCGAATGCGAAATTAATAGCGAAATTTTGCTCATCTGCGCATGCGTGCTATAACATCATGCGAGGGACGTTGCTAGGGACATTGCTAAGCTCTGACAACTGTGCTTGCAGAACTCTCATTGGCTCACAGGCATAAGTAGGGCGGAATTTCCACGAATATTCGCATTACAAATATTCGTATTGCGAATATTCACAATGCGAATATTCACATGCATAAACCTTTTGCCTCACAGTCTCATCCCTGGGTCTTTAATGAAATGATACAAGCATTGCATTTATGAGTCGAAGGAGATCCCTACAATGTGCTCAGTTTTTAAAACAGTTTGAAAAAAAGACGAATATTCGTAACAGCGAATTTTAAGCGTGAAATTCGTAATATTCGTGAATTCGCGAATATGAGATATTCGCGATGAATATTCGAATTGTGAATTTTTGTGAGCAACACTATTAAGGACACAGCCAATTTTATTTTAGTGTTTTTTTCTTTCCTCCTCGTCTTCTAAAATCCATAACTCTTTTATATTTCCATTCACAGACCCATATGACGGCTTATTTTTTGTATGGCCAGTTGTACTTTGTAGTGACATCACTCATTTTATCCTAAAATGTATGGTAAACCCCAAAAACTATATTTTGTGTAAGGAAATTTAAACAAAAATTACAATTTTGCTAATTTGGGGAATTTTTGTTTCCACACTGTACACTTTATGGTGAAATGTTCATGTTTTTTTTATTCTCTGGGTCAATAGTATTAAAATGATACCCATGGTTACATACATGTCTATTGTTGTACTGCTTTTAATGAATCCCAATTTTTTTTTTTTTTTTACAAAATCAGTACGTTTAAAATTGCCCTATTTTGACCACCTCAAACTTTGTTATTTTTCCGTATTCAGGGATGTGTGAGGGCTAATTTTTTGTGCCATGACCTGTAGTTTGTTTTTGTACTTTTGCACATATGTGACGTTTTGATTGCTTTTTATTAATTTATTTTGCAGTTCGATGTGACAAAAAAACTGAAATTTTTTACTTTTTTTTTTTACATTTATGTTGTTCACCATGGGGGATCATTAACATTATATTTTTATAGATTGGACATTTACGCACACCGCAATACCAAATATGTTTATTATTTATCGCTTTTTTAATGCTTTTTTCCATTAATATGGGGAAAAGGGGTGATTTAAAACTTATTGGTGGAGGGTCATTTTTACTTTTTAAAAACTTTTTTTAACATTTATTTTAAACTTTTTTAATCCCCATAGGGGCCTATTTATAGCAATCATTACATCACTAATACTGTTCAGTGCTATACATAGGGCATAGCACTGATCAGTATTATCAGCGATCTTCTGCTCTGGTCTGCTGAAAGGCAGATCGGTGTAGAAGACCCTGGGAGACCCTGGGGACCTCTGTCTTAGCTGATCTGATCCCTGCGGCAGTGCCGCATGCAATCAGATCAACCATTTTAAATGCTGCACTGCCGCATCTGAGGGGTTAATAACGGACATCAGTGTGATCGCTGATGTCCGCCATTATAGGCGGGTCCACGATTGCTGCTGACAGCCGCCAGGACCCATCGTGCATGAGGCGAGCGCTGCCACGCCGTAAATGTATGGTGTTGTGCACTAAGTAGCGCCGTACATTTATGGCACGTGTCATTAAGACGTTAATAGGTATTTATTCAGTTTTTTTTATTTAAAATGTAAAGTTTTTTTCATATGTCTACACTTGACTTAATGAATCAATAAGGTGCCAAATATAGCCATGTGAGATTTAATTTTAAAAAATTACTTAAAGATCACTTTTCACCCATTGGCAAGTATTTAAAGCAGATATAGAGCATTTTTGTATGAAAACAAGGCATGGGTAAAACCTAACAGCATGCTGGGTGGAAGATACATAACTTTGTTATAACAATACTTTTATTGTCTTCAAAAAACATTTTGAATAAGGTTCTCTTCAAAGGGTACTTCGGTGGAAAACCTTTTTTTTTAGATAAACAGGTGCCAGAAAGTTAAACAGATTTGTAAATTATTTCTATTAAAAAATCTTAATCCTTTCAGTACTTTTAAGCTTCTAAATACTACAGAGGAAATTATTTTATTTTTGGAACACAGTGCTCTCAGCTGCCATCTTGACCACAGGGCTCTCTACTGACATCTCTGTCCATTTTAGGAACTGTTCAGAGCAGCATATGTTTTTAATGGGGATTTTCTCCTACTCACGACAGTTCTTAAAATAGACAGAGGTGTCAGCAGAGAGCACTGTGGTCATGATGTCAGCAGAGAGCTCTGTGTTCCAAAAAGAAAAGAATTTCCTCTGCAGTATTCAGCGGCTAATAAGTACTGGAAAGATTACGATTTTTTAATAGAAGTCATTTACAAATCTGTTTAACTTTCTGGTACCAGTTGATAAAAAAAAAAAAAAAAAAAGTTTTCCACCGGAGCACCCCTTTAAGGTTGCATAAAAAAATGTTGCTGAATAAATGAATAAAACAATATATGTAAAAAAGCTGTACTTAAAAAAACATACAAAAGCTGTACTTGACAGTTTCTACTTGAGAGTTTCCGGAAGCATCCAGTGCACAAGAAGTACATCTGAAAACAGAAAAGCTGTAACCAAAAACATGTGACATCTCATTCTTCATAAATTTGAGCCAGATTAATTGCTACTTCAAAGTTCCTAAAGGTCACAGCCAAGGGAGAAGAACATGTGGCAGAGCTGCAGAGGCTACCACTTCTATAAGAAAAACGGTGAAATGGCAGTCACCGCAGACTGATTAGTGCAGAACAAGTCAATGTGACACTTATGCAACACATGCAAGGAAACTGGATTTATCATTCACAGTAACACAATGCTGTAAACCATTACAATGCAGCTAAAATCTGAAGGATGATGATTTCTTCACACTCGAAAGGTCTCAGAATTCAATGTGGAAGATGAGTCAATTTCAGGACAACTCTTTGTTCTGACATTGTATAATACCAAAAATGATTTTTTTTTTTTATGCTTATAATGAGATAATTATCATATATAAAGACTACAGACTACAGGGCATAATGTATGCAAGTAGATCTTATTGACAAAAGATGGTAAATATATTATCCTGTATAATTAAATGTGAATTTACTTGCTTTGTAGCAATGCAGGCGTACCCCTAAGACCCATTAGAGTTCCATCAAAAGTTCAATGGGCCAAACAGTTTACTAGTGACTATATTTGGTCTATTTCTGAATGTATACTGTTCTTTTGCATGGCCTTCAGCAATTTGGAGTTTCACAAAATAACAGTGTACATTCAGAAATGACAGCAACATTCCTTTCTTCCAGTATGCTGATGTTCATCCCAAATGTTAAAACAAGTTCTATTGTTTATCAGCTGAAATATGTCTATACTATATTGTATGGATTACACTTATGTAAAAGTTAAAATAAGCTCACACATAGCTCAATTAATAAAAAAAAAATTAATAAAAAAAAAGCTGTGGCTGTCAGAATAGGGCGACATAATAACAAATCGTTATCTAAAAAAAAGTCTTTGAATATGAAAAAGGTGCTATACCATAAAAAAAAAACCTGTGAATTCAATATAGTAAAAAAACAGACATTGTCGCACATCAACATCTTGCACAGTGATCCTGAGCTTCTCAGAAAAATTTATTAAACTAACAGGTTGTTCGTGTACTTGATGATCATGAACTGCAAGCCCACTATTCACGCCACATCCCTAGCATAAAATGGCGCTGTACTGAGCGGCCGCCACCACTGCCGCAACAACCAGTGCCCACAGGTGGAACGATCCACTGGAAGAGCAGCCCCAGTGTCACGCCCCCCCCCCCCCCCCCCCACAGACACGGCATCAAAGCCACTGACAACTACTGCTGGGGGGTTTACCGGTTCATACCGAATACCCAACTTTTTATGAGTTTTTCCCATACCGCAATACTGGTTGGGCCTCTCCCCCTCGGGAATTAATTAATTATCAACCAAGCGCTGTACTAATCATATGTGACCCGCGAGTGCTGTTCAGCTTCTCCCCCCCCCCCAATTAATTATCAGCCCAGTGCTGCGCTGTCCCCATCAGGGAACTAATCACGTGTCACATGCAATCGCTGCCCTCCTCGTCCTCCATTTTGTGGCCGGCCGCCGGCCCTGGAACTCTGTACTGTACGCTGTATCCCTATGCCCGGGCTGCAAAAGATAAACAAAATAAACTTTAACTCACCTTCAGTACCTGCCCCACATGCGTCCTGCTGACGGGAACATCGGAGAGCCGTTAACCTATCACAGGCCGCAGCGATGGCCGGTGATAGGTTGAGCGTGCTCTCATGTGAGAAGCCAGCATTTATTGATAGCTAGGGAATGAATTCTGTATGTAGAAAAACAACATTTTATTTTAGGTGGAAGAAGGGTTTTTGTGAGCAGGCAGGGACATCAAAGAGCTATTGGGGATCAATAAGGAAAAAAGGGTAAAGTCATATATGAGGTTAATTTGATGATAAAAAAAATGAATGAATGATTAAATATTTATTTGTATGTTATGTTATTACTGTTTTTAATTAATTCTGTGATGTTTGTTCTGGGATTGTAAACTTAGGGTATAGGTTTGCGGGTTGTGGGTGGTTGTATATATTTATTTATTTTGTAAAATATTTTTTGTACAATTATAATTTATTTTTCCCTACTTTGTACATGTCAATATAACATTTCTATTGAATCGGGATGCAGGTATTCTGGTTGCAATGGGAGAACTAAAGAAAAAAATATAATAATAATAATAATACTTATATGTAAGGACATAGTAATAGTATTAATGTTCCCTGTACCGGAACAAAATTAAAGTTATATTGCAATTATTATATGAACCAAAAAAGATTATAAAAGAAAATAAAAGCCAGAAAAAAAAAACAAGTGGAAATCTAGCCTAGTGCTCCTTAGTTTGATGTTCTAAAGTTTATAACTCTTGTTGACTGCTAATACTCCTTTTTACAGTGCTCTGTGATCGTTAAATATAAAGTTAGCTCTGGAACTCAGCCCACTTAAATCTGGCTGATTCTAACTGTAGCTTATAATTAACACCTTCCTGCAACTGCCGGCAGTGGACTACTGTCTAATCCTAGAAGTTGGACTTTCTGCATGCAGCGATCAATAGCAACTGCAGCATGCAGAGAGTAAACTGACAGTTGCTATACCTTTTAAGGGACTAATCAGCACCTCCACAACACAATCATGGGGTGCCGATCTGTTAACAGGCTGTCACGATTCGGCTAGCTGGATGTGGATCCTTTGTGTTAGCGAGGGATTGGCGTGGACCGTGTCGGTTGACCGGTTCTAAGATGCTACTGGTATTCACCAGAGCCCGCCGCAAAGCGGGATGGTCTTGCTGCGGCGGTAGCAACCAGGTCGTATCCACTGGCAACGGCTCAACCTCGCTGACTGCTGAGAAGGCGTGGGACAGAAGGACTAGGCAGAGGCAAGGTCAGACGTAGCAGAAGGTCGGGGCAGGCGGCGAGGTTCGTAATCAATGTGGATAGCAGAAGATCTGGAACACAGGCTTTGGACAACACTAAACGCTTTCACTGGCACAAGGCAACAAGATCCGGCAAGGGAGTGTAGGGGAAGTGAGGTATTATAGCCAGGGAGCAGGTGGAAGCTAATTAGGCTGATTGGGCCAGGCACCAATCATTGGTGCACTGGCCCTTTAAATCTTAGAGAGCTGGCGCGTGCGCGCCCTAGAGAGCGGAGCCACGCGCGCCAGCACATGACAGCCAGGGACCGGGACGGGTAAGTGACTTGGGATGCGATTCGCGAGCGGGCGCGTCCCGCTATGCGAATCGCATCCCCGCCGGCAATGTCAGTGCAGCGCTCCCGGTCAGCGGGTCTGACCGGGGCGCTGCAGAGAGAGAGATGCCGTGAGCGCTCCGGGGAGGAGCAGGGACCCGGAGCGCTCGGCCTAACACAGGCCTTCTAAAGAGCCTCAGACAAAGATATGATTGCTATCAACAGTCCCCTTTGGGGAAACTAAAAATGTGTATAAAAAAAAAATAAAAAGTCCAAAAAGTTCCATTGGCATCACAATGGTCATGGCGCAAAAATAAGTCATTATATATCTCCTTAGAGAAGAATAAGTTAAAAGAAAAAATTTGTAGGTCAGCAAATGGTGATTCAAAGCATTTTTATTTACTTATTATTTATTTTAAGGGTAGGGTCACACATGCCATATTTTGCTGCATATTTGCTGCTGCATATTTTCCTACTCATTAAAGTCAATGGGAAGCAAAATTTGCAGCTGATATTGCTACCCCCTGACTTCAATGAGCAAGAAGAAACACAACAGCAAATACATAGCAAAATACGGCACGTGTGACCCTACCCTAAAGTAGTAAAACAAAAATATGATATAAATTGTGTTTCGCTGTAATCATGCGAACCTGCAGAATAAAGATAACATGTCTGTTTTATTGAAAGGCTTATGTTTAAAAAAAAGAATTTAGAAATCCAAATTGCCCAACCCTTCGTTTCCCCAATGTCTCAAGTTAAGAGAGAGTCAGAGAGCCCCCGTCACACATGGTATGGTTAACCATTTCAGACAAAATGGCATGATTTGGCTGACATTACTCTATTGTGTATGGCCACCTTGCAGCACCAACTTTATAGTGGGTAGACTACAGTACCTAGAAGAATTACCAAGATTTGATTATTTTAGTTTATAATAGAAAAAAGCTGACTGACGGTAACCTAAATAAATAAAGCAGCAATATAAAGATCTTGAGTGTCTAGAGGTAAAAAAAAAAAAAGTTATACTCCAACATAGGGGGCTCTTTACTGTAAGAGCAATGAGACTGTGGAACTCTCTTCCAGAGGAAGTGGTCATGGTGAACTCAATAAAAGAGGTAAAAAAAAAATCACCTGAATATGTCTGTAATAGTTAACCTATTCTGAGGAAGGGCTGTTGTTCTATAGATTTTGCCATCATCTGGTAAATTCTACGTAGGCTGAACTGGATGGATGGATGTCATTTTTCAGGCTTACAAACTATGATGTTGCTATGTTAACAAAATAAAATGAAACAATTTATACAAACTTTTTTATTTTGTTACTTATTTGCAATTAATGAACTGGACTACGGAATTTAACTGGTCACAAACTCAACTTTTATAAATATATATATCCAGTCTGACTCACCATTATGTAACAATCCTGTCTGTGTAGTTATCGTGACATTTGAGTAACCTTCCATCTCCAAAATCACTTGTTTGTGTTTCTCACTGCCACTGCCATTCTCAGAGGAGGTAGGGGGTGTTTCCATCTCCTGCATGACCATCTGCCTTTTCTGCTCATTACTGCACTCAGGTTAGGAGCTTGCACAGATTCACCAACCAATCAGCGCAGTCTGCTTGCTATGGCCCTCCTTTCTTTTTACTTCTGTGACACATGCACTGAAGCTGGCTCTGTTAAATGCTCCTGGCACTCGCTCCATGTGTGATGATTCACATGCCAGGAACGCACCAAGAGCTCTACATGTCCTGCACACACTTCCATTGACTTGTCTTGGCCTAGTCATTGGCCGAGACAGACAGTGAGTGCGGCTGGGACAGGACAATGTTCGGCACTAAAGTAGGACACCTTATGGCCATAAGTATAGCAACAGTGGCCATTTAAGTATACCATATCTACAGTAACGTAATAGAATAAAAGCAATATGTGTCTTTCCAAATTGTCTTGAAACATGTGTTTAGTGGCTGCAAAGATAACTTTTGTTTATTTTTTATAAAAATATAGCTCAATGTTTCCACTTACATTGTTGATAGCTATCACATAAGCAATTTAAGAGTCCTTCATACCACAAAAGAAAATCCAACAATAGCAGAAAGTGTGTATGTGAATGCACAGGTCATTTTGAAAGCACAAAGCCGGTTTTATCTGCAAAAGTCAGCTTAAGGTTTCTTAAATATGTGGGGGGAGGTATAAGAGGGAGCGTTAGAAAGTAGAAGCTTAAAAAAAAAAAAAAAAAAATATATATATATATATATATATATATATATATATATATATATATTACCATAATTCATAAACATTTAACCATTAGGGAGATGTATCCGACCTTGACTAAGTGTAAAATGCTGCATTCAGAAAACACATGTGCATGATCAGGAAGTCTCGCAGTTATATTAATTATGACTTGCTGTCTAGTTGAGATTGAAAATATCTGATGTTTTATAAACCTAGCTGGTTATTTTAGTCATAATATTGTAAGAGCTATTTCAAATGAATGCTGCTAGAGAACCTTGTTGAGAATAGAGTCGTACTTTATGCCAATCACTCATTGATGGATAGAAAGCTGTGATTTCTCTTCTAAAACACATACTAAAGCATCCAGAACATATATTATACAGAATGTTACCTTGCCTTAGATGCTATTGAACATTTTTAGAAGTGAAGGGGAACTTTATATCAGTCATTGTCTGCTAACTGATATGAATCTCCCCCTGAGGGAAAATTGTAGGTTTGCTGAGGATACGCAGGAGAGAGATGAAAAACATGAGACTTGGCAGAGGAGACTATACTATGTGTACAATACAGTACAGTATGGGTTTAGCTGCACATGGAGTCAGTAGGTGGGTGGCCTGCTGCCACCTTAAAAACAGCTTCCTACAATCAGATTGCAAGTAAGATCCTGATCTAATCAATCTCATAGCTCCTAAATACTGGTGGGCTGGCAGAGAAACATAGGTGGGTACCATATACTGTTCTTGAACAGGGCTGCTCTGTTGTCTATATATACCTCTGAACATGAGAATAGTAATAAAAAGTGACATCGGCCCAGACCTACTAAAACAATCCAATTCTCAGTGTATACTAAACATTCTGGGGCTAAGTTTCCAGTTAGTTTTCTGTGGCAAAATCACCCAAAAAAACGCTGCTGCCAGATGTTAGCAGGGAGTCAATAGGTAAACACCAAATAAATAATAAAATATAAAATAATAAATAAATAAATGCATAGAGTTCCCCGTCTTTTTATTCTAAGCCAGATACAAATCAAGCAGCAACAGCCTGACATAATCAGGTTGAACGAGCACCATTGATACTGGTTCTCCCCCACCCTAAATAATGCCAGCTTATCATCACCCAAGCCCAGAAATTAAATTTTTTACGCTTCGGGCCTGCTGGCAACAGCTTTTCCCAGTACCCCTATGGCGGTTGGTACCGGGCTAATATTTGGGGGTTATCACTAGCTGATAACGCTAAGCCCCGGCATAGTAATGGATTCCATCTATAAGATGGCTTCCACTACTAAGACTGAAATTTTTTTTTAAAAAACATAACCCTCACAAAAAATCTATATTTAAAAAAATACTCCCCCACAGCCCTCATTAGCCATTTTATTAAAAGAAAATTAAAAGCTGGTCATCGATGTAGTCCAAGAATAGGCAGTAGTCCTCTGAAGAAACGAGAAGAAGAGAAAAACACAAAAAATGGTTTAGTACATTTTTAGCATAATACAATGTCTTCCCAGACAGGGAGCCTCCGGAAGTTGTAGTTTAGCAACAGCTGGAGTCTCCCGGTCTGGGAAGACACTGCCAGAAAGGTATGTTCACATTATCCAAAATGTACCACCCCTGGTAGCTCTGCCCCTGATGACATCATCCATAGGGGCGGAGCAGCAGGATAAGGTAAGTGGATGCCAGCTTCTGTTTACAGTATATACACTCATCTATAGATAGCTATATATACTGTATAGGGAGTCCCAAAATTCTAAACGTTGTGGAAATGCACTAGATTTGTCCAAACAGCTCTGGTTGTTTGATAATTGATTTTTTGTATTTTAACACTGTTTACTAAATTACAACTAACAACTATTAGTTAGCTTTAATTGCATCAGGATTTTTTGCTAAGATTTTGGTGCATTTTGGCATACATAAGGGGATTTAAGTACTTGCCTGTCAGAACTGGGTATTTCCTGTTGGATTTTGTTCTCTAAACTACACATCCCACAGTTCCATGCTTGAAAGTTTGAGATCACTTTCCTTCCTACCACACATCAGCCACCACACCCATTGAAACACAGTGTTTTCTAACCAGAGGGGCCTGCAGCTGTTGCTACACTGAAGAAGGACTGGCTCCCTCTGATCACCTGACTAGTGATGCCAGGTCTCGAAGCACTGCAACCTGGGAAATTCTGAGACATGAGTTATTTTGTATGGTGTTACAATAAATATTGGGACGATAATCACAGAAGAATTGGGAGATTACCGTCACACACAGGTATAGACATTATATTATGAACTACACTAACTTTACAGCCCTTGTAGCATAGTCAAATAAAAAAGAGCCTGGAATACCTCATTAAGCCCTTTCCCAACACACATATTTTAGTAAAGTCCAGCATTCATTTACAGGGGCCTTTTTGTGCACATAAAAAAAATTGACACAAGTCATACAAGGCAGCTTTTTGGTGCATGTTAAACCAGATGGCGACTGGTGACTAACACACTTATATGTATGTGCAGACTTCATGACAAAGAAGAAGGAGAGGGGAGGAAAGGGGCAAGTTTGTCAAGCTCTTGAAGAAACAACACTGGCCTCCAGAAGTGCAAGCAGAATGAGCATGGTAAGACATAGATCGAAATATATTTTAGATATAAAACATGTATATTATTATGCATACAAGTCTTAGGGCATAGTACTACACTGACTGGATCATTATTTTTAAATGTTCTTACTAATGACAGTAAGGTATAAGTGTATTGCTTTATTAGCGATGTGATATTTTTTTTATTAACTTTATTACACAATGTCTCATTGGTAGTAATGCATCGCCCAAAGAAATCAATAAATGAAATGTCATCAGAATCACTATTAAAGGGGTATTTCAGGATATGTTTTTTCTTAAGCCTTTGAGCCTATGATGTTATAATATAGTGTAATATGTTTCTATAAATTCTTTGCACCACTTTGTCTTGTTTTCATGCATGAGACTCACCCCAGGAAGTGCTGTAGTGCAAGTCTTTTATTTTACTTTTGTATCCATTGAATTTTTCCAGAGACAAAATGTCATAAGTCCCATGGTGTCCAGGGGCCGTGGCTATGCTGCAGTGTGTGGGTGGATAGCAGGATGGAAGGGATTTCTACCCACCCACCCACTGCAGCATAACCATGCCCCCTTTAGACCATGTGCCTTATAACATACAATATTGTCTCTGACAGCATGGAATGCTGGGAAATGGAAGGAACAACAGTAAAATTAAAAGACTTGCATCACAGCACTTCCTTCTGTGCTCCTCTTGCATTAAAACTGGACAAAGAGGAACACTGAGGAAATAGAAGCATTTTACACAGCATTATAATTTGACATTATGGGTTCAAAGGCTGAAGAAAAAAATAAAATCCTGAAATACCCCTTAGAGACTTTAGGTTTGCTAACCTCAAAGTGGAAGTAAAGCTCCTTTCACATTCTGCTTTCTTTATACATTTATCAGCTTATGTCAAGATACTTGCAAAGGATATTCTGAAATGTAAATGTCATGAACAAGGAGGGAGGGAGCAGGGAGAAGAGAGCCCTAAAGCAGTCCCTAAGACCCCTCTCCCTGCCTACTTGCCCATCCACCCTAAAAAACGGATCAACAAATGGGGGGAAACAAGTCAGAAACATAACGGAACCAACAAACCAATAAATACAAAATGAGGCAGGATATACCTCAAACTGGTCAGGAAATTAAGAGCACTGTTCACACTGGACTCAGAACAAGAAACACACTAGACACTCCACTCCAAGCAGGGAGGGACATCATTACCAAAGCAAAATAGGCTCCTAGCCAGCAGGCACTCTCAACAGAGTGATCAGAATACTAGCCTAGGAGGAAACAATACAAGCAAACATGAATACAGACAAAAGACTCATTCACTCCTAGACAGACAAATTAGCCCAAGGGTTACAGGATTCTATCCTCGGAGTTGCAGGATCAAACAAGGTCAAAACAGGACTGACAAAACGCACAGTGTGAATACAGACTATGGCAACACAAGGCAAATGCAGAAAAAACATACAAGAATACTAAAACCAGACAAATGTTTATACCCGACAAACAAAGAAGGCTAAAATCAATCTATGTATCAAACAGGACAGATAACCATGGTTAAAACTCAGAATATGTGCACAGACAGACATAGCGAACAAGATACCAAAATGGCCAGAATACAGGTCTCATCAATAGCACAGAATAGCACATGAAGATGTCTTATATATCCTCCCAGTTCTGAAGTCAGGAAGGTTAACTATTAACACAAAAACTGTTCAGATACAAACCATGTCTGAACAAGACTCAAAACAGAAAATACAAAATACAGATAAATGGACATTACAGTAAATCCATCCAATCTCTCTGGAC
Source organism: Hyla sarda (assembly GCF_029499605.1). Classification (NCBI taxonomy): domain Eukaryota; kingdom Metazoa; phylum Chordata; class Amphibia; order Anura; family Hylidae; genus Hyla; species Hyla sarda. Next base: position 369,339,087 of record NC_079189.1, on the reverse strand, counting down.
AAGTTCTTGGAATTTGCTTAGCATGTGAAACTCCATATGGGGAAATAACACAGCTTAGATTTGGTATTTGTTCAAGAAAAGTCTAAATTTGATTGTAATTCTTTTACATTTTTTAAGCATTATGTCCTCCCATACTATTGCATTGCATTGTTGTCCTGGATCTTGTATATCTCTTCCTCACCATAATAATGCTGCTTTAGACATGTATGGAGTTTCTACTGTATGGAAGCTTCCAGTTCGGCAACAAAAAAGTATCATGTTCTATGGAACTCTGTATAGAAAGAGTGCTATACTGACAGCATACATAAGTGTGTCGGTCCATGTGTCGCGGCTCTGCCATGTGTACCAGCATTTATGTAGCCAATACTAGATATTCTGTTTGTATGCAGAAGTAATGGTACTGATTGAGCCCATCTATAAATATTCTATCTGATTCTGTACATTTATCTGCAATCCTGTGCAACACATATTGAAATTACAATGTAACAAACTCAATATTGCTACTTTGTATGCTAAAATAATTAAATACATATGGAGATGCTCTACAAATAAGAAATTCAGTACATCATTTGCATCAATTTTGTACACATTTGAATAGCCTGGCTTAATGTGGTTACATGTCATTAACTCAGATAAGTCACATAGTCGACATTTACTTTTAAACAATTTGAGACTTTTTCTTTCATACAAAGAACAAAGACTTGAAAATTTGAAGTGGTCAGGGAAAGCTGGAAAGTGTTATGATTAATGGGCCTTCGTGTTCAAATAATTTTAAGGATGATATATAGATTTTTTTTTTGCTTTTGTTTTGCTCCCTGGGGATATGCCATGCTACCAATGCACATGCAGAAGGATTTTTTCTCCCTTGGCTGTACCTCCTTGTACCGTATGACAGTGTCTATTGAAATAATAGGGAACTGCACCTCGGATTAATCTTACTGAACAAGTTTGATCAGCTTTGTTGCTGATTTCTTACCAGGATGATTTAAAAGTTTAGATCCCATCATTAATAATTTCTGTCTTGCAGAAAGATGACTGTTACCTTTGCCATCTAACTGAAACATCATTCTTTTCATTTGACAGAAAGTTGGGAGAAAATGAAATATATACAGTATAGTTCATTCTTACAAAGCAGTCATATGTCACAAGACACCTTGTAGGCTTTAGAATGCCTGGATGTAGCTCTGTTGCTTACAATCTTGTTAGGTCTAAATGCATTTTACAGCAGCAATGTCGAATATCTAGATGTTAAGTAACCAATCAAATTGCCTTGAGTATGTGATTTAAAAGCAGTGAAATGTCAGTTTTCATTGTTTTATATGGTTCAATCATTTTTCTGAGTAGAGGAGATTACATGTCCGCCATAATAAAGTGTAGTAAAACTAAGCCATATGTGTGCCAGCCCCATTTTGTGGTACCAATGCAAGGCAAATGCTGTTACATAATTGCTATCTCCTTGCATTGCCCACTGCTCTTAACAGTGCCAACCACACACCCCATTGACAACACTATTTAAATCACCCTAAATATTTAAGTAACCTGCCCCTTGCTATTGCTGGCCACAAACCATAACAGTGAAGTAACACTGTTGAAAAATGTGAATCCTTAAAGAGTTCTTGTCTTTAAAAGATAAATACACAAATAAAAAATTCTCAAATACAGTTCCACATCACCCTTGGAAAAATGTGGCCAGCGAAACACGTGTCACGGTTCCATGAAGGGGCATGTATTGTGCTAATGTACTTTGCTACTTCTATTGTTCCTTGTTTTGTTTGTTTGTTTTATTTGCCTCATGGCAATATATCTATTTTGGATTTACTTATTGGGGATTCATTTTCCCTTTCTATATGTGGGACTTGTGTAATTATTCCTGACTAGGGCTTGCATGTATACATTGGCACACAGTCCCCTCTCTGAGCTCTATAGGCAGTTCTTTCTACCTCATGGCTTGGTTTTGGTACTGAAATTAAAAGCATTATCTTTTGTGAGATCTTATATAGACAGGGCAGTGTCTTTCCATATCCTGTCCAAGCCACTGAATTTACCACAGGTCGCTCCTATCAAGGTGTAGAAACATCTCAGAGATGATCAGGAGAAATGGAAGGCCCCAAAGATAAATAGCAAAGGGTCTGAATATTTCTATCCACTTTTTTTTTAAATAACTTTACTAAAATGGTACCTTTTATTTGTCATTATACTGCAATGAGTGCAGAATAATGGGGGGAAAACATTTATTTATTTTTTAACACAAGGCCACAACAAAATAAAATGTGAAAAATTCCCTGATACCCTTACTTTCTTATTTTATAAGTCTTGGTGAAGTCTTGGTTGTTTGCTAGTTTGCGCACTACTAAGATAATCTACCCATTCAATTCAACCTTCTACAATCACAGTCTCACTTAGTTAAGATCTCAACTTTAGTTATTTGTCACTAATGCCAATCCCTGACCAGGTCACAATGGATAACCAATCTACGATATTAATGTAATATTAAAGAGTAGAGAGAATTTTATAATCCTCCCAGTTCACGGCCCCCATCATGAAAATCCACCCCCTGCCTTTATTTTTATTATTTGTTAGTTTTCTACCTTGATATTGTTCTGTATTTTCTGCTCAGTCCCAGATTCACAGACTGGGAAGGGGCGTTCCCCAGCAGGCGTGACATCATCTGAAGCCATACAGGGGAGAACTTCCTTCCTCACTCTGCTTCACACAGCCCAGTTCAGTTAAGTGTGAGATCAGCTCTGATTGGCTAAAGCTACCCCCCCCCCCCAGCACTCAGCAAACTGCATTTCCTGATTTTGAACTTCTGCCAGGCCAAAGGAGTCCAAAGCCTGTGCAAGAGATAGGGGGAAATGGGATCTGGACAAGTAGGGAGACACCTAGTGGTAGCATTCTAAAACACAAATAAAACATAGAAAACTTTTTTTTTTTTAAGTAAAGTACATTAGAATTTTTTTATTTATCATAAGGGGTGCAATAGCAAAAACTTGTTTTAATGAGAGTGCCCATTTACGTGTTTATCCTTTTTTCATTGTAAATTGTAAACTTGTTTGTAGAAGTCATTCTCTCCCAATATATCAATGGTACAATGTATTTGCATTTCTCCAGATACAACAAGATTCTACTGAATTGTTTTGTTATAAATGTGTTTTCGACAACATTTTTATCATGTATGCTGTTTTGAAACATGAGGCTGCTGTATGCATAAATAATAAAACTGAGTTCAAACTTACTGTAGTCCCGTTTCTATAATAAGTTTTTCTGCCCAAGAAAATTACTCAACAAATGCTTATTAGATTTTACAATACATTACATTTTCCCTATTATTAGGGATTGTATTTGAATTGTAACGAATGCGAGTATCGCCGTGATTCGTTGGCATGAATTGCTTCATTAAACTCCATTTAGTACGGTCCCGGCTCCAGGGGCCAGGCATCTAAAATGGCGGATCCACATGTGAGGATATGGGGCAAAGAATCATGGGAAGGCGGGAAGGCAAGGTGGGAAGGCAGGTATCAGCAGCCAGCCACCCCTGTGATGTCACAGCCCTATATAATCGGCAGCCATCTTGCGGCCAGTCACATCAGCGTTCTATTACAGAGAGAGTGGGACAGACAGCTGTGTGTGTTGCACAGAAAATAATTTTTACAGCAGTGATTCACCTCCCAGTCACATTGGCGTTCTTTTGCAGAAAGGGACAGAGAGCAGTGTGTTGCACAGAAAAACTTTTTTACAGCAGTGATTCACCTCAAGTCCAAATCCAGCCTAGAAGCACTGATAGGGAAGGGAGTGAGATTGAGAGAGAAAGTGCAATTTTAGGTGTAGTACACAGCAACTGTGTGCTGTAGCACTGGTGTGTACAACAACTGAAAAGCTAATAGTAGCCAGCGTATTGTCATCTATTAAGTGTAACCTGTGCATAAGTGCTGCACCTTTTTGTTCCTGTTAAAGTCTTAAGGGCCAAGATACTGTGAAAGGCCAGCCAAAAGTTCACACCTTCTGGTGTTGTAGACAAATACTGTTTTTAAGCACACTGGAGAGCATTGTCCTCCCCTCATAAGTGCATCTTAGTAGTGTACCATTTTGTTTCTGTTAGAGTCTCCAGCCACCTCCAGGCTGTCTCATTCTGCAACTTTGTGGTCTCCTCATGCTTCTGCCACCTCCAGGCTGTGCCATTCAGCCACTATATAGTCTCTTCATGGTGCCGCCAACTCCAGGCTGTGTCATTCTGACCCTATCTGGTCTGCTCCTGCTGCGGCCAACTCCACGCTGTGTCATTCAGCCACTATATGGTCTCCTCATGCTGCCAACACCTCCACGCTGTGTCATTCAGCCACTATATGGTCTCCTCCTGCTGCCGCCACCTCCACGCTGTGTCATTCAGCCACTAAATGCTCTCCTCATGCTGCTGCCAACTCCAGGCTGTGTCATTCAGCCACCTTATGGTCTGCTCTTGCTGCTGCCAACTCCAGGCTGTTTCATTCAGCCACTATATGGTCTCCTCATGCTGCCGCCACCTCCACGCTGTGCCATTCAGCCACTAAATGGTCTCCTCATGCTGCTGCCAACTCCATGCCGTGTCATTCAGCCGCTATATGGTCTCCTCATGCTTCCGCTACCTCCAGGCTGTGTCACTGGCCATGTGATCTCCTCATGCTGCTGGCACATTAAATAAGATTTTTTTTAGGTTCATCTATTTGAAATCTTCAATTTACATGTTAAAACATATCTTTAATCTTTTCAATTGTGAGGCCCCATGGTCTCATCAGGCTGTTGCCACCTCCAGGCTGGGTCATTCAGCCACTATATGGTCTCCTCATGCTGATGCCCCCTCCATGCTGTGTCATTCAGCTACTATATGGTCTCCTCATACTGATGTCACCTCCATGCTCTGTCATTTTGTCGCTCTGTGACAGTGATTCTAATAGCGATGCCTCTAATCTGCATGTCATATGGAATAACAGTATTTCACTACCCCAGAACACTCCATATGCGTCTTACAGCAAGGCAAAGTAGAAGTGTAGAACACCCCTATTGAGGTCTCTGTAGGCCAGAAATAGCCTTTTTTAATACAGATTCACTGCAGATAAATTCGGACCAAACCAATTTTATTCGGAAAATTTGGCGAATCGGCCGGATCGAATTTTTCTAAAATGTGATCATCTCTAACTATTATATAAGTAAATACTGAATTTACCCCAATGGTATCTTGTTATAGTATGTGTGTATAATATCTAGTCAGGAGTTCTGACACCTAGTGGAGTATTTGTTTATTCATAGTAATAGAATTAAGGTACACATTTATGCACAGCTTATGAAAGTATTTCTGGTGCTGGCCACAGTGCTGAAACAAAAGTTCTAAAGTCATTCTTTCACAAGTCATTCTTTCCAATGTCTCAAAACTCTACACCAGTGTACAATGTGAACAGTCTTGTTTTAGGGGTGAAAGGTTTGAAACATTTTATAGACTTTGCTTATAGTTGATTGTAATAATTCCCATGAAGCATTAAAAGAACAATGCAAATTAACTCATTGTTCAATGGGTTGTACGCTATAGTCACAGTTGTCAGTTGGAGCAAACTGTTTATTGTTTTTTTTTAGCTATTTTGTGGCATTTGACCCCCAAAAAGTGCCCTGACACCCTGAGTGGCATTCTGGGATGCTGTTTTTTTCTTTGTTGCATCTGTGGTGGGAAGCTGCACTTTTCTTATCATGCTGCCTTCTTGTTCTGTGTCCTATACAGAGTCAGCTCCCTTGTATTATTGTATCTGTATGCACCCTTCCTTCCCCATTATGTAGCACTCTTTAGCTTCTTAGGGTATGAATACAGTGGTCCCTCAACATACGATGGTAATTCGTTCCAAACATCCATCGTATGTTGAGGGATCCGTGCAATGTAAAGTATAAGAAGCTGTACTCACCTGTCCCCGCCACTCCGGACCAGGTGCTCACTGCTCCCGATGCTCTGAAGGGGCTCCTGATGCTGTCCCGCTGCTCCAGCTTCTTCTTCGCGATCCTCCGTCTTCTTCCGCATCTTCTGCAGGGTCCGGGCCTCGCTTTCTGGTGACGTTATTACGCTTCTGCGCCGGCGCGGAGTGCGTAGAGACATAATAACGACGCCAGAAAGCGAGGCCCGGACCCCGGACAAGATGCAGAAGATGCCGGAGGATCGCGAAGTGGAATAGGTAGGCAAACCTGCCCGGGATTCTTAAACTGCTATCTGACAGCAGCTTAAGCATTTTGCACTGTCGGATAGCAGTTAATGCGATGGCCCCGACATATAAAAGCATCGTATGTCGATGCTGACATCGACATGCGATGGCCTCTGAGAGGCCATCATATGTCGATTTTATCATATGTCGGGGCCATCGCAGGTCGGGGGGTTACTGTATGTGATTCGAAAGCATGTTCCATTAGTACATACAATGACCATCTCAGATCCTGACAGCAGATATGTTTTCATTAAAGCATACCTACTCAGTACCTCATCCTGATCATGTACATATAATGTCTTTATCACCTATATTTCACTAAAAAATATCACATTACAGATGGCCACTGTCTTTTCAATTGTCTCAAAGGGAGGGGTGGGTCCTTCTCTTGTCTGCACTGTGATGACACCCCCTCCCTCACTCTGCTGACTCACTGCTCTTGGAGGAGCATAGCAGCCTTGCTCTGTAACCCTTTCCTCTGTGGTTTCATGCTGTACACACACAAACACACACTGATTATTGGAGATTGCCTGTACTCTACCACCAAAGACAATATGGTGAGTGTATAACTTACATCTTCCTATCCCATTCATGCGTGTCATCATTAGGCAGTCCTGTAATGTTGTCACTTGTTGTTTTGAAGTAGTTGGAGGTGCAGTGTTTGGATAACTCTTTTTTACAGCAGGGTTGCCTTTAGATATGTGCCAGCAGCCTTTGCAAAACTACAACTCCCAGGATGCCCAGACATCCTTTGACTGTACAGGCATGCTTGGAGTTTTAGTATGGCAACAGCTGGAGGCACAAGTGTCTGAGGTATTGGGACCGCTAGGGGTGGGATTTTCAAAGGCAATAATTGTTTACTAAAATTTGATTTAAAAAAAAAAAAGTATATTAGACAAACTGTAGTTTTGTCAAGATGTACAACATATAAGAAGTTTTAATATCTGACAGTGCCCATTTAAGTATTGAGTTTTAGGTATTCTCTCACCATTGACAACCTCTATAAACCAATTGCAGGCTAAATAGTTATTAAAGGTTTTGCACCTTCTCAAAACTTTTGTAGAAGGCAATGATTCTAGTAGGTGGTGATCTTAGACCCGCTACTTGACATTTTTACTCAAAAATGTAAGAATTAGAATACTTCACAATTCATTTCTCTGCTAGCAAAAGTCGCTACACTAACAAACTCTTAACCCCTTCCCGACCTATGACATACCTGTACGTCATGGGTGGCAAGGTGTTCCCGACCCATGACATACAGGTACGTCATGAACATTTTTGCCGCTACTCGCGGCATCCCGCAGCGCCCGGAAAGATGGTGGCTATCACTGATAGCCAGCCATCTTACCATGCGACCACGGGGAGTTTCATCCCCCCCCAGCGATCGCTGCTATCAGCTGGTCAAATCTGACTAGCTGATAGCAGCGTTTCGCTATCAGAATACTTAGCAGCGCGGTGTGTGATCGCTCTGCTAAGTGTCCCTGACCCGTCCCCCGGCTTCACTTACCCGGCCATGCGGTGTCCCGAGCGGTCCCGGCGCGAGCGACGTCCTCCAGGCGGTCCCGGCGGCGCTGCGTCCCAGGGGTGAGTTTCCGGCAGCAGTGCGGCATCTTCATTGGCAGCAGTGAGATCACCGTAAAGCGATCTCACTGCTGCCTCTGGGAGTTTCAAAACTGCAACTCCCAGCATGCCCAGACAGCCTTTGGCTTTGCAACATCTGGAGGTCCACAGTTTGGAGACCACTGTATAATGGTCTCCAATCTGTGCTCTTCCAGATGTTGCAAAACTACAACTCCCAGCATGCTCAGTCTGTCCAGGCATGCTGGGAGTTGTAGTTCTCTAACATCTGGAAGAGCACAGATTGGAGACCATTATACAGTGGTCTCCAAACTGTGGACCTCCAGATGTTGCAAAACTACAACTCCCAGCATGCTCAGACTGCCCAAGAATGCTGGAAGTTGTAGTTCGGCAACATCTGATCCTTCAGATATTGCCGAACTACAACTTCCAGCATGCCTGGGCAGACTGGGCGTGCTGGGAGTTGTAGTCTTGCAACAACTGGAGGCACACTAGTTGGAAAACATTGTCCGTTTCCTACCTCAGTGCCTCCAGCAGTTGCAATCGTTGCAAAACTATAACTCCCAGCATGCACTGACAGACCATGCATGCTGGGAGTTGTAGTTTTGCAACAGCTGGAGGCACACTGGTTTGGAAACACTAAGTTTGGTTGCAAAACACTTGAAAGTTTATTACTTAACTTAGTGTTTCCAAACCAGTGTGCCTCCAGCTGTTGCAAAACTACAACTCCCAGCATGCACGGGCATGCTCGGAGTTTGCAACAGCTGGATGTTTGCCCCCTCCCCCCAATGTGAATGTACAGGGTACACTCACATGGGCGGAGGTTTACAGTGAGTGCTGCAAGTTTGAGATGGCGCAAATTTTGCGCTGCAGCTCAAACTCCGAGCGGCAAACTTGCTGTGAACCTCTGCCCGTGTGACTGTACCCTAAAAACACTACACTACACTTACACTAACCTAAAATAAAAAGTAAAAAACACTACATATACACATACCCCTACACAGCCCCCCTCCCCTCAAAAAATGAAAAACGTCTGGTACGCTACTGTTTCCAAAACGGAGCCTCCAGCTGTTGCAAAATAATAACTCCCAGTATTGCCGGACAGCCATTGACTGTCCAGGCATGCTGGGAGTTTTGCAACAGCTGGAGGCACCCTGTTTGGGAATCATTGGCATAGAATACCCCTATGTCCACCCCTATGCAAATCCCTAATTCAGGCCTCAAATGCGCATGGCGCTCTCTCACTTTGGAGCCCTGTCGTATTTCAGGGCAACAGTTTTGGGACACATATGGGGTATCGCCGTACTCGGGAGAAATTGCCTTACAAATTTTGGGAGGATTTTTCTTCTTTAACCCCTTATGAAAAGGTGAAGTTGGGGTCTACACCAGCTTGTTCGTGTAAAAAAATAAATTTTTTACACTGACATGCTGGTGTTGCCCTATACTTTTCATTTTCACAAGAGGTTAAAGGGGAAAAAAGACCCCCAAAATTTGTAATGTAATTTCTCCCGAGTACGGAGATATCCCATATGTGGGCGCAAAGTGCTCTGGGGGCGCACAACAAGGCCCAGAAGGGAGAGTGCGCCATGTACATTTGAGGCGATTTGCACAGGGGTGGCTGATTGTTACAGCAGTTCTGACAAATGCAAAACAATAAATATCCATATTTGACCCCATTTTGGAAACTACACCCCTCACGGAATGTAATAAGGAGTGCAGTGAGCATTTACACCCCACTGGTGTATGACAGATTTTTGGAACAGTGGTCTGTGAAAATGAAAAATAAAATTTTTCATTTGCACAGTCCACTGTTTCAAATATCTGTCAAACGCCAGTGGGGTGTAAATGCTCACTGCACCCCTTATTAAATTCCATGAGGGGTATGGTTTCCAAAATGGGGTCACATGTGGGGGGGTCCACTGTTTTGGCACCATAGGGGCTTCCTAAATGGGACATGCCCCCCAAAAACCCTTTCAGAAAAACTCACTCTCCAAAATCCCATTGTCGCTCCTTCCCTTCTGAGCCCTCTACTGCGCCCGCCGAACACTTTACATACGCATATGAGGTATTTCCTTACTCGAGAGAAATTGGGTTACAAATTTTAGGGTGATTTCTCTCCTTTTACCCCTTGTAAAAATTAAAAAATTGGGTCTACAAGAACATGCAAGTGTAAAAAATGAAGATTTAGAATTTTCTCCACTTTGCTGCTATTCCTGTGAAACACCTAAAGGGTTAAAACACTTACTGAATGTCATTTTGAATACCTTGGGGGGTGCAGTTTTTATAATGGGGTCATTTATGGGGTATTTCTAATATGAAGACCCTTAAAATCCACTTCCAACCTGAACTGGGCCCTGAAAAATTACGATTTTGAAAATCTTGAGAAAAATTGGAAAATTGCTGCAGAACTTTGAAGCCCTCTGGTGTCTTCCAAAAGTAAAAACTTGTCAATTTTTTTTATGCAAACACAAAGTAGACATATTGTATATGTCAATCAATAGGTAATTTATTTGGAATATCCATTTTCCTTTCAAGCAGAGACTTTCAAAGTTAGAAAAATGCTAAATTTTCAACATTTTCATGAAATTTTTAGATTTTTTACCAAGAAAGGATGCAAATATCAGTGAAATTTTACCAATAACATAAAGTAGAATATGTCACGAAAAAACAATCTCGGAATCAGAATGATAAGTAAAAGCATTCCAGAGTTATTAATGTTTAAAGTGACAGTGGTCAGATGTGCAAAAAATGCCCAGGTCCTGAAGGTGAAAATGGGCTGGGTCATGAAGGGGTTAAAGGGGTACTCCAGTGGAAAACTTTTTTTTATAAATCAACTGGTGCCAGAAAGTTAAACAGATTTGTAAATCACTTCTATTAAAAAATCTTAATCCTTCCAGTACTTTTTAGGGGCTGTATACTAAAGATAAATAAAAAAAGAAATGCATTTTCTGTGATGTCCTGACCACAGTGCTCTCTGCTGACCCCTGCTGTCCATTTTAGGAACTCTCCAGAGAAGCATATGTTTGCTATGGGGATTTTCTCCAGTTCCTAAAATGGACAGCAGAGGTCAGCAGAGAGCACTGTGGTCAGGACATCACAGGAAATGCATTTCTTTTTGGATTTCTCTTTAGTATACAGCCCCTAAAAAGTACTGGAAGGATTAAGATTTTTTTACAGAAGTGATTTACAAATCTGTTTCATTTTCAGGCACCAGATGATGTAAAAAAAAAAAGTTTTCCACCGGTGTACCCCTTTAAGCGTTGGACACTCAGATGGACCTGTCGAGACTTAGGCAGGATCGCCATATAGTTAAGCCAGCTAGAGCCTATCAAATCTGCGGTGATTCTGGATCATACGAGTCTCCGGTGACCCAGAAACTAAGGGGGATAGGGGTGTCCATGACACCCACGATCCCCCTGAAGGGATAGGAGTGAGGTGGCAGGGATGCCATCCCTCCTATCCCTGCTATTGGTTAGTCAGAAGTGACCGACCAATAGCAGATCGGGGGTGGGGGAGTTAAAGTTTGGTTCCCCAGTTCTGCCCGGACAACTGTCCTGTGCCGGAGGTCACTTACCATTGGCGGCGAACGGTGGCGGCAGTGGGTGGCGAAGACGTGCGGCTGGCTCCCTGGGGCAGACTACGGAAGCCGGTGAGTTGGTGCCTATCAACATCTGGAGGGCTACAGTTTGGAGACCACTATACAGAGGTCTCTAAACTGTAGCCCTCCAGATGTTGCCAAACTACAACTCCCAGCATGCCCAGACAGCTGTTTGCTGTTTGGGCATGCTGAGATTTGTAGTTTTCCAACAGCTGGAGGGCTGCAGTTTGGAGATCACTGTGCAGTGGTCTCTAAACTGTGGCCCTCTAGATCTTGCACAACTACAACTCCCAGCATGTCCACATAGCAGTTTTCTGTCTGGGAATGCTAGGATTTGTAGTTTTGCAACATCTGGAGGGCCACAGTTTGGAGATCACTGTGCGGTGGTTTCTAAACCGTGGCCCTCTAAATCTTTCAAAACTACAACTCCCAGCATGCACAAACAGCAAATGGCCCCTGACTTCCATTCCAAACAAATTCTCTCTCAAAAAGCCCAATGGCGCTCCTTCTCTTCTGAGCATTGTAGTGCAGTAGCAGAGCACTTGATGTCCACACATGGGGTATTTCCCTACTCAGAAGAAATGGGGTCAAAAATTTTGGGGTGCAATTTCTCCTATTACACTTTGTAAAAATGTGAAATTTTGGGAAAAAACAGCATTTAAGTGAATTTTTTTTTTCCTTTACACATCCGACTTTAACGAAAAGTCATCACACACCTGTGGGATGTTAAGGCTCGCTGTACCCCTTGTTATGTTCCTTGAGGGGTGTAGTTTCCCAAATAATATGCCATGTGTTTTTTTTTCTTTTCTGGCACCATAGGGGCTTCCTAAATGCGACATCCCCCCAAAAAAAACATTTCAGCTAATTTTTCTTTCCAAAAGCCAAATGTGACATTTTCTCTTCTGAGCATTGTAGTGCACCCGCAGTGCACTTGACGTCCACACATGAGGTATTTCAAAATTCAGAAGAAATGGAATTACACATTTTGGGGGGAATTTTCTCCTATCATCCCTTGTAAAAATTTTAAATTTTGAGAAAAAAGCTGTATTTTTGTGAATTTTTTTTCTTCATTTACACATCCTACTTTAATGAAAAGTTGTCAAACACCTGTGGGGTGTTAAGTCTCACTGTACCCCTTGTTACGTTCCTTGAGGGGTGTAGTTTACAAAGAAGTATGCCCATGTGTTTTTTTTTTTGGGCTGTTCTGGCATCATAGGGGCTTCCTAAATGCGACATGCCCCCAAAAACCTTTTCAGAAAAATTCACTCTCCAAAATCCCATTGTCCCTCTTTCCCTTCTGAGCTCTCTAGTGCACCCACAGAGCACTTTACATCCACATATGAGGTTGTTCCTTACTCAAGAGAAATGGGGTTACAGATTTTGAGGGGATTTCTCTCCTTTTACCCCTTGTAAAATTTCAAAAAATTGCTGTACAAGAACATGCTAGTGTAAAAAATGAAGATTTTGAATTATCTCCTTCACATTGCTACTATTCCTGTGAAACACCTAAAGGGTTAAAAAACTTTCTGTATGTCATTTTAAATACTTTGATGGGTGCAGTTTTTATAATGTGGTAATTTTTTGTAATTCTAATATGAAGGCCCTTCAAATCCACTTCAAACCTGAACTGGTCCCAGAAAAATTCTGATTTTGAAATTTTCGTGAAAAATTGGAAAATTGCTGCTGAACTTTGAAGCCCTCTATTGTCTTCCAAAAGTAAAAACATATCAACTTTATGATGCCAACATAAAGGAGACATATTGTATATGTGAATCAATATATAATTTATTTGGAATATCCATTTTCCTTACAAGCAGAGAGTTTCAAAGTTAGAAAAATGCAACATTTTCAAAATTTTCATGAAATTTTGGGATTTTTCACCAAGAAAGGATGCAAGTAACAACAAAATTTTACCACTATGTTAAAGTAGAATATGTCACAAAAAAAAACATTCTCAGAATCAGAATAAATGGTAAAAGCATCCCAGAGTTATTAATGCATAAAGTTACAGTGGTAAGAATTGCAAAAAAGGGCTCAGTCCTTAAGGTGAAAAAGGGCTCAGTCCTAAAGGGGTTAAAAAGTAATCTTATCAGTAGTACTACAAACTATAAAAAGTTTTTCATAATGACAGTGCCTCTTTAAGGATAAAGCAATTTTTCATATTTGCATATTCACTTTTCCTTGCTAAAGCCATACCACTTTAAATTTTCACCTATAGGCCCATATGGGACTTGTTTTTGCGCCACCAATTTTACTCCCTTAATTTCCTACAAAATCTATGGCAAGAAAAAAAAATTACTTGTGGTGCAAAATTTGAAAAAAAATAATGAAACTCTTGTTGTCGTTTGTTTCTACACAGTTCACTTTTTGGTAAAAATGACCTGTTATTAACGCCTTAAGGACCAAGCCCATTTTAACCTTAAGGACCAGTCCAATTTTATTTTAGCATTTTCGTTTTTTCCTCCTCGCTTCTAAAATCCATAACTCTTTTATATTTCCATCTACAGACCCATATAGGGGCTTGTTTTTTGCATGACCAATTGTACTTTGTAATGAAACCTCTCATTTTACCATAAAATGTACGGCGAACCCAAAAACATTTCTTTTAGTGAGGAAATTTAAATGAAAACCACAATTTTGCAAATTTTGGAGAGTTTTGTTTTCACACTGTACACTTTACAGTAAAAATTACATATGTTCTTTATTCTGTGGGTCAATTCAATTAAAATGATACCCATTGCTATATACTTTAATATTTTTGTACTGCCTAAAAAAAATCTAAAACTTTTTGTACAAAATCAGTAATCTAAAATCGCCCTATTTTGATCACCTATAACTTTTTCATTTTTCCATATATAGGGTGGTATGAGGGCAATTTTTATGTGCCATCATCTGTACTTTTTATCGATACCACCTTTGCACCTTTGGACTTTTTTTTATTTTTAACGTTTACGCCATTCACCATACGGGATCATTAACATTATATTTTTATAGCTCGGACATTTACGCACGTGATGATACCAAATATGTTTATTTAAAAAATTACGCTTTTTGGGGGTAAAATGGGAAAAAAATGACAATTTTCGTTTTTATTGGGGGAGGGGATTTTTCTAATGTTTTTTACTTTCTTTTTTACATTTTTCAACTTTTTTTCTTTTACACTTTTTATGTCCCCATAGGGGACTAGCTATAGCAATCCTTTGATTGCTAATACTGTTCAGTGCTATGCATAGGACATAGCACTGATCAGAATTATCTGTCATCTTTTGCTCTGGTCTGTTTGACCAGAGCAGAAGACCCTGGGAGATGGCCGGAGCCAGGTGAGGGGACCTCCGGCCACCATGCTGGATGATCGAATTGATCACGGCATCTGAGGGGTTAATGGCGTACATACGCGGGATCGTGGATGTCGGCCATTACTCGCGGGTCCCCGGCTGCATACACAGGACTTATACACAGGATGTAAATGTACGTCCTGGTGGGCGAACTACCGCCAAACCAGGACGTACATTTACATCCGTGGTCGTTAAGGAGTTAATTAATTAATATTTTTTTTTTGTACATTCGATTAGAACAATACCCTATTTAAATACTGTTTTTTTATTATAATACTTTAAAAAATATGTAACTTTGTAGGAAAAAGCTTAAAATAGATCTTTACTGACCCCCCATAACATTTTTATTTTTCTGTATTATTTTTCTGAATGGGTTATATGAAGTCTAATTAGTTTGCACACAAGGAAGATACAGCAGTCAATACAGTCGCCGATAACACTTTGCATTTGTATATTCAACAAGAGATCCTTGGACCGCATGGGCACAGGTTGGAGATATGTTTCTGTCCACATTATGCAATAATCTTATAGCAGCTAGTGTTACATCCAGCATTTCATCCAGAAGACAATTAGAAGACACTTACTGGGAACTAGGGGGAGCTTTATCAAAACCTGTCCAGAGGAAAAGTTGCTACATTACCATAGCAACCAATCAGATAGCTTCCCTCATTTTTGAAAAGGCATCTTAACCCTTTCAGGACCCATGACGTACCGCTACGTCATGGGACCCTGGGTCTTAAGAATCCATGATATACCGGTACGTCTGTGGGAATTCCGGTCCCCGCCATGTCGGCTATCGTTGCAGATCGCCGGTGAGTTCCCCCCCGGCAATCTGCCACGATTCGGGTCATATGGGTCACGTGTGACTCGATGACCTGGAGATACATGGTGATCGGGGGTGTAGAATACACCCCCAATCCCCTCCTGCCCTCCTGTATCTATGGGAAGGTGGCAATTTTGTCACCCCCCCCCCCCCAGGAGCGCTGCTATTGGCTGGACGATCCAGCCAATAGCAGCTGGCAGGGGAGGGGTTAACCACCTCTTCTCGCAGCTCTGCTGGCTTACTGAGTTCAGTTAGCGGGCAGAGCTGCAAGAAGGAGCTATGGAGCCCCCCTCTGTGAGATCAGAGCCCCCTCACAGAAGAAGAAGCCGCCTTAGAGCAGGGACAGAATGCAGAAAAGGGAAAGGTAGGAGTTAAAAGTAAAAAAAAAAAGTTAAAAATAAAAAATAAAAAGTGATTAAAAAGTCTGATCAATACAAAAATGATACCGACAAAAATGTCAGAACACGGCACAAACAATGAATCCTCATACTGGCCCATACGCAGAAAAATACAAAACTTATAGGGGTTAGAAGATGAGAATTTTTAACATACACATTTTTCTGCATGTAGTTATGATTTTTTTCCGAAGTACGACAATATCCAACCTATATAAGTAGGGTATCACTTTAACCGTATGCAGCCACAGAATAAAGATAAGTTAAAAAATTACATTTTTTCTTCAATTTTGTAACACAATGAATTTTTTTTTCGTTTCGCCATGGATTTTTGGGTAAAATGACTAATGTCTGTTAGGTTTCGGCAGGCTGGATGTGGATCCTCTGTGCCAGCGAGGGATTGGCGTGGACCGTGTTGGTGGACCGGTTCTAGGTTGCTACTGGTATTCACCAGAGCCCGCCGCAAAGCGGGATGGTCTTGCTGCGGCGGTAGCAACCAGGTCGTATCCACCGGCAATGGCTCAACCTCGCTGACTGCTGAAAAGGCGTGGGACAGAAGGACTAGACAGAGGCAAGGTCAGACGTAGCAGAAGGTCGGGCAGGCGGCAAGGTTCGTAGTCAATGGCGATAGCAAGAGGTCAGGAACACTGGTAAGGCAAACACTATAATGCTTTCTCTGGCACAAGGCAACAAGATCCGGCAAGGAAGTGAAGGGGAAGTGATGTTAAATAGGCAGGGAGCAGGTGGAGGCTAATTAGACTGATTGGGCCAGGCACCAATCATTGGTGCACTGGCCCTTTAAATCTTAGAGAGCTGGCGCGCGCGCGCCCTAAGGAGCGGAGCCGTGCGCGCCAGGACGTGACAGCCGGGGACCAGGACAGGTGAGTGACTTGGGATACGATTCGCGAGCGGGCGCGTCCCGCTATGCGAATCGCATCCCCGCCGGCAGTGTCAGTGCAGCGCTCCCGGTCAGCGGGTCTGACCGGGGCGCTGCCGAGAGAGGAACGCCGTGAGCACTCCGGGGAGGAGCAGGGACCCGGAGCGCTCGGTGTAACAATGTCACTGCAAAGTAGAATTGGTGGTGCAAAAAATAAGCCATCATATGGAATTTTATGTGCAAAATTGAAAGTGTTATGATTTTTAGAAGATGATGAGGAAAAAATGAAAATGCAAAAACGGAAAAACCCTGCGTCCTTAAGGGGTTAAATTGTTAGGTCCCTGACCAATTCTTATTGCAGCAAACAATCGTTGCTAATTGTATTTCATTTTTTTTTAGGGATGTCTCCAGGCTGTGATCCCAATGTACACTGTATTTTGTCATCTACCTTTACGCATGATACTTTATGCGATACCTTGTTTGCTGTTTGCTTAAGTAATATATATATATATATATATATATATATATATAGTGAAAATAAAAAAAAACAACATGAACAAATGTTTTGTATTGTCTTTTTCATGTTATACTTACGTCCTTGTACCCAATGAACCTTTTTACTAAAGCAACTTCTTTTCAGCTTTTCTATTATTTTCAAAGGAAATAAATATAAATATTCTAGTACAAATTAGGATAAACAGGACTTTTTTCCCATTGAAGTTTCTATTTGAAAATATTATATGAAATTGAGAAAATCTATAAAATTGGTTTGCTTAGTTTGGTATGGCAACGAAGAACATTCGTTTATGAAACATTGTACTAATAGTACTAAGTACACGCACACAACTATGCATCATGCACACTTTATTTCTCTTTTCTATTTGGATAAGATGCATACATAATTTTGAGTACTGTTATTCATGACCTTGAGGTTAAATCTCAATTTACCTGGTCTTCTTTCACTAAAGGAAGACATTTGGTGTATTGTGGACCTTGAGGTCTCTCTGCCTTTTGAAACTCTAGCTGGCCTTTGTTGGAGGCAGAGAGGACACAAACGTGGGGTTAACCAATTGGCAAAAAAGGATGTTGTGCTATTTAAAAAGGGATTTAAAAAATATGTCACAGTAATTTAGAATTCTCTCCATCATGTTTATTTTTGTGGGTAAAAATCAAATCAATAATAATTTAGGAATTGTCTATCTATCTATCTATCACATATCTATCAATCACATATCTATTTATCGATAATCTATTTGTCTATCTATCTCATATAGGTAGCTTTGTCATATATATATATATATATATATATATATATATATATATATATATATATATAAATCTATTTATTCTGTAATACGAAACTAGTTAAGTAATAGAAAAATACAATAACTGGGATGTTGCACTCCTAAAATCGGGGAAATTACGAAGGAGTCATTCTCTTTGATAAAATAATGTATGTCACATTATAGCATTTGGAGTGGTCCTGTTTCCTGGTCAGTTAAAAGCAGCATTTACTTGAAATATAACTGCAAGTTACTTTGTAAAAGATTGAAGCTAATAAATTGTATTTTAGCCTGACCTTGAGTACTATTACTACCCTATTTGTTCTGCCATGAGGTGTCAATTTGCAGTTCATAAGAAAGCTTTTCAGTGTGGTTGTTTTTTTTTTTTTTTTTTTTTTTTTTTAATACAACATAATAACCAAAGAAATGTAAGTGGTTTTCTATGCCTTAGGATATTTGTCCAAAATCTACTACATGTCTTTATCTGCTTAAACTACCGTTCACTACTGGTTTGAAAAATAAGTGACAAATATTCAAATGTAATTATAACTACTTATATCTATAAAAAAAAAATTGCATTTAATAAAATTACACATTTTCTAGACAATGTCTTTAATTTAGATAATGATTTCTAGTTTGGTATTTGAAAGACACAATGTTGTAGAGACCCAATGTGGTATAATTTTCACATGTCAGGTTAAATGGCTCATGTAAAAAAAAGGTCTATTTTTCTAGAAACAGCCCCGCTTTGGTTCACGTGATTTGTCATGTATTGCAGCTCAGCTTTGTATACTTTAAGGCAGGATTCCACTGAGGTTTTTTCCAACCAGCAAAAACGCCAGGAAAAACTGCCAAGAAAACTGCCACGGATTTTCCCTGTGTTTTGACAGGTTTTCTGGCGTTTTTTCTGGAGTTTTTCCTGGTGTGTGGAAATAGCCAGTTTGGTCCCCTGTGGCAGTTTTCTCACTACCTTCAGGTACCACTCTGTGGGTCAGATGCTGAGCGCCCATTCTACAGAGTGTAAGGAGATAAGGATTGATGTATAGCATATACAGGGTACAGAGCATCACTACCCACCTCCCCCGGCCGTATAGTATACAGGGGAGCATAGTGTACCCGTGTATACTTTACAGGAGCCGGGAATCTCGTCACTATATTGACATAACTCCCTGCTCCTATAGCCTCTTTGGGTAGTATACAGTATATACAGCTATCTATAGATAGCTGTATATAGTGTATACAGAAGATGAAGAAATCCCCCTACCTTCCTCCAGTCCCCGCCGGGCCAGTGTAGCTCTGCCCCTAGTGATGACATCATTAGGGGTGGAGCTACAGACAGGAGCCAGGCTGGTAAAGGTTGTGAGGCTCTGTTCACGTTGTCCGTTTTGTATTATGTGAACAGACCCTTCTGCCAGTATCCTCCCAGACAGGGAGACTCCAGCTGTTGCTAAACTACAACTCCTAGCATGCCCAGACAGCCAAATGCTGAAAGTTATAGTTTTGCCCCAATTGGAGGCTCCCTGTTTGGGAAGACATTGCATTATGGGCGCTCTCCCCAGCAGAAAGTGCCAAAAAAGTCCTAACCAATATTTTTTTTCTCCTTTTCTGCGTATGCAGAGGATTACGGTGGATTCGATGGATTACAGCGGATGAACTGGATTTGTTTTCTTTTAATAAAATGCTTAACAAGGGCTGTGGGGGAGTGTTTTTTTTTTTAATAAAATAATTTTTTCAATGTGTCATGTTTTTTTTTAATTGAATTTTCAGGCTTAGTAGTGGAAGCTGTTTTATTGACAGAATCTATAACTAAGCCGAGGCTTAGCGTTAGCCCCAAAAACAGCTAGCACTAACCCCCAATTATTACCCTGATACCCACTGCCACAGGGGTGCCGGGAAGAGCTGGTACCGACAGGCCCAGAGCGTCAAAAATGGCGCTCCTTGGCCTAGGTGGTAACAGGCTGGTGTCATGTAGGCTGGGGAGGGCTAGCAACAATGGTCCTCGCCCACCCAGGTAATGTCAGGCTGTTGCTGCTTGGTTGGTATCTGGCTGATAATGAAAATACGGGGAACCCTATGCGTTTTTTTATGGTCCCCTTGCAGGGGACCATAGAAGAGCGGTTGGCTGCATCTATACATATATAGGAGGATCGCAAAGGGGCGAACTGTCAATTAATACAGGTACTACTACTCCCATCATGGAACAGTGTGTTCCATGCTGGGAGTAGTAGTACTACATAAAAATCGTTTTAAAAAAAGTGAAAAACACACACACTACATTTTTATTATTGTCGGCTACATTTTAATGCCCTGCCCACACACATAAATTGATCCCTGTTTAAAAATTTATACAAATTTCGTTATAAAAAAGATAAATTTGTTAAATACAAATTTTTCCATCACTACTGTATCTTTTTTACAATTTTTTTTTAATAGTACCCTACAATATTTTATTAAAAAAGGTATCTCCATCATTTTTTTGGATCGCTAAAGTCCAAAAAAGAGTAAAAACCGCCAGCAAAAACGCCAAAGTTAAAACCCACATGGCGTTTTTCTTGACATTTTTTCAATCCCATAGACTTCTATGGGAAGAAAACGCCAAGATTTTCCCAATGAAAACGCCAAACTAGGATTTGGAGGGTGTTTTTGAAAACCAGCCTCTGAGCCCAAAATAGCTGAAAAATGCCTAAAGGATAAAAAAAATGCCAAACTGAAAAACATCAAGAGGATCTGGCATTTTGCAGTTTACTATTAACTTGCAGCTAGCATCTGGACGCAGCAACATGCGTGAAGCAAAATGGGCGTTTTTTTATGGCGTTTTTGTTTTTGAAAATCCTTTTTCCAGACTAATCGTGCTGAGCTGTCTTATTCTCTTGAATAAGCCTGAGCTACAACAATAGACATAGCCTGAAAGTCAAAGCTTGATACAAGGGACAGAAGAGCACTTCAACGAATAAAAAAATACAAAACTACAGCCCCTAGGATGACAGTGTCAGGGCTGGAGGTGGGTTCCGGATGATGTGGCTCCAGCGCTTCTGCTGGCGGTCATGGTCAAGTTCATATAAAAGGCGCTGGACTCGTTTCAGGTCTATACTTAGTCTTTTCTTCAGCAGCAATATTATATTATAACATTATATTATTATAATATAATATTGCTGCTGAAGAAAAGACTAAATATAGTCTTGAAATGCGTCCAGCCCCTTTTATATGAACTTTGAGACCAGTGCATAAGCCCCCCGAGAGCCCCAGTACCAGTGGCCACTTACCCAGCTAATTGCCAGCCAGGAGCGCGCTCCTCTGAGCCATGAGGACGCGGCCGTGGCCGCCAGCAGAAGCGCTGGAGCCACATCATCCGGAACCCACCGCCAGCCCTGACACTGTCATCCTAGGAGACGGCGGAGTCTCCATACAGTGTCCTCTCGTGCAGAGAGTGTGAATGGTCGGACTCAAACGAAGAGACACTGCAAAAGCCCGCAGGAGGGATCGCAAGAGAGATCGCAGCATCCCCTAAGAAAGCCGGCATTCTAGAGCGGTGAGATAACCTGTATCTTTTGCAATACAAAGTAGCTACTGAAATATTACAGGATACATCCTTACTACAGCGCTGCAACACATTCATTTATGCTACAAACTATTAATCTCCTTAGTATACTGGCGATTGTACAGTGGTACTGTGGTATACACATTCGGACATGGTACGAGGGCACATGGTACGAGGGCACAGACAGGTACAGGGCCCGCCACTGCCGCTGCTACTGGGGATCCGGGACACTTGTCATGGATCCCCAGTCAGCTATGCTTTTTCAGCTGTATGCGTGGCTCACGCACACACAGTTGAAAAGTCTTCTCTCTGTGTGAGCTGGGAGACGTGACCTCCACCCCCACTGTGCAGTGCAGGCATCGATACCGTCACTCATCAGTGCCTGCACTGTGGAGGAAGAAGAATGCGGGCCCCTGTTGCCAGAGGAGGAGAAGATTGCTGCGTGGGACAGGTGAGGATATGTTTTTTTTTTTTTACTTTTTTCTTATTTCAACTTGGAGGGGTCCCCCCAGACTGCCCCCCTGTATATTTCAACTTGAAGGGGGGCCCCCTATACCTGGATGCCCCCTCCCCCAATAAACCTGGCTGCCCCCTGTATATTTCAACTTGGAGAGGGCCCCCATATACCTGGCTCCCCCCCCCCCAATAAACCTTGCTGCCTCCTGTATATTTCAACTTGGAGGGGGCCCCCATATACCTGGCTGCCCCCCCCCAATAAACCTGGCTGCTCCCAATAATAAAACTGGCTGCCCCCTATATCTGGCTGCCTCCCCCTATATCTCACTGCCCCCCCCCTACCTGGCTTCCCCTCCCACATACCTTGCTCCACCCCATACCTGGCACCCCCCCCCCGTATTCCTGGTCCCCCCCCCATAAAACTGGCTGCCCCCATACCTGGCTGCCTCATCCCACATCTGGGACCTGGCTGCCACTCCATAAACCTGGATGACCCCTCCGCATATACCTGGCTTCCCCCCATATACCTGGCTGCCCCCCATACCTTGTACCTGGCTGCCCGTCCATAAACCTAGCTGCCCCCCTCCCTCCCATATACCTGGCTCACCCCCATTTACTTAGCTGACCCCCCCCCCCCCCTTATATACCTGGCTGCCTAACCAAACCATTTCTTGCCTCCGCCTCCCCGCTCTGAACTGCATCTTAGACTGTGTAAGTGTTTACAAAACAGTGTATAGCTAGATTTTGTCAGAGTATGCTGGGAGTTGTCTATATATTTATCAGTGTTTTCCAAACATTGTGTTGCAAGCTTTTGCAAAACTACAACTTTCAGCATACTCTGACTGGCTTTGGCTGTCTGAGCATGCTGGGAGTTGTAATTTTGCAAAATCTAGCTATACCCTGTTTTGTAAACATGTATATAGTCCAGGATGCAATACAGAGCAGGGAGGCGAAGGCAATGCGCCCCAGACGATTATGCTTGAAGGCGGAGCCAAGAAATGGTTCCGAGGGCTGAGAGGAGGAGTGGATGCAAAATCATTTGGGGCACATAGAAATCCCTCACAGCGGCATTATAACAGCTTGGGGTAAATAGATGGGGGGGGGGGGGGTGTAGAGGAGGTGATGGCACTGGGAAATACAGAGTCTAATATATTTGTCCTGCAGATGCCGAAGAGATTAGTTTTGGATGGAAGAAGTCATCATGGTGGTCTGATCCAGATGGAGAAGAAAAGAAAAAAAGGATGACGCTGATCAGAAAAGATGTCTGTGAGTTCCCTAGATTAAACTGTAATCACATATATGGTGTATTTATCCTATGTACAGCTGGTATATACCACTATATGGTCCCGTATAAAATCACATATATGGTGTATTTATCCTGTGTACAGCTCGTTTCTACTTCTATATGGTCCTGTATATAATCACTTATATAGTAGATACTCGATATGGCACAGCTCACTCGTTCGCCCCTCCCATGTCTCGGACCGAACTGGACCTTGGTTCAGATAATACTGATAAGAGCAAAGAATGTCCAGTGCAGATGTCAAGCAATACGAAGATTTATTCAGCCATAACACCAAACGATGGCAGGTGACGCGTTTCGGCCGCAATCAACGGCCTTAGTCTTACCTAAGACTAAGGCCATTGATTGCGGCCGAAACGCATCACCTGTCATCGTTTGGTGTTATGGCTGAATAAATCTTCGTATTGCTTCACATCCGCACTGGACATTCTTTGCTCTAATCACTTATATAGTATACATATCTTGTGTACAGCTGGTATCTACTGCTATATGGGCACTGTATGTGGGAATACTGGTCTGTGTATAGTGATTTTGTTTAGTACAGTATGGCGGTATTATACATTTATTGTGTGATGGTGTATATATATATATATATATATATATATTTCCTCCTGTATACCGGTACTATTGGTCATGGGATTTTTTAAAATTTTATTTTGTGTGTGGGGGTGGGGCATGAGGAGGGATTTGGGTGAAATAGGGGTATGACAGAGGTATGGCCAGGGGCGGAGTCTGGCAGGGGGTCCTTGTTTTATTGAGTGTTGTCAATCCACCTCTGTTTACAACTGGTACGAACCTTGTGCCATCAAAATAGTATTTTAAATACAATGTTTACACCAACAATTGAGTTGTTCTACAGAAACAGACAGTATATAGATCAGTGTTTCCAAACCTTTTTTGGCTCGGAACACCCCTCCGAAAAAAAAAATTGCGGGGCACCCCTACCAAGGTTGACGAGCAGAAAAAACAATAAAAAAAAAAATGAAAACCGCTGCAAGACACAAAACGCACAATATATATTAATCTGTGGGTATGTGGATTAAAGTGCTGCTTTAGACAGCCACTCACAAATTAACACTTCTCTAATCAGTCGTTCCCCATTAGGCTCCGCACTTTTTTCAATGGGTGACAGAGGGGTGTAGAAGAGTGTACAGGGGTGTAGAAGGGTGTACATGGGTGACAGAGGGGTGTAGAGGAGTGTACATGGGTGGCATAGAGGTGCAGAGGAGTGTACATGGGTGACAGAGGGGAGTAGAGGAGTGTACATGGGTGACAGAGGGGTGTATGGAGTGACAAAGGGGTGTACATGGGTGACAGATGGGTGTAGAAAAGTATACATGGGTGGCAGAGGGGTGTAGAGGAGTGTGCATGGGTGATAGAGGGGCATACATGCGCGACAGAGGGGCGTAGGGGGTGACAGAGAGGTGTACATGGGTGTAGAAGAGTGTACATGGGTGATAGAGGGGTGTACATGGGTGACAGAGGGGTGTAGAAGAATGTACATGGGGGACAGAGGGGTGTAGAGGAGTGTACATGGGTGGCAGAGGGGTGTAGAGGAGTGTACATGAGTGACAGAGGAGTGTAGAGTGGTGTACATGGGTGGCAGTGGGGTGTAGAGGAGTGTACATGGGGGGGCAGAGGGGTGTAGAGGGGTGTACATGGGTAACAGAGGAGTGTAGAGGGGTGTACATGGGGCAGAGGGGTGTAGAGGGGTGTACATGGGTGGCAGAGGGGTGTAGAGGAGTGTACATGGGTGACAGAGAGTCGAAGGGGTGACAAAGGGGTGTATATGGGTGACAGATGGGTGTAGAAGAGTGTACATGGGTGGCAGAAGGGTGTTGAGGAGTTTGCATGGGTGACAGAGGGGTGTACATGGGTGACAGAGGGGCTTAGGGGGTGACAGAGGGGTGTACATGGGTGTAGAAGAGTGTACATGGGTGACAGAGGGGCATACATGGGTGACAGAGGGGTGTAGAAAAGTGTACATGGGTGACAAAGGGGTGTAGAGGAGTGTAAATGTGTGGCAGAGGGGTGTAGAGGAGTGCACATGAGTGACAGAGGAGTGTAGAGGGGTGTACATGGGTGGCAGAGGGGTGTAGAGGAATGTACATGGGTGGCAGAGGGGTTTAGAGGGGTGTACATGGGTGACAGAGGGGCGTAGGGGTGACAAAGGGGGTACATAGGTGACAGATGAGTGTAGAAGAGTGTACAGGGGTGGCAGAGGGGTGTAGAGGAGTGTACATGGGTGACAGAGGGGTGTAGAAGAGTGTACATGGTTGACAGAGGGGTGTAGAAGAGTGTACATGTGTGGCAGAGGGGTGTACATGGGTGACAGAGGGGTGTAGAGGAGTGTACATGGGTGACAGAGGGGTGTAGAGGAGTGTACATGGGTGGCAGAGGGGTGTAGAAGAGTGTACATGTGTGGCAGAGGGGTGTAGAAGAGTGTACATGAGTGGCAGAGGGGTGTAGAAAAGTGTACAT
This sequence comes from Hyla sarda, assembly GCF_029499605.1. Lineage (NCBI taxonomy): Eukaryota > Metazoa > Chordata > Amphibia > Anura > Hylidae > Hyla > Hyla sarda. Next base: position 369,313,205 of record NC_079189.1, on the reverse strand, counting down.
GGGTGGCCGGGGGCTATAGGGGGTTACAGAGGGGTGTAGAGGAGTGTACATGGGTGGCAGAGGGGTGTAGAGGGGTGTACATGGGTAACAGAGGGGTGTAGAGGGGTGCATATGGGGCAGAGGGGTGTAGAGGGGTTTACATGAGTGGCAGAGGGGTGTAGAGGAGTGTACATGGGTGACAGAGAGTCGAAGGGGTGACAAAGGGGTGTACAGGGGTGACAGATGGGTGTAGAATAGTGTACATGGGTGGCAGAAGGGTGTTGAGGAGTTTGAATGGGTGACAGAGGGGTGTACATGGGTGACAGAGGGGCTTAGGGGGTGACAGAGGGGTGTACATGGGTGTAGAAGAGTGTACATGGGTGACAGAGGGGCGTACATGGGTGACAGAGGGGTGTACATGGGTGTAGAAGAGTTTACATGGGTGACAAAGGGGTGTAGAGGTGTGTACATGTGTGGCATAGGGGTGTAGAGGAGTGTACATGAGTGACAGAGGAGTGTAGAGGGGTGTACATGGGTGGCAGAGGGGTGTAGAGGAATGTACATGGGTGGCAGAGGGGTTAAGAGGGGTGCACATGGGTGGCAGAGGGGTTTAGAGGAGTGTACATGGGTGACAGAGGGGTGTACATGGGTGGCAGAGGGGTGTAGAGGAATGTACATGGGTGGCAGAGGGGTTTAGAGGGGTGTACATGGGTGACAGAGGGGCGTAGGGGTGACAAAGGGGGTACATGGGTGACAGATGAGTGTAGAAGAGTGTACAGGGGTGGCAGAGGGGTGTAGAGGAGTGTACATGGGTGACAGAGGGGTGTAGAAGAGTGTACATGGTTGACAGAGGGGTGTAGAAGAGTGTACATGTGTGGCAGAGGGGTGTACATTGGTGACAGAGGGGTGTAGAGGAGTGTATATGGGTGACAGAGGGGTGTAGAGGAGTGTACATGGGTGGCAGAGGGGTGTAGAAGAGTGTACATGAGTGGCAGAGGGGTGTAGAAAAGTGTACATGGGTGGCCGCGGGGTGTAGGGGGTTACAGAGCGGTGTAGAGGAGTGTACATGGGTGGCAGAGGGGTGTAGAGGGGTGTACATGGGTAACAGAGGGGTGTAGAGGGGTGTACATGGGGGCAGAGGGGTGTAGAGGGGTTTACATGAGTGGCAGAGGGGTGTAGAGGAGTGTACATGGGTGACAGATAGTCGAAGGGGTGACAAAGGGGTGTACAGGGGTGACAGATGGGTGTAGAAGAGTGTACATGGGTGGCAGAAGGGTGTTGAGGAGTTTGAATGGGTGACAGAGGGGTGTACATGGGTGACAGAGGGGCTTAGGGGGTGACAGAGGGGCGTACATGGGTGACAGAGGGGTGTAGAAGAGTGTGCATGGGTGACAAAGGGGTGTAGAGGAGTGTACATGTGTGGCAGAGGGGTGTAGAGGAGTGTACGTGAGTGACAGAGGGGCGTAGGGGTGACAAAGGGGTGATAGATGAGTGTAGAAGAGTGTACATGGGTGGAAGAGGGGTGTAGAGGAGTGTACATGGGTGACAGAGGGGTGTAGAAGAATGCACATGGTTGACAGAGGGGTGTAGAAGAGTGTACATGTGTGGCAGAGGGGTGTACTTGGGTGACGAAGGGGTGGCAAAGGGGTGTACATGGGTGACAGATGGGTGTAGAAGAGTGTACATGGGTGACAGAAGGGTGTTGAGGAGTTTCCATGGGTGACAGAGGGGTGTACATGGGTGACAGAGGGGCTTAGGGGGTGACAGAGGGGTGTACATGGGTGTAGAAGAGTGTACATGGGTGACAGAGAGGTGTAGAAGAGTTTACATGAGTGACAAAAGGGTGTAGTGGAGTGTACATGTGTGGCAGAGGGGTGTAGAGGAGTGTACATGAGTGACAGAGGAGTGTAGAGGGGTGTACATGGGTGGCAGAGGGGTGTAGAGGAATGTCCATGGGTGGCAGAGGGGTTTAGAGGGGTGTACATGGGTGGCAGAGAGGTTTAGAGGAGTGTACATGGGTGACAGAGGGGCGTAGGGATGACAAAGGGGGTTCATGGGTGACAGATGAGTGTAGAAGAGTGTACATGGGTGGCAGAGGGGTGTAGAGGAGTGTACATGGGTGACAGAGGGGTGTAGAAGAGTGTACATGGTTGACAGAGGGGTGTAGAAGAGTGTACATGGTTGACAGAGGGGTGTAGAAGAGTGTACATGTGTGGCAGAGGGGTGTAGAGGAGTGTACATGGGTGACAGAGGGGTGTAGAGGAGTTTGCATGGGTGACAAAGGGGTGTAGAGGAGTGTACATGTGTGGCAGAGGGGTGTAGAGGAGTGTACATGAGTGACAGAGGGGCGTAGGGGTGACAATGGGTGACAGATGAGTGTAGAAGAGTGTACATGGGTGGTAGAGGGGTGTAGAGGAGTGTACATGGGTGACAGAGGGGTGTAGAAGAGTGTACATGGTTTACAGAGGGGTGTAGAAGAGTGTACATGTGTGGCAGAGGGGTTTACATGGGTGACGAAGGGGTGACAAAGGGGTGTACATGGGTGACAGATGTCACCCATGTACACCCCTCTGTCACCCATGCAAACTCCTCAACACCCCTCTGCCACCCATGTACACTCCTCTACACCTCTCTGCCACCCATGTACACTCCTCTACACCCCTCTGCCACCCATATACACTCATCTACACCCCTCTGCTACCCATGTACACTCCTCTACACCCCTCTGTTACCCATGTACACTCCTCTACACCCCTCTGTCACCCATGTACACCCCTCTGCCACACATGTACACTCTTCTACACCCCTCTGTCAACCATGTACACTCTTCTACACCCCTCTGTCAACCATGTACACTCTTCTACACCCCTCTGTCACCCATGTACACTCATCTACACCCCTCTGCCACCCATGTACACTCTTCTACACTCATCTGTCACCCATAAACAACCTTTGTCATCCCTACGCCCCTCTGTACATCCCTCTGTCACCTCCTAAGCCCCTCTGTCACCCATGTACACCCCTCTGTCACCCATGCAAACTCCTCAACACCCTTCTGTCACCCATGTACACTCTTCTACACCCTTGTGTAGAAGAGTGTACATGGGTGGCAGAGGGGTGTTGAGGAGTTTGCATGGGTGACAGAGGGGTGTACATGGGTGACAGAGGGGCTTAGGAGGTGACAGAGGGATGTACATGGGTGTAGAAGAGTGTACATGGGTGACAGAGGGGCGTACATGGGTGACGAAGGGGTGACAAAGGGGTGTACATGGGTGACAGATGGGTGTAGAAGAGTGTACATGGGTGGCAGAGGGGTGTTGAGGAGTTTGCATGGGTGACAGAGGGGTGTACATGGGTGACAGAGGGGCTTAGGAGGTGACAGAGGGATGTACATGGGTGTAGAAGAGTGTACATGTGTGGCAGAGGGGTTTACATGGGTGACGAAGGGGTGACAAAGGGGTGTACATGGGTTACAGATGGGTGTAGAAGAGTGTACATGGGTGACAGAAGGGTGTTGAGGAGTTTGCATGGGTGACAGAGGGGTGTACATGGGTGACAGAGGGGCTTAGGAGGTGACAGAGGGATGTACATGGGTGTAGAAGAGTGTACATGGGTGACAGAGGGGCGTACATGGGTGACGAAGGGGTGACAAAGGGGTGTACATGGGTGACAGATGGGTGTAGAAGAGTGTACATGGGTGGCAGAGGGGTGTTGAGGAGTTTGCATGGGTGACAGAGGGGTGTACA